>NC_067472.1:185941572-186589372 GCF_947179515.1 Apodemus sylvaticus
TTTCCCCCTGTACCGATGTCCTCAAGAGTCTTCCCCAGTTTCTTTTCTATTAGCTTCAGAGTGTCTGGCTTTATGTGGAGGTCCATGATCCATTTGGAGTTGAGCTTAGTACAAGGAGACAAGGATGGATCAATTCGCATTCTTCTGCATGCTGACCTATAGTGAACCAGCACCATTGTTGAAAAGGCTATCTTTTTTCCATTGGATATTTTCTGCCCTTTTGTCGAGGATCAAGTGGCCAACACCAATAGCGTATGCTCTAAGATCAATTGACAAATGGGACCTCATAACATTGCCAAGTTTCTGTAAGGCAAAGGACACCATCAAAAGGACAAATTGGCAACCAACAAATTGGGAAAAGATCTTCACCAATCCTACATCAGATAGAGGGCTAATATCCAATATATATAAAGAACTCAAGAAGTTAGACTCCAGAAAACCAAACAACCCTATTAAAAATGGGGTACAGAGTTAAACAAGGAATTCTCACCTGAAGAACTTCAGATGGCAGAGAAAGATCTTAAAAAATGCTCAACTTCATTAGTCATTAGGGAAATCAAATCAAAACAACCCTGAGTTTTCACCTTAAACCAGTCAGAATGGCTAAGATTAAAAATTCAGGAGACATCAGGGGTTGGAAAGGATGTGGAGAAAGAGGAACACTCCCCCACTGCTGGTGGGGTTGCAAATTGTTACAACCACTCTGGAAATCAGTCTGGTGGTTCCTCTGAAAACTGGGCACCTCACTTCCAGAAGATCCAGCTATACCACTCCTGGGCATATACCCAGAAGATTCCCCAGCATGTAATAAGGATCCATATTCCACTATGTTCATAGTAGCCCTATTTATAATTGCCAGAAGCTGGAAACAACCCAGGTATCACTCAACAGAAGAGTGGATGCAAAAAATGTGGTATATATACACAATGGAGTACTATTCTGCCACAATGAAACAATGAATTCATGAAATTTGTAGGCAAATGGATGGAGCTGGAGAACATCATACTAAGTGAGGTAACCCAGACTCAAAAGGTGAATCATGTTATGCACTCACTAATAAGTGGATATTAACCTAGAAAACTGGAATACCCAAAACATAATCCACACATCAAATGAGGTACAAGAAGAAAGGAGGAGTGGCCCCTTGTTCTGGAAAGACTCAGTGAAGCAGTGTAGGGCAAAACCAGAATGGGGAAGTGGGAAGGGTTGGGTGGGAGGACAGGGGGAGAGAAGGGGGCTTATGGGACTTTTGGGGAGTGGGAAGGCTAGAAAAGCAGAAACAATTGGAAATGTAAATAAAAAATATATCGAATTAAAAAAATGGAAAGAAAAAAAAGGATGGGATCCTGTAACCTGGGACGGAGCTGTGTGGCAGGACACCATGAGGCTGGGAACTTTGAACTTTCAGATTCTCAAGGGCTTATATCACCCAAAGTAATAGACTTTCCACCCTCCTTATAAGATGCACCCCTCTCCATACCCCTTGAAGTATTGGCTTTCTACCTCTGACTGAGGAAATTAATCCTTCATTGTCTTCAGTGACTTTAAAATTGTTATTGTTTGTTATCTTCAATGCAGCAAATTTTATCTTGCTCTCCTCTCTTTTACCCTGGAGAACAAGATGTTTTATCCATAGAAGGCTTAGCCTATATTTAATTAAATATCACCACCTCCAAAGATCTGAATTTGTAATGTGTTTTCTCACTTCAAATGTTTAGGTATGGGACTTGAATACCTGAGGTTTCCAAGACTTTTATAATGAAGGAGTGTTGGATTTTGTCAAATGCTTTCTCAGTATCTAATGAGATGATTGTGTGTTTTTTTCCTTGAGTTTGTTTATATGGTGGATTATATAAATGGATTTCCATATATGGAACCATCGTGCATTCCTGGGATGAAGACTACTGGATCATGGTGAATGATCATTTTGATGTGTTCTTGGATTTTTTTGCAAGAATTTTGCATCAATATTCATAAAGGAAATTGCTCTGAAGTTCTCTTTCTATGTTGGGCCTTTGTGTGATTTAGGTATAAGCATAATTGTGGCTTCATAGAACAAATTGGGTAGCATTCCTTTTGTTTCTATTTTGTGGAATAATTTGAAGAGTATTGGAATTAGGTCTTCATTGAAGGTCTGATAAAATTCTGCACCAAACTCACAGAAAAAACCACACAATCATCTCATTAGATACTGAGAAAGCATTTGACAAAATCCAACACTCCTTCAGGGTAAAAGTCTTGGAAACAGCAGGAATTCAAGTCCCATATCTAAACATAGTGAAGGGAATATACAGGAAACCAGTAGCCAACATCAAACTAAATGAAGAGAAATTAGAAGCAATTCCACTAAAATCAGGGAGTTGACAAGGCTGCCTACTCTCCTCCTACCTATTCAATATAGTACTTGAAGTCCTAGCCAGAGCAATTAGACAACAAGGAAGTCAAACGGATAAAAATTGGAAAGGAAGAAGTCAAAATATCACTATTAGCAGACGATATGATAGTCTACTTAAAATTCCACCAGTGAACTCCTAAACCTGATAATGAACTTCATCAAGATGGCTGGATATACAATAAACTCAACCAAATCAATAACCTTCCTCTACTCAAAGGACAAACGGGCTGAGAAAGAAATTAGGGAGTACTGTTGAGTGTGGGTAAGCGGAAGCACCAATTTAGCAGCTGGGACTAAAAAGCAATGGTGGCTATTGATACAGAATGAGATTAGGCCCAGAAAAGACATCACCAGATAGAGAAAAGAAAAAAAGAGTAGTCAAATATATCTATTTTTTCAGTAGCCTCAAAACATCATTTTTCAAAGTTGAGGTCAAGGTCAAGAGAAAGAAAACAAAAATTAGTTAATGATGGAAGCAAGCACAGGAGCCTGAGCAGAAGCAGAGTCAAGAATCCAAAGATAAGGCCTCTAAGAGACACAAGTCTGAGGAGCACAATGACAAAGAACACTCTACTGACAAAGGAAGAGAATGATTAAATTCATCTGGGAATGGTGAGGACAGACACAAACACAAAGAAAGGAAGTCATCATGGGGCAGAAGTTAGATCATGTTAAAGACTCTATAGCAGTAGAAACAGGGAAAGGAAGAAGTGTTGCTCAAGAAGTAGGGATTGGAAAATCAATCCCAACCCAGAAGCAGAGGCAGGAAGATGTCACCATCTAGAAGCAGATATAGAAAAAGAAGGATCAGAACATTCTCCTGATTAAGATCCATACACAGGCATAGGACTAGAACCAGGAGCAGAATATGCAGTTGAAGTCAAGATAGAAGAGCATAAAAAAAAACCAAGAAGATTTAGCAGAAGCCTAAGCCAGACACCTAGTCCAACTCCCTTCGGAGGCAGAAACACAGCAATTTACCCATGAAGATTAGCTAGATGAAAAAGGACAAAGAAACTATAAGAACAAAAAATGAAATGGTCAAAATCAGAAACAACAAGAAATGGCTGCAGTGGCTGCAGCAACTGGAGGCAGTGTTGAAATCAGGAACCCAGGTTACCCAGGTTACTCCTCAGATAGCTATGGCTGCCCAAATAGTGGCCCTGGAAGCTAAAGCCTTGGCAGAGACAGGTATAGCAGCAGAGCCCAGTTACTATAACCCAGCAGCTGTGAATCCAGTGAAATTTGCTGAGCAAGAGAAAGAGAGGAAAATGCTCTGGCAAGGCAAGAAAGAAGGCAACAAATCTCAGTCTGCTGAAATCTTAAAAAAATGAATTTTGGAAACAAGGACCAAAATGTCAAATTTAGGAAGTTAATGGGCATTAAGAGTGAAGATGAAGTTGGCTATAGCTCCATTGATAAAGAAAGTTAAAAGACTTTGAAGCAACAAGAAGTTTTTTTGAAATCTTGATGCTCAGTATGATTGCAAACCCACACACAAAGAGAAACAGGTTTGGGTTTCACATCTTCAATGTGTGAAGTTTGGAAAATATCCATTTGGACTTTATAGACTTGGTCTGATGTTAGGACCTTGTTCACCAAACAGCTAGTATTATAACTGACTTGGGTGTTCCATTGACATTAATTTATTGAAAAATATTACTTTTTTGTAAATATCAGATCAGTGATACTGGTGTCAGTGTTGTAATCAGGTTGAACCCACTTCTATTAAACTTGACAGGACTCTAGAAGGACAATAGTTTTTAGTTCATGAATTCTACTTTTCAAATATATTAAAGCTTTGGGTGGGATAAAATCTCATACATAGATTTTCTCGTGTCCCCTGTCTTCTATACTTTTGACTTAACCTAGCACAGTTATTTCCATTTCTTGAAAAATGAAGCCAACGTTTCTGTAGATGTCCTTTAGAAGGTCTGGCCATGTGGCACATAATCCTGCACACAAGCTGGGCAGTGATGATAAGAAATGGAAAGGGGATAAGACTTGAAATGTGAATAAAGAAAATATGCAATTGAAAAAAGGGAATTAGGGAAGTGACACCCTTCACAATAGTCACAAATAACATAAAATACCTTGGTGTGACTCTAACCAAGCAAGTGAAAGATCTGTGTGATAAGAACTTGGAGTCTCTGGAGAAAGAACTCAAAGTTGGAAAGACCTCACGTGCTTGTGGATTGGCAGGATTAATATAGTAAGACTAGCCATCTTACTGAAAGAGATCTACAGAGTCAGTGCAATCCCCACCAAAACACCAACTCAATTCTTCATAGAGTTAGAAAGAGCAATTAGCAAATTCATTAAGAATAACAAAAAGCCCAGGAGAGTGAAAACTATTTTCAACAATAAAAGAATTTCAGGGGGAATAACCATCCCTGACATCAAGTTGTATTACAAAGCAATAATGACAAAAATTGCATGGTATTGATACAGAGACAGGAAGGTATGATAAGGAACAAAATTGAAGATCCAGAAATGAACCCACACACCTATGGCCACTTGATCTTAGACAAAGGAGCTAAAAAACATCCGGTGGAAAAAAGACAGCATTTTTAACAAATGGTGCTGGGTCAACTGGAGATCTGCATGCAAAAAATGCAAATCAACCTATTCTGATCTCCTTGTACAAAGCTCAAGTCTAAGTGGATCAAGGACCTTCACATGAATCCAGATACATTGAAGCTTATAGAGGAGAAAGTGGGGAAGAGCCTTGAATATGTCAGCACAGGGAAAAATTTCCTGAACAGAAGAGCACCAATGGCTTATCCTCTAAGAACAAGAATCGAAGAAAGTGACCTCATAAAATTGCAAAGCTCCTGTAAGGCAAAGGACACTGTCAACAGGAAAAAATGGAAGCCAACAGATTGGGAAAAGATCTTTACCAATCCTGATACATACATCTGATAGAGGGCTAATATCCAATGTATACAAAG
Source organism: Apodemus sylvaticus (assembly GCF_947179515.1). Classification (NCBI taxonomy): domain Eukaryota; kingdom Metazoa; phylum Chordata; class Mammalia; order Rodentia; family Muridae; genus Apodemus; species Apodemus sylvaticus. The sequence continues at coordinate 185,946,919 of NC_067472.1, forward strand.
AACCTTAGAAGTGAGACTCTAGAGTCAATTAAAACTGTTAAAAAATGAGGTACACAATGATACAGAGAATTCTCGACTGAGGAAACTTGAATGGCTGTGAAGCACATAAAAAAATGTTCTATATCCTTAGTTATCAGGGAAATGCAAATCAAAACGATCCTGAGATTCCACCTCACACCTGTCACAAAGGCTAAGATGAAAAACTCAGGGGACAGCAGATGTTGTCAAGGATGCAGAGAAAGAGAAACACTCCTCCATTGCTGGTGGTATTGCAAGTTGGGACAACCAATCTGGAAATCAGTTTGGAGCTTCATCAGAAAATTAGACATAGTACTACCTGAGGACCCAGGTATATCATTCCTGGGCATATACCCAGAAGATGCTCCAACATGTAATAAGGACACATGCTCCACTATGTTCATAGAAGCCTAATTTATAATAGCCAGAAGCTGGAAAGAAACCAGATGTCCTTCAACATAGTAGTGGATAAAAAAAAAGGTATATTTACACAATGGAATACTACACAGCTATTAAAAACAACAACTTCATGAAATTCTCAGGTTTTCAAGTTTTCTCTTGAGAAAAGCTGGCATGGATAGCAGTCACACTCAGAATGAAAATTTTAAATCCCATTCATTTTCCTTCAAATTTCATGGTTTCCTTGTTTTTAATAGCTGAATGATATTTCAGTTTGTAAATATGCCACATTTTCCTAATCCATTTTTCAGTTGAAGTCCATCCTGGTTGTTTTCTGTTTATGGCTTTTACAAATAAAGGGTACATCTCCCCACTCTTGGGCATTTTGAATAAGGGTATCCTCAATGAATCCTACAAGCCTCTCACATCCCAGGTCTATGGGAATTTCTAGAGGTTCCCCTTACCCTACCCCACCCCCACAGCTGCATATTTCCATTCATTTTTCAGGCCCTCTGGGCTTCTCTCCTGTCTCCCCTCAAACCTGATCCTGCTCCATTTCCCCTCCCCTCTCCACCCAGGTCCCTGCATTCCTCTGCCTCCTGGGATTATTGTGTTCCCCTTTCTTTTTCTTTTCATTTTCTTTTCCTTTTCCTTTTCCTTTTCCTTTTCCTTATCCTTTTCTTTTTCTTTTTCTTTCTTTTTCTTTTTCTTTTTCTTTTTCTTTTTCTTTTTCTTTTTCTTTTTCTTCTTTTCTTTTCTTTCTTTCTTTCTTTCTTTCTTTCTTTCTTTCTTTCTTTCTTTCTTTCTTTCTCTCTCTCTCTCTCTCTCTCTCTCTCTCTCTTTCTTTCTTTCTTTCTTTCTTTCTTTCCTTCTTTCTTTTTTTTTTTTTGGTTTTTCGAGATAGGGTTTCTCTGTGTAGCTCTGGCTGTCCTGAAACTCACTCTATAGACCAGGCTGGCCTCCAACTGAGAAATCCTTCCTCTGTCTCCCAAGTGCTGGGATTAAAGGCTTGCACCACCACTGCCCAGCTGGGTGCCCCTTTCTAAACAAGGTTGAAGCATGCTCTCTTGGGCCTTCAGTATTGTTAAACTTCTTATGGACTGTGGGTTGTATCTTGGGGATTCTTTACATTTTGGTTAATATCCACTTATCAGTGAGTACATACTTTGAATGTCCCTTTAGGTGTGGGTTATCCCAGTCAGGATGATATTTTCTTTTCTTCTTTTATTGAATATATTCTTCATTTACATTTCAAATGATATATCCTTTCCTTGTTTCTGCCCTCCCAGAAATCCCTCAATCCATCCTCCCTCCCACTGCCTCCCAGAAGCTGCCCCTCAACCCAACCCACTCCCACCTACCCCCTCTCCATTTCACCATGCTGGGGCATCTATTAAACCTTCATAGGACCAAGGACCTTTCCTCCCATTGATGCCCAACAAGTCATTCCTCTACCACAATTTCACTTGGAACCATTCATAACCCTTGATTTATGGCTTAGTCCCTGGGAGCCCTTGGGGGGTCTGATTGGCAGTCATTGGCGTTCTTCCCACGAGTAGGCAAACCTCTTCAGCTCCTCCAATCCTCCATCTAGCTTCTCCCTTGGGACCCCACGCTCAGCACAATGGTTGGGTGCTAGCATCAGCCTCTATCTATAAGGCTCTGACAGGGTCCCTCAGGAGACAGCCATATCAGGCTCCTTTCAGCAAGCACTTTTTGGCATTCACAATAGTGTCATTGTTTGGTGACATTATAGGATAAATCCCCAGGTAGGACAGTCTTTTTGAGCATTTGAGCTAATATCCACTTATCAGTGAGTGCATACTGTGTGTGTTCTTTTGTGATTGGTTTACCTTAGTCAGGATGGCACTTTCTAGTTCCATCCATTTGCCTAACAATTTCATGAATTCATTCTTTTTAGTAGCTGAGTAGTACTCCATTGCATAATTATGCCATTTTTTTGTATCCATTTCTCTTTGGAAAGACATCATCTGGGTTCTCTCCAGCTTCTGGCTATTATAAATAAGGCTTCTATGAACATAGTGAATCATGTGTCTTTATTACCAACTTGCAATCCCACCAGCAGTGGAGGAGTGTTCCTCTTTATCAACAGGAGAAAGATGATTAGCAACAGAGGGGTTCTAATCATCGCAGACTGGGGGATCTACTGAGAAGCTGACAAAGGGAACAACATGCTAGATTTAGAAGGTTGACTGGCTAGGAGGAGGAGGAGAGGGTCTGCTGGCAAGGTTGGGTTTAGACAAGTAAGGGGAGCAAATGAAGTAGAGGCTCCCCACTTAGCTAGAAGATGCCTTCCAAATAAGGGGACAGGACACACTGGTATTACCAAACAGGAAGGGTGAGAGGAACACCCCTAAAAATGCAACAAAGTAGTGGTGTTTGGTGAGGAAGGTAAGGTTGTCCTCCTACAATGACAACAGGGGAACAAGAATGAAAGGTGAGTTCCCAAAACTACATCAGGACTGAGTAAGTGGTCCCAGAGTCCAAGAGGAAGGAGATGGGCTGCCCAGATACCATGATGACTACCCCGGCTCTCTGGTGGTGATGGAAGCAGTCGGATCAAGGGAGCTCAGGCCTCTTCAGTCGTCCATAGGCAAGCCTAGATCATCAGCTGAGGGCTACCTGAGAGTGATGTCCCTCTGTCCTGAGTCGCACAGGACAAGTGATAGCCCAATAATCCTCCTCATGACACCTAGGTCACGGCCCTTTTGGATTGCAGGGTTAGGACAAGCCTTCATTCAATGACCTTGTTGATCACTTTTGTAGCAGCGCCCTGGTGGTCCCTGAGCCTTAGAAGCCCAGCAAGCCTGGGCAGTGTCTGGGGAAGGTCACACAGCCTTTGCCAGCATATGGTACTTTTGTCTGCAGGCCTCTTCATCTCTCTGATGCTACAATTTGCAGGTGAGTGCTTAGACTCCTTCCTGTGGAGGTCGGGGTTCCCTCTCCAAATGTCTGAGTTTGGCTTTAAAATGTCAGGGTAGCTCTGGGAAAAGAAGTATGTCATCAGGAATTGCTTACCTTCTGGGTTTTCAGGGTCTAAATTAGTATGTTGTAAAAGGGCCTTTGTAATGGTCTCTAAAAATCAAGACTGGTTTTCTTGTTTATCTTGGATGACCTCTTGGACTTTTTCAAAATTTGCTGATTTTAAGGCTGCTCTACAGAGACCAGCCAGGAGGCATGTTATGAATCCATCTCTGGCTAAAATAACACCTAGGGAATTATAACTCCATTGAGCATCCTGGTCAGGTACTATCTCAGATCTGATTGGATATGTTGGATTTGTTTGATGAGTCATGTCTGCATGTATTCTAGGGAAGGAGTCTGGAGAGGTCGAGCAAGGAAAGGTCAAGCTAAGATTGAGTAATACACTGAAATTCTTTAATGGAGGACGAAGAGTTAGAGGTGTAGGATCCCAGTCTCTGTTCTATTTGGGAAAGTTCACTTAGTGAGAAAAGGACATGTACTCTGATTGGACCATCTACCCCAGCAACTTCCCTTAAAGGAAGGACTGCTGCTGGGTTGGGTTGGGTGGGGGAGGGGAGAAGTAGGGGGTTTAACTGTAGACTTAGGTGTGGTGGGAGGGCTGAAAGTAGGTACAGTGTGGAATGATTGGAGCGGCCTGCAGCTGGGCCAGGAGGAGAGAAGGAGTCTGGAGAGGTCAAGCAAGGAGGCTCTGGGGAAGTCTGGTGAGAAGAGGAAGCTGAGGAGGCTGGGGTTTTAGGCCAGGTTGCAGAGACAAGTCTGCAGTGGTAAGGGGTGGTTCTTTAACTGGATTGAGGACTGTGGTGTCATCCTGTAGAGGTTGCATAGCTAGAAGAAGTTGATGGTACAAGAATTTCAGAGAGAGGGTTTGGACGGAAGATAGGTAAAAGTTTGAGCATAAAGGACCTCTTTCCATTTATTGGACCACTGGCAGTACACGTGAAGATCCCTTAAAATGACAGAATCAAATGTGACATTAAGTGGCTGTTTGCAGCCATTGTCTAATGGGTATTGATCTCAGACCTTATGGCAAAAGTCGGGTGTTAGTTTTAGAGATTTGAGATTTTCCAGGAGACATTTCAGAAGAAAACCTTGAGGTATGGCTGAAGATGACAGATAATCATTGGGTGTGGGGATGTTACTGAACTATTCCTACACACATTCTGAGAAAAATTCAATAACTAATACAAATAAACAGTCAATCTAGACAAACAGGGTTGTCACAGGTATGCTAGTGGCTATGTGAGACCAGGACTCACAGGAAAAAACGATTTACCTAAGCTTAGGACTCCTCTACAGCAAAAAGAGAAAACCGCTTCATGAGTAGCGTTTCTGAGAGAGAGGGGTCACCCAAGGGTTGAAGTCATGACCTGGGGTGTCGGCTGGGAGGCTGGTCATAGGGACCGTGGAAAGTCCATCCCCTGAGCCCATAGAGGGTGGCTGAATCTCTTTGGAGAAGGGGCCCTGCCCTGGAAAACCTTACCAATCTGCTGATGCCTGTGTGAAGGTTTTGGTGATCTGGTGGCAGGAAAAGTGAGCCTATGCAGCTTGTTGACCTGTCCGGATGAGGTCCTGTGGGGTTTAACCCACGTGGCAGAGGCCAGACTGCGTGGTGGAGTCCTGTGCGCCCCGCAGCAGCAGTGGTGGTGGTGCTTGCAGTGGAGCCTCGAAACCCCCTTGGTGGTCACGCGCGAGTTTCAGCCTCAATGTTAGATGAAAAGCAGAGTACTCCTGGACAGATCACTCCAAGCCAGCACAGTGCTCACGTGGGTGGTCTTTATTGAAAGAGGAACTCCTGAAGAGGAAGGAAAGAAGAGAGAGAGAGAGAGAGAGAGAGAGAGAGAGAGAGAGAGAGAGAGAGAGAGAGAGAGAGAGCGCTATGGGTCGTGGTCCGTGACTTTTATCTGAGCCATGATGTAGGTAACACAAGTAGTGTCGTGCAGGTAATGCAGGTAAAATGAATAACACGAGAGTTGGTGGCATGGGGTGGTTGCTGTGGCAACAGAGAAAGGTCTTGACCCCTAGGGATGATGTCATCACTGGGTTCAGAGGCTGGCTATAAACAGCTTCTGGCGTTCCTGGATGGTTCAGATGCTAACAGTGATCAAGAGGACAGGCTAAGTAAAGGTTGGTAATGGCATCTCAGACAAAATCCCAATGCTGCTCAGTCCTTTTCACAAAGGATGCTTAGTGGGAAGGAGTGAGCCTCTGCCAAAAGGCAATCCTGATAGACCCCTTCTGACAAGGTTCAGAGCTGTGGTGCAATATACCGGCATAGGGATCTTTCACTATTTGCTAATTCATTGCAGAATCATTTACTAAATCCCATATTGCAAGCACCATAGATACAGAACCGAATTCTAGTCCTAAAGAAGCTAAAGGGCCCCTGGGTTGGAGATGCCATTGTGGTTCTGTCGTTCACAAATAGTCTTCACAAGAAGTAAATGTTTCCACAGCTCTTATTGGACCGCTGTGAAAAAGTGATGAGTGAGCCTCTATTCTGACATCTCCACGTCATTCACTGACATCATCCCAATTCTGGAGAGAAGGTTTAGAGAAGACTCATGCCCTGGATTGCAGTCAGTTGTCTGCACGTTGCATCCCTGTTCTCAACCACTGTAGCCCTGGACAGATCCCTGCTGCTCAGATGCTGAACTTCAGGCAGAGTGAGCCCACCTTCTGGGACCTGATCATGACTTCGCTCAGCTCTGGCACCAAGGGTGAGACATAGAATGAACAGCCACAGGGGCACCAACCATGAGTACCAGGAGAATAATAGAAAATCAGAAACGCAGAGTATTGGGAGCAGAGTCTGAGGCAGAGAGGGGGCTCTGAATGAAGGAAAGGGGGCAAGACAAGAAAGAGGAGAGAGAGAGAGAGAGAGAGAGAGAGAGAGAGAGAGAGAGAGAGAGAGAGAGAGAGAGACTCTGATCTCCTGCCTGATGCAGGGTGTCTTGGTGTCTGCAGTCAGCCCATCTCACTGTCACGTCTGACTCTCCACTCCTGTGTACCTCAATCACAGTGTACCAGTGTTAGCCTCTGCCCATGTCCCCACCTCTTCCTTTAGCTCTGTGGCTTCACTGTTTATATGATTATTTACTGTTTATAATGCTTTTTTCTTCATATTCTTTTGTATATATTTGTTTCTTTGAAAATTCCATATATACTTATCATATTTACCCTTTTCTCCCAAACTGCTCCTAGATCTTCCCTCCTCTCATATTCCCATCTGATTCTTTTTTTAAATATTTTTATTTTCTATATTCTTTGTTTACATTCCAAATTATTTCCCCTTTCCCGGATCCCCCCTCCCCATATGTCCCATAAACCTTCTTCTCTCCATCCCTTCTCCAATCACTTCCCTCCTTTTTCTCTGTCCTTATATTCCCTTCAATGCTAGATCAATCCTTTCCAGGATCAGGACCTTCTCCATACTTCTTCATGGGAGTTATTTGTTATGCAATTTGTGCCTTGGGTATTCAGGGCTTCTGGGCTAATTAATATCCACTTATCAGAGATTGCATTCCATGTGTATTCTTTTGTGATTGGGTTACCTCACTTAGGATGATATTTTCCAGATCAAACCATTTGCCTAAACATTTTGTGAATTCATTGTTTCTAATTGCTGAGTAGTATTCCAATGTGTAAATATACCACATTTTCTGTATCCATTCCTTCTTTGAGGGGCATCTGGCTTCTTTCCAGCTTCTGGCTATTACAAATAAGGCTGCTATGAACATAATGGAGCATGTGTCTTTATTGCATGCCTGGGAATCCTTTGGGTATATGCCCAGTCATTTGGGAAATGCAGATCAAAACAACCCTGAGATTTCACCTTACACCAGTCAGAATGGCTAAGGTCAAAAACTCAGGAGACAGCAGCTGTTGGCGAGGATGTAAAGAAAGAGGAACACTCCTCCACTGCTGGTGGGGCAGTAAGATGGTACAACCAGTTTTGAAATCAGTCTGGAGGTTCCTCAGAAAACTGGACATGAGACTTCCAGAGGACCCTGCTATACCACTCCTGGGCATATACCCATCTGATTCTTGTAGTGTGTTATCATCTTCCTTTCTGTCTTCCTCCCTGTCTTCCTGTCTGTCCACCAGAAGGAGAGCTTCCTCCATCAGCTGCAGTGGGGCAGCTTTGACTGAATGAGGAAAAAAGAGGAGTGAATCCTTTCTGAAAATCTCATCTTCCAAAAGGAGAGACATTGGGATAGTTAAACTTGATTAGGTGAAAGCCAAGGACAGCATGAAGAAATCTTTCTGCAATGCACCACGCTCAAAATTTGGTAGGTGTGAAAAAGCTAGCAGTGAATAGTTTTGTGGGGAGGCCAATAAAGGTGTGTGTGTGTGTGTGTGTGTGTGTGTGTGTGTGTGTGTGTGTGTGTGAATGAGAACATAGTTAGTGATCTGTGTGTAAGAAAAGGTCAGGGAGAAATGCATTCCTTTATATGTTAATAATAGCATTATGAAGATGTAAAGAATATGGAGGAGACAGTGTGGCCTTGCATCCTTTCCAGCTCCCATCCTGGTCACCCCACAGTCTACTGTGCTTTCCACAAATTCACTCAAGCCTCATACCAGATTTCATTCTTCTGTTTTCTAATTGTTTGACACCAGGAATCACTCCAAAGGAGATGCAACACAGCCTTAGCTATGACTTTCCCTTTTTAATGGTGGGGAAATGAGAGCCCAGAAGCAGAAAAAGTAGAGTGAACAGGACAGACAAAGGTTCAAGGCCTTTAGCCTGAGGGTCTCTAAGTCATGCGCCCCTTTCACCCTCTCTGTCCTGTCTGTAGTGTCCCCATAGGAGAATGGATGCCTTGATAACACAACAGCTACTGAAATTGTCCAAGGAAGGACAATCCTCTGTTCAGGGCGTAAACAGTACAGTGGTGGCAGTGGAGGTTGGGTGGGGTTTGATAAATTAGAAGCCACTTCTGAGACTCTCAAACTAGTTTTGGTTTTTATTTCCCTGTTGGTGTACGATGCCAAATTCTTTCTTTTTAAAAAATTTTCTTTTCTTTTCTTTTATGTATTGACTCTAAATTCTGCTCACTGTCCCGTCCTGGTCCTGGTCACCCCTCCCACAATCCTTCCTCTATTTCCCCTCCCCTTCTCCTTTGAGGGCCAGGGTCCCTCTGTGTCCCCCTTCACCCTGGCACTTCAAGTCTCTGAAAGGCTGTGTACATCCTCTCCCACTGGGGACGGACAAGGCAGCCCAGCTGGTAGAACACATCCCACGTGCAGGCAACAGCTGTTGGGATAGCATCTGCTCCAGATGTTCAGAACTCACATGAAAACCAAGTGCACATGTGCTACCTATGTGCAGGGAGGCCTAGGTTCAGCCCCTGTAAGTTCTGCTTATTAGATACTTGTTTTTTCTTTCCTTTTTTTTTTTGAGAACTGTCTATTCAGTTCATTTATCTATTTATTGTTTGACAAATTCTTTTCCCACCCATTATACATATCTGCTCTTCACTTTGCCAACTGTGCTCCATGCTAGGCAGAAGCTCTCTGAACGCCATATAATCTTATTTTTCATTTCTGGACATTATTTCTCTCTCTATCTCTGAATTCATTACACTGAATTTAATATGTATATATCTATATGTAATAAGTATATTATAGCGAGTTCTTGTATATATTGATAATTCAGTGTCCTCTTCCTACATTTTCTTTTAGAAGTCCAGAATTTGTTATTAAAAATATTGTATTACAGTTTTGAACTTGTGCGTGTGTGTGTGTGTGTGTGTGTGTGTGTGTGTGTGTGTAAACTCTAGGAAAGCTGTGGAAGTCAGTTCTTTCCTCCTGAGGACTAACTCACCATCATGCCTGTTGCAAGCTTCTTTACCCACTGTGCCATTCCATTGGAGTTTACAAATATGCTGAGTCCTACCATAAGGATATTTAGACATCCATATTTATTTTATACACGATCCTCATGGAGACAACCTACGTGTCCCCCCAGAAGAAGAAAATGAATCCATGGCAACGATAGGAACCTGGAAGAACCTAGAAACTACTAAGTTTAAGCAAAGTGTCCCAGACTCACAAAGACCAGAGTTGTGCCCCTTGTAAGAAGAAACCCTAGACTTGTGTGCACATATGGGGTTGTAGATCTTGGAAGTAGAAAGAGGAGAAACAGCTGTCGTGAGAGAACATTGGCAGTGGGGGAGAAAGAATAAGAGAATGTGTGTTCTGTACCAGGAGTGGGGAAGGACGGAGCAGGAAGATAGAGGGGATGGGTAGAAGAGTGGAGAGGGAGACCAGTGAGCGCAAGCTGTGTGTGGCTGTGCCATAGTGAAGCTCGTTATTTTGTGTGCTCAGTTTTTAGTTACACGCTTCTTTATTCTTGAGAGGGAATGTATACATGTGTAATGAAATATGATCACAACAACTCATTTTCTTCTTCCAAATCTTACCAAATTTCCTTTCCCAACGTCATGTCTTCTTTTTTGATAACCCATTAAATTAGAGCTGCTCATGTGTGACTGGGTGAGGAGGGGGCCATTCACTTAGAACATGGGAATCGCACCAGTGGGAACACCCCTCCCCAAAGAATGGTTAGCTCTCTCCATCAGCTCTCAATTGCCAATAGCTCTTCATTAAGTCATAGGGTTTGGGGTGCACTTTCACCATTTATGCCAGAGTTGGCTGAGTTGACCTTGTCCAGGTCTTCTGTAAGTGACCCAGCTTTTGTGAGTTTATGAATGCAGCCACTATGTCACATCTAGAAGACAGCACTCCACAGTCCTCCTTCTCATCCTCCAGCTCCTATGTTCTTCCTGCCTCTTGTGCAAGATTTGCTGAGCCATTGGGGTGGTGGGAGGTCATTGGTTAAGACTTTCCAATTATTTAGGGCTGACCCTCCATCTCCTGTTCCTAGCACTGTGACCAATTGTGCGTTTCTGCACTGATTTCTGTCTATTGCCTAAGGAGATTTCTCTGACTAAGGCTGAGAGCTGCCAGGGCTCCAAATATAAACCTAAATCCTTCAAAGGAAATTTGACAATGTGAACATTGTGTAAGCAATTTTAAGATCTAAGTTAACTTACAACTAATTAGGAAGTTTTGGGCCAGTTGGGGTTTTCCTCTGTGTTGGTGGTTGGTATTACTGCTTTATAAAACCAGCTCAGGCCTTCTGACAACTGAGATTTCCCCTGCTTTTCTCCTCATCCTAAGTAATGTCCCAGGGACATGAGGACCTGGCTGTTTTCCCCTTTTCCATGCCACATGTGGGAATGGAATGTCTTGCTTATATGATTATATGGTATCAGTCCTGGTCTCACTTTGAGGCTTCCTTAAGAATTCTTGGTATTGGGAGACAACATAGGGTCAAAGAAAATGCAACAGCTGGAATCCAGTGCTGGCTGCAGGATCCTATTGGACATTCAGTACACTTCACCTGCCAGGAACTCCAAACCCACAGGTCTGGATCCTCCATTAACCCCACATCTTCAGATCACAACTCCAGAATCTCCCCTCTAAGGTACTAACTTTCTATGCATTCTCACTAGAGGGTCCTGAATCCACAGCAACATGTCCTGTGCAATCAAATAAAAGTCCCAAGCCCCTGGATTATTTTTAAAACCAGAAATCCATGTCCCCGTGATGTTCTTTCTCTGTCTGAGACCCTCTACCTTGTATCTGCATGCTTCCTTCACATGCAGATGTTACCATGTCTTCAATTATAGAAATGTCCTAATCCATACTCTCATCTCATTATGCAAACTTGGTACAATTTTCTTCTGTCCTAACATCCACTACATGTGAACCCCCTTCCTCTTCTCTTGCTGCCAGTTTCATAACCAAGGCAATGTCACCATGGGCAATAGCTGGGAGGAAAAAATGAGATAATTATTAAAAAGGAGCTAGAGCCATCCTTCCAGCCTAGAGTATAAAGATACATCATCCCAGAGATAACCACCTGCATGTCCATCCCCCTGCCTCCATGTTGGCCTCTGGGATGCTCCTGGTGGCTGTGCTGACCTGCTTCAGTGTCATAATCATAACATCTGAGTGGAGGCAGAGGAAAATCTTGAGGAAGATGCCTCAAGGACCTACCCCATTACCCTTCCTTGGCAACTTTCTGGACACAAAGAAGTTTTATGATTCCCTCTTAAAGGTAGTACTGGGCAGAGAGATGGTGCATTTGAGCTGTGGAGCATGCCCAGTGTGGCTCAGATTCTGAGGCAGAAGACTGACTAGGCCAGGATGCAGACATAGTTTAGAGGTTTGATACATCACCGCAATGCATCTATGTACCTGACATCAGGACATGGGATGTTGCAGGAATGGCCTCTCTAACTTGTCCCTTCACCGGATCAGGGAGCAGTATGTTCCTGTGTTCAACACTCCTCTGGGGCCTCGTCCTGCTGTGGTGCCATGGGGAAATGATGCCATGAGGGAGGCTCTGGAGAACTAGGCTGAGGAAGTCAGTGGTCGTGGAGAGCAAGCTTTCTGCACCTGGTTCTTCAAAGGCTATGGTGAGAATCACAGCACATGGGGAACTAGGCCTGACAGATGTGTAGTGGCAGGTTTCATGGCCTTCCCTGAGTGCCCTTTCGAAGCCCTTTCTGCCCTGGATCCACTTTCCTGTTTACTGTTAATTTGCTCTTTGGCCTTTTTGAGATTGTTTTAGAATTCTGTTCTCCCTGGATTTCTGTGGTTCTCTAACTGTCCCCCAGGTATCCTGCTTGGTATCCCCTTCTATTAGTTTCAGTGTGTCTGGTTTTATGTGGAGGTCCTTGATCCACTTGGAGTTGAGCTTAGTACAATGAGATAAGAATGGATCAATTGGCATTCTTCTGCATGCTGACCTCCAGTTGAAGCAGCACCATTTGTTGAAAAGGCTATCTTTTTTCCACTGGATGTTTTTGGCTCCTTTGTCGAAGATCAAGTGACCCTAGGTGTGTGGATTCATTTCTGGGTCTTCAATTCTATTCCATTGGTCCACTTGCCTGTCACTGTGCCATTGCCATGCAGTTTTTTAACACTATTGCTCTGTAGTATTGCTTGAGGTCTGGGATACTAATTTCCCCAGAAGTTCTTTTACAGCTAGGTTCGACAGCAGACCCTGCCTCAAATGAATAGGGCAGTGACTGATAAAAGATATGCAATGTTCTCTTCTGGCTGTCTCATATATACTTATGGGTGTGGACACCCACAGGCGCACTTGTACCCAGAAATAATCAGCACACAGATGTGCATGCACACACATACAGACACACACACACATGCACACCCCCCCCCCACACACACATACACACAGTGAGAGAGATGCACTCTGGCACTCATGCTCATTTAGGCACATACATGTGTGCAAAAACACATGCAGGCACGCTTCACAAATGCACACCTGCAGGGGAAGAATTCCCTCCAAGGGCATCTTCAAATTGTGAAAAAGTAGGCTGTTCTCATTGCCAATTCTGATTCTCCATCTTGCAGAAACTCCTCCCTTTGTCATCTCTTCATTTCTATCTTCTCTACTTCTCTCCCCTTTCTTACCCTCTCCACCATCTCTCCTCTTTTTAAAAATATCATTACTATTTTAAATAAATTCCAACCAGGTTGATAGCAAAAGTACAGAGATTCACCAAGGGAAAGACCAAGGAAGAAGGATTTTATGTTTGTTTCTTGCGGGGTATGAGAGAAGCCAGCACTTGGGGAGGGCCTTGATTGGTCAGACTCTCCCTTCCCACCTTCAATCTGAACCCAAGAAAAGTGAATCCTGGGAAAACTCCCAGTAGTGTCTAAAAGAGTGCTAAGTGGAATTAAGATATATGTCCCTCTCCCTGTAGGAGAAGAACCCCCAAACTCATTTTCCCAAGAGGAATCTGTTGATGACCACACTGAACCTTTTCTTCGTGGGCACAGAGATGGACAGCACAGCCATGAGCTTCAACTTCTTGCTCCTCATGAAGCACCTGCCGTTGCAGGTAAAGTTGAGGGAGACAGGGATGGTAGAGGCCACAGACCACTACACCGTGCTGGACATTGGCTATCCCTACCCCAGTTCTCCCAGATATCAGGGATTTAAGATAGTCTCTGAAGGAAGCTGATCTGATAGGCACCCATTGTGAATGCTGGTCACCATCTGACTGGTTTCTCCAGGTTCTTAGCATATTTTTAAGCTACTTTCAGAATTCTGAAGAAATGCAACAAATGGAAAAGCTGTGGGGTATTTTTCCTAATCAAGGAGAAAGTAAGGAATAGCTACAGTGTAAAGGAGTGGAGGGTTGAGCAGGATTTGCTGAGGAACCCAGGCGATTGTCCAGGGTTTCCTTTTATGAGTTCAGAAAGACAAAGGGTTGATTGCTAAAGGCAGGGTGTGTGTGGTTTTGGGTTTTGATTGACAGGCTTGAGTTATGTAAGCCTTTGCTAACTGGGCATGCCATTTCCCACAATGCATGTACTTATATAATCATGAGCATGTCTAATTTCAGGCAGACATAAGATGGCAAATGGTTGATTGCTCAAAATTACAATTTGCCTTATTCAGCATGCACCTAAGGCCTGCTTAGACTAGAATGGTCCAATGTCTCTAGTTCTGAGATATATTCAATGGTATTGCAATGGTGATGTTCCATATGGTAGTGTGCCTTGTCTAGTGTGTCTGGGGCTCAGTGTTGGAGGGAATCCTGGCTTACTAATTTATCTCTGAAAACTTCCCATCTCATGCTGAGCCTCACTTGTATTTAAAAAATGAAAAGGCCTGAACGTATTTGGAAACTGCTCCTCTCAATCATAGAATGTACTTTGCTTTTTTTTCTCTTACCAATCTGTAAATGTCTCCGCTTAATGCCTCTGATTCTAGCCCAAGAAGGTTAATGGGATCCTATTCCAGCACCATATATAGCTAGCATCTACTGCAAATGGTCTATAACATTTCACCCATAATTCCACATCACCATATTTTTGCATATTTAATGCATCTTCCCTTTCTAAATGTATAAACACATCTTTTCTTCTCAGCTATAGTGCATGAGGAGATTGACCAGGTGATTGGCAGGAACCAACAGCCTCAATATGAGGATAGAATGCAGACACCTTACACCAAGGCTGTGATCCATGAGATCCCAGAGATATGGAGACATAATTCCTCTTGGTGTGGCTTGTAGAACTACCAAGGACATCAAGTTTTGGGGCATCCTCATCCCCAAGGTACTTCCCTGCCGAGCCTAAGAGTCTTCATTCCAGTCCTCTTGACTCAGCAGGCCATCCCCAGTCAGAGTTTTACACACTTCCTTCTCGATGAAAATTTTGCTCCTTCACCATGGTGTTTAAGCTGTCCTCAATCCTGGGTCTCCCTGTTTTTCAGGCATCAACCCCATGTTTAGCAAACTCTCATGGTAAGGACCATGACTCTGTTTCTTTAGAATTTGTTACTTATGTTGAAGAGGCTCACTTCCTCCATACAGCCTGCTGAGGCACACAAACCCCAAATTGCTGTACCAGGGAGTGTGAACTTCTTCCTGGGCCCACAACCTCCTGAATTGACAGGCATGGGCTTGTTCATTCCCTAACATTCTGTTCCAAGAGATTGTGAGTCTCTCAAGAGACCTTCCTCAGAGAACTTGAACCACCACTGCTCCAAGAGAACCTGTCACATTGGCCAACACTTCCCCCTTAGCTCAGCCCCTCTCCTTTTCTCCTCTTCCTTCCAATCTTGTGAGCCCTGAGGATGCTCATCTATCACCTTGCCTAATTAGTCCCATGGCTCCTGTCTTCCAGGGCACTGATGTATTGCCTATACTGGGCTCTTTGCTGAAAGATCCCAAGTACTTCTCCAATCCCAATGACTTTAACCCTCAGCAGTTTCAGCACAACAGGGGGCAGTTTAAGAAGAGCAATCCATTTATGCTCTTTTCTGTTGGTAAGAGGCCCCTCCTCACACACACAGGGCTAACACTTCCTGGCTCCCCTTCTGAAGAGTAGTCTTATATCTTTCTCCCCCTTTGATCTTACTGTTGGAGTCTCCCTTCCAGACAACCAAGTGGACTGGGGTCAAAGGAAAGGCATGGTCAAACTCCTTTCAGAGATGGGAAAAATCATGGCTCAGGCTGAATCTGAATTGTTCCCAGGTCACACACACAGGTCTTCTCACTCTTTGGATGTAGAAACAAAGCAGCCACATTTGAGAGCCTATTTGTTAGAGGAGGATGTAGAGTTCCCATTGTGCCAGCCAATCATGTGTCCCCTTATCTCACATACAAGGGCAATGGAGAATCAGAAAGTTTATTCAGATTACAGTGCTGTGCAGGGGGCCAGACCCAGCAGGAAGTGATTGTCTATCTTGTAAGTTCTTCTTGAGGCAGAGGAGGGGGAAGAGTGTTGGAGGGTGGGTAAGACTAGGTCTTATGAGATATTTAGAGTTGCTGTATAATAAAAAGTTTACTTATCTACATTTAATTTGCTATGCTATTATAATTGAACTGCCTTCTGTGTTCCTCTGAGGTCAGAGACTGCAGTCTCAGGCACTTAGCACCTCATCCTAAAACAACAGGCGATTAAGAAAATCACTTTTGTTTGGGTTCTAACTTTCAACCTGCTACTTGGAAGTAGCAGGAAGAAAAAGGGACACTTAAAAGAGTTATAATATCATTTATTATTAAGTTGTAATAAGTTTCCTATAAACATAGTGGAGCATCAGAAACAATGAATTCATGAAATTCTTAGACAAATGGACGGAGCTGGAGAACATCATACTAAGTGAGGCAACCCAGTCTCAAAAGAGCAATCATGATATGCACTCACTGCAAAGTGGATATAAGCCTAGAAACGTGGAATACCCAAGACATAATCCACATATTAAATGATGTTCAAGAGGAACTGTGGAGTGGCCCCTGGTTCTGGAAAGGCTCAGTGCAGCAGTATAGGAGAATACCAGAACAGGGAATTTGGAAGTGGTGGATTTGGGAATAGGGGGAGGGAAGAGGGCTTATGGGACTTTCAGGGAGTGGGGAGCCAGAAAAGAGGAAATCATTTGAAATGTAAATAAAGAATATATCGAATAAATAAAAATAAAAAGTTTCCTATAAAAGCTATCTATGGGAAAGAGCAGGAAGATCCTATGTGAAGGGAAAAGGAAAAATTCTTCTAAGTGGGAAAGGATAAAAAGTTCCCGTTCAAAGTGGGGAAAGGCAAAAAGAGAAAGTCCTTTCTTCTTTGTCTTCAGTACATCTTTCAGAATACATGATACCATGGTATGATGTTCATCACAAGTTCACAGAAAAGATCAAATCATAAATTGAGATAGAAGTAGGCAACAGAGAATGTTTACATGCATATCCATTAGGAGTAATTATCTAGCTAAGATTTATTACCTGTCTCTGCTCCACAGGTTCACTGAAGGTTTAAAACCCTAAGTAAGTGATTGTTTGCATAGATAAACCCAGTCAACATTTTATCTGCTGTCCTAGCATCTATGATAAATCTTTAGTTCCCTTTTCATGACCTCTGGTTAATTGTTTAACAACCTCTTGACATGTGCTCTGAGTAGGAGAAGGTCTGGTTCCCATCTAAGAGCAATTAACTTGTGACACTTGGGAGACTGACAGAGTTCTCATTGCAGTTTTGACTATCAGAAAAAGGGCCCAATTGCATTCCTATTACAAAAGAGCTTCATAATTACAGATATAATTTTAGGAATTCTTATAGATCATCATTAAAAGTTAAGTCATCTCTTTGTCTATATAGCATCACTATAAGACAGGGCATCTTCATGGATCTGCAGCAATCTGCTCCAAAGGAGTGTGCTATCATTTATTGATTATTATGTATGTTTAAGAATAACAAGAGGATAAGCATATTAATAGCAGGAATCTTTCCTAAAATGAGTCCCTTCCAGCCTTGCTTAATAAGGGCTCACCTATTGCAGATTGCAGATTATATAATAATCTGAAGCAGGCCAGGAACCACCTATTCCATCCCCCTCCGCCTACTTCTTTGAAGGTGTTTTTCTATCCATCCACTCCCACCTCTCCTACCTTGCATTCCCCTACACTGGGGTATCGAGCCTTCACAGGACCAAGGGCCTCTCATACTATTCATGCCCATCCTTTGCCATCCTCTTCTACATATGCAGCTGGAGTTGTGGGTCCCTGCATGTATACTCTTTGGTTGGTGGTTTAGTCCCAGGAGCTCTGTGGTTGGTCTGGTTGGTTGATATTATTATTCTTCCTAGGGGGTTGCAAAACTTTAAGGTCCTTCAGTCCTTTTTCTCACTCCTCCATTGGGGACGCCATGCTCAATCCAATGGTTGGCTGAAGCATTTGCCTCTGTTTATGTCAGGCTCTGACAGAGCCTCTTACCATACAGCTATATCAGGTTCCCTGATCTACAGAGCCATCTCGGTCTACAGAGCTAGGTTCAGAACAGACAGGGCTACACACATATTCTCCCTCTGTGTCTGTGTCTGTGTGTGTGTCTGTGTCTGTGTCCGTGTCCGTGTCCATGCCCATGCCTGTGCCCGTGCACGTGCCTGTGCCTGTGCCTGTGCCTGTGCCAAAGCCTGTGTGCCTGTGAGTGTATCTTTGTGTGTCTGTGAATCTCTCTCTCTTTCTCTCTTTCTTCCTCCCTCTTTCCCTCTCTCAAATCAATCAATAAATCAAACAAAAATACCCAAATCCCCTAAACTAAAAATGAAACAACAGCAGCAGTAGCCACTAACACAACAATACCCAATAGAATGAGAACTGAAAAGCAGAAGTTGGAGTGGGACCCACAGAAACCCCCACATATCATGGGTTATTGAGAAGGCTATTGTATTGATGCTCTATACAACCAGAATTAAAGTTCCTATTTTAGGAGGTAACACTTCTGTCATCAAAGAGGGATGTGTTGAGCTGGTACCTAACAATCTGATAGGTGGTAGGCTCTGGAGGAGTAAAGAGTAACTTCTAATGGCCACAGGATTTCTTCTCAAAGATAAAAATGTTTTTAAAACAAATAGGGTGATGGGTGCACAATTTTAATGACATACTAAGAAAACACTACTAGATTGTGTACTTTCAAAGAATGAGCTTAGTACATAAGTGTATTAGATACCTGGCCTCCAACCACTGAAGAATGGGGCATGTGTGCATAGAACATTAACATAGCACCATTGTGACCTCACAGCATGTAACAGTGGTGGTTCTAGCATAGCAGTACTGCTGTATACTGAAGTATAGTTCAGTTGATACTGAACGTGCTGGACTGTTTAGTGTTTTGTTTGCAAGAGTTTTAAATCTGTTTTGTTTTATTATAGAATTTGGGAAGCAGTGATCAGCTAAAGGGAAGGGAAGAGAGGGAAAGTAGATCTTGGGTGGCCCTCAGGGGGCCCTGAGGCCCTAGGCCTCAATAATGGAGGAAGATCTTAGATATGATGTCCAGACAAGAAACGTCCCCCAAAGGAGACGCTGGTACACCCGTCTGTGGCATTCATGTTTGGGCTGTACATGCATAAATCGTCAGAGAAGGCATAAATTTACCCTCTCCTATATCGGATATGACCCTACGGGTCCTTTGCAGTGAGCAGCCAGTGTGGGTGACCTGGACAAAACTGAACGATTAATACACTCCAGTCGACATCATGTGGATGAATCTGATAGGAGGAACAGGTAATGGGCATTGGAGTTGGTGAGGGGGAGGGGGTGGACAGTAGAGTAGGACCTGTCAGGCATACTCAGATCCAAGCAGGGAGAAAATCAGCTTCCAGGGCTCCATCCTAATGGAGGAGAGATGGTGTGCTTAGGTTCATTTCCATTGGGTCCCTGCATGGTCACTTGTTTAGTGCTCTGAGCCATAGGAGACCTGCACAGCCTGGAACAGCAGCTCCTAGGCCTTAACCAAACTGCATCATTTTATTTTTATGTTTACACTTAAATTTTGTAGACAAACACACACAGCAAAACACATACCCCCTCTCTCTTTCACACACACACACACACACACACACACACACACACACACACACACACACACACAGAGAGAGAGAGAGAGAGAGAGAGAGAGAGAGAGAGAGAGAGAGAGAGAGAGAGAGAAATAAACACACACAGGTGTTGTGCCTATGTGCATTTTTTTTTATTATTCGATATAATTTATTTACATTTCAAATGATTTCCCCTTTTCTAGCCCCCCCACTCCCCAAAAGTCCCGTAAGCCCCCTTCTCTTCCCCTGTCCTCCCACCCACCCCTTCCCACTTCCCCGTTCTGGTTTTGCTGAATACTGTTTCACTGAGTCTTTCCAGAACCAGGGGCCACTCCTCCTTTCTTCTTGTACCTCATTTGATGTGTGGATTATGTTTTGGGTATTCCAGTTTTCTAGGTTAATATCCACTTATTAGTGAGTGCATACCATGATTCACCTTTTGAGTCTGGGTTACCTCACTTAGTATGATATTCTCTAGCTCCATCCATTTGCCTAAGAATTTCATTAATTCATTGTTTCTAATGGCTGAATAGTACTCCATTGTGTAGATATACCACATTTTTTGTATCCACTCTTCTGTTGAGGGATACCTGGGTTCTTTCCAGCATCTGGCAATTATAAATAGGGCTACTATGAACATAGTAGAACATGTATCCTTATTACATGGTGGGGAGTCTTCTGGGTATATGCCCAGGAGTGGTATAGCAGGATCTTCTGGAAGTGAGGTGCCCAGTTTTCGGAGGAACCGCCAGACTGATTTCCAGAGTGGTTGTACCAATTTGCAACCCCACCAGCAGTGGAGGAGTGTTCCTCTTTCTCCACACCCTCTCCAACAACTGCTGTCTCCTGAATTTTTAATCTTAGCCATTCTGACTGGTGTAAGATGAAATCTTAGGGTTGTTTTGATTTGCATTTCCCTAATGACTAATGAAGTTGAGCATTTTTTAAGATGCTTCTCCGCCATCCGAAGTTCTTCAGGTGAGAATTCTTTGTTTAACTCTGTACCCCATTTTTTAATAGGGTTGTTTGGTTTTCTGGAGTCTAACTTCTTGAGTTCTTTATATATATTCGATATTAGCCCTCTATCTGATGTAGGATTGGTGAAGATCTTTTCCCAATTTGTTGGTTGCCGATTTGTCCTCTTGATGGTGTCCTTTGCCTTACAGAAACTTTGTAATTTTATGAGGTCCCATTTGTCAATTCTTGCTCTTAGAGCATACGCTATTGGTGTTCTGTTCAGAAACTTTCTCCCTGTACCGATGTCCTCAAGGGTCTTCCCCAGTTTTTTTTCTATTAGCTTCAGAGTGTCTGGCTTTATGTGGAGGTCCTTGATCCATTTGGATTTGAGCTTAGTACAAGGAGACAAGGATGGATCAATTCGCATTCTTCTGCATGCTGACCTCCAGTTGAACCAGCACCATTTGTTGAAAAGGCTATCTTTTTACCATTGGATGTTTTCAGCCTCTTTGTCGAGGATCAAGTGGCCATAGGTGTGTGGGTTCATTTCTGGATCTTCAATCCTGTTCCATTGATCCTCCTGCCTGTCACTGTACCAATACCATGCAGTTTTTAACACTATTGCTCTGTAGTATTGCTTGAGGTCAGGGATACTGATTCCCCCAGATTTTCTTTTGTTGCTGAGAATAGTTTTAGCTATCCTGGGTTTTTTGTTGTTCCAGATGAATTTGATAATTGCTCTTTCTAACTCTGTGAAGAATTGAGTTGGGATTTTGATGGGTATTGCATTGAATCTGTATAGTGCTTTAGGCAAAATGGCCATTTTAACTATATTGATTCTGCCGATCCATGAGCATGGGAGGTTTTCCCATTTTTTGAGGTCTTCTTCCATTTCCTTCTTCAGAGTCTTGAAGTTCTTGTCATACAGATCTTTCACATGTTTGGTAAGAGTCACCCCAAGATACTTTATACTGTTTGTGGCTATTGTGAAGGGGGTCATTTCCCTAATTTCTTTCTCAGCCTGCTTATCCTTTGAGTATAGGAAGGCCACTGATTTGCTTGAGTTGACTTTATAACCTGCCACTTTGCTGAAGTTGTTTATCAGCTGTAGGAGCTCTCTAGTGGAGTTCTTTGGGTCACTTAGGTAGACGATCATGTCGTCTGCAAATAATGATAGTTTGACTTCTTCCTTTCCAATTTGTATCCCTTTGACCTCCTTATGTTGTCGAATTGCCCGAGCTAGTACCTCAAGTACAATATTGAAAAGATAAGGAGAAAGGGGGCAGCCTTGTCTGGTCCCTGATTTCAGTGGGATTACTTCAAGTTTCTCTCCATTTAGTTTGATGCTGGCTACCGGTTTGCTGTATATTGCTTTTACTATGTTTAGGTATGGGCCTTGAATTCCTGTTCTCTCCAAGACTTTAAGCATGAAGGGATGCTGAATTTTGTCAAATGCTTTTTCAGCATCCAATGAAATGACCATGTGGTTTTGTTCTTTGAGTTTGTTTATGTAGTGGATTGTATTGATGGATTTCCGTATATTGAACCAACCCTGCATTCCCGGGATAAAGCCTACTTGATCATGGTGGATGATCGTTTTGATGTGTTCTTGGATTCGGTTGGCAAGAATTTTATTGAGTATTTTTGCATCGATGTTCATAAGGGAAATTGGTCTGAAGTTCTCTTTCTTTGTTGGATCTTTGTGTGGCTTTGGTATCAGCGTAATTGTGGCTTCGTAGAAGGAATTGGGTAGTGTTCCTTCTGTTTCTATTTTGTGGAATAGTTTGAAGAGTATTGGTGTTAAGTCTTCTTTGAAGGTCTGGTAGAATTCTGCACTGAAGCCATCTGGTCCTGTGCTTTTTTTGGTTGGAAGACTTTCTATGACTCCTTCTATTTCTTTAGGCATTATGGGACTGTTTAGATGGTCTAGTTGGTCCTGATTTAATTTTGGTATTTGGTATCTGTCAAGGAAATTGTCCATTTCCTCCAGATTCTCCAGTTGTGTTGAGTATAGGCTCTTGTAGTAGGATCTGATGATTTTTTGGATTTCCTCAGTTTCCGTTGTTATATCTCCCTTTTCATTTCTAAGTTTGTTAATTTGGATACTTTCTCTGTGCCCTTTGGTCATTCTGGCTAAGGGTTTATCTATCTTGTTGATTTTCTCAAAGAACCAGCTCCTGGTATTGTTGATTTTTTGTATGGTTCTCTTTGTTTCTACTTGATTGATTTCGGCCCTGAGTTTGATGATTTCCTGCCTTCTACTCCTCCTGGGCGAAATAGCTTCTTTTTGTTCCAGGGCTTTCAGGTGTGTCATTAAGCTGGTAATGTATGCTCTCTCCATTTTCTTTTTGGAGGCACTCAGGGCTATGAGTTTTCCTCTTAGCACTGCTTTCATTGTGTCCCATAGATTTGGGTATGTTGTGTTTTCATTTTCATTGTGTTCTAAAAAGTCTTTAATTTCTTTCTTTATTTCTTCCTTGACCAAGGTATCATTGAGTAGAGTATTGTTCAGTTTCCACGTGTATGTGGGCTTTCTGTTGTTTCTGTTGCTATTGAAGACCACTTTTACTCCATAGTGATCAGATAGGAGGCATGGGATTAGTTCGATCTTCTTATATTTGTTGAGGTCTGTCTTGTGACCAATTATATGGTCGATTTTGGAGAAGGTACCATGAGGTGCTGAGAAAAAGGTATATTCTTTTGTTTTAGGATAGAATGTTCTATATATATCTGTTAAATCTAATTGGTCCAAAGCTTCAATTAGTTTCATTGTGTCCCTGTTTAGTTTCTGTTTTCCTGATCGGTCCATTGAGGAAAGTGCAGTGTTGAAGTCACCCACAATTATTGTGTTAGGTGCAATGTGTGCTTTTAGTTTTAATAAAGTTTCTTTTACGAAAGAGGGTGCCCTTGCATTTGGGGCATAGATGTTCAGGATTGACAGTTATTCTTTTTGTATTTTTCCTTTGACCAGCAAGAAGTGTCCCTCAGGGTATCTTTTGATGACTTTGGGTTGAAAGTCAATTTTATCTGATATTAAAATGGCTACTCCAGCTTTTTTCCTGAGACCATTTGCTTGTAAAATTGTCTTCCAGCCTTTTACTCTAAGGTAGTGTTTGTCTTTGACCCTGAGGTGTGTTTCCTGTAAGCAGCAAAATGTAGGGTCCTGTTTACGTATCCATTCAGTTAGTCTGTGTCTTTTTATTGGGGCATTAAGTCCATTGATGTTAAGAGATATTAAGGAATAGTGATTGTTACTTCCTATCATTTTTGACGTTATTTTTTAAATTTGAATGCTTAACTTCTTTTGGGTTTGATGAAAGGTTACTATCTTGCTTTTTCCAGGGTGAAGTTTCCCTCCTTGTATTGGTGTTGTCCTCCTATTATCCTTTTTAGGGCCAGGTTTGTGGATAGATATTGGGTAAACTTGGTTTTGTCATGAAATATCTTAGTTTCTCCATCTATGGTGATTGAGAGTTTTGCTGGATATAGTAGTTTTGGTTGGCATTTGTGTTCTCTTAAAGTCTGCATGAGATCTGCCCAGGACCTTCTAGCCTTCATAGTCTCAGGTGAAAAGTCTGCTGTGATTCTGATAGGTCTTCCTTTATATGTTACTTGGCCTTTTTCTCTTACTGCCTTTAATATTCTTTCTTTGTTTAGAACATTTGGTGTTTTGATTATTATGTGACGGGAAGTATTTCTGTTCTGGTCCAGTCTGTTTGGAGTTCTGTAGGCTTCTTGTATATTCATGGGCATCTCTCTCTTTAGGTTAGGGAAGTTTTCTTCCATAATTTTATTGAAGATATTTGCTGGCCCTTTAAGTTGTAAATCTTCACTCTCATCTATGCCTATAATCCTTAGGTTTGGTCTTCTCATTGTGTCCTGGATTTCCTGGATATTTTGGGTTACAAGCTTTTTGCATTTTGCATTTTCTTTAACTGTTGAGTCCATGGTTTCTATGGAATCTTCAGCATCTGAGATTCTTTCTTCTATCTCTTGTATTCTGTTGTTGATATTTGTATCTCTGTCCCCTGATTTCTTCCCAAGGCTTTCTATCTCCAAAGTTGTCTCCCTTTGAGTTTTCTTAGTTGTTTCTACTTCTGATTTTAGATCCTGGATGGTTTTGCTTAGCTCCTTCACTTGCATGTTTGTGCTTTCCTGTAATTCTTTAAGAGATTTTTGTGTTTCCTCTTTCATGAGCTCAGCCTGTTGACCAAAGTTCTCCTGTATTTCTTTAAGAGATTTTTGTGTTTCGTCTTTCATGACCTCAGCCTGTTGAGCAAAGTTCTCCTGTATTTCTTTAAGTGTTTTTTGCATTTCCTCCTTGTTGGCTTTTGTATTCTCCTGGATTTCTTTCAATGATTTTTGTGTTTCCCTTGCAAGGGCTTCTACCTTTTGATCCATTTTCTCCTGAATTTCTTTATGTATGACCTTCATGTGTTTCTGTACCAGCATCATGACCAGTGATTTTAAATCCAAATCTTGTTTTACTGGTGTGATGGGGTATCCAGGACATGTTGGTACAGGAGAATTGGGTTCAGATGTTGCCATATTGCCTTGATTTCTGTTAGTGACGTTCCTGCGTTTGCCTTTTGCCATCTAGATCTCACTGGTGTTAGTTTATCTTGTCAGTGCTGGACTCACCAGTGCAAGCTGCCCCTTCCCAGTTGGCCTCTGGTGCACAGCTAACCTCCTGCACTGCTTGTAGACAGTGTGCTGATGCCCAGGCTGTTCAGATCCCAAAGCAGGCACCCGAAGGCTCCCGTTGGGGCCCGCTGGATTCACTGGAGCACACTGACTTCTCCCAGCTGGCCGCCCGGAAGCCCAGCTAGCCACTTGCAGGACTTGGAGATGTAATGCTGCCGCCCAGACTGATCTGGATCCGGAAGCGGAGAGAGTAGAGCTAAGGGCTTCTGCCTGAGGCCTTGCCCCAGATTGTGTCTGTGGAGCAGATGGAGCCCGTGTGCACTCCCAGGGAGTGCCGATGGTGTATGCTACTGTGACCTCCCCTGTGTTCCACTCACTCCGCTGGGCAGCCGATCTGCCAACCGGGCTGTCGCACACAAGGTTAGCCTGGCCGCCCAGTCCCTGAGTCCAGGCAAAAGCCTGGGAGGCCAAGGTCCAAGCAAAGTTCCCCTAGGGCTATGGCTGTTAATTGGGTTTGCCAGGTGACTAGGATGGCGGGCGTGCGCGCCCGCGCTCCCTGAAAGCGCCGGGAGAGTCTGCTTTGCTAACAATCACCTGGGTGGGTTGACTCACAGATGGCCCACCAAGCCGCCCAGTTCTTGGGGTCAGTCCTGTGCCTTTTGGGGCCTGGACCCCCGCTTTGTTAGCCTTAGGCTATGCCTGTTACAGGTCTGCCCGCCTGAGCTCTCTGTCGTCCTGCAGGCAAAATGGCGGCGGTGCGCTCGCAGGCCTGGGCAAAAAACCTCCTGGCTGGGTTGGCACCCCGATGGCCCCCCGACCCGCCCAGGGCCTGGGTGCAGGCCAACGCCCGTCGGGCTCAGACCACCGCGGTGTTGGCCTCGGATTATGTTTGTGTACCTCAGTCTGTCCGATTCCTGGAGTAAGGAACCAAGATGGATGCTCCTCTCCTGACTGGTGGGAGGCCGAGTTCTGAAGTGGCCTCCGTGCAGGAAAGGCGCCGCACAACTGCAGCTGCTTGCTGCCCGGCTGGTCAGCGAAGGTCAGTGGTCGTGGGCGCAGGGCCTAACTGGTCCCTGTGACGCCTTGGTTCCACTGCTGATGGCCCTTCAGCTGGAGCAGCCACTGCTGCCACTGCTGCCGCTGCCGCCGCCGCCGCCGCCGCCGCCGCTCTCCTCTGTCCGCCTATGTGCATTTTTGAAGCAACATGTGTGATGGAATCAAGTGCTTGATCCCCTGGAACTGGAGCTATACACAGTGCTGCAATGTGTGTGCTAGCAACAAAAACTGAGTATCTGAGAAAACACAACTAGAGCTGTTAACTACCAAGCCACCCGTCTAGATTTGTCTTAATATATAAGCCATTAATAAATACTATTATTCAACAATGGAAATTTTATCATAAGATAAATCATCCACTTTAATGCAAAAAATCACTGAGAAATCTTAGGTCAATATGACCTGTGTTTGCGAATGGATCATACAAAGACATTTTGAACTCTGGCCCTGTACCCCCATACTCACCCTAGGTACATGTTGTGCATGCATTGATACACATGTGAAGGAAAGAGATGGGCATTGTCTTCCTCTCACTTTCCCTTGTCCCACACATGTGGAGCTAAGTGTGTGATGGTCCGAGGACTCGCCACTGGACACTTGTCTTCTGCCCTACTGTGTGTTCTGGGGACTGACCTCAGGCCATCAGGCCTCCCTATGGGTTCCAGCACGTGGTCCCTCAGTTTTAGAGAGACATGTTCATTCGGCCAAATCCCTGGAATGTTTAATTTACTCTCTTGGAACACATTGATTCTCAGACTTTGGGTAAGTAAGTAGCTTTGGGGATCCCCTTATCCACATATCTGCACTCAGGTTTTCAGGGAAAGTGATTTACCAATTGAGTTCTTCCAATCACCCCAGCCCCTCATTCTTATTTCCTATTTTTACTCCATTCTAGTTTATGAAGGGGAACTAATGACACAACAGAAGATTTTCTGTCGTCTACATGATTCTTGATCATTTTGTAGTTCTATTTTTTTATTCCATATATTTTTATTTACATTTCAAATGATTTCCCCTTTTCTAGCCCCCCACTCCCCGAAAGTCCCATAAGCCCCCTTCTATCCCCCTGTCCTCCCACCCACCCCTTCCCATTTTCCCGTTCTGGTTTTCCCAAATACTGCTTCACTGAGTCTTTCCAGTACAAGGGGCTACTCCTCCGATCTTCTTGTACCTCATTTGATGTGTGGATTATGTTTTGGGTATTCCAGTGTTCTAGGTTAATATCCACTTATTAGTAAGTGCATACCATGATTCACCTTTTGAGTCTGGGTTACCTCAGTATGATGTTCTCTAGCTCCATCCATTTGCCTAAGAATTTCATGAATTCATTGTTTCTAATGGCTGAATAGTACTCCATTGTGTAGATATACCACATTTTTTTGCATCCACTCTTCTGTTGAGGGATACCTGGGTTCTTTCCAGCTTCTGGCAATTATAAATAGGGCTGCTATGAACATAGTAGAGCATGTATCCTTATTACATGGTGAGGAATATTCTGGGTATATGCCCAGGAGTGGTATAGCAGGATCTTCTGGAAGTGAGGTGCCCAGTTTCCCGAGGAACTGCCAGACTTATTTCCGGAGTGGTTGTACCAATTTGCAACCCCACTCGCAATGAAGGAATGTTCCTCTTTCTCCACATCCTCTCCAACACCTGCTGTCTCCTGAATTTTTAATCTTAGCCATTCTGACTGGTGTAGGGTGAAATCTCACGGTTGTTTTGATTTGCATTTCCCTAATAACTAATGAAGGTGAGCATTTTTATAGCTGCTTCTCTGCCATCTAAAGTTCTTCAGGTGAGAATTCTTTGTTTAAATGTGTACCGCATTTTTTAATAAGGTTGTTTAGTTTTCTGGAGTCTAACTTCTTGAGTTCTTTATATATATTCGATATTAGCCCTCTATCTGATGTAGGATTGGTGAAGATCTTTTCCCAATTTGTTGGTTGCCGATTTGTCCTTTTGATGGTGTCCTTTGCCTTACAGAAACTTTGTAATTTTATGAGGTCCCATTTGTCAGTTCTTGATCTTAGAGCATAAGCTATTGGTGTTCTGTTCAGAAACTTTCTCCCTGTACCGATGTCCTCAAGGGTCTTCCCCAGTTTCTTTTCTATTAGCTTCAGAGTGTCTGGCTTTATGTGGAGGTCCTTGATCCATTTGGATTTGTGCTTAGTACAAGGAGACAAGGATAGATCAATTTGCATTCTTCTGCATGCTGACCTCCAGTTGAACCAGCACCATTTGTTGAAAAGGCTATCTTTTTTCCATTGGATGTTTTCAGCCCCTTTGTCAAGGATCAAGTGGCCATAGGTGTGTGGGTTCATTTCTGGATCTTCAATCCTGTTCCATTGATCTGCCTGCCTGTCACTGTACCAATACCATGCAGTTTTAAACACTCTTGCTCTGTAGTATTGCTTGAGGTCAGGGATACTGATTCCCCCAGAATTTCTTTTGTTGCTGAGAATAGTTTTAGCTATCCTGGGTTTTTTGTTATTCCAGATGAATTTGATAATTCCTCTTTCTAACTCTGTGAAGAATTGAGTTGAGATTTTGATGAGTATTGCATTGAATCTGTACATTGCTTTTGGCAAAATGGCCATTTTAACTATATTGATTCTACCGATCCATGAGCATGGGAGGTTTTCCCATTTTTTGAGATCTTCTTCCATTTCCTTCTTCAGAGTCTAGTAGTTCTAAGGGGTTAATTAGTCTTCAAGTTCAAGGTTCGTGAAAAATAAATTATACATTATAGTTTCAATAATTTCAATATAATTTCATATTCTCTTGCTTACTGATTGTTTTCTTTAAAAAGACTGAATTGTCCAACTGTAGATTTTCAGTTGGTCCATTTATTCCCCACACATATATTAAATATCTACTGTATAAAATACACATTCTACTCTCTTAACAGATCTTCCCATTTTTAAACGATTATGTTTTTCTGCCCAAAATTTCCTTATATTCTAAAATTTAAATATGAAATGAAATGAACCATACTCTTTGAAACCCTAGTTTTTTTTAATATTTTTATTTTCTATATTCTTTGTTTACATTCCAAATGATTTCCCCTTTCCCAGATCTCACCTCCCAATATGTATCATAACCCTTCTCCTCTCCATCCATTCTCCAATCACCTCCCTCCTTTTTCTCTGTCCTTATATTCCCCACCAATGCTAGATCAGTCCTTTCCAGGATCAGGACCCTCTCCATACTTCTTCATGGGAGTCAGTTATTATGAAATGGAGTCATCGGCTTCATAGAAATCCCAGATAGTAGAGTAGGATTTAAATTCAAGCTGAGATAATTTAGTGGGAGCTTTTCTATGATCCAGACAGGCTGCTTTGTGCAGGATGAGAGCCTTGATAGAACTCCTGCCTTACTCAGATCAGCCGTGCATTATATCCCTAGCACAGCAAATGAACACCTGGGTAGACATAACCAAGTAAGGAAACTCCAGTTCCTTGCTTACATCAGATGGAAATTACCTCCATACTATGTAGCACTTAAAAGTGATGGGGCTCTTATTTAGCATTCAGAAATGTTCCTAAATGTCCTTTCCTTTTGCAGGACATCACTGCATTATGCATGTGCCCACAACCATCCAGACGTGGTATTACTATTATTAGAAAATAACTCCAGCGTTAATATCCGGGATGATGAAGGCTGCACACCCTTGATTAAGGTAGCTATTGGACATCTGTTGTGGTATGAAATGGATTAGAGGTTGTCCTTGTTTGGTTTCTTTGGCTGTAATAAAACACTGACCAAAAACAAGTCAGGAAAGGAAATGGTTATTTGGTTTATATTTACATGTCACAGTTCATTCTCAAGGGGAACCAGGGCAGGAGCTCATAATCAGGAACTGGAGGGAAGAGCTAAACTAGAGATCATGGGCGAATGCAGCTTTTCCATGACTTTTACCAGGGCTTGCACAGATTATTTTCATACATCTGAGAATATTCTCCCAGCTGTGCCTCCAACCCTAAGACCCTGGGCTTTCCTACTTCCATCAAAATCAAAAATATATTCCACATAGTTGCCCAGAGGGAACTCTGATAGGGGAAGTTCCTCAAGTGACAATCTTTCCAGGTGTGTTAGCCTATGTCAAACTGGCAAAGAGAACAAAAACTAACCAAACAACTAATCTCTGCACTGCGACAGCAAACCAGCACAGACCAGAATTCTTAGAAAATCTGGGTGCATTCTACCTTTAAATTCTACCGCTTGTAAAAAGATGTTGTGGGGAGATTCTAAAATCAGGTGAGTCTGGAGTACTGAAGACTTTGTGTCAAAATAGATAATATGCATAACTGAAACTCTGTGTTTGCTTTAAGGGGAACTATTCAGTGTGATGGTAGAAATGTCTCTCTTGGATTCCTTGAATTGAAGATGTATTTTTTTTTTTTTGTCCAATTTCTACAGGCTGCCCAGCGAGGCAATATACATTGTGTTTCTGTATTGCTCGACTACAATGCTGATCCAAATGTGATGGATTTTATTGGGAATACAGCCTTACACCATGCTGTATCCACGGGTAACCTACCCATTGTAAAAATGCTTCTAAAGCACAATGTAGATATTGAAGCCAAAACAAAGGTAAAGATCACTCAACTTCATTCCCACTGCACTTCTAGCAGTGACACTCACATCTGTTTTCTACGTGCAGAAGTTGAAGCATTCTCAATATATCTGTTTACAGGAACGCTGCTTTCTCCAAACATGTTTTTCATATTTTTGGTAGTTAGTTCAGAAAAACACAGCATAGCATATTTTGTCTCAGAATTGGCCTTGATTTTAACATTCAAAAATAAAGGATTTAGGACTACACATACACATCACATATACACAGACAATAAAAATAAATTCATTTCACGTTATATGATTATAGAATAGATAGAAGTGTGTTGTTGCAAAGAAGGTACTGATGTGGGTTTGACTCGAGTATGAGAGTGCACTGGAAAGTGAGAGAGGTGACAGAAAAATTAGGAAATTTGATCATTGGAGAAAAATAAAAAAAATTATTTAATTTTTAAGAACTTTGATATACATAGGAAATGCTGTTGAGCTTGCAAGGTAATTCTTAGTTTAGCAAATAAATGTATTTCACACACAGATTGAGAAACGCTGCTCCACACCTTTCTGGAGCCCAGTTCTTCAACAGGGACATACCAAACTTTATGTATCAGGGCTGTGTCAATGGAGGGCCTACTCCATGGAGCTAAGTAGACTGGAAACATTGAGTGTTTGGGGAGAGTTCTGGAAGGGAGTGTTGTTCACAGATAATGTTGGACAGGGAAAAGGTGTGTCATAGGGAAAAAGCTGTGTGTGGGAAAGGGCAACTGGTGTTGTAGGATAAATGAACCCTTGTAACACTTTACAGTATATTTATGCTTACAAAATCTGTGATGAATTTTCATTGAGAAACAATTCATTTTGTAAAATGCAATATTCTTTCCTTTACAGTATGGCTTGACCCCCTTACTGCTTGCTACATATGAACGGAAACCTGAAATGGTAGAATTTTTAGAAGCAATGTATGCTAACGCACATGCACCGGTAGAGATAAATGGGTACAGTTTCTTCTTTTCTTCAATCTTAGTGCTGTTATTGAGACTGACAATTGCTTAGGTCAGGAATATTAAAATGACAGGAAGATTTTGAGAAACTCAGAGGCACATAGTTAGAAACCTTAGCACACATGAAGTGGGAGCTAGAAAAGAGACTGTTTCAACATAACACAAGAACAGCACACACCAGGGATCACTACCTAGTTCAGGAGTTCAACTCATGAGCCTTCAACCAAACCAAAGGATAAGGTAGAACAATTGTTGCTCGACCATCATATTTTTGCTTTTGACAGTGTTTGTCACTGAATTAAGGTCCATAGGTGTCATTGGCAAGTGTTTTATCATGGATAAACACCGATAGTCCCTAAGCCTGAAATTTTATATTCTATGACCCTAAAGATGACATCATAATCACAGGTAACAAATAGTGTTTCCTAATGATCTGTTTAAGTTTGAAATGTCCAACTCAGCAGGAAACGAACTTTCACTGGAAGATGTACTTTAAGAGACATAGTACAAGTACCCAGCTAGTTTGGTAATTCCACAGGTCAAGACATTTTTCTTCCCCATTTCAGATGGAGCTTTCAAAGTGGATATATAAGTAGTTCATTTCTTTCCACAGAGTCTGGTACTTTAGCATTTTCAATCTTGTCCTGAATTCTGTGAATGTTTAGCTCTGAAACAGCTTGTTCTTACAATGCTATATGCCCTTTCCATATGAAATACACTTATGTATGCTTGAATTTTCTGTTTAGACCATATGTATACCTGTTTATTTTGAGCCATTATTCCCACATAATAGCTCTGTGTTTTACGATGAGCCTTGGTAGAGGTAGCTTACTCTCCTTTCAAATCTTTAATGCCTTTTGTAAAAACTTATTTTATTTTATTCTATTTTATTTTATTCACATTACATCTAGCTTAACTGACTCCCTCCTGGTCATCCATCCTACATTTCCTGTTCCTACATTTCTTTCTCTGTTCCATCCCATATTTCTTTCTCTGTTCCTCCTCCACTTCACCTCTGATCAGTTGGGGATCCCCTGTATGTCCCTACCATGGCAGTTCATTTCTGCATGGGTAGGCCCTTCCTCTCTCTCTGAGTCCAGACAAAACAGTGCAGCTAGAAGGATATACCCCATGTACAGGCAACAGCCTTATGGATAGACCGAGTCCCAGTTGATCGGTATCTGTGTGAAGACTTAGCTGTATATCTGCTACATATGTGTCAGGAGGTGTCCGTCCAGTGCATGTTTGTTCTAGGATAGGTGGTTCAGTCTCTGAGAACCCTAAGTGTCCAGTTTATTTGCTTCTGTTTGTCGACCTCTGGGGTTCCTATCTCCCTCAGGCCTCGATTCCTTCCTCCTAGTCTTCCATAACTGTCAACAGACATATGATATCAAGCACGTCTAATTTTGTCTTTAATGCTTTTGAAAAGTGTATTTGTGTGTGGTGGGGGTTTGTCTGAGCACTTTTGTTTGTGTTTGATTAAGTGCTTAGTATTCCTCATGTTTTCTCTTGAGAAAAGCTGGAAAGGATAGCAGTCAGCAATCACAGTCAATTGCTGAAAAGCAAATTCAACAGTGTTTGTCTATTCCTGTTGGCCCATGCATTTTATCCCAGAACTGTGGAAGTAGAAGATACACAGATCTCTGTGAGTTAAGGCCATCATGGTCCATAGAGCAGATTTCAGAGGAGCATGCCTACATAGTGAGATCCTGTTTCAAAAAATACTGTTAGTAACCCTCTAGAGTAAGATAGAGTAGAGACTCAAATATAAAGTGCTTAATACACTTGCCAAATGTTTTTATGAATAGCACAATAATTATAACTTTTAAACCTATGTCACAGGACAGAGACACCAGCCCAGAAAACCGGAGTGAAGCATGTCAGCTTCAATGAAAGTAAGGTTTTTATAATGATTATTAATATAGCATATAGTAGCTGGTCCTATTACCTTAAATAAGAGTAGAGATTTTAGCTCCTTCTCCCACTGAGAGCAGAGAAAGCAGCTCTACTAGCAGAAAGGAATCCAAATGCATCCAACAGTGTGAAACAGTCCTCACTTCAGTTTTTAGAGAACCCACATGAAGACCAAGCTGCACATCTGCTCCTTATGGGGAGGATGCCTATGTGTACCCCATTTGTTCTCTTTCATGGGTGGTTCAATCTCTGTGAGCCCTCATGGGCCCAGTTTAGTTGATTCTTTAGGTTTTCTTGTCCCAGAGCCCTCAATCACACTGTTGGCCTTTGTGTTCAATGTCCTTCCCCAATTCTTCCACAAGACCGTCCAAACTCTACTTGATGTTTGGATGTGGGTACATACATCTCTTTCCATTCTGTGCTGGATGTATCCTCTCATAAGAGTTATCCTTGGATCCTGTGTGCAAGAATAGCAGAATATTATTAATGGTTTCAGTTTGAGCCATATAATGGGTGGCTATTCCCTTAATCCATGTTCCATTTTAATCCCTGAATATCTTGTAGGTAGGATGAATTTTGGGCTGATGTTTTTGTGAGTGCATTGGTATTCTCCTCCTTTCCCTGGAGGATACCTCCAGGTATCTCTTGTCCCTGATACTACCTACACTTGCTCCCACATCAGTTCCCTTCCCCATCTCCCAAAATTTTCCCTGCCTAAATGGAAACCTGATTTCTATGTTTTCGCCTCTGAGTGAGATTAAAGCTTCTACCCTGGGGCCCTCATGTTTTAGCCTTTAGGTCTGTGGATTTTAGCATGATTATTCTGTACTATATGGGTAAAGAAGTACTCACTTCTAAGTGAGTACGTACTACATCTGCATTTCTGGGTTTGGATTGCCACACTCACGATGAAATTTTTAAATCCCATTCATTTGATTTCAAATTTCATTAATTCCTTGTTTTTAAATAAATGAATGGCATTTCATTTTGTAAATATGTCAAATTTTCCTGAACCATTTTTCAGTTGAAGTCCATCCTGGTTGTTTTCTGTTTCTGGCTTTTACAAATCAAGGTTTTATGAACATAGTTGAGCAAGTTTCCTTGAGGTGGCATGGTGAAGCATCCTTTGGATATATGCCCAGGAGTGGTATAGCTGCGTTTTTGCTTTTGTGATGTGTGTAGAATGGAATCTCAGAGTTGATTAAGCAGCTCTTGTTTTTGTTGATTCTTTGTATTGTTTTCTTTGTTTCTCTGTTGACTATTTCGTGCCATCTACTCCTCTGGAGTGTGCTTGCTTCTGTTTCTTCTTCAGGTTGCAGATGTGCTGTTAAGTTAGTGGTGTGAAATCTCTCCAATTTTTTGAATAGACAAAGTTCTATGAACATTTTGTTGTGCATTGCTTTGATTGTGTCCCATAAATTTGGATACTTTGTGCCTTCATTTTCATTGAATTCTAGAAACTCTGATTTCTTCTTTCTCCGGAGGTCACTGAGCATAGA
Source organism: Apodemus sylvaticus (assembly GCF_947179515.1). Taxonomy (NCBI): domain Eukaryota; kingdom Metazoa; phylum Chordata; class Mammalia; order Rodentia; family Muridae; genus Apodemus; species Apodemus sylvaticus. Next base: position 185,981,901 of record NC_067472.1, read on the forward strand.
GCATAGAACATAGAGAGCATAGGATTATTATTTTTTGGGAACACCAATCAACTTGGTTGTTGATAGGCATTTTTTCTTTAGGTTGGGTGATTTTTTTCTATGTTTTTTCTTTCAAATATTTTCTTGTCCTTGCAGCTGGAACTGTCTTCACTCTTGTTCATTCCCATTACTCTTAGTAGGATTTTACAGTGACTCAGAATTTCTGTATACTTTGAGTCAGTAATTTTTTTAGGTTTAACATTTTCTTTGGTTGATGTGTTAGGTTCTTTTTTCATATCATCTATACCCGAGATCGACTCTTCCATTATTTTTATTCTGTTGGCTGTGCTTCTGTTCCTGTTGTCTTTCTTAGATTTTCCATCTCCATGGTTCCCTCTGTGTTTTCTTTACCACTTCTTTGACCATTTGCAGGTATTGAATTGTTTTATTTATTTTCTTCACTTGCTTGATTGTATTTTCCAGTTTAATTAAGGCATTTGTTAATTTTTCCTTTAAATTCGTTTACCATCTTCATAAGATTGGATTTAATGACATTTTATTGTGCTTGGATCATGATAGGATATCCAGAGATTGCTATAGTAGGATACCTGGGCTCTGGATGTGTCATATTGAATTAGCACTTGTGGTTAGTGTTTTCATTGTGACCTTTAGGCAACTGGTTATCCATGGGTGTTTCTGGTGCAGGAGTCCTGAGGTTGGCTGCCTTTGCCTGGACATTGGAAATCAGGGCATGGTGTATGTCTTCTGGAAAATGGGCAGAGCATTCAATGAGAAGAGGTCAAACTTTTAAGTTCCTGGTACAGCAGGCCTGCTTATGTTGGGTTAAATTGTGGCCAGAGAATGGCACTCAAGGGACAGCTTTCAGCTCAGTTCTGGGTTTAACTCTTTTAACAGTGGGGTTGAGACATGGTCTCACTAAATGTAGCTCTGTTTGTCTAGGAAATCACAGCAATCCATCTGCTTTTGCCTCCTAAGTTTTGATATTCATATGATATGCGGCCAGACTCAATCTATAATTCTTCCCAGAACCATCAGCCTAGGTTTAAAAAGAATCATAAGAATTCATTTTCAAAACAATTGATTTTTTTCTGATCAGTTTTGTGCTCTCTATCAGTATGAGAGAGTTCATTTTACACACAATTGTGTGTGTGAATTTATATTTAGGCATTAATGTTTGATAAACTATTGTCATCTTTGATTTAAAATATAACAGTTCTTCATGAAGTCATTTGCTACAAATGAATATTTCTTCTAGAATAGTCTCTAGAATTGTCTCATAGAAATTGATACTAACATTGAATCTGATCATTTTTATAGGTAAGGTTTTTCTCTAGTTGTAATAAAATATATTTTGTTTTTATTTTCAGAAGTCTTTTATTTTAACGATGAAAGACCTTTGTCCTGGTAAGGTTTATTAACTATACAGTAATAGTAGATAAATTCAAAGAGAGGAAGCAAATTCTTGTTGGGAGTACTTTGAGACCTTTGTCTTACAAGTTTCACAGTATAATGCAAGCTTATTCACTTGAAAACGTTCTCAGTGTGGTTCCTATGAACATGCCCATCACATTCCCCCACCATTTCCAAGAACCAACTCTGCAGTTTGGAAAAAGAGCCTGCTGGGATTAGCTAGGAACATGGCTGTCCATCTAAGCTTCTTTGGCTTTCCAAGCCTTACTGAATTCAATTTGTGAACTAAGACCCACACTAGTAGCTGTCATTTCACTCATTTCTCTTGTCAGTACGTTTACATAAATTGGGGTGGTTCTCCATTTTCAGTCATTACTACAGGATGCCAATGCATTTCCTTCCTCCTCTGACAACTAGCTTTACATGCAAAGGACCATTTTGTCAGGTGTAGCGTCTTTCGTAGTTGTTGGAAGGCACCCATGTCTTCCAGAATGCTCCATCCATCAATGATCTGTTCACATCTGTTTTCCACAGAAATGAATCCTTTCACTCTCAATCGATTATCTGAATGATAGTGTAACTAATATTTACCTCTCTACAACGGGGGCTTTTGTCTTCCACCTCATTTGGACATGAACATAAAGGCCAAGGCCTATCCATTCCTGTTTAGAAAATGGTTTGGTAGAAAATTTAAAGTTGTATTTCAAGCCAATTCTGTGCTCATTACGATTAATTACTTCCACAAGAGAGGAAAATAATATTGAAAATGTTTGAAAATTTCCCAAATCATCAAAGCTAATGTTGAAAATGAATATTCAAAACTTTTCAGTACTCAAAACTATTCAGACTCCTTTCAAATTACACATGTTAACTTCTATTTGGAATTCTGAACAGTTCCACAGTAAAACCACAAGTGTCCACTAGGTTTTATTGTCCTTTGCTCTTGTCATTATCTTATTAAATCATAGAAATGCTTGTTTGTCACAGAAACAGGCAGATTGTGATTTCAGGATTCATCCATGCATGAGTTATGAAGGAATGGCTTGAATAATGTGAAAGCTGTGGTGGGATTTTAAGAGTTCTAGAAATCTATTTGATGGTCCACAAATCAACCTTTTGGGTGGTAACATCATAGTCAGTGAAATATGCACAAGGTACCATGAGAGAAGGTGCTGTGCTGCTCCAGGGCCAAAGACTGACATTGAGTCTATAGAGTAAAAATACCAGTCAGTACAACTATCAAAACAAAGGCTGAAGAGGTACTAGTAATTGTGTGTGTGTGTGTGTGTGTGTGTGTGTGTGTTCATGAGTGTGTGTGCATTTTTCTGTATCTGTGTATGTTTTTTTTGGGGGGGGCTAATTTTTGTGGGCTAAATTCTCCCCTACATTCCACATTAGGAAAAGTTGTAAAGAAAATGTCTCCAAATGTAATCAACTGGTTGAAGAACAAATTAATAGTTTTTTAATTTGTAATGTAATATAAATTAGGAAATCAAACAACAAAGAAATCAAAGCCTTTCATTAATGTTTTATATGACTATTAAAATAACACTCTTAAAATATACCTCAGTGGAGTAAGACCACGAGGACAGCCGAAATCCATCCTGAAAAAGTCTTCCCAGGATAATATAGGTAAGAATATTGGCAAGTATTAATACTGATTCTATCCTAATTAGAAAAAGAGTTTTGTTCCTGCTAGAATAGTAAGGTAATCAAGATTTCCAGTATTTATATCCTTTCTTAATTTGCTGCCAAACACTTTTTTTTCTTTTTTTTCTTCGATATATTTTTTATTTACATTTCAAATGATTTCCCCTTTTCTAGCCCCCCACTCCCCAAAAGTCCCATAAGCCCCCTTTTCTCCCCCTGTCCTCCCACCCACCCCTTCCCACTTCCCCGTTCTGGTTTTGCCCTATACTTCTTCACTGAGTCTTTCTAGAACAAGGGGCCACTCCTCCTTTCTTATTGTACCTCATTTGATGTATGTATTATGTTTGGGGTATTCCAGTTTTCTAGGTTAATATCCACTTATTAGTGAGTGCATGCCATGAGTCATCTTTTGAGTCTGGGTTACCTCACTTAGTATGATGTTTTCTAGCTCCATCCATTTGCCTAAGAATTTCATGAATTCATTGTTTCTAAGATGCCAAACACTTTTAAGAAGCAGATTTATTTAAGAAATTGTTTCTAAGAAATTTTAAATACAATTATATCTGTATTTGTAATGATATTACAATTACATACAATTATTATATGTTTGTCTATTTAAAACAATGTACTGATGTATCAACTTTTTATAAGTTAAAAGATTTTTTTTCACCTATTCCATGAGGTGGGTCCTCTCTAGTCACATAACAGCAAGTTGATTTTTACAGAATGGATGTTATTTTATTTTATTTTTTTATTTTTTAAAGGGAAGTAAAAACACTTTATGATCAAATTAAAGATTTACATGGAAAATATTTCAGAAAAACATGTTAAGATTGGCAATTTTCATGGAAAATTAAGGAGTAAAGAGGTAGATATGTAAACATTGCTAAATTAATTGAAATATGGGAAAGAAACATTTTATGACAGAATTGAAGATTTACATGGAAAATATTTCTGGTAAATTTGTAGAAAAATGTAGAAACACATGTCAGATTTGAAGATTATCATGGAAAATTTTATATAGATACAATTATGGTAGGTATAAAAGTATTCCTATGTTGATTAAAAGTGGAATTATAAACATTTTCTGATAAACTTGAAGATTTACCAAATTCCATTACAGCCATCTAGATTTTTTCCTTGTTAGAATTTCTCAGTCTCAAGTTATTTGATAATTCATATATTATCTTCGGTTATTTTTAATTTTCTTCAGTTTGAATGTGAAGAACTTAACATTATAAATAACTGGCTCACTCAGGAATATTTTAATTTTTTTTTTTTTAGTTTTTTTTATTTACATTTCAAATGATTTCCCCTTTTCTAGACCCCTACTCCCTGAAAGTCCCATCATCCCCCTTACATCCCCGTTTTCCCACCCAACCCTTCCCATTTCCCTGTTCTGGTTTTGCCCTATACTGCTTTGCTGAGTCTTTCCATAACAAGGGGCCACTCCTCTGTTCTTCTTGTACCTCATTTGATGTGTGGATTATGTTTTGGGTATTCCAGTTTTCTAGGTTAATATCCATTTATTAGTGAGTGCATACCATGATTCATCTTTTGAGTCTGGGTTACCTCACTTAGTATGATGCTCTTCAGCTCCATATGCCTAAGAATTTCATGAATTCCTTGTTTTTAATGGCTGAATAGTACTCCATTGTATATATATATACCACATTGTTTGCATCCACTCTTCTGTTGAGGGATACCTGGGTTCTTTCCAGCATCTGGCAATTATAGATAGGGCTGCTATGAACATAGTGGAACTTGTATACTTATTCCATGCTGGGGAATCTTCTGGGTATATGCCCAGGAGTGGTATAGCAGGATCTTCTAGAAGTGAGGTGCCCAGGTTTTGAGGAACCGCCAGACTGATTTCCAGAGTGGTTGTACCAATTTGCAATCCCACCAGCAGTGGAGGAGTGTTCCTCTTTCTTCACATGCTCGCCAACATCTGCTGTCTCCTGAATTTTTATTCTAAGCCATTCTGACTTGTGTAAGGTAAAATCTCAGGGTTGTTTTTATTTGCATTTCACTACTGACTAATTAAGTTGAGCATTTTTTAAGGTGATTGAAGTTTTATTTTTATTTTTTTATTCGATATATTTTTTATTTATATTTCAAATGATTTCCCCTTTTCTAGCCCCCCACTCCCCAAAAGTCCCATAAGCCCCCTTCCCTCCACCTGTCCTCCCACCCACCCCTTCCCACTTCCCATTCTGGTTTTGCTGAATACTGCTTCACTGAGTCTTTCCAGAACAAGGGGCCACTCCTCCTTTCTTCTTGTACTTCATTTGATGGGTGGATTATGTTTTGGGTATTCCAGTTTTCTAGGTTAATATCCAATTATTAGTGAGTGCATACCATGATTCACCTTTTGAGTCTGGGTTACCTCACTTAGTATGATGTTCTCTAGCTCCATCCATTTGCCAAAGAATTTCATGAATTCATTGTTTCTAATGGCTGAATAGTACTCCATTGTGTATATATACCAAATTTTTTTGCATCCATTCTTCTGTTGAGGGATACCTGGGTTCTTTCCAGTTTCTGGCTATTATAAATGGGGCTGCTATGAACATAGTGGAGCACGTATCCTTATTATCTGCTGGGGAATCCTCTGGGTATATGCCCAGGAGTGTAAATATGATTCTCACAATGAGAGAAACACCACAGAGTTCATGCTTTCAGCAGCTGTCACCACAGCATCTCTCACACCTACATTTGCCTTTGGCAAGCACCAGCTAGAGAATAGTGTAGAGGAATCTAAATGACTCTTCACATAAGCACGATGTGAAATAGCATTAGTGTAATGTGGGTGAGTTTCTTTTAAGTTATTTCAGCAATGGAGCTTTCTTTGTGGTGATAAGGATTGACAGAGACCCCTCACATGCCAAGCATAAGGTCCACCAAAGAGCCACTTTCTCAGCCCATTTCTTGGTGGGACAAATGCTCTGCTCTGGCCATGGGTAATGCATAGGAAGTTAGAGTGGAGTCTTACATACTATAAAGGAAGTAAACAAGAATTGTTCATGTGTTAGCTTGTTTGGAGGGCAGGCTTTTTACATAGAGTGATACTTGAGTCCATCAGTGTTTTATATGTGGAAGTAAATTTAAAAATGTTTCATGTGAGGCATTAATCCCTTCGAATTGCTTCTTTGTGCCCAGGTTTCTTCCACGTGTCTCCCTGTGGAGTAATAGTTCAGTTCACATAACTCCTAAGGTGGTCTTCCCATGGGAGGCAATGGAAGTTGATGCTGAACTTTTTTTGCACTGCACATGAGGTGGGACCAATGCTAGAACTGAGGGCCTCTAGCATCTTCCTCAGAAGAATTTGCAAAGAGTAATGCACTGATCTCTCTGGAGCTGTGTCACACTTGCAGCTGGAATTGCTTTGTAAAGGTCTTGGGTCTCCTGTGTTTAGCTATGTTGCAATGACAGTCACCAAAGACTGAGATTCCCTGTACTTTGGAGTGAATATTCCTCCCCAGTGAAGGAAGTTCAAGTCAATACTTGGAGATGCCCCTTTCACTTCTGCACAAGATGGGTATGCTCACTAAGAATTCTACCAGCATCCCAAGACTAGAGACAAAAAGCAGCAAAGGCAACACGAAGCTATCCTTTTCACAGTTCACTATGGGATAACAATACAGACTAAGGTGACACTTCTTGTGTCTGATAGTGCTCACCATCTTAAGTAGTTTGCACAACAATTTATCATAAGTAGTAACTGTTGATAAGGTTTTCTCTTTGTATTTTAAAAATAGAAGGAAGAGGAAAGGTAGATTTCCCCATATATTTAGTGCTTACAAATAAATATTCACTTTAAAGGCTTTTCATAAATGGTTTCAAAGCATATAGGGTATCAAAAAATAGCCTTGGCACATGATAGTCATGTTTCCTACAGTTGTTTAATGACAAATTTTGCCTCTCTCTTTTGTAGCCAGTGATGAAGTGACAAGAAAATCACTGCGGTAAGAATATGTGCATTTTACAATATATTAATCTGTCGAAAACACAACATTCAGAACCTGACTGTCTTTGTCTCTGTGTAAGACAGTTTCAGCTTCTTTATTTCTTCTGAAATCACATGCTGAATAACTATTTAGAGCAAAGCATGTTGAAATTACTGATTATATCTCTCACACAGCATGAAATGCTGACAAGAATTCATAGCTAGGGAGAAGATCCGGTAGTTAAAGTGTTTGCCATGCATGTGTGAGAATGGGAGTTTGGATGCCAGAATCCACATGAGGTCTGATAGTCTCATGAGCTACTGTATCCTGGGGCCCTTATGGTGAGACAGGAGGTGATGACAGAGAATCCCCTAAAGTTTACTTGATAGTTACCCTAGGGTTTCCATTAAAGAACAAGAGATCCAGCCACAAAACTAAGGTTGAAAGAAGGTTGCATGTTTTTGTTCTAAAGGCTCCCTGACAAACCTCCCATTGTTGTTCCTAGGTGTATAAAAGGAGACAAGGTCAGGTATACTTCCTCGAACAAGGTAAAATGCTTCTTTGTGAAATTAATTTTCCTATGAATTGTGTCTTCATTCAGCAGTAGTCTAACTATCCCAGTTTTGTATGGAAAGGTGCTTCAGAGGAAACCATATTGAGGATGTGGAAGTCTATAAATTTCAAGTGAGCAGTAAGTCCTTATGGGTAATGGTGGCCCAATGTGAGAATGGACTCAAAAGACAGTGAGTAGAAGACTGAGTGCAGTTTTCACGTAGTAGAAGATGTTTGATGTTTGACAAAGTATGGTTTGCAGAAAGAAATACACCTTAGACTGATTTAAATATGTGACTGTGATAATAATCCAGAATACATTTTTAAGAAGTCCAGATATTTAAATAATCCAGGAATCTCCAAAGTGCTTTTATCCTCAGCAAAATGCCTATAAGTTTTATCTGTCCTTGTACACTCTTATTTCAGGATCATATGTGAGAGCATCTCTAGTTTCTCCCTTTCATCTATATTTAGACTGAGAAGTAATTGTAGATATTTAGCAATATGTAATATGTTCATGAAATTTGCCTTGTGAAGAGATTAGAGCATTTTCTATTTGATTCTTATAAGGGTATGTCGAAAGCTCTTCATATAGTTAAACAATAAGTGTGTTTCCCCAATTAGCCAGCATTTCTAGAAGCAGAGAGTCAAGCGCTATATAGTTCCATTTAAGTTCTTCTTTTTGTGTTTGAAAATAATATACACTTATATTCTTTGTGTCACATTCAAATGCACAAAATGTTGTAGTGTTTTACTGAGATATTTCCATATTCAGTTCAAAGCCTCTTCATCACTATTAGTTGCTGGAGGTTGGGAAACCTGGTTCTGTATTACCTGTAACCCTAGAGGGAGGGGCTGTATAAATGATACATGACATTTGAATGACATTTGAATGTAACTCAGTGGACCAATGGGTTTCTGTCAAGTACTTCCACAGGTACTATGATATGGATAGCACTGGCAATTTAATTGGCATTTATTTATAAATGGACAATGTGCATTTTGTGCCCTCCAAAAATGGAAGAAAAAGACTGTCAAAAGACGTTTTATTAATATTAATGATCATCTTATACAAGATGTAGAAAATTTGACACATGATGAAGTGAGCCTAGTTCACCAGAAGAACAAGTTCCTGTTTCTCATTTCATGATTTTCTCTTCACTAGCATAAATATTTTTACATTTTGAGGATAGCCTAGCAATTTGTAAAAAGATCGGCATATTAGGAGACATTTCTCACTTAATGGTTTTTACTTTTCATGTGTCAATACCCTGTGATTACTAAGGAATAAACTTGATTTGAAAGCATGCATGCAAAACCAAAAGTGCTAATTCAAGAACCAAACAAAAAGTTAACTTTCTTCTTTTGCCCTGCAGGAAGCATCTAGCAAACCTGTACCTAGACCACAGAAGCAGATGCAGAAGGTTTTTACAAAATCTGAAGTTTATGTATGTTCTCAGGGAGAGCCAATACCTGACAATTACGAAGAAAAAGCATCCGTAATGGTAATTCTCCCTAATTCAATAAGTAATAGATTTGCTTGTTGGGAAGGGGAAGGACGTGTGTGTGTGCCTGTGCCTTGAGTACTGCCAGTAGTATCAGAGAAGAGAAAGCCAGCCTTGAAAGTTCCCTTCAACTCCTTCATATCCTCACTCCTTGTCAGTCACTGGCTTAGGCAGTGCTTCTCAATTTCATTAATGCTGTGACCCTGCCATAGAGTTCCTCATGTTGTGGTGACTCCCAACCATAAAATTGTTTTTGTTGCTACTCCTAACTGTAGGTTTGATAATGTTGTCAGTTGTAATGTCATATTTGTGTTTGCAGAAGGTCTTAAGGTAACTTGTGAGAGTCTGTTCTATGCCCCTCCTCCAGTTGTTTATGACAGACAGGTTGAGAACCAATGTTCTAAAGTGTAAGTGATAGGAATTTAGACTATGGAAGCAAAAGAAAAAAACAGAAAATGAGCATGTTTGTAACACAGTGAGGAGAACTCATATAATTGCAGAAAATAGGTAATACAGGCTCCTGGAAGTAGGTAGAGTCAACATGAAAGCAACCAATGTATTTGTGTTTCCTTTCTTAGATCGACTGACTTTAAGTTTGTGAATGTTTGGCATGTGTATTCTGTCTGTGTAGCATGTGTTTGTGTGCTTCCCGCAGACATCAGGAGAGGTCATTTCATCCCCTGGACTTGGTATTCCAGAATTTTGTTAGCCAACCTTTGTGTATTACAAATCAAACTAAGATGCTGGGCTAGAGCAATACAGCAAGACTTTTCCAGCACACAGAGTGAATATGTTTGATATGCAAATGATTTAAAGTATCATCAGGGGAAACAAGTAGTCAGTCTTAGAATATTTGTTAATCCAGTTTCTTTTTGGAGGCAGTCAGGGCTATGAGTTTTCCTCTTGGCACTGCTTTCATTGTGTCCCATAGATTTCGGTATGCTGTGTCTTCATTTTCATTATATTCTAAAAATGTCTTTGATTTCTTTATTTCTTCCTTGACAGAGGTATCATTGAGTAGAGTATTGTTCAGTTTCCATATGTATGTGGGGTTTCTGTTGTTTTTTGTTGCTATTGAAGATGACTTTTCTCTATTGTGATCTGATAGGAGGCATGGGATTAGTTCTGATCTTCTTATATTTGTTTAGTTCTGTCTTGTGACCAATTAATTATATGATGGATTTTGGAGAAGGTACCATGATGTGCTGGGAGAAAGGTTTATTCTTTTGATTTAGGATGAAATGTCCTATATATATCCATTAAATCCAAGTTGTCCAAAACTTCAATTAGTTTCAATGGGTCGCTCTTTAGTTTCTGTTTTCCTGATCAGTCCATTGAGGAGAGTGCAGTGTTGAAGTCACCCACAATTATTGTGTTAGGTGCAATGTGTTCCTTGAACTTTAGTAAAGTTTCTTTTATGAATGAGGGTGCCCTTTCATTTGGAGCATAGATGTTCAGGATTGAGAGTTCTTCTTGGTGTATTTTTCCTTTGACCCATAAGAAGTGTTCTTCCATGTCTCTTTTGATGACTTTAGGTTGAAAGTCAATTTTATCTGATATTCGAATGGCTATTCCAACTTGTTTCCTGAGACCATTTGCTTGTAAAATTGTCTTCTGGCCTTTTACTCTAAGGTAGTGTTTGTCTTTGACACTGAGGTGTGTTTCCTGTATGCAGCAAAATGTAGGGTCCTGTTTTGTATCCAGTCTGTTTGTCTATGTGTTTTTATTGGGGAATTGAGTCCATTCATGTTAAGAGATATTAAGGAATAGTGATTATTACTTCCTGTCATTTTTGATGTTATTTTTTAAATTTGATTGGTTATCTTCTTTTGGGTTTGATGAAAGAAAGTTACTATCTTGCTTTTTCCAGGGTGTAGCTTCCCTCTTTGTATGTGTGTTTTCCCCTATTATTCTTTGTAGGGCTGTGTTTGTTGAAAGATATTGTGTAAATTTGGCTTTGTCATGGAATATCTTGGTTTCTCCATCTATGGTTATTGAGAGTTTAGCAGCCTTCTTTATAATAGCCAGAAACTGGAAAGAACCCAGATGTCCCTCAATGGAGGAATGGATACAGAAAATGTGGTATATTTATACAATGGAATACTACTCAGCAATTAAAAACAATGATTTCATGCAAATTTTAGGCAAATGGTTGGAACTGGAAAATATCATCCTGAGTGAGGTAACCCAATCACAAAAGAATACACATGGAATGCAATCACTGATAAGTGGGCATTAAATAGCCCAGAAGCTCTGATTACTCAATACACAATTAGCATATCTAATGATTCCCAAGAAGAAAGGAAGGAGAGAGCCCTGGTCTTGGAAAGGCTTGATCCAGTATCTTAGGGGAGTACCAGGACAGAGAAATGGGAGGGGGTGATTGGGGAATGGGCAGAAAGAAGAGGGCTTATGGGACATATGGGGAGGGGGGAACTGGCAAAGGGGAAAGCATTTGGAATGTAAACAAAGAATATAGAACAAAAGAAAAAAGATGTCTTTCATAATTATGAGTTCATCTTCCTAGATGGTCCGACTATGGAAAAGGAAGATATAGGTTTAGATTGTTTTCTGCTGATAGCGTATCAAGTAAACAACTCTGGAATCTGACATGTTCTTTGTATAAAGGAAACTTATCATCATGATGAACACTATCACTTCTATTTCATGTCTACATGACATGTGTGTATAAACTTGTTGAAGAGGAATTTCAGTTGTCTTCTATAGTCTCTAGCTAAGGTAATACATGACTTGCTAACTGCCCTTTGTAAGGCTGTTAGAAATGATCAGCATTAATTACTCCTCTGCGGTTTGAGTCATAACTTCACCTAGGCTAAGGACTTTAGGGGCTTGGGTTTGGTAAGAAAATGTAAACGACCTTATGATTATTAGGTCTGTAGAGAATTTCTACCAAACAACAAAGAAAATTGAAAAAATCTTTTACCTACAGTTTTGATAATTTATAAAATGTTTTGTTAAATAAAAAGGCACGACTCTCATAGCTCATGTCACATTAATGAGGCCCTGTACTGTGACCATCCCCCAAACTGGTTGGCTCATGACCCTCAGGTCTGTAATTTGGAGTGTTATATAAATAAATATGGTTTTATAATGTCCATTTGATGGTATTGATAATAATTGCTTGTGGAGCATTAAGTTTCTCCATTGCTATTTGCAGCATATTCTGGATGCTGTGGTTTAAAGTCACCGTGTTCCTGACATCATGTCCAGCATATGCATGTCTGAGTTTCATTTAACAATTTTGAGAAATACTGGAGTCACTAGGCTCCTGGGCAGGTGTCTAGAAATAAAAATTGCCTACTGTTCTTGCTAAAAGAAAAAGAATATTTGTTAATTTCTTGGACCCCTGGTTTCAGCCTTCATATTTTACCCATTGAAGTCCTAAGGACTCTTAGGCAGGGTGTACACAATAGGATACTGTGTGCATGGGTGCACAACTTTAATATATGAACTCATAAAGCAGACAGGATATTCTCTTTCAGTTTTTTTTTAGTGTTTTTATTCGATATAATTTATTTACATTTCAAATGATTTCCCCTTTTCTAGCCCCCCACTCCCCCAAAGTCCCGTAAGCCCGCTTCTCTTCCCCTGTCCTCCCACCCACCCCTTCCCACTTCCCCGTTCTCGTTTTGGGTTATTTGGTTCTCTAGGTTCTACTTTCTTGAGTTCTTTGTATATATTAGATATTAGCTCTCTGTTGGATTTAGGGTTGGTGAAGATCCTTTCCCAATCTGTTTGTTGACGTTTTGTCCTTTTGACAGTGTCCTTTGCCTTACAGAAACTTTGTAGTTTTATGAGGTCCCATTTGTCAATTCTTGATCTTAGAGCATAAGCTATTGGTGTTCTATTCAGGAACATTTCCCCTGTGCCTATACCCTCCAGGGTCTTCCCCAGTTTCTTTTTGATTAGTTTCAGTGTGTCAGGTTTTATGTGGAGGTCCTTGATCCATTTGGAGTTGAGCTTAGTGCAAGGATATAAGAGTGGATCGATTCACATTCTTCTGCATGCTGAACTGGAATTGAACCAGCACCATTTGTTGAAAAGACTATCTTTTTTCCACTGGATGCTTTCAGTTCCTTTGTCAAAGATCAAGTGACCATAGGTGGTGTTGGTTCATTTCTGTGTCTTCAATTCTATTCCATTGATCTGCACTCCTGATACTGTACCAATACCATGCAGTTTTTATCACTATTGCTCTGTAGTAAAGTTTAAAGGCTGGGATACTGAATCCCCCTGAAGTTCTTTTACTGTTGAGAATAGTTTTAGCTATCCTGGGTTTTTTGTTATTCCAGATGAATTTAAGAATTGCTCTTTCTAGCTCTATGAAGATTTACACTTCAAGTGATTTCCCTTTTCTGGCCCCCCACTCCCCAAAAGTCCCATAAGTCCCCTTCCCTCACCCTGTTCTCCCACCCAATCCTTCCCACTTCCCTGTTCTGGGTTTGCCCTATACTGCTACACTGAGTCTTTCCAGAACAAGGGGCCACTCCTCTGTTCTTCTTGTACCTCATTTGATGTGTGGATTAGGTTTTCGGTATTCCAAATTTCAAGGCTAATATCCACTTATTAGTGAGTGCATATCATGATTGATCTTTTGACACTGGGTTATCTCACTTAGTATGATGTTCTCCAGCTCCATCCATTTGTCTAAGAATTTTATGAATTGATCGTTTCTAATGGCTGAATAGTACTCCATTGTGTATATATACCACATTATTTTGCATCCATTCTTCTGTTGAGGTATACCTGGGTTCTTTCCAGCTTCTGGCTATTATAAATAGGGCTGCTATGAACATACTGGAGCACATATCCTTATTACATGCTGGGAATCCTCTGGGTATATGCCCAGGAGTGGTGTAGCAGCATCCTCCAGAATTGACCTGCCCAATTTTCTGAGGAAACACCAGACTGATTTTCAGAGTAATTGCATCAATTTGCCACCCCACCAGCAGTGGAGGAGTGTTCCTCTTTCTCCACATCTTCACTAATACCTGCTGTCTCCTGAATTTTTTTATTCGATATATTTTTTATTTACATTTCAAATGATTTCCCCTTTTCTAGGCCCCCACTTCCCGAAAGTCCCGCAAGCCCCCTTATCTCCCCATGTCCTCCCACCCACCCCTTCCCACTTCCCCGTTCTGGTTTTGCCGAATACTGCTTCACTGAATCTTTCCAGAACAGGGGGCCATTCTTCCTTTCTTCTTGTACCTCATTTGATGTGTGGATTATGTTTTGGGTATTCCAGTTTTCTAAGTTAATATCCACTTATTAGTGAGTGCATACCATGATTCACCTTTTGAGTCAGGGTTACCTCACTTAGTATGATGTTCTCTAGCTCCATCCATTTGCCTAAGAATTTCATGAATTCATTGTTTCTAATGGCTGAATAGTACCCCATTGTGTAGATATGCCACATTTTTTTATCCACTCTTCTGTTGAGGGATACCTGGGTTCTTTCCAGCATCTGGCAATTATAAATTGGGCTGCTATGAACATAGTAGAGCATGTATCCTTATTACATGGTGGGGAATCCTCTGGGTATATGCCCAGGAGTGGTATAGCAGGATCTCCTGGAAGTGAGGTGCCGAGTTTTTGGAAGAACCGCCAGACTGATTTCCAGAGTGGTTGTAACAATTTGCAACCCCACCAGCAGTGGAGGAGTGTTCCTCTTTCTCCACACCCTCTCCAACACCTGCTGTCTTCTGAATTTTTAATCTTAGCCATTCTGACTGGTGTAAGGTGAAATCTCAGGGTTGTTTTGATTTGCATTTCCCTAATGACTAATGAAGTTGAGCATTTTTTAAGATGCTTCTATGCCATCTGAAGTTCTTCAGGTGAGAATTCTTTGTTTAACTCTGTACCCCATTTTTAATAGTGTTGTTCGGTTTTCTGGAGTCTAACTTCTTGAGTTCTTTATATATATTCGATATTAGCCCTCTATCTGATGTAGGGTTGGTGAAGATCCTTTCCCAATTTGTTGGTTGCTGATTTGTCCTCTTGAAGGTGTCCTTTGCCTTACAGAAACCTTGTAATTTTATGAGGTCCCATTTGTCAATTCTTGCTCTTAGAGCATACACTATTGGTGTTCTGTTCAGAAACTTTCTCCCTGTACTGATGTCTTCAAGGGTCTTCCCCAGTTTCTTTTCTATTAGCTTCAGAGTGTCTGGCTTTATGTGGAGGTCCTTGATCCATTTGGATTTGAGCTTAGTACAAGGAGGCAAGGATGGATTAATTTGCATTCTTCTGCATGCTGACCTCCAGTTGAACCATACCATTTGTTGAAAAGGCTATCTTTTTTCCTTTGGATGTTTTCAGCTCCTTTGTCAAGGATTAAATGGCCATAGGTGTGTGGGTTCATTTATGGACCTTCAATCCTGTTCCACTGGTCCACCTGCCTGTCAATGTACCAATGCCATGCAGTTTTTAACGCTATTGCTCTGTAGGATTGCTTGAGGTGAGGGATACTGATTCCCCCAGAATATCTTTTGTTGTTGAGTATAGTTTTTGCTATCCTGGGTTTTTTTGTTATTCCAGATGAATTTGAGAATTGCTCTTTCTAGCTCTGTGAAGAACTGACTTGGGATTTTGATGGGTATTGCATTGAATCTGTATATTGCTTTTGGCAAAATGGCCATTTTAACTGTATTAATCCTTCCGATTCTTGAGCATGGGAGATTTTTCCACTTTTTGAGGTCTTCCATTTCCTTCCTCAGAGTGTTGAAGTTCTTGTCATACAGATATTTCACATGTTTAGTAAGAGTCAGCCCCAGGTACTTTATACTGTTTGTGTCTATTGTAAAGGGTGTCATTTCCCTAATTTCTTTCTCAGCCTGCTTATCCTTTGAGTATAGGAAGGCTACTGATTTGCTTGACTTGATTTTATAACCTGCCACTTTGCTGAAGCTGTTTATCAGCTGTAGGATTTCTCTAATAGAGTTTTTGGGTCACTTAGGTAGACTTTCATGTCATCTGCAAATAATGATAGTTTGACTTCTTCCTTTCCAATTTGTATCCCTTTGACCTCCTTATGTTGTCTAATTGCCTGAGGTAGTACCTCAAATACAATATAGAAAAGATAAGGAGACAGGGAGCAGCCCTGTCTAGTCCCTGATTTTAGTGGGATTGCTTCAAGTTTCTCTCCATTTAGTTTGATGCTGGCTACCGGTTTGTTGTATATTACTTTAACTATGTTTAGGTATGGGCCTTGGATTCCTGTTCTTTCCAGGACTTTAAGCAGGAAAGGATGCTAAATTTTATCAAATGCTTTTTCAGCATCCAATGAAATGACCATGTGTTTTTTTTTCCTTGAGTTTGTTTATGTAGTGGATTACATTGAGGGATTTCCGTATATTGAACCACCCCTGCATCCCTGGAATAAAGCCTACTTTATCATGGTGGATGATCGTTTGTTGATGTGTTCTTGGATTCGGTTGGCAAGAATTTTTTTGAGTATTGATTTTTTTTGCATTAAAGTTGATGATTTATCTTATGATAAATTTTCTGAGTTTGAGGCCAGCCTTGTCTATAGAGTGAATTCCAGGACAGCCAGGAATACACAGAGAAACCCTGTCTCGAAAAACCAAAAACAAATAAAAAAACAAAACAAAAGAATGTGAGCCTGAACTACATTACCCAGAAAAAAGGCAAAGGAAAAAACCACCCACCATTCTTTTATTCATAACTGGCTCAAGCATAATTACAGAATGAGGAGGAAGTAATGAGTCAGGTAACACAGGTCATATGAAAACCTGCCTCTGTCCAAAAAATACCACATTCCTGCTGTGTTCATGTCCATCGTTCTCAGGGAATCCAGTGAACTGAATTTCTCACGTGATCCATTTGAACAGTGTGAACACACATGTAACATGTCTGCTTCCTCATCCTCTTTCTTTGATCAACAGTGCTTCTTTTTTTATTTCATTAGATATGTGCTTTATTTACATTTCAAATGGTATCCCATTTCCTTGTTACCCTTCCAAAAGCCCCTATCCCATCCCCCTCCCCCTGCTTACCAAACCCTACCTCCACTTTCCTGACCTGGCATTCCCCTACACTGTGGGATCTAGCCTTCACAGGACCAATGGCCTCTCCTCTCATTGATGACTGAAAAGGCCAGCCTCTGCTACATATGAAGCTGGAGGCATGGGTCCCTCTTGTGTACTCTTTGGTTGGTGGTTTTGCACCTGTCAGTTCTGGGAGTACTGGTTGGTTCATATTATTGTTCCTCCTATGGGGCTGCAAAATTCTTCAATTCCTTGGAACCTTATTCTAGCTCCTCCGCTTGGGACTCTATGTTCAGTCTATTGGTGGCCTGTGAGCCATGGGTATTTTGATCCACCTTCTAAGAAGGATCAAAGTATGCACACTGTGGCTTTATTTCTTCTTGAGTTTCATGTGGGTTGTGAGTTGTATCTTGGGTATTCAAACTTTTGGGCTAAAATCCACTTATCAGCAAGTGCATACCTTGTTTGTTCTTTTGTGATTGGGTTACCTCACTCAGGATGATACTTTCTAGTTCCATTCGTTTGCCTAAGAATTTCATATATTCATTGCTTTTAATAGTTGAGTAGACCTCCATTGTGTAAATGTACCATATTTTCTGTGTCCATTCCTCTAATGAAGAACATCTGGGTTCTTTCCTGCTTCCGGTTATTAGAAATAAGGCTTATCTGAACATAGTGGATCACGTGTCCTTATTGCATGTTGGAGCATCTTTTGTGTATATGCCCAGGAGTGGTATAGCTAGATCTTCAGGCAGTACTATGTCCAGTTTTCTGAGTAACTGCCAAACTGATTTCCAGAGTGGTTTTACCATGATCAACAGTGTTTCTTACCTAATTTTGTTGAATCTTCTCTGTGTTATATTGCTTAACAATTCAGAGTATATTTTTGAGTATGAGATTTTCATGTAAGTAGCATATACCAAGTCTGGTACTGAAAGGCTAAAGTAGACTGCTAAGCTTTGAGTTTCATGGAGATGTAAGCAATAACAAATATATGGAGACCTTATTTATTATCTTATAAAAGTCCATGAGGCTTCCCATTTGCCATGCAGAATCAAATCCACTTTCAACACTCACATTTTCTAAATTTATCTGGTTGAATCAATGGGTTTTCTGAGTATCCTAACTAAGCTAGCCTTAGGGAATTTACTCACTTGTATTGTGTCCCAATCCCCCAATCCACTGGGTAAAACCCCTTCACAGCTTGGAATGAATCCTTCAGACTTTTCAAGTCACTCCTACTGCAACTACATGATGGTTATGTTAGTTACTGGCTATTGCTGCGACAAAATATCATGGGAAAGACAACTTCTAGAAGAAAGGGTGCATTTCAAATACGGTTCCTGGTTCCAGTTGGATACACACCTCCCCATCACGGTTCAGGCAGACAGGCATGGTACTGAAGGAGCAGATGAGAGATCACATCTTGACCTACACAGGAAAGAGAGAACTTTGTGGAAATGGCACCAGTCTACTGAAATCTTAAATGCCATTCCAGTGATATAAATCCTATAAAAAGTCCAGAACTCATAATCATTTTCAAAAGAGTTCAGCCATCTGGAGAGAGCAAGCATTATATGATCCCATGGGACTGTTGACATCCAAGCAGGCACAGCAGTGGGGATCAGGTCATTATGTACATCCTCTTGGTGTACTAAAGTCCATGGTGTTGCAGGATATTTGATCATGCTGTACTTGTGCTTTATTGTGTTGTTTACTCAATAAACCCATTTCTAGTTATTGTGTGGCTCAGCTTTTGCTCAGAACTTTAATCTCTCTAGCCAGAATACAGACACTTCCTTAGTAAACACCTTAATCCTGAACAATCAAGGTCAAATTAGTTTGTGGAATTAAGTGCCTTGTTTGAGAAAGATATGTAATTGCATGGCAGAGAAAATGATGTATCAGAGAAGGATTAGACAGAACAAGGCATTCCCAAGTCTCTCAAGAAGAAAGAGGAAGTGGAAGCTACTTGAAGGGTAGTGTAGAGATAGAGAGGAAATAAAGAGAAGGAGGGAGAGAGAGGGGGGGGAGTTAAGGGGAGAGGAGCCCAAATGAGAGGAGAGGAGGGAGAGGAGGGGAGAGAGGAGGAGAGGAAGAGAGGAGGCACTTGTTAATTTTATATATTTTGTATTTACATTTCAAATGATTTCCCCTTTTCTGGCTCCCCACTCCCTGAAAGTCTCATAAGCCCTCTTCTCTCCCCGTGCTCCCCCATCCCCCCTCCCATTTCCCTGTTCTGGTATTGCCCAATACTGCTGCACTGAGCCTTTCCAGAACCAGGGGACACTGAGAGGAGGCATTTTTTACCTGGAGTCTTTTAGAGAGACATATTGAAGAGAGAAACAACAAGGCCCAAGTGAAGGCAAAATGAACCTGAGATTATGAAAGAATCAGAAGATTAGAAAAATTGCTAGTTTGAGGCCAAGCAGAGCAAAATATCACAGGCCCAGAGAGAATCCAAATTGAATCAGTTGCCATAGAGAGGAGCTTTGAGCTAGAACAGCTGAGTTGAATCTGTTAGAAAGAGATGAAGAACCAGAAACAATGGCGTATTAATTCAGCAGTAAGTATGAGAGAATAAAAATATTCTAGCCTATGCTAAATTTTACAGAAGCTATAACCTTCCAGGATTTGGTCTAGGTTAGGACTTGGAGGCAGTAAACCTCAGAGATTACAATTTCACCTAGTGAATAAAAGTTATAGAATCCACACCTGGAACTCAGCAATTGCCTTCTGGTGTAGGTGGTGACATACTTTGTTCATGCATTTCAAAATTCCTTTCCTTTGTTCTGGTATCCCAGGATCCTAATGGGCAACAGAAAGGCTGTACATTGGGGAAGGGTTAATATGGTGCAGAAGAGAGAGGTTCATTTTGTTCCCAAAGCACCTCACTGTCCCATTCTCTTAGTCTGGCGGAATTCAAAATTCAGGACCTAAAGAGAGGAGAAGAAACCTTCTGTGCTTTCTTTTTATATTTTTCCATTTTACAGAGAATGATGCTATGTAGCAAAAAGCAGGAGAAAGGAAAGTATAAATCTGAGCAGGTCCCTTACAAAGATTTCTAGAAACTCTGGGCCTTTTACTCAAGCATAAAGGAAGCAGAGGTTACTGAATATCAGTGAGTGCAGTTAGTGATGAAGTTGGTGTGAATACAGAGACATTTTGGGGACTATAAATCAAGATTCTTACATTAGCAGACCAATGCTCAAATAAATAAAATCAGTAAAAATTTTAAATCAAAAGTAACATTGCCAATTTTCCTAATAGTTTGAAGGATGTAAACCAGAAAATTGCCATCAAATACATCAGGAGCATAGAATTTCTGTGCCCGAGGCTCCTGTTGCTGTTGAACCAACGCCTTCCACCAGTGCTGCTGATATTGGGGCGACTATGGATATTGAGCTAACACCTTCCACCAGTGCTGTTGTCATTGGGGCAACAGTTGGCATTGAGTCAACTCCTTCCCCCAGTGCTATTGACAGGGAGTTTTCTGGCAGGAGGAGATTTTCTGTCACTCCCAGAGAAAACCTTGAGTTTGTTGAATGGCTAGACAGAGGAATTATGCAGTTGAACATGGAAAGTGAGGCAATTTCTCCCCAAAGTAATGCTGACAGGGGTGCTCCTGCTGATACTGAGAAAATTCCTTCCACCAGTGCTGCCAGCAGCAGAGCTCCTGCTGACATTGAAATAACTCCTTCCCAATGTGCTGCTGACAGTGTGGCTATTGCTGAAGTTGAAGCAACTTTTGCCCCAGGTCCTGCTGACATTGCTGAGTCAGATGAGAAACATGACTCAGAAACAGCTAGTGACCCTGAGTTAGATTCCATAAGTGATTTAGCCGTTTACATGGAGCATGCAAGGGACGCTCCCTGGGCTGACCCAGAGCCTACTCCTGGTCCCCACACTTGTTATTCCATAGACTCCACTGAAAGAGCTGACCTGAACAATTTGACCTTGCTCAAAGCACAAGACAAGTATGATAGCTTTTCTTTAGATGAGGAACCTACTCAAGTTCCTGACCTAGATGAACATCTGGCCCCTACTCGGGATGCTAACGTTTTTTATGATAATTTACTGTCAGCTGACCACACTGGCCATAGCAAGACCACTGTCAGGGAGCCTGGGTATCTCCTGGAGCAAGAGAACCTACTGATGATGTTAATGCCCTTCCTGTGGCTCCTGGCATACCTCTTATCAATAATTGCAGGGATGAGTAATCTCTTTCAACAAGTGTGGCATGATGAAAATGGCCAAGGACCTCCCACTAACAGAAAAGAAGGGTCAGGTAAGTTAGAGCACAGTAGTTGCTAAAATAGATGAACTTTTATATGGTATTATTATTATTACATTTCATGCTTCTATCTGGCTATTTAAGCATTACCTAGACCCAGAAAAAGGGTTTCCTTTTCCCAATTTACTGAAAATACTTCACATAGTGTAACAGAACCAGTTTAGACCAACACAACTGACCATGTCAAGTTTATTGGTACTTGGTTGTCTCCCATTCTGGAATGAGGACATTTTTTTTCACTCCCAGGGAAAACCTTGTGCTTTCTGAATGGCTAAGCAGAGAAATCTTCCTCTTAAACATTAGTATATATTTGTCTCTGTTTTCTGAACTCTGACTTGTGAGGATAGCATCAGCCTGGAAACAAGCATTCCAGAAGAAGCAACATCTGAGAATAAATTTAACAAAATAAGCCTCCACCATCTCAGTTTCTCATGTAGTTGATTCTGATGATACTGACACTGATGTTACTGATGCTGATGGTGACAATACCACCAATGATGTGCCTGATGATACTATTGATGTTTTTGCTTTCCTTCTAGTTGCTGCTGCAGCTGATCATCAGTCCCTTGAAGCAGGGGACAGAACACACTAAACACATCAAGATGCAGTGTGTAAAGAAAAACTGTATAATATATGTATATATTGAAATATTAAATTAAAATGATTTAACTTAAAGTAGACTGAAGTCAAAATTTATTGTTTTATTGGAGTCTCACTTGAGCCATGTGATGTTTTCTGGAAAAAATTTCATTTATTTTTATTTTTTACTTGTTTACTTTACATCCTGATAACTGCCCCTCCCAGTCTGCATCTCCTGCAATCTTTGCCCTTTCCTACCCTCCCCTCGTCCCCTGAGAGGGTGGTGGTTGCCTGGTTATATCCCAACCCTGGAACATGGAGTCTCTGTGAGGCTATGTGCTTTCACTTCCACTGAATCCATTCAAGGCAGTCAAGCTAGAAGAACATATCTCACATACATGCAACAGCCTTTGAGATAGCCCCCCCCTCTACTTGTTTGGGGCCCACATGAAGACCAAGCTGCACATCTGCTATCTATGTGCATGGAGGCTTAGGGCCAGACTGTGTATGTTCTTTGGTTGGTGGTTCAGGCTCTGAGAGCCCAAAGAGTCCATGTTAGCTGATTCTGTTTTTCTTCCTGTGAAATTCCTATCTCCATATGGACTGCCATCCCTCCTCCTCCTCCTCTTCCCCCTCCTCCTCCTCTTCTTCCTCCTTTTCCTTCTTCTCCTCCTCCTCCTTGTCCTTCTTCTTCCTCTTCCTCTTCCTCTTCCTCTTGCAGGCAAGTATGCTTTGGGGATCCCCTTGTCCACATATCTGCACTCATCCACCCCAGTCCCTCATTCTTATTTGCTATTATTCTCTGATAGGTTACAGAGGGGAACCAAAGACACAACAGTAGATTTTCTGTTTTCCACATGATTCTGGAACATTTTGTAGTTCTAAACGGCTAATCATTTTTTATGTTGGAGTTTCATAGAAATAATAGAAGAATAGACTGTAAAGGATAGTTCCTAGATATTCTTTTGTTTATTGAATGTTTTCTTTAAAAACAGTGAATTGTCCAACTGTAATTTTTTTCTGTCAGTCCATTTTTTCCCCACACATAACTTAGATATCCACTATGTAGAATATATATTCTACTTCTCTCCAGCTCTTTTTGTTCTTACACATTTATGTTCTTCTGCCCAGTCTAGTTTTCTTTTTTTTTTATTCTATATATTTTTTATTTACTTTTCAAATGATTTTCCCTTTTCTGGGTCCCCACTCCCCGAAAGCCACATAAGCCCCCTTCCCTCCCCCTGTTCTCCCACCCACCCCTTCTCACTTCCCTGTTCTGGTTTTGCCTTATAGTGCTACACGGACTCTTTCTAGAACCAGGGGCCACTCCTTCGTGCTTCTTGTACCTCATTTGATGTGTGGATTATGTTTTGTGTATTCTAGTTTTCCAAGCTAATATCCACTTATTAGTGAGTGCATACCATGATTGATCTTTTGAGACTCGTTTACCTCACTTAGCATGATGTTCTCCAACTCCATCCACTTGCCTAAGAATTTCATGAATTCATTGTTTTTTATGGCTGAATAGTACTCCATTGTGTATATATACCACATTTTTGCATCCATTCTTCTGTCGACGGATACCTGGGTTCTTTCCAGCCTCTAGCTATTATAAATAGGGCTGCTATGAACATAGTGGAGCATATATCCATATTACATGCTGGGAAATCGCTGGGTAAATGCCCAGGAGTTGTATAGCAGGATCTTTCGGAAGTGAGGTGCCAAGTTTTCTGAGGAACTGCCAGACTGATTTCCAGAGTGGTAGTACCAATTTGCAACCCCACCAGCAGTGGAGAAGTGTTCCTCTTTCTCCACATCCTCGCCCACACCTGTTGTCTCCTGAGTCTTTAATCTTAGCCATTCTGCCAGTCTAGTTTTCTTTACACTCTATAAATATAAATATTAAATGAAATGTACCATACTCTTTGGAACCCTAGTTTCATTTTGCCTAAAGCTTTCGAATATCAAGCATGAGATCTTCGATGGCATAGGTTATCACCTTATGGGGATATTTTCCCAAATTTGGTGTGAGTCCAGGTGAACATTGACCTTTTTATGTCAAAGCATGTGGTCCTGCTTTGGTACCATTTACCACCTGGATTACCATGGATACTTTACTTATTACCTTCGGATATGCTGTGCTTTTGCTGGCTGCAAATATAGAGACACTACTCATGAGCATTAAAAAATGAAATGTGGAAATGAAAAGAATCAAAGTGTTCATGACTAGCAATATAGATTTCCATTTGTTGTTAAAAATTTGCACAGATACAAGTGATCTGTAGAATTGCATCTGTTGGTCTATATTTTGTCAATCATCCAACCTGACCCACAGCCTGACAGTCTTGCACAAGACACACACAGCTTACCAAAACTCTGTCCAACAGCCCCCACAGCCTATTAATTATCCAGAGGAAAAACCATCAACCTGGCTATCATCCATAAGGAATGCCCAAGTCCTGTCAATCATCTACTGGAAACATCCCTGGCCTGTCAATCATCTACAGGCAACTCACAAAGCCTGGGAGTCAACCAGAAGAAATTATCACAGCCTGTAACTCATCGACAGGAAACTCCCACAGCTTGTCCTTAATTCACAAGCCATGCCCCCTGCCTGTCAATCAGCCACAGAAAGCAGTCACAACCTGTCAGTCATGTATAAAATATGGCCATAGTCTGTTAATCATTCACAGGATATGGCTATAACCTATCCATCTTACATACAAAGCACTCAAATATTGTCGATTATTCATTGGAAACTCCTATACCCTGTCAATTATCCCATGGAAACACTCATAGCCGGTCAATCTTTCATAGGATATCTGAGACCCTGTCAACCATTCATAGGTAATGCCAACAGCCTGTCAATCAACCACAGGAAACACACACCAACCCTGTGACTCCTCCAAAGGACAAGCTCACACTCTGTTAATCATCCATAGAAAATGCCTATGCCCTGTCAATCATTCACAGGAAACATCCAAAGCCTGTCACACATACATACTATATATCTTCAACTTTTCTATATGCATTGCCAACATGCACAGCCTTTCTGTCATCCCCAGGATATGTCCACAGCTTGTCAGTCATCCACAGAAAATGACCACCATGTGCAAATCATCCATAGGAAAAGTCTACAGGCTATCAATCATGCCTAAGAAATGCCCAAAGCTGTCATTTACCCACAACATATAACCATAGCTTGCTAATCATCTACAGAAAATGCCCACAGACTTTCAGTCATTAATAGGATATACCCATATCGTGTCAATTTTTTTAGGACATTTTCACAACCTGTCAGACATAGGTAGCAAGTACAGATTGTCAACTATCCATAGAAAGTACCCACAACTTGTCAGTCATTCATAGGAAATGCCCACAACCCGTCAATCACCCATAGGAAATAGCGACAGCCATGCACATGGCATACCCCCAGCATGGCAATCATTTGGAGAAAAAAGCTGCATGCTATCACTAATCCATTGGAATTGCCCACAACCTGAGAATTATCCAGAAGAAATGCACATAGCCAAATCCCAAATACTGCCAGGATTGTGGGGGTCACCAAGGAGTGCACACATTCCTGTGAGCAAAGGTAAGACCACTGATTCTGCTCAGAGGGACTCACAAGGAACCCTCAGGACATAGGCACCAAGGCACACATGGGCAAAGGATCCTTTGGGTTTCTGTCTGCACCCCAGAGATGACCCAGGGCCATAAAGCCACATACCAAAATTCCTCCCAGAGAGAGCTGGTCTCACAGGAGCACCGACACACAGGCTCCCAAAAGGGACAAGCCACAGTGAAACAGCAAGAACAGCCAACACCAGATGTAATGAGATGGCAAACATAAGAACAGAACATAATCAACAGAAACCAAGGCTACTTGGCATCATCAGAACCCAGCTCTCCCACCACAGTGAGCCCTGGATACTTCAACATACCAGAAAAGCAAGACTCTGATGTAAAATCACATCTCATGATGATGATAGAGAACTTTAAGTAGGACATAAACAACTCCCTTAAAGAAATACAGGAGAAGGCAGGCAAACAGCTAGAAGCTCTTAAAGAGGAAACACATGAATCTTTTAAAGAACTACAGGAAAAAAACAAACAGGTAAAGAAATTGAGCAAAACCATACAGGATCTAAAAATGAAAATAGAAACAATTAAGAAATCACAAAAGGAGAGAACCCTAGAGATAGAAAACTGAGGAAAGAGTTCAGGGGTGCATCCATCCCCAGCAGAATACCAGAGATAGAAGAAAGAACCTCAAGTTCAGGGATGGTGAGCTGGAAAAGTGGTTAAGAGCATTGACTTCTCTTCTGAAGGTCCTGAGTACAAATCCCAGCAACTACATGGTGGCTCACATTCATCTGTAATGAGATGAGAAGCCCTCTTCTGGTGTGTCTAAAGACAGCTACAGTGTACTTACATATAATAATAAATCTTAAAAAAAAGAATCTCAGGTGCAGAATATACTATAGAAAATACTGAAACAAGAGTCAAAGAAAATGAAAAAATGCAAAATGCTGCTAATGAGAAACATCTAGAAATTCCAGGGCACAATAAACATACAAGAATCCTACAGAACTCCAAATAGATTGGACCAGAAAAAATCCTTCTGCTATATAATAGTCAAAACACCACGTGCACAAAACAAAGAAAGAATATTAAAAGCAGACAGGGGAAAAGGTCAAGTAACATAAAAAGGCAGATCTATCAGAATTACACCAGACTTCTCACCAGAGAAAGCCAGAAATCCTGGGTATATGTCATAGGCTAAGTTATCTTCTTTAAGGAAAAAAAAGCAAGAAAGTTATCTTCTTTAAGGAAACCCAAAAGAAGATAGCCACACAAACATAAAAATAAGATAAAAAATAACAGAAGCAACAATCACTACTTTTTAATACCTTTTAACATCACCTTTTTCATTTTTATTTTTTTAAATTTAATCAATTAATTTATTTATTTCATTCGATACACTTTTTTATTTACATTTCAAATGATTTCCCCTTTTCTGTCCCCCCACTCCCTGAAAGTCCAATAAGCCCCCTTCCCTCCCCCTGTTCTCCCACCCACCCCTTCCCACTTTCCTGTTCTGGTTTTGCCCTATACTGCTTCACTGAGTCTTTCCAGAACAAGGGGCCACTCCTCCATTCTTTTTTTTTTTAAGTAACACTTTCTTTTTTATTCGATACAATTTATTTACATTTCAAATGATTTCCCCTTTTCTAGCCCTCCACTCCCCGAAAGTCCGGTAACCCCCCTTCTCTTCCCCTGTCCTCCCACCCACCCCTTCCCACTTCCCCGTTCTGGTTTTGCTGAATACTGCTTCACTGAGTCTTTCCAGAACCAGGGGCCACTCCTCTTTTCTTCTTGTACCTCATTTGATGTGTGGATTATGTTTTGGGTATTCCAGTTTTCTAGGTTAATATCCACTTATTAGTGAGTGCATACCATGACTGATCTTTTGAGACTGGGTTACCTCACTTAGTATGATGTTCTCCAGCTCCATCCATTTGCCTAAGAATTTCATGAATTCATTGTTTCTAATGGCTGAATAGTACTCCATTGTGTATAAATACCACATTTTTTGCATCCATTCTTCTGCACCTTTTAACATCACAAATATTATTAGATATATTTTATGTATATATTCGATTTTTTATTTACATTTTCTTGTTTCCACCTCCCTGAAAGTCTCATAAGCCCTCTCCCCTCCCCCTGTTCTCCAATCACCCCCCTCCTGCTTTCCTGTCCTGGTATTACCCTACACTGCTGCATAGAGCCTTTGCAGGACCAGCGGCCTCTCCTTGCTTCGTTCCTGGGCATCATTTGATATGTGAATTGTGTCTTGGGTATTCTGAGCTTCTGGGCTGAGAAACACCTAAAGAAATGTTCAACATCCATAGTTATCAGGGAAATGCAAATCAAAACAACCCAGAGATTTCACCTCACACCAGTCAGAATGGCTAACATCAAAATAACAGGAGACAGCAGGTGTTGGCAAGGATGTGGAGAAAGAGGAACACTCCTCCACTGCTGGTGGGATTGCAAGATGGTGCAACCACTTTGGAAATCAGTCTGGCGGTTTCTCAGAAAACTGGACATGACATTTCTGGAGGACCCTGCTTGTACTGGCTAGTTTTATGTGTCAACTTGACACAGACTGGAGTTATCACAAAGAAAGGAGCTTCAGTTGGAGAACTGACTCCATGAGATCCAGCTGTGGGGCATTTTCTCAATTAGTGATCAAGTGGGGAGGGCCCCTTGTGGGTGGTACCACCTTTGGATTGGTGCTCTTGGTTTCTATAAGAGAGCAGGCTGAGCAAGCCAGGGGAAGCAAGCCAGTAAGAAACATCCCTCCATGGCCTCTGCATCAGCTCCTGCTTCCTGACCTGCTTGAGTTCCAGTCCTGACTTCCTTTAGTGATGAACTTCAACGTGGATGTGTAAGCTCAAAACCCTTTCCTCCCCAACTTGATTCTTGGTCATGATCTTTGTGCAGGAATAGAAACCCTGACTAAGACAAATTGGTACCAGCATAGTGGAGTATTCCTGTGACAACCTGACCATGTTTTGGGGAGGACTGTGGAAGGACTTTGGAACTTTGAGCTAGAAAAGCCATTAGAATATTAAGAGCTCAGTGGAAAGTTCTGAAGGAGCTTGGAAGACAATGTTAAGAACAGTGCAAAAGATAGAGGCCTGGCTTGTGAAATTTCAGAGGGAAGATTAAAGACTCTTATAGTGGCCATGTTTTGATTGTGAAGATTCTGTGGTTTTGGTTAGCTGGGGCTGAAGAATCAGCTGTGAGTAACAAGATACCAGAACCACTAAAGCAAACCTTTGTGTTATTGGGACTATAGATGCTGGGGCTAAGAGATTAGCGGTGATTAAGAAGAGACCAGCATCACTGAGATGAAATCTTCTTGAAAATGTTTTCTGAGAGCACAGAGAGTGTGTTCCAGAGATAGCCACAGTTGTATTTTGTGCTGTGGCTGGACTTGGTACTGTGTAAGAGTCACCCAGATGGTACTGGTTTTAAAGGCATGAAGGGATCATAAAGAGCAGCTGAGGCTCTTGGCACAGTAAGAGGCCACAGAAGGCCATTGGTGAAGGTGCAGCCTCAGTTGCAATTGATGGCCCAGGACTTGAAGGGGTCATGCATAGGAGCAGAGGCTTGTCACCATGAAGAGAGCCTATGAGAGGCTATTGTTGAGGCCTAATTACAGTAGAAGTCAGCAGTGCTTTGGAGATGCCAGTGCCATGAGATGACCACCAAGAACAGCAGCAGCAGTGGATTACAGGCAGCTGGAGCCTAGAAGACAAGCTGTGTGCTACAAAGGGCAGAGCTGGAGAAGTGACCCACACCCTTGGAGGAGCCCAGAAGATTGTGAGTTGGATCCCAGACCTTGAATCATTGGAGTTTGAGTTTTGCTTTTGGTTGTGATTGTGCCCTGATGTGTTTCCCTCTCGAAGGAAGAAAGTATTTTAGTGGAGCCCACAGTTAAAAGACTGAATTTTAAAAGACTTTGAATTTTAAAGATATTGGACATTTTAAGGTGATTGAACTTTTAATGTGTAAAGACTGTGGGACTTTTAATGTAATTTAGATCTTGGGGATGAGTAAAAAAGTAAGGATTGAGGCTCAATAGTGATGTGTTTGTGTGTCAAGTTGACAAGGGGTCAATTGTACTGGCTAGTTTTGTGTGTCTACTTGACACAGGCTGGAGTTATCACAAAGAAAGGAGCTTCCTGACCTGTGTGAGTTCCAGTCCTGACTTCCTCTAGCGATGAACTTCAATGTGGAAGTGTAAGCTCAATAAACCCTTTCCTCCAAGTTGCTTCTTGGTCATGATGTTTGTGCAGGAATAGAAACCCTGACTAAGATACTGCTATACCACTCCTGGGCATATACCCAGAGGATTCCCCAGCATGCAATAAGGACCCGTGCTCCACTATGTTCATAGCAGCCCTATTTGTAGTAGCCAGAAGCTGGAAAGAACCCAGGTGACTCTGAACAGAGGAATGGATACAAAAAAATGTGGTATATATACACAATGGAGTACTATTCAGCCATTAGAAACAATGAATTCATGAAATTCTTAGACAAATGGATGGAGCTGGAGAACATCATACTAAGTGAGGTAACCCAGTCTCAAAAGACCAATCATGGTATGCACTCACTGATAAGTGGATATTAGCCTAGAAACTTTGAATACCCAAGACATAATCCACATATTATATGATGTCCAAGAAGAATGGAGGAGTGGCCTCTGGTTCTGGAAAGACTCAGTGCAGCAGTATAGGGGAATACCAGAACAGGGAAATGGGAAGGAGTAGATGGGGGAACAGGGAAAGAGGGCTTATGGGACTTTCGGGGAGTGGAGAGTCAGAAAAGGAGAAAATATTTGAAACGTAAATAGAATATACAGAATTAAAAAAAATAGAAATACATTTTTAAAAGAAATTTAAAAAAAACATCAGGAGACAGCGGATGCTGGCTCCACTGCTGGTGGGAATGCAAGCTGGTACAACCCTTGTGTACAATCAGACCAACATGGACAAAGGATGGTCTTCAATAGAAGCAAATAGAACAGAAAGCTCACAGACATATGGAAGCTGAACAGTGCCCTACACAATGATAACTTGGTCAAGGAAGAAACAGAGAAGTTGAAGACATTTGAGAATTAAAAGAAAGGCTCAACATACCCAAACTTATGGGACACAATGAAAGTACTAAGAAGAGAGCTCATAGCTCTGAGTGCCTCCAAAAAGAAACTGGAGAGATTTTCCCTTTCCTGGATCCCCCCTCCCCAAAAGTCCCATAAGCCCTCTTCCCTCCCCCTGTTCCCCAATCCACCCCTTCCCACTTCCCTGTCCAGGTATTCTCCTACACTGCTGCACTGAGCTTTTCCAGTGTAAATAAAGAATGTAAATGAAATGTAAATATAGAATATATCAAATAAAAAAAAAAGAAACTGGAGAGAGCATACACTAGCACATTGACAACAGACCTCAAAACTCTCGAACAAAAAGAAGCAAATACACTCAAGAGGAGAAGATGACAGGAAATAATCAAACTCAGGGCAGAAATCAACCAAGTAGAAACAAAAACAAGTATAGGAAATAATAAACAAATCTAGGAGCTGGTTCTTTGAGAAAATCAACTAGACAGACAAACCCTTAGCCAGAGTAACCAAAGTGCGCAG
Source organism: Apodemus sylvaticus (assembly GCF_947179515.1). Classification (NCBI taxonomy): domain Eukaryota; kingdom Metazoa; phylum Chordata; class Mammalia; order Rodentia; family Muridae; genus Apodemus; species Apodemus sylvaticus. Next base: position 186,013,079 of record NC_067472.1, read on the forward strand.
AGGCAGCATCCAAATTAACAAAATCAGAAATGAAAAGGGAGATACAGAAACTAAAGAAATTTAAAAAAAAATCATCAAATCCTACTTCAAAAGACTATATTCAGCTAAACTGGAAAAGCAGGTTGAAGTAGAAATTTTCTAGACAAATACTAAATACCAAAGTTAAATCAGAATCAGGTAAAACATCCAAACTGTCCCATAACCTTTATATGAATAGAAGCAGTTGTTAAAAGTCTCCCAACCAAAAATTCCCAGGATCAAATGGGTTTAGTGCAGAATTCTATCAGAACTTCAAAGACGACCTAATACCAATACTCTTCAAATTATTCCACAAAATAGAAACAGAAGGAATACTACCCAATTCATTCTATGAATCAACAGTTAAGCTGATACCAAAACTGCACAAAGAGCCAACAAAGAGAATGTCAGACCAATTTCCCTTGTGAATATCGATGCAAAAATACTCAATAAAATTGTCAAAAACTGAATCCAAGAACACTTCCAAATGATCATCGTGATCAAGCAGGCTTCATCCCAGGGATGCAGGGATGGTTCAATATACTGAAGTCCATCAATGTAATCCACTACATAAACTCAAAGAAAAGAAGCACATGATCATTTCATTAGATGCTGCAAAAGCATTTGACAACATGTAGCATCCCTTCATGTTGAAAATCTTGGAGAAGTGTTCCTCTTTCTCCACATCTTCGCCAACACCTGCTGTCTCCTGAATTTTTAATCTTAGCCATTCTGATTGGTGTAAGGTGAAGTCTCAGGGTTGTTTTGATTTGCATTTCCCTAATGACTAATAAAGTTGAGCATTTTTTAAGGTGTTTCTCTGCCATCCTAACTTCTTCAGGTGAGAATTCTTTGTTTAACTCTGTACCCCATTTTTTAATACGGTTGTTTGGTTTTCTGGAGTCTAACTTCTTAAGTTCTTTATATATATTCGATATTAGCCCTCTATCTGATGTAGGATTGGTGAAGATCTTTTCCCAATTTGTTGGTTGCCGATTTGTTCTCTTGATGGAGTCTTATGCAGTACAGAAACTTTGTAATTTTATGAGGTCCCATTTGTCAATTCTTGATCTTAGATCATATGCTATTGGTGTTCTGTTCAGAAACTTTCTCCCTGTACCGATGTCCTCAAGGGTCTTCCCCAGTTTCTTTTCTATTAGCTTCAGGGTGTCTGGCTTTATGTGGAGGTCCTTTATCCATTTGGATTTGAGCTTAGTACAAGGAGATAAGAATGGATCAATTCGAATTCTTCTGCGTGATGACCTCCAGTTGAACCAGCACCATTTGTTGAAAAGGCTATCTTTTTTCCATTGGATATTTTCAGCCCCTTTTTCGAGGATCCAGTGGCCATAGGTGTGTGGGTTCATTTCTGGATCTTCAATCCTGTTCCATTGATCTGCCTGCCTGTCACTGTACCAATATGGTACAACCACTCTGGAAATCAGTCTGGTGGTTCCTCTGAAAACTGAGCACCTCACTTCCAGAAGATCCTGCTATACCACTCCTGGGCATATACCCAAAAGATTCCCCAGCATGTGTAATAAGGATACATGTTCCACTCTGTTCATAGCAGCCCTATTTATAATTGCCAGAAGTTGGAAAGAACCCAGGTATCCCTCAAAAGAAGAGTGGATGCAAAAAATGTGGTATATATACACAATGGAGTACTATTCAGCCATCAGAAACAACGAATTCATAAAATTCTTAGGCAAATGGATGGAGCTGGAGAATATCATACTAAGTGAGGTAACCCAGACTCAAAAGATAAATCATGGTATGCACTCACTAATAAGTGGATATTAACCTAGAAAACTGGAATACCCAAAACATAATCCACACATCAAATGAGGTACAAGAAGAAAAGAGGAGTGGCCCCTTATTCTGAAAGACTCAGTTAAGCAGTATAGAGCAAAATCATAACAGGGAAGTGGGAAGGGTTGGGTGGGAAAACATGGGGAGGGAAGGGGACTGATGGGACTTTCCGGGAGTGGGGGTCCAGAAAAGGGGAAATCATTTGCAATGTAAATAAATATATCAATAAATTTAAAAATAAAATGTCTTGGAGAGATCAGAAATGTAAAGGCCATACCAAAACTTAGTGGAAGCAACATACATACACCAAATCAGTAGCCAACATCAAACTAAATGAAGAGAAACTTGAAGCAATCCCACTAACATCAGGGACTAGACAAGGCTGCCCACTCTCTCCCTATCTACTCAATATAGTACTTGAAGGTCTAGCTAGATCAATTACACCACAAAAGGAAGTCAAAAGGATACATTCAAAATATCACTAATTGCAGATATGATAGGATACTTAAGTGGCCCCAAAAATTTCACCAGAGAGCTTCTACAGCTGACAACTTCAACAAAGTAGCTGGATATACAATAAACTCAAACAAATCAGTAGCCTTCCTATACTCAAAGGATAAACAGGCTGAGAAAGAAATTAGGAAAATACCACCCTTCACAATAGTCACAAACAATATAAAATATCTTTGTTTGACTCTAACCCATTAAGTGAAATATATAAAATACCTTTCTGTGACTCAAACCTAATAAGTGAAAGATCAGTATGACACAACCTTTAAGTTTTTGTAGAAAGAAATCGAAGAAGCCCTCAGAATGAGGAAGTTCTCCTATGCTTGTGTATTGGCAGGATTATTATAGTAAAAATGACCACTCTGCCAAAAGCAGTCTCCAGATTCAACGCAATCCCCATCAAAATTTCCACTCAATTTTTCATAGTCTTAGAATGAACAATTCTCAAAATCATTTGAATTAAGAAAAAATCCAGGATAGTGAAAACAATTTTCAACAATAAAAGAAATTCTGGGGGAGTCATCATTCCTGACTTCAACCTGTAGTGCAGAGCAATAGTGATAAAAACTGTATGGCATTGGTACAGTGTTAGGCAGGAAGATCCAGAAATGAACCCACACAACCATGGTCACTTGATTTTTCATAAAGGAGCTAAAACCAACCAGTAGAAAGAAGGTAGCATTTTCAACAAATTGTGGTCATTCAACTGTTAGTCAACATGTAGAAGAATGCAAATTGTTCCTTTCTTATCTCCCTGTAGGGGAATACCAGGGCAGGAAGAAGGGAGTGTGTGGGTGGATGGGGGAGCACTGTCATAGAATCAGCAGGAGGGGATGGGATAGGAGGTTTCCTTAGGGGAGAACTGGAAAGGTGAAAACATCTGATGTGTAAATAAGAAAATATCCAAGAAAAAAGAAAAAAGGGCAATTACAAAAAATGGAATAACAAATAAAAAACATATAGCCTATCAATCATCCACAGGGACACCAACAACTTTCAGTCAGGAAACAGTCTGTCATTCCCAGGACAAAGACATTGCTTGTCAGTCATTCCTAGGAAGAGCTAAGAACTTGTCATGTATGTGTAGGAAATGAACTCAGCCTATCAATAATGTGTAGGAATCTGCCTCAGTCTGTCAGTTGTCAAGAGAAAACTCACACAGACAGGCAATGATCCAAAGTAAACACCAAGAGCAGGCCTATCTTGGAGACAAAATTCATTCATTCAGTCAGTCATCTATAGGAAATATCTAAAAAGTATCAAGCTCAGAAAACAACCTCATTCTATTACCTATAGGAAGGAAACACCCATACCCTGTCAATCACCCATAGTAAACACCCACAATCTGTCACTCATACATGGTAGTGGAACACAGGCTATTAATCATCCATAGGAAATGCCCTCAGTGTGTCAATCCTCCAGAGGACACACCTACAGATGATCAGATTTCAAGGGCAAGGCTACAGCTGTGTTTGTCTTCCAGAGGAGAAGGCCACAGCCTGTGATTTGCTCATTGGACAAGGCTCAAGCCTGTCAGTCATCCATATTAAACAACCACAGTCTGTCAATCATCCATAGGATGTGCCCACATTTACCTATGTGTGGACCACATACACCAAAGTGGAACCTTCTAGTTCGTCGACATTCAGCTATGTCAAATGATGTTTTGCTGCTGCACATAGATTAAAGGATGTCTTGCTAAAGCAAACATGCGAGAGAATGTTTACCTGAAGCAGACACAGGAGAAAAGATGTTTTGCTGCAACAGACACAGGAAAGAATATTTACCTGAAGCAAACACAGATGACGGATGTTTTGATATAGCAGATATGTGAAAGGACCTGTGATAGAGTATAAATATGACCCCCACACAGAGTGGGGCATGAGCACTGACCTTGGTTTGGGTTGCTCTGCCTGGCTATAGTTTTGTTTGAGTCACAGATGTTTCAAAGAAGGCTGAGCACACTCAGCTAGGTCCAACAATGACTCTTTACTACAATGGGTGTAACTTGAATGTGGCTTCACAAAGTGCATTCAGGGGACTAACAGGATCACATTAGGAGACAGTGTCCCTACTACAGCTTTTCACTGGTGCATTGCCAGGCAGACTTTCTTCTTCAAGCTAACTTCAATGGGCTACATTCATTTTCCTACCTGAGGTTTTGATGTTCTTTGCCTGGAACTTACTCTTCTGTCTCTTTTCCCTGATTCACACAAGTTTCCTTTAAAATGTTACTCCTTCAAAAATGCATTCCCTGGATCTATCTATTCCTCTCACACCAAAAGCCACTGACTTCAGGCTGCCTGGCCAGCTTTCCTTTATAAAACTTCCTGGGATACTTATCATGACTGTAATTAAATTTAATTGCAATGGATTTGTAATAGACTGTTTACAATCATAATGATTTTATCCCTTTCTGATGGATATCTGAGCAGGCCCACTGATGTCCACATCCTAAAATTTCCTAATGGAACTAAATTCCAGCGTGCTTGTTGACGTTGACTGTACAGTGGAAACTCTTTAAAAAGTAGAGGGCTATTCCCATAAAAACTGACAATCAAGGGGACTAAGTCATTTTCTAAAAGCAATTAACATAAGTAAATGGCTGCAGAAAGTTTAGGAGATGCTGAGGGATCTCAGAACATTCCATTTTTTATATTGAACCGAGTTTTGTCTTATGAATTAATTCTGAAGGTCACTTTTTACCTGGAAGTAGAAAATTCACTTGACTTCATTATACAGAATAGTACTTCCTGAGAAGTACTCCAAAAGTATAGAGAATAAAAACAAAAATTCATAAATCAGACATCATGAAATTCAAAAGTTTAAATCAAAGAACACCATTATTTGAAAGAAACAGACGCCTCTATCATGTGTATTTTTCTTTCTATTTAATAACAACCTTTCTATTTTTTCACTACTACAAACATACATATTCATATACATATATAAAACCCAAAAATATAAAATCTTACTAATGCCTTATAAAAAAAGTATATTTACAATATAAACACAAGTAAAACATTATGTATTAAGCTTCACTCTCCTAAGTAGCATTCAAGATATGCAAGGTACTCTGCATGCTACCAGAACAGAAACGTAAGCATGGCTATCTCAGTTACAAACATTGCAAACTAAAATAGTGACTGGCCTGTAAGCTATGCTGGTGCAGTAGTGGAACAAATGTTATGGATATAATTATATCTCCTGATTATATTTAAAACACAATCCATGTTACAGAAAGTGTTGTACTTTGAGGCAATGGAGTACTACTCAGCTATTAAAACAATGACTTGCTGAAATTCTTAGGCAAATGGACGGAAGTAGAAAATATCATCCTGAGTGAGGTAAGCCAGTCACAAACAATGCACATGGTATGCACTCACTGATAAGTGGATATTAGCCCCAAAGCTTGGAATACCCAAGATACAATTCATAGACCACATGAAGCTCAAGAAGAAGGAAGACCAAAGTATGGATACTTCTGTCCTTCTTAGAAGGGGGAATAAAATACCCACGGGAGGAGATACAAAGTGTGGAGCAGAGACTGAGGAAAAGTCCATCCAGAGACTGCCCCACCTGGGAATCTATACCATACACAGTTACCAAGCCCAGCCACTATTATGAATTCCAAGAAGTACTTTCAGACAGGAGCCTGATGTAGCCTCTGTCAGAATCTGACAAATACAGAGGCTTGCAGCCAACCATTGGATTGAATACAGGGTCCCCAGTGGAAGATGTAGAGAAAGATCTGTAGGAGCTGAAGGTGTTTGCAACCCCATAGTAGGAACAATAATATCAACCAACCAAACCCTCCCAGAGCTCGCAGGGACTAAACCACCAACCAAAGCGTATATATGTAGTAACCCATGGCTCCACCTTATTTGTAGCAGAGGATGGACTTGTTGGACATCAATAGGAGGAGGGGCCTTTAGTTTTGTGAAGGTTTGATGCCCCAATGTAGGGGAATGGCAAGGCGGGGGAAGTGGGAGTGGTTGGGTGGGTGGAGGAACACACTCATAGAAGCAGGAACAGGGGCGATGGGATAGGAGTTTTGTGGGTTGGACTTGGAAAGGGGATAATATTTGAAATGTAAATAAAGAAAATATCCTATAAAAAAGATAAAAGTATATTTCTTTCTATTTAATAACAACCTTTCTATTTTTCCAATGTATTACAAGCATACATAAATATTCATATACATATATAAAATCTAAAATTATAAAATTATGTCAATCTAAAAAACAATTCAAAAAGACAGAAAATGTCGACCATGATTTTACAACCACATTAATTAGTCACAGATTATGAAAATGTGTGCATAAGATGCTGCCTGCTAGCCGGGCGGTGGTGGCGTATGCCTGTAATCCTAGCACTCTGGGAGGCAGAGGCAGGTGGATTTCTGAGTTCGAGGCCAGCCAGGTCTACAGAGTGAGTTCCAGGACAGCCAGGGCTATACAGAGAAACCCTGCCTCAAAAAAACAAAACAAACAAACAAAAAACCCAAAAAATCAAATCAAAGAATGCTGCCTGCTACTATGTTGTTAATTACAATGATACAACAGCAGGTTCCATTACAGATATAAGATTATCAAATAATTTGTAGGTGATATGTCTTTTGAAATATCAACTAATATAGTATAGTAAAAATTTCATTTGAGTTCTAAAATACTGCAATCTCCTATTGCACAGAAAAATATGCATCAGATTATAATATCTGAACATAGAAATTTACACACGAAAATATTTTCCATGACGTAATACACATTTTATCTCCCTGAATTTAGGGGAATTAAAATATACAATGAAGTCCCTATATTTACTTTTGAGTCAATATGTGACTACTCAGATATGAAAGGCTCATAAAATTTCAACCATGTTCACTTCAGATACTGAAGCTTCCAGCAAGAAATCTGAATAGAGCTATTTGCTGAGGAACATTTAATCCTTGAGATGATGAGAATGGAGAACCCAAGATAAATAGAATTATAGAACTGCAGGTGAATTCAACTTCACCTTTTATTTAAACAGAAACTCAAAGCCTCAGATCCTGGTAGAGCATGCTGAAACTGTACTTTAAACAAGCATTTTTCTCTTGTTCAAATTTTGAGGGCTCTCATAGTTTTCCTCATGTAGGAATCATCTTTTAAGATTCAGACTAAGTTTTAGTGTAAATCACACTACATCAATATAGCCATTTTAGATATTTAATCACTCTCCTATCCCAAACTTCCTCAGTTTCCCATATGCCCAAAAGTATTTTTGATCACACAAACCAGTTTTCCATTAAAACACTTCAACTCATTCTCATCAAAATCTTCGGTCAGTATTCAGATTGTTACTACTAATGCTCTTGTCTTCTGACAGACACCAACTCTAAAATCAATTTGTCACTTTGGATTATATCTACATATGGCATATTTAGAACTTAACCCAAACATCCAAACAGGAAACTCAGTATGAGTTCTTTTACCTGTGTGGATTTCCCTTTGGATTGGTTTTTAGTGTCACCTATAAAAACTGTTATTGATAAAAATTCTCTCTACATACACCAAGAGGAAGAGGCAAGAAATACTTAAATGCATACCAAATTCAGTAGAATTGATACACATATCAATTAGTGGCACCAATTGGAAGAGCTGAATTTATGATGTATATTTTGTATAGATATATTCATAAATGTAAGAATAATGGAATACATGTAGACTAAGAGTCAAATGTTTTAAAAGATATAAACAGTCAATTAATAAAAAGAAAAGACAGAGACATCTTCCACAATGGCAACACTGGTAACAACATTGAACCAGTGTGTAATTCTTCTTTCTGCCTCTTAAATATTCACAGCAAACAGAGGAAAAATCTTTTATGATAACACGTGACAGAGGATTTAAGAAATAGTTGTGGTCAATATCACCTCATACTCTCAAAGAAGTACACATATTCTAATGAATGCATTAACCTAACTGCCTGTTTTATTCATTTATTATCTAGAATATCGAGCATATGACTGTCATCAATAAAATTCCCAATTTGGGCTGTCCACATGTCCTAATGAACAGAGTAATATGGGAAAACATCAAACTCTCAAAGGCCACTGATCATTGTGCTTTGTCCTCACAGTTCCTGCAGGAAGAGATCTTATAGAGAGTATGTGAAAGTTACTGAAAGCCTCATGAGAAGTCTATTTGTGGAAGTCACACTGAGCAGGAAGGAATAGGATCATGGCAGAAATGTTGTGAGAACCTGAGGGACAGCTCTGCTGACATCTCTAAATGCCCAATTCATAACAGCAGCTTTGATCATGGTTCACCATGAGATAACTGTAGCCATGGGAAAACAATGGTCAGGAAGAGGCAGGTCTGTTATGGAGCAATGGACAGAATGCTGCATATTTCAGTCTTTATCATTGAAACAAGTTGCAAGGACAAAGTACTTTTTCTTTCATTGTAGCATCTTTTTTTCCGTTTTCTTTTTTTCTTTTCCTTTTTTTCAATTTTCTATATTCTTTGTTTAAATTCCAAATGATTTCCCCTTTCTTGGTTTCCTGCTCCCCATAAGTACCATAAGCCTTCTTTCCTCTGCCCATTCCCCTCCCACTTCTCTATCCTGGCAATCCCCTATATTGTTGCATAAAGCCTTTCCAGGAAGAGGATACTCTCCTTCCCTCTTGGGACTCATTTGATATGTTAATTGTGTCTTGAGTATTCAAAGTTTCTGGGCTAATTAACATCCACTTATCAGTGACTACATTCTATGTGTATTATTTTGTGATTGGGTTACCTCACTTAGGATGATATTTTCCAGTTCCAACTATTTGCCTAAATGTAACCCGTCCCGCGGGTCAGTTATTCCAGTGTTCCGAAGGGGCGCTATCTGCGGGTCAAGAAGTGGGGAGAAGGAGGGAGGCCAAGCACCAAGAAAGACAGAGTCACTCTGGGTTTTGTCAAAGCCTCCTTTATTGTTCTGGGGTACCCAAGTTATAAGGCTTTCAGGAGGGGCGTACCCCAAGGTAGGGACAAAGGAAGGAAGGGCAATTAGCAGTTTCAGCAGGAGGAGATAAGGGTCCTCCAGTGGAGACAACAGGTGTTTGCACAGGCTGGAGCCTGCTGCAGTTATCTCAGGACTTCCTTCCACCGCAATTACCGGAGTCAGCGGGAGATGATGCAGGCAGGATCATTCTGCAGTTATCTTCTAGACAATGGCTAAACCAATGCCCGCGGGAGAGGCTCTTGTTTGCTTAACTCAGGGCCTTTGCCCTGTCAGCCAGAGTGAGGGTCTCTAATGGCTTCCCACACTAAAAATTTAATGAATTCATTGTTTTTAATTGCTGAGTAGTATTCCATTGTGTATATATACCACATTTTCTGTATCCATTCCTCCACTGAGGGACATCTGTATTCTTTCCAGCTTCTGGCTATTATAAATAAGGCCGCTATGAACATAATGGAGCATGTGTCCTTATTGCATGCCAGGGAATCCTCTGGGTAAATGCCCAGGAGAGGTATAACAGGGTCCTCCAGAAGTGTCATGCCCAGTTTTCTTAGGAACCACCAGACTGATTTCCAGAGTGGTTGTACCAGCTTGCAATCCCACCAGCAGTGGAGGACTGTTCCTCTTTCTCTACATCCTTGCCAACACCTGCTGTCTCCTGTTTATTTTTATTCGATATATTCTTTATTTACATTTCAAGTGAGTTTTCCTTTCCTGGATCCCCCCCTTCCTGAGAGTCCCATAAGCCCTCTTCCCTCCCCCAGTTACCAAATCCACCCCTTCCCACTTCCATGTTCTGGTGTTCCCTGACACTGTTGTACTGAGCTTTTCCAGGACTGGGGGCCACTTCTTCCTTCTACTTGGGCATCATTTGATATGTGCATTGTGTCTTGGGTATTCCAAGCTTCTGGTCTAATATCCACTTATCAGTGAGTGCATACCATGAGTGTTCTTTTGAGACTGGGTTACCTCACTTAGGGTGATATTTACCAGTTCCAACCATTTGCCTAAAAATTTAATGAAATCATTGTTTTTAATTGCTGAGTAGTATTCTGTTGTGTAAATATACCACATTTTCTGAATCCGTTCCTCCACTGAGGGACATCTGTGTTCTTTCCAGTTTCTGGCTATTATAAATAAGGCTGCTATGAACATAGTGGAGCATGTGTTTTTGTTGCATGACAAGGGAATCCTCTGGGTATATGCCCAAGAGTGGTATGGCAGGGTCCTCTGGAATGTCATACCCAGTTTTCTGAGGAACCGCCAGACTGATTTCCATAGTGGTTGTACCAGCTTGCAATCCCACCAGCAGTAGAGGAGTGTTCCTCTTTCTCCACATCCTCATCAACACCCGCTGTCTCCTGAGTTTTTAACCTTAGCCATTCTGACTGGTGTGAGGTGAAATCTCAGGATTGTTTCAATTTGCATTTCCCTAATGACTAATGATGTTGAACATTTCTTTTATATATATATATTTTTTCTATATTCTTTGTTTACATTCCAAATGATTTCCCCTTTCCCAGTTCTTTTATATATATATGTATATATATAAAATATATATGTATACATATTTTTCTATATTCTTTGTTTACATTCCAAATGATTTCCCCTTTTCCAGTTCCCCCCTCCCCATATGTCCCATAAGCCTTCTTTTCTCCACCCATTCTCCCAATTACCTCCCTCCTTTTCTCTGTCCTGGTACTCCCCTACAATGCTAGATCAAGCCTTTCCAGGATCAGGACCCTCTCCTTACTTCTTCATGGGAGTCATTTGTTATGCTTATTGTGCCTTGGGTACTCAGAGCTTCTGGGCTAATTAATATCCACTTATCAGGGATTGCATTCCATGTGTATTCTTTTGTGATTGGGTTACCTCACTTAGGATGATATTTTCCATTTCCAACCATTTGCCTAAAAATTTCATGAATTCATTGTTTTTAATTGCTGAGTAGTACTCCATTGTGTAAATATACCACATTTTCTGTATCCATTCCTCCACTGAGGGACATCTGGGTTCTTTCCAGCTTTTGGCTATTATAAATAAGGCTGCTATGAATGTAATGGAGCATGTGTCCTTAATGCATGCCTGGGAATCCTTTGGGTATATGCCCAGGAGAGGTATAGCAGGGTCCTCCAGAAGTGTCATGTCTAGTATTCTGAGTAACCACCAGACTGATTTCCATAGTGGTTGTACTAGCTTGCAATCCCACCAGCAGTGGAGGAGTGTTCCTCTTTCTCCACATCCTTGCCAACACCTGCTGTCTCCTGAGTTTTTAACCTTAGCTATTCTGACTGGTGTGAGGTAAAATCTCAGAGTTGTTTTGATTTGCATTTCCCTAATGACTAATGAAGTTGAGCATTTTTTTTTAATTTTTTTATTCGATATAATTTATTTACATTTCAAATGATTTCCCCTTTTCTAGCCCCCCCACTCCCCGAAAGTCCCGTAAGCCCTCTTCTCTTCCCCTGTCCTCCCACCCACCCCTTCCCACTTCCCCGTTCTGGTTTTGCTGAATACTGTTTCACTGAGTCTTTCCAGAACCAGGGGCCACTCCTCCTTTCTTCTTGTACCTCATTTGATGTGTGGATTATGTTTTGGGTATTCCAGTTTTCTAGGTTAATATCCACTTATTAGTGAGTGCATACCATGATTCACCTTTTGAGTCTGGGTTACCTCACTGAGTATGATATTCTCTAGCTCCATCCATTTGCCTAAGAATTTCATGAATTCGTTGTTTCTAATGGCTGAATAGTACTCCATTGTGTAGATATACCACATTTTTTGCATCCACTCTTCTGTTGAGGGATACCTGGGTTCTTTCCAGCATCTGGCAATTATAAATAGGGCTGCTATGAACATAGTAGAACATGTATCCTTATTACATGGTGGGGAGTCTTCTGGGTATATGCCCAGGAGTGGTATAGCAGGATCTTCTGGAAGTGAGGTGCCCAGTTTTCAGAGGAACCGCCAGACTGATTTCCAGAGTGGTTGTACCAATTTGCAACCCCACCAGCAGTGGAGGAGTGTTCCTCTTTCTCCACACCCTCTCCAACACCTGCTGTCTCCTGAATTTTTAATCTTAGCCATTCTGACTGGTGTAAGATGAAATCTTAGGGTTGTTTTGATTTGCATTTCCCTAATGACTAATGAAGTTGAGCATTTTTTAAGATGCTTCTCTGCCATCTGAAGTTCTTCAGGTGAGAATTCTTTGTTTAACTCTGTACCCCATTTTTTAATAGGGTTGTTTGGTTTTCTGGAGTCTAACTTCTTGAGTTCTTTATATATATTGGATATTAGCCCTCTATCTGATGTAGGATTGGTGAAGATCTTTTCCCAATTTGTTGGTTGCCGATTTGTCCTCTTGATGGTGTCCTTTGCCTTACAGAAACTTTGTAATTTTATGAGGTCCCATTTGTCAATTCTTGCTCTTAGAGCATACGCTATTGGTGTTCTGTTCAGAAACTTTCTCCCTGTACCGATGTCCTCAAGGGACTTCCCCAGTTTCTTTTCTATTAGCTTCAGAGTGTCTGGCTTTATGTGGAGGTCCTTGATCCATTTGGAGTTGAGCTTAGTACAAGGAGACAAGGATGGATCAATTCGCATTCTTCTGCATGCTGACCTCCAGTGAACCAGCACCATTGTTGAAAAGGCTATCTTTTTTCCATTGGATATTTTCCGCCCTTTTGTCGAGGATCAAGTGGCCAACACCAATAGCGTATGCTCTAAGATCAAGAATTGACAAATGGGACCTCATAACATTGCCAAGTTTCTGTAAGGCAAAGGACACCATCAAAAGGACAAATCAGCAACCAACAAATTGGGAAAAGATCTTCACCAATCCTACATCAGATAGAGGGCTAATATCCAATATATATAAAGAACTCAAGAAGTTAGACTCCAGAAAACCAAACAACCCTATTAAAAATGGGGGTACAGAGTTAAACAAGGAATTCTCACCTGAAGAACTTCAGATGGCAGAGAAAGATCTTAAAAAATGCTCAACTTCATTAGTCATTAGGGAAATCAAATCAAAACAACCCTGAGTTTTCACCTTATACCAGTCAGAATGGCTAAGATTAAAAATTCAGGAGACAGCAGGTGTTGGAGAGGGTGTGGAGAAAGAGGAACACTCCTCCACTGCTGGTGGGGTTGCAAATTGGTACAACCACTCTGGAAATCAGTCTGGTGGTTCCTCTGAAAACTGGGCACCTCACTTCCAGAAGATCCAGCTATACCACTCCTGGGCATATACCCAGAAGATTCCCCAGCATGTAATAAGGATCCATATTCCACTATGTTCATAGCAGCCCTATTTATAATTGCCAGAAGCTGGAAACAACCCAGGTATCCCTCAACAGAAGAGTGGATGCAAAAAATGTGGTATATATACACAATGGAGTACTATTCTGCCACAATGAAACAATGAATTCATGAAATTTGTAGGCAAATGGATGGAGCTGGAGAACATCATACTAAGTGAGGTAACCCAGACTCAAAAGGTGAATCATGGTATGCACTCACTAATAAGTGGATATTAACCTAGAAAACTGGAATACCCAAAACATAATCCAAACATCAAATGAGGCACAAGAAGAACGGAGGAGTGGCCCCTTGTTCTGGAAAGACTCAGTGAAGCAGTGTAGGGCAAAACCAGAATGGGGATGTGGGAAGGGTTGGGTGGGAGGACAGGGGGAGAGAAGGAGGCTTATGGGACTTTCGGGGAGTGGGAAGGCTAGAAAAGCAGAAACAATTGGAAATGTAAATAAAAAATATATCGAATTAAAAAAATGGAAAAAAAAAAGGATGGGATCCTGTAACCTGGGACGGACCTCTGTGGCAGGACACCATGAGGCTGGGAACTTTGAACCTTCAGATTCTCAAGGGCTTATATCACCCAAAGAAATAGACTTTCCACCCTCCTTATAAGATGCACCCCTCTCCATACCCCTTGAAGTATTGACTTTCTACCTCTGACTGAGGAAATTATTCCTTCATTGTCTTCAGTGACTTTATAATTGTTATTGTTTGTTATCTTCAATGCAGCAAATTTTATCTTGCTCTCCTCTCTTTTACCTTGGAGAACAAGATGTTTTATCCATAGAAGGCTTAGCCTATATTTAATTAAATATCACCACCTCCAAAGATCTGAATTTGGAATGTGTTTTCTCACTTCAAATGTTTAGGTATGGGACTTGAATACCTGAGGTTTCCAAGACTTTTATAATGAAGGAGTGTTGGATTTTGTCAAATGCATTCTCAGTATCTAATGAGATGATTTTGTTTTTTTTCCTTGAGTTTGTTTATATGGTGGATTATATAAATGGATTTTCATATATGGAACCATCCGTGCATTCCTGGGATGAAGACTACTGGATCATGGTGAATGATCATTTTGATGTGTTCTTGGATTTTTTTGCAAGAATTTTGCATCAATATTCATAAAGGAAATTGGTCTAAAGTTCTCTTTCTATGTTGGGCTTTTGTGTGATTTAGGTATAAGTATAATTGTGGCTTCATAGAACAAATTGGGTAGCATTCCTTCTGTTTCTATTTTGTGGAATAATTTGAATAGTATTGGAAGTAGGTCTTCATTGAAGGTCTGATAAAATTCTGCACCAAACCCACAGAAAAAACCACACAATCATCTCATTAGATACTGAGAAAGCATTTGACAAAATCCAACACTCCTTCAGGGTAAAAGTCTTGGAAACAGCAGGAATTCAAGTCCCATACCTAAACATAGTGAAGGGAATATACAGGAAACCAGTAGCCAACATCAAACTAAATGGAGAGAAACTGGAAGCAATCCCACTAAAATCAGGGAGTTGACAAGGCTGCCTACTCTCCTCCTACCTATTCAATATAGTACTTGAAGTCCTAGCCAGAGCAATTAGACAACAAGGAAGTCAAACGGATAAAAATTGGAAAGGAAGAAGTCAAAATATCACTATTAGCAGATGATATGATAGTCTACTTAAAATTCCACCAGTGAACTCCTAAACCTGATAATGAACTTCATCAAGATGGCTGGATATACAATAAACTCAACCAAATCAATAACCTTCCTCTACTCAAAGGACAAACGGGCTGAGAAAGAAATTAGGGAGTACTATTGAGTGTGGGTAAGCAGAAGCACCACTTTAGCAGCTGGGACTCAAAAGCAATGGTGGCTATTGATACAGAATGAGATTAGGCCCAGAAAAGACATCACCAGATAGAGAAAAGAAAAAAAGAGTAGTCAAATATATCTATTTTTTCTGTAGCCTCAAAACATCATTTTTCAAAGTTGAGGTCAAGGTCAAGAGAAAGAAAACAAAAATTAGTTAATGATGGAAGCAAGCACAGGAGCCTGAACAGAAGCAAAGAGACAGGAATCCAAAGATAAGGCCTCTAAGAGACACAAGTCTGAGGAGCACAATGACAAAGAACACTCTTCTGACAAAGGAAGAGAATGATTAAATTCATCTGGGAATGGTGAGGACAGACACAAACACAAAGAAAGGAAGTCATCATGGGGCAGAAGTTAGATCAAGTTAAAGACGCTATAGCAGTAGAAACAGGGAAAGGATGAAGTCTTGCTCAAGAAGTAGGGATTGGAAAATCAATCCCAACCCAGAAGCAGAGGCAGGAAGATGTCACCATCTAGAAGCAGATATAGAAAAAGAAGGATCAGAACATACTCCTGATTAAGATCCATACACAGGCATAGGACTAGAACCAGGAGCAGAACATGCAGTTGAAGTCAAGATAGAAGAGGATAAAAAAAAAACCAAGAAGATTTAGCAGAAGCCTAAGCCAGACACCTAGTCCAACTCCCTTCGGAGGCAAAAACACAGCAATTTACCCATGAAGATTAGCTAGATGAAAAAGGACAAAGAAACTATAAGAACAAAAATTGAAATGGTCAAAATCAGAAACAACAAGAAATGGCTGCAGTGGCTGCAGCAACTGGAGGCAGTGTTGAAATCAGGAACCCAGGTTACCAAGGTTACTCCTCAGATAGCTATGGATGCCCAAATAGTGGCCCTGGAAGCTAAAGCCTTGGCAGAGACAGGTATAGCAGCAGAGCCCAGTTACTATAACCCAGCAGCTGTGAATCCAGTGAAATTTGCTGAGCAAGAGAAAGAGAGGAAAATGCTCTGGCAAGGCAAGAAAGAAGGCAACAAATCTCAGTCTGCTGAAATCTTAAAAAAATGAATTTTGGAAACAAGGACCAAAATGTCAAATTTAGGAAGTTAATGGGCATTAAGAGTGAAGATGAAGTTGGCTATAGCTCCATTGATAAAGAAAGTTAAAAGACTTTGAAGCAACAAGAAGTTTTTTTTGAAATCTTGATGCTCAGTATGATTGCAAACCCACACACAAAGAGAAACAGGTTTGGGTTTCACATCTTCAATGTGTGAAGTTTGGAAAATATCCATTTGGACTTTATAGACTTGGTCTGATGTTAGGACCTTGTTCACCAAACAGCTAGTATTATAACTGACTTGGGTGTTGCATTGACATTAATTTATTGAAAAATATTACTTTTTTGTAAATATCAGATCAGTGATACTGGTGTCAGTGTTGTAATCAGGTTGAACCCACTTCTATTAAACTAGACAGGACTCTAGAAGGACAATAGTTTTTAGTTCATGAATTCTACTTTTCAAATATATTAAAGCTTTGGGTGGGATAAAATCTCATACATAGATTTTCTCATGTCCCCTGTCTTCTATACTTTTGACTTAACCTAGCACAGTTATTTCCATTTCTTGAAAAATGAAGCCAACGTTTCTGTAGATGTCCTTTAGAAGGTCTGGCCATGTGGCACATAATCCTGCACACAAGCTGGGCAGTGATGATAAGAAATGGAAAGGGGATAAGACTTGAAATGTGAATAAAGAAAATATGCAATTGAAAAAAGGGAATTAGGGAAGTGACACCCTTCACAATAGTCACAAATAACATAAAATACCTTGGTGTGACTCTAACCAAGCAAGTGAAAGATCTGTGTGATAAGAACTTGGAGTCTCTGGAGAAAGAACTCAAAGAAGATCTCAGAAGATGGAAAGATCTAACGTGCTCGTGGATTGGCAGGATTAATATAGTAAGACTAGCCATCTTACTGAAAGAGATCTACAGAGTCAGTGCAATCCCCACCAAAACACCAACTCAATTCTTCATAGAGTTAGAAAGAGCAATTAGCAAATTCATTAAGAATAACAAAAAGCCCAGGAGAGTGAAAACTATTTTCAACAATAAAAGAATTTCAGGGGGAATAACCATCCCTGACATCAAGCTGTATTACAAAGCAATAATGACAAAAATTGCATGGTATTGATACAGAGACAGGAAGGTATAATAAGGAACAAAACTGAAGATCCAGAAATGAACCCACACACCTATGGCCACTTGATCTTAGACAAAGGAGCTAAAAAACATCCGGTGGAAAAAAGACAGCATTTTTAACAAATGGTGCTGGGTCAACTGGAGATCTGCATGCAAAAAATGCAAATCAACCTATTCTGATCTCCTTGTACAAAGCTCAAGTCTAAGTGGATCAAGGACCTTCACATGAATCCAGATACATTGAAGCTTATAGAGGAGAAAGTGAGGAAGAGCCTTGAATATGTCAGCACAGGGAAAAATTTCCTGAACAGAAGAGCACCAATGGCTTATCCTCTAAGAACAAGAATCAATGAAAGGGACCTCATAAAATTGCAAAGCTCCTGTAAGGCAAAGGACACTGTCAACAGGAAAAAATGGAAGCCAACAGATTGGGAAAAGATCTTTACCAATCCTGATACATACATCTGATAGAGGGCTAATATCCAATGTATACAAAGAACCTTAGAAGTGAGACTCTAGAGTCAATTAAAACTGTTAAAAAATGAGGTACACAATGATACAGAGAATTCTCGACTGAGGAAACTTGAATGGCTGTGAAGCACATAAAAAAAATGTTCTATATCCTTAGTTATCAGGGAAATGCAAATCAAAACGATCCTGAGATTCCACCTCACACCAGTCACAATGGCTAAGATGAAAAACTCAGGGGACAGCAGATGTTGTCAAGGATGCAGAGAAAGAGAAACACTCCTCCATTGCTGGTGGTATTGCAAGTTGGGACAACCAATCTGGAAATCAGTTTGGAGCTTCATCAGAAAATTAGACATAGTACTACCTGAGGACCCAGGTATATCATTCCTGGGCATATACCCAGAAGATGCTCCAACATGTAATAAGGACACATGCTCCACTATGTTCATAGAAGCCTAATTTATAATAGCCAGAAGCTGGAAGGAAACCAGATGTCCTTCAACATAGTAGTGGATAAAAAAAAAAAAAAAGGTATATTTACACAATGGAATACTACACAGCTATTAAAAACAACAACTTCATGAAATTCTCATGTTTTCAAGTTTTCTCTTGAGAAAAGCTGGCATGGATAGCAGTCACACTCAGAATGAAAATTTTAAATCCCATTCATTTTCCTTCAAATTTCATGGTTTCCTTGTTTTTAATAGCTGAATGATATTTCAGTTTGTAAATATGCCACATTTTCCTAATCCATTTTTCAGTTGAAGTCCATCCTGGTTGTTTTCTGTTTATGGCTTTTACAAATAAAGGGTACATCTCCCCACTCTTGGGCATTTTGAATAAGGGCATCCTCAATGAATCCTACAAGCCTCTCACATCCCAGGTCTATGGGAATTTCTAGAGGTTCCCCTTACCCTACCCCACCCCCACAGCTGCATATTTCCATTCATTTTTCAGGCCCTCTGGGCTTCTCTCCTGTCTCCCCTCAAACCTGATCCTGCTCCATTCCCCCTCCCCTCTCCACCCAGGTCCCTGCATTCCTCTGCCTCCTGGGATTATTGTGTTCCCCTTTCTTTTTCTTTTCTTTTTCTTTTCTTTTTCTTTTCCTTTTCCTTTCCCTTTTCTTTTTTTCTTTTTCTTTCTTTTTCTTTTCTTTCCTTTCCTTCCTTCCTTCCTTCCTTTCTTTCTTTCTTTCTTTCTTTCTTTCTTTCTTTCTTTCTTTCTTTCTTTCTTTCTTTCTTTCTTTCTTTCTTTCTTTCTTTCCTTCCTTCCTTCCTTCCTTCCTTCCTTCCTTCCTTCCTTCCTTCCTTCTTTCTTTCTTTCTTTCTTTCTTTCTTTCTTTCTTTCTTTCTTTCTTTCTTTCTTTCTTTCTTTCTTTCTTTCTTTCTTTCTTTCTTTCTTTCTTTCCGTCTTTTTTTTTTTTGGTTTTTTGAGATAGGGTTTCTCTGTGTAGCTCTGGCTGTCCTGAACCTCACTCTATAGACCAGGCTGGCCTCCAACTGAGAAATCCTCCTTCCTCTGTCTCCCAAGAGCTGGGATTAAAGGCTTGCACCACCACTGCACAGCTGGGTGCCTCTTTCTAAACAAGGTTGAAGCATGCTCTCTTGGGCCTTCAGTATTGTTAAACTTCTTATGGACTGTGGGTTGTATCTTGGGGATTCTTTACATTTTGGTTAATATCCACTTATCAGTGAGTACATACTTTGAATGTCCCTTTAGGTGTGGGTTATCCCTGTCAGGATGATATTTTCTTTTCTTTTTTTATTGAATATATTCTTCATTTACATTTCAAATGATATATCCTTTCCTTGTTTCTGCCCTCCCAGAAATCCCTCAATCCATCCTCCCTCCCACTGCCTCCCAGAAGCTGCCCATCAACCCAACCCACTCCCACCTACCCCCTCTCCATTTCACCATGCTGGGGCATCTATTAAACCTTCATAGGACCAAGGACCTTTCCTCCCATTGATGCCCAACAAGTCATTCCTCTACCACAATTTCACTTGGAACCCATTCATAACCCTTGATTGATGGCTTAGTCCCTGGGAGCCCTTGGGGGTCTGATTGGCAGTCATTGGCGTTCTTCCCACGAGTAGGCAAACCCCTTCAGCTCCTCCAATCCTCCATCTAGCTTCTCCCTTGGGACCCCACGCTCAGCATAATGGTTGGGAGCTAGCATCAGCCTGTATCTATAAGGCTCTGACAGGGTCCCTCAGGAGACAGCCATATCAGGCTCCTTTCAGCAAGCACTTTTTGGCATTCACAATAGTGTCATTGTTTGGTGACATTATAGGATAAATCCCCAGGTAGGACAGTCTTTTTGAGCATTTGAGCTAATATCCACTTATCAGTGAGTGCATACTGTGTGTGTTCTTTTGTGATTGGTTTACCTTAGTCAGGATGGCACTTTCTAGTTCCATCCATTTGCCTAACAATTTCATGAATTCATTCTTTATAGTAGCTGAGTAGTACTCCATTGCATAATTATACCAATTTTTTGTATCCATTTCTCTTTGGAAAGACATCATCTGGGTTCTCTCCAGCTTCTGGCTATTATAAATAAGGCTTCTATGAACAGAGTGAATCATGTGTCCTTATTACCAACTTGCAATCCCACTAGCAGTGGAGAAGTGTTCCTCTTTATCAACAGGAGAAAGATGATTAGCAACAGAGGGGTTCTAATCATCACAGACTTGGGGGTCTACTGAGAGGCTGACAAAGGGAACAACATGCTAGATTTAGAAGGTTGACTGGTTAGGAGGAGGAGGAGAGGGTCTGCTGGCAAGGTTGGGTTTAGACAAGTGAGGGGAGCAAATGAAGTAGAGGCTCCCCACTTAGCTAGAAGATCCCTTCCAAATAAGGGGACAGGACACACTGGTACTACCAAACAGGAAGGGTGAGAGGAACACCCCTAAAAATGCAACAAAGTAGTGGTGTTTGGTGAGGAAGGTAAGGTTGTCCTCCTACAATGACAACAGGGGAACAAGAATGAAAGGTGAGTTCCCAAAACTACATCAGGACTGAGTAAGTGGTCCCAGAGTCCAAGAGGAAGGAGATGGGCTGCCCAGATACCATGATGACTACCTCGGTTCTCTGGTGGTGATGGAAGCAGTCGGATCAAGGGAGCTCAGGCCTCTTCAGTCGTCCATAGGCAAGCCTAGATCATCAGCTGGAGGGCTACCTGAGAGTGATGTCCCTCTGTCCTGAGTCGCACAGGACAATTGATAGCCCAATAACCCTCCTCATGACACCTAGGTCATGGCCCTTTTTGGATTGCAAGGGTTAGGACAAGCCTTCATCCAATGACCTTGTTGATCACTTTTGTAGCAGGACCCTGGTGGTCCCTGAGCCTTAGAAGCCCAGGAAGACTGGGCAGTGTCTGGGGAAGGTCACACAGCCTTTGCCAGCATATGGTACTTTTGTCTGCAGGCCTCTTCATCTCTCTGATGCTACAATTTGCAGGTCAGTGCTAAGACTCCTTCCTGTGGAGGTCGGGGTTCCCTCTCCAAATGTCTGAGTTTGGCTTTAAAATGTCAGGGTAGCTCTGGGAAAAGAAGTATGTCATCAGGAATTGCTTACCTTCTGGGTTTTCAGGGTCTAAATTAGTATGTTGTAAAAGGGCCTTTGTAATGGGCTCTAAAAATCAAGACTGGTTTTCTTGTTTATCTTGGATGACCTCTTGGAGTTTTTCAAAATTTGCTGATTTTAAGGCTGCTCTACAGAGACCAGCCAGGAGGCATGTTATGAATCCATCTCTGGCTAAAATAACACCTAGGGAATTATAACTCCATTGAGCATCCTGGTCAGGTACTATCTCAGATCTGATTGGATATGTTGGATTTGTTTGATGAGTCATATCTGCATGTATTCTAGGGAAGGAATCTGGAGAGGTCGAGCAAGGAAAGGTCAAGCTAAGATTGAGTAATACACTGAAATTCTTTAATGGAGGACGAAGATATAGGATATAGGATCTTTAATGGAGGACGAAGAATAGGATCACAGTCTGTGTTCTATTTGGGAAAGTTCACTTAGTGAGAAAAGGACATGAACTCTGATTGGACCATCTGCCCCAGCAACTTCCCTTAAAGGAAAGACTGCTGCTGGGTTGGGTTGGGTGGGGGAGGGGAGAAGTAGGGGGTTTAACTGTAGACTTAGGTGTGGTGGGAGGGCTGAAAGTAGGCACAGTGTGGAATGATTGGAGTGGCCTGCAGCTGGGCCAGGAGGAGAGAAGGAGTCTGGAGAGGTCAAGCAAGGAGGCTCTGGGGAAGTCTGTTGAGAAGAGGAAGCTGAGGAGGCTGGGGTCTTAGGCCAGGTTGCAGAGACAAGTCTGCAGTGGTAAGGGGTGGTTCTTTAACTGGATTGAGGACTGTGGTGTCATCTGGTAGAGGTTGCATAGCTTGAAGAAGTTGGCAGTACAAGAATTGCAGAGAGAGGGTTTGGACCGAAGATAGGTAAAAGTTTGAGCATAAAGGACCTCTTTCCATTTATTGGACCACTGGCAGTACATGTGAAGATCCCTTAAAATGACAGAATCAAATGTGACATTAAGTGGCTGTTTGCAGCCGTTGTCTAATGGGTATTGATCTCAGACCTTATTGCAAAAGCCGGGTGTTAGTTTTAGAGATTTGAGATTTTCCAGGAGACATCTCAGAAGAAAACCTTGAGGTATGGCTGAAGGTGACAGATACTCACTGGGTGTGGGGATGTTACTGAACTATTCCTACACACATTCTGAGAAAAAAATCAATAACTAATACAAACAAACAGTCAATCTAGACAAACAGGGTTGTCACAGGTATGCTAGTGGCTATGTGAGACCAGGACTCACAGGAAAAAACGATTTACCTAAGGTTAGGACTCCTCTACAGCAAAAAGAGAAAACTGCTTCATGAGTAGGGTTTCTGAGAGGGAGGGGTCACCCAAGGGTTGAAGTCATGACCTGGGGTGTCGGCTGGAAGGCTGGTCATAGGGACCCTGGAAAGTCCATCCCCTGAGCCCATAGAGGGTGGCCGAATCTCTTTGGAGAAGGGGCCCTGCCCTGGAAAACCTTACCAATCTGCTGATGCCTGTGTGAAGGTTTTGGTGATCTGGTGGCAGGAAAAGTGAGCCTATGCAGCTTGTTGACCTGTCCGGATGAGGTCCTGTGGGCTTTAACTCACGTGGCAGATAGAGGGCTAATATCCAATATATATAAAGAACTCAAGAAGTTAGACTCCAGAAAACCAAACAACCCTATTAAAAAATGGGGTACAGAGTTAAACAAAGAATTCTCACCTGAAGAACTTCGGATGGCAGAGAAGCATCTTAAAAAATGCTCAACTTCATTAGTCGTTAGGGAAATGCAAATCAAAACAACCCTAAGATTTCATCTTACACCAGTCAGAATGGCTAAGATTAAAAATTCAGGAGACAGCAGGTGTTGGAGAGGGTGTGGAGAAAGAGGAACACTCCTCCACTGCTGGTGGGGCTGCAAATTGGTACAACCACTCTGGAAATCAATCTGGCGGTTCCTCCGAAAACTGGGCACCTCACTTCCAGAAGATCCTGCTATGCCACTCCTGGGCATATATCCAGAGGATTCCCCACCATGTAATAAGGATACATGCTCTACTATGTTCATAGCAGCCCTATTTATAATTGCCAGATGCTGGAAAGAACCCAGGTATCCCTCAACAGAGGAGTGGATGCAAAAAATGTGGTATATCTACACAATGGAGTACTATTCAGCCATTAGAAACAATGAATTCATGAAATTCTTAGGCAAATGGATGGAGCTAGAGAACATCATACTAAGTGAGGTAACTCAGACTCAAAAGGTGAATCATGGTATGCACTCACTAATAAGTGGTTATTAACCTAGAAAACTGGAATACCCAAAACATAATCCACACATCAAATGAGATACAAGAAGAAAGGAGGAGTGGCCCCTGGTTCTGGAAAGACTCAGTGAAACAGTATTCGGCAAAACCAGAACGGGGAAGTGGGAAGGGGTGGGAGGGAGGACAGGGGAAGAGAAGGGGGCTTACGGGACTATCGGGCAGTGGGGGGGCTAGAAAAGGGGAAATCATTTGAAATGTAAATAAATTATATCGAATAAAAGAAAAATGCAAAAAAAAAAATGTCCCAGACTCACAAAGACCAGAGTTGTGCCCCTTGTAAGAAGAAACCCTAGACTTGTGTGCACATATGGGGTTGTAGATCTTGGAAGTAGAAAGAGGAGACACAGCTGTCGTGAGAGAACATTGGCAATGGGGGAGAAAGAATAAGAGAATGTGTGTTCTGTACCAGGAGTGGGGAAGGACGGAGCAGGAAGATAGAGGGGATGGTAGAAGAGTGGAGAGGGAGACCAGTGAGCGCAAGCTGTGTGTGGCTGTGCCATAGTGAAGCTCGTTATTTTGTGTGCTCAGTTTTTAGTTACACTCTTCTTTATTCTTGAGAGGGAATGTATACATGTGTAATGAAACATGATCACAACAACTCATTTTCTTCTTCCAAATCTTACCAAATTTCCTTTCCCAACGTCATGTCTTCTTTTTTGATAACCCATTAAATTAGAGCTGTTCATGTGTGACTGGGTGAGGAGGGGGCCATTCACTTAGAACATGGGAATCCCACCAGTGGTAACACCCCTCCCCAAAGAATGGTTAGCTCTCTCCATCAGCTCTCAAATGCCAATAGCTCTTCATTAAGTCATAGGGTTTGGGGTGCACTTTCACCATTTATGCCAGAGTTGGCTGAGTTGACCTTGTCCAGGTCTTCTGTAAGTGACCCAGCTTTTGTGAGTTTATGAATGTAGCCACTATGTCACATCTAGAAGACACCGCTCCACAGTCCTCCTTCTCATCCTCCAGCTCCTACGTTCTTCCTGCCTCTTGTGCAAGATTTGCTGAGCCATTGTGGTGGTGGGAGGTCATTGGTTAAGACTTTCCAATTATTTAGGGCTGACCCTCCATCTCCTGTTCCTAGCACTGTGACCAATTGTGCATTTCTGCACTGATTTCTGTCTATTGCCTAAGGAGATTTCTCTGACTAAGGCTGAGAGCTGCCAGGGCTCCAAATATAAACCTAAATCCTTCAAAGGAAATTTGACAATGTGACCATTGTGTAAGCAATTTTAAGATCTAAGTTAACTTACAACTAATTAGGAAGTTTTGGGCCAGTTGGGGTTTTCCTCTGTGTTGGTGGTTGGTATTACTGTTTTATAAAACCAGCTCAGGCCTTCTGACAACTCAGATTTCCCCGGCCTTTCTCCTCATCCTAAGCAATGTCCCAGGGACATGAGGACCTGGCTGTTTTCCCCTTTTCCATGCCACATGTGGGAATGGAATGTCTTGCTTATATGGTTATATGGTATCAGTCCTGGTCTCACTTTGAGGCTTCCTTAAGAATTCTTGGTATTGGGAGACAGCATAGGGTCAAAGAAAATGCAACAGCTGGAATCCAGTGCTGGCTGCAGGATCCTATTGGACATTCAATACACTTCACCTGCCAGGAACTCCAAACCCACAGGTCTGGATCCTCCATTAACCCCACATCTTCAGATCACAACTCCAGAATCTCCCCTCTAAGGTACTAACTTTCTATGCATTCTCACTAGAGGGTCCTGAATCCACAGCAACATGTCCTGTGCAATCAAATAAAAGTCCCAAGCCCCTGGATTATTTTTAAAACCAGAAATCCATGTCCCCGTGATGTTCTTTCTCTGTCTGAGACCCTCTACCTTGTATCTGCATGCTTCCTTCACATGCAGATGTTACCATGTCTTCAATTATAGAAATGTCCTAATCCATACTCTCATCTCATTATGCAAACTTGGTACACTTTTCTTCTGTCCTAACATCCACTACATGTGAACCCCCTTCCTCTTCTCTTGCTGCCAGTTTCATAACCAAGGCAATGTCACCATGGGCAATAGCTGGGAGGAAAAAATGAGATAATTATTAAACAGGAGCTAGAGCCATCCTTCCAGTCTAGAGTATAAAGATACACCATCCCAGAGATAACCACCTGCATGTCCATCCCACTGCCTCCATGTTGGCCTCTGGGATGCTCCTGGTGGCTGTGCTGACCTGCTTCAGTGTCATAATCAGAACAACTGAGTGGAGGCAGAGGAAAATCTTGAGGAAGATGCCTCAAGGACCTACCCCATTACCCTTCCTTGGCAACTTTCTGGACACAAAGAAGTTTTATGATTCCCTCTCAAAGGTAATACTGGGCAGAGAGATGGTGCATTTGAGCTGTGGAGCATGCCCAGTGTGGCTCAGATTCTGAGGCAGAAGACTGACTAGGCCAGGATGCAGACATAGTTTAGAGGTTTGATACATCACCGCAATGCATCTATGTACCTGACATCCGGACATGGGATGTTGCAGGAATGGCCTCTCTAACTTGTCCCTTCACCGGATCAGGGAGCAGTATGTTCCTGTGTTCAACACTCCTCTGGGGCCTCGTCCTGCTGTGGTGCCGTGGGGAAATGATGCCATGAGGGAGGCTCTGGAGAACTAGGCTGAGGAAGTCAGTGGTCATGGAGAGCAAGCTTTCTTCACCTGGTTCTTCAAAGGCTATGGCGAGAATCACAGCACATGGGGAACTAGGCCTGACAGATGTGTAGTGGCAGGTTCCATGGCCTTCCCTGAGTGCCCTTTCGAAGCCCTTTCTGCCCTGGATCCACTTTCCTGTTTACTGTTAATTTGCTCTTTGGCCTTTTTGAGATTGTTTTAGAATTCTGTTCTCCCTGGATTTCTGTGGTTCTCTAACTGTCCCCCAGGTATCCTGCTTGGTATCCCTTTCTATTAGTTTCAGTGTGTCTGGTTTTATGTGGAGGTCCTTGATCCACTTGGAGTTGAGCTTAGTACAATAAGATAAGAATGGATCAATTGGCATTCTTCTGCATGCTGGCCACCAGTTGAAGCAGCACCATTTGTTGAAAAGGCTATCTTTTTTCCACTGGATGTTTTTGGCTCCTTTGTCGAAGATCAAGTGACCCTAGGTGTGTGGATTCATTTCTGGGTCTTCAATTCTATTCCATTGGTCCACTTGCCTGTCACTGTGCCATTGCCATGCAGTTTTTTAACACTATTGCTCTGTAGTATTGCTTGAGGTCTGGGATACTAATTTCCCCAGAAGTTCTTTTACAGTTAGGTTCGACCCCAGACCCTGCCTCAAATGAATAGGGCAGTGACTGATAAAAGATATGCAATGTTCTCTTCTGGCTGCCTCATAAATACTTATGGGTGTGGACACCCACAGGCGCACTTGTACCCAGAAATAATCAGCACACAGATGTGCATGCACACACAGACACACACACACACACACACACACACACACACACACACACACACACACACGCACACCCCCCCCCACACACACATACACACAGTGAGAGAGATGCACTCTGGCACTCATGCTCATTTAGGCACATACATGTGTGCAAAAACACATGCAGGCACACTTCACAAATGCACACCTGCAGGGGAAGAATTTCCTCCAAGGGCATCTTCAAATTGTGAAAAAGTAGACTGTTCTCATTGCCAATTCTGATTCTCCATCTTGCAGAAACTCCTCCCTTTGTCATCTCTTCATTTCTATCTTCTCTACTTCTCTCCCCTTTCTTACCCTCCCCACCATCTCTCCTCTTTTTAAAAATATCATTACTATTTTAAATAAATTCCAACCAGGTTGATAGCAAAAGTACAGAGATTCACCAAGGGAAAGACCAAGGAAGAAGGATTTTATGTTTGTTTCTTGCGGGGTATGAGGGAAGCCAGCACTTGGGGAGGGCCTTGATTGGTCAAACTCTCCCTTCCCACCTTCAATCTGAACCCAAGAAAAGTGAATCCTGGGAAAACTCCCAGTAGTGTCTAAAAGAGTGCTAAGTAGAATTAAGATAAATGTCCCTCTCCCTGGACATTTGGTAGGAGAAGAACCCCCAAATTCATTTTCCCGAGAGGAATCTGTTGATGACCACACTGAACCTTTTCTTCGTGGGCACAGAGATGGACAGCACAGCCATGAGCTTCAACTTCTTGCTCCTCATGAAGCACCTGCCGTTGCAGGTAAATTTGAGGGAGACAGGGACGGTAGAGGCCACAGACCACTACACCATGGACATTGGCTATCCCTACCCCAGTTCTCCCAGATATCAGGGATTTAAGATAGTCTCTGAAGGAAGCTGATCTGATAGGCACCCATTGTGAATGCTGGTCACCATCTGACTGGTTTCTCCAGGTTCTTAGCATATTTTTAAGCTACTTTCAGAATTCTGAAGAAATGCAACAAATGGAAAAGCTGTGGGGTATTTTTCCTAATCAAGGAGAAAGTAAGGAATAGCTACAGTGTAAAGGAGTGGAGGGTTGAGCAGGATTTGCTGAGGAGCCCAGGCGATTGTCCAGGGTTTCCTTTTATGAGTTCAGAAAGACAAAGGGTTGATTGCTAAAGGCAGGGTGTGTGTGGTTTTGGGTTTTGATTGACAGGCTTGAGTTATGTAAGCCTTTGCTAACTGGGCATGCCATTTCCCACAATGCATGTACTTATATAATCATGAGCATGTCTAATTTCAGGCAGACATAAGATGGCAAATGGTTGATTGCTCAAAATTACAATTTGCCTTATTCAGCATGCACCTAAGACCTGCTTAGGCTAGAATGGTCCAATGTCTCTAGTTCTGAGATATATTCAATGGTATTGCTATGGTGATGTTCCATATGGTAGTGTGCCTTGTCTAGTGTGTCTGGGGCTCAGTGTTGGAGGGAATCCTGGCTTACTAATTTATCGCTGAAAACTTCCCATCTCATGCTGAGCCTCATTTGTATTTAAAAAAATGAAAAGGCCTGAACGTATTTGGAAACTGCTCCTCTCAATCATAGAATGTACTTTGCTTTTTTTTCTCTTACCAATCTGTAAATGTCTCCTGCTAATGCCTCTGATTCTAACCCAAGAAGGTTAATGGGATCCTATTCCAGCACCATATATAGCTAGCATCTACTGCAAATGGTCTATAACATTTCACCCATAATTACACATCACCATATTTTTGCATATTTAATGCATCTTCCCTTTCTAAATGTATAAACACATCTTCTCTTCTCAGCTATGGTACATGAGGAGATTGACCAGGTGATTGGCAGGAACCAACAGCCTCAATATGAGGATAGAATGCAGACACCTTACACCAAGGCTGTGATCCATGAGATCCCAGAGATATGGAGACATAATTCCTCTTGGTGTGGCTTGTAGAACTACCAAGGACATCAACTTTTGGCGCATCCTCATCCCCAAGGTACTTCCCTGCCGAGCCTAAGAGTCTTCATTCCAGTTCTCTTGACTCAGCAGGCCGTCCCCAGTCAGAGTTTTACACACTTTATTCTCAATGAAAATTTTGCTCCTTCACCATGGTGTTTAAGCTGTCCTCAATCCTGGGTCTCCCTCTTTTTCAGGCATCAACCCCATGTTTAGCAAACTCTCATGGTAAGGACCATGACTCTGTTTCTTTAGAATTTGTTACTTATGTTGAAGAGGCTCACGTCCTCCATACAGCCTGCTGAGGCACACAAACCCCAAATTGCTGTACCAGGGAGTGTGAACTTCTTCCTGGGCCCACAACCTCCTGAATTGACAGGCATGGGCTTGCTCATTCCCTAACATTCTGTTCCAAGAGATTGTGAGTCTCTCAAGAGACCTTCCTCAGAGAACTTGAACCACCACTGCTCCAAGAGTCCTGTCACATTGGCCAACACTTCCCCCTTAGATCAGCCCCTCTCCTTTTCTCCTCTTCCTTCCAATCTTGTGAGCCCTGAGGATGCTCATCTATCACCTTGCCTAATTAGTCCCATGGCTCCTGTCTTCCAGGGCACTGATGTATTGCCTATACTGGGCTCTTTGCTGAAAGATCCCAAGTACTTCTCCAATCCCAATGACTTTAACCCTCAGCAGTTTCAGCACAACAGGGGGCAGTTTAAGAAGAGCAATCCATTTATGCTCTTTTCTGTTGGTAAGAGGCCCCTCCTCACACACACAGGGCTAACACTTCCTGGCTCCCCTTCTGAAGAGTAGTCTTATATCTTTCTCCCCCTTTGATCTTACTGTTGGAGTCTACCTTCCAGACAACCAAGTGGACTGGGGTCAAAGGAAAGGCATGGTCAAACTCCTTTCAGAGATGGGAAAAATCATGGCTCAGGCTGAATCTGAATTGTTCCCAGGTCACACACACAGGTCTTCTCACTCTTTGGATGTAGAAACAGAGCAGCCACATTTGAGAGCCTATTTGTTAGAGGAGGATGTAGAGATCCCATTGTGCCAGCCAATCATGTGTCCCCTTATCTCACATACAAGGGCAATGGAGAATCAGAAAGTTTATTCAGATTACAGTGCTGTGCAGGGGGCCAGACCAAGCAGGAAGTGATTGTCTATCTTGTAAGTTCTTCTTGAGGCAGAGGAGGGGGAAGAGTGTTGGAGGGTGGGTAAGACTCGGTCTTATGAGATATTTAGAGTTGCTGTATAATAAAAAGTTTACTTATCTACATTTAATTTGCTATGCTATTATAATTGAACTGCCTTCTGTGTTCCTCTGAGGTCAGAGACTGCAGTCTCAGGCACTTAGCACCTCATCCTAAAACAACTGGAGATTAAGAAAATCACCTTTGTTTGGGTTCTAACTTTCAACCTGCTACTTGGAAGTAGCAGGAAGAAAAAGGGACACTTAAAAGAGTTATAATATCATTTATTATTAAGTTGTAATAAGTTTCCTATAAACATAGTGGAGCATCAGAAACAATGAATTCATGAAATTCTTAGACAAATGGATGGAGCTGGAGAACATAGTTCATTTGATACTGAACGTGCTGGACTGTTTAGTGTTTTGTTTGCAAGAGTTTTAAATCTGTTTTGTTTTATTATAGAATTTGGGAAGCAGTGATCAGCTAAAGGGAAGGGAAGAGAGGGAAAGTAGATCTTGGGTGGCCCTCAGAGGGCCCTGAGGCCCTAGGCCTCAATAATGGAGGAAGATCTTAGATATGATGTCCAGACAAGAAACGTCCCCCAAAGGAGACGCTGGTACACCCGTCTGTGGCATTCATGTTTGGGCTGTACATGCATAAATCGTCAGAGAAGGCACAAATTTACCCTCTCCTATATCGGATATGACCCTACGGGTCCTTTGCAGTGAGCAGCCAGTGTGGGTGACCTGGACAAAACTGAACGATTAATACACTCCAGTCGACATCATGTGGATGAATCTGATAGGAGGAACAGGTAATGGGCATTGGAGTTGGTGAGGGGGAGGGGGTGGACAGTAGAGTAGGACCTGTCAGGCATACTCAGAGCCAAGCAGGGAGAAAATCAGCTTCCAGGGCTCCATCCTAATGGAGGAGAGATGGTGTGCTTAGGTTCATTTCCATTGGGTCCCTGCATGGTCACTTGTTTAGTGCTCTGAGGCATAGGAGACCTGCACACCCTGGAACAGCAGCTCCTAGGCCTTAACCAAACTGCATCATTTTATTTTTATGTTTACACTTAAATTTTGTAGACAAACACACACAGAAAAACACATACCCCCTCTCTCTTTCACACACACACACACACACACACACACACACACACACACACACACATACACACAGAGAGAGAGAGAAATAAACACACACAGGTGTTGTGCCTATGTGCATTTTTGAAGCAACATGTGTGATGGAATCAAGTGCTTGATCCCCTGGAACTGGAGCTACACACAGTTCTGCAATGTGTGTGCTAGCAACAAAAACTGAGTATCTGAGAAAACACAACTAGAGCTGTTAACTACCAAGCCACCCGTCTAGATTTGTCTTAATATATAAGCCATTAATAAATACTATTATTCAACAATGGAAAATTTATCATAAGATAAATCATCCACTTTAATGCAAAAAATCACTGAGAAATCTTAGGTCAATATGACCTGTGTTTGCGAATGGATCATACAAAGACATTTTGAACTCTGGCCCTGTACCCCCATACTCACCCTAGGTACATGTTGTGCATGCATTGATACACATGTGAAGGAAAGAGATGGGCATTGTCTTCCTCTCACTTTCCCTTGTCCCACACATGTGGAGCTAAATGTGTGATGGTCCGAGGACTCGCCACTGGACACTTGTCTTCTGCCCTACTGTGTGTTCTGGGGACTGACCTCAGGCCATCAGGCCTCCCTATGGGTTCCAGCACGTGGTCCCTCAGTTTTAGAGAGACATGTTCATTTGGCCAAATCCCTGGAATGTTTAATTTACTCTCTTGGAACACATTGATTCTCAGACTTTGGGTAAGTAAGTAGCTTTGGGGATCCCCTTATCCACATATCTGCACTCAGGTTTTCAGGGAAAGTGATTTACCAATTGAGTTCTTCCAATCACCCCAGCCCCTCATTCTTATTTCCTATTTTTACTCCGTTCTAGTTTATGAAGGGGAACTAATGACACAACAGAAGATTTTCTGTCGTCTACATGATTCTTGATCATTTTGTAGTTCTATTTTTTTATTCCATATATTTTTATTTACATTTCAAATGATTTCCCCTTTTCTAGCCCCCCACTCCCCGAAAGTCCCATAAGCCCCCTTCTATCCCCCTGTCCTCCCACCCACCCCTTCCCATTTTGCCTCTCTGGTTTTCCCAAATACTGCTTCACTGAGTCTTTCCAGTATAAGAGGCTACTCCTCCGTTCTTCTTGTACCTCATTTGATGTGTGGATTATGTTTTGGGTATTCCAGTGTTCTAGGTTAATATCCACTTATTAGTAAGTGCATACCATGATTCACCTTTTGAGTCTGGGTTACCTCATTATGATGTTCTCTAGCTCCATCCATTTGCCTAAGAATTTCATGAATTCATTGTTTCTAATGGCTGAATAGTACTCCATTGTGTAGATATACCACATTTTTTGCATCCACTCTTCTGTTGAGGGATACCTGGGTTCTTTCCAGCTTCTGGCAATTATAAATAGGGCTGCTATGAACATAGTAGAGCATGTATCCTTATTACATGGTGGGGAATATTCTGGGTATATGCCCAGGAGTGGTATAGCAGGATCTTCTGGAAGTGAGGTGCCCAGTTTTCGGAGGAACTGCCAGAATTATTTCCGGAGTGGTTGTACCAATTTGCAACCCCACTAGCAATGAAGGAATGTTCCTCTTTCTCCACATCCTCTCCAACACCTGCTGTCTCCTGAATTTTTAATCTTAGCCATTCTGACTGGTGTAGGGTGAAATCTCAGGGTTGTTTTGATTTGCATTTCCCTAATAACTAATGAAGTTGAGCATTTTTATAGCTGCTTCTCTGCCATCTAAAGTTCTTCAGGTGAGAATTCTTTGTTTAACTGTGTACCGCATTTTTTAATAAGGTTGTTTAGTTTTCTGGAGTCTAACTTCTTGAGTTCTTTATATATATTCGATATTAGTCCTCTATCTGATGTAGGATTGGTGAAGATCTTTTCCCAATTTGTTGGTTGCCGATTTGTCCTTTTGATGGTGTCCTTTGCCTTACAGAAACTTTGTAATTTTATGAGGTCCCATTTGTCAGTTCTTGATCTTAGAGCATAAGCTATTGGTGTTCTGTTCAGAAACTTTCTCCCTGTACCGATGTCCTCAAGGGTCTTCCCCAGTTTCTTTTCTATTAGCTTCAGAGTGTCTGGCTTTATGTGGAGGTCCTTGATCCATTTGGATTTGTGCTTAGTACAAGGAGACAAGGATAGATCAATTCGCATTCTTCTGCATGCTGACCTCCAGTTGAACCAGCACCATTGTTGAAAAGGCTATCTTTTTTCCATTGGATGTTTTCAGCCCCTTTGTCAAGGATCAAGTGGCCATAGGTGTGTGGGTTCATTTCTGGATCTTCAATCCTGTTCCATTGATCTGCCTGCCTGTCACTGTACCAATACCATGCAGTTTTAAACACTATTGCTCTGTAGTATTGCTTGAGGTCAGGGATACTGATTCCCCCAGAATTTCTTTTGTTGCTGAGAATAGTTTTAGCTATCCTGGGTTTTTTGTTATTCCAGATGAATTTGATAATTCCTCTTTCTAACTTGTGAAGAATTGAGTTGAGATTTTGATGAGTATTGCATTGAATCTGTACATTGCTTTTGGCAAAATGGCCATTTTAACTATATTGATTCTACCGATCCATGAGCATGGGAGGTTTTCCCATTTTTTGAGATCTTCTTCCATTTCCTTCTTCAGAGTCTAGTAGTTCTAAGGGGTTAATTAGTCTTCAAGTTCAAGGTTCATGAAGAATAAATTATAAATTATAGTTTCAAGATATTCTCTTGCTTACTGATTGTTTTCTTTAAAAAGACTGAATTGTCCAACTGTAGATTTTCAGTTGGTCCATTTATTCCCCACACATATATTAGATATCTACTGTATAAAATACACATTCTACTCTCTTAACAGATCTTCCCATTTTTAAACGATTATGTTTTTCTGCCCAAAATTTCCTTATATTCTAAAATTTAAATATGAAATGAAATGAACCATACTCTTTGAAACCCTAGTTTTTTTAATATTTTTATTTTCTATATTCTTTGTTTACATTCCAAATGATTACCCCTTTCCCAGATCTCACCTCCCCATATGTATCATAAACCTTCTCCTCTCCATCCATTCTCCAATCACCTCCCTCCTTTTTCTCTGTGCTTATATTCCCCACCAATGCTAGATCAGTCCTTTCCAGGATCAGGACCCTCTCCATACTTCTTCATGGGAGTCAGTTATTATGAAATGGAGTCATCGGCTTCATAGAAATCCCAGATAGTAGAGTAGGATTTAAATTCAAGCTGAGATAATTTAGTGGGAGCTTTTCTATGATCCAGACAGGCTGCTTTGTGCAGGATGAGAGCCTTGATAGAACTCCTGCCTTACTCAGATCAGCCGTGCATTATATCCCTAGCACAGCAAATGAACACCTGGGTAGACATAACCAAGTAAGGAAACTCCAGTTCCTTGCTTACATCAGATGGAAATTACCTCCATACTATGTAGCACTTAAAAGTGATGGGGCTCTTATTTAGCATTCAGAAATGTTCCTAAATGTCCTTTCCTTTTGCAGGACATCACTGCATTATGCATGTGCCCACAACCATCCAGACGTGGTATTACTATTATTAGAAAATAACTCCAGCGTTAATATCCGGGATGATGAAGGCTGCACACCCTTGATTAAGGTAGCTATTGGACATCTGTTGTGGTATGAAATGGATTAGAGGTTGTCCTTGTTTGGTTTCTTTGGCTGTAATAAAACACTGACCAAAAACAAGTCAGGAAAGGAAATGGTTATTTGGTTTATATTTACATGTCACAGTTCATTCTCAAGGGGAACCAGGGCAGGAGCTCATAATCAGGAACTGGAGGGAAGAGCTAAACTAGAGATCATGGGCGAATGCAGCTTTTCCATGACTTTTACCAGGGCTTGCACAGATTATTTTCATACATCTGAGAATATTCTCCCAACTGTGCCTCCAACCCTAAGACCCTGGGCTTTCCTACTTCCATCAAAATCAAAAATATATTACACATAGTTGCCCAGAGGGAACTCTGATAGGGGAAGTTCCTCAAGTGACAATCTTTCCAGGTGTGTTAGCCTATGTCAAACTGGCAAAGAGAACAAAAACTAACCAAACAACTAATCTCTGCACTGCGACAGCAAACCAGCACAGACCAGAATTCTTAGAAAATCTGGGTGCATTCTACCTTTAAATTCTACCGCTTGTAAAAAGATGTTGTGGGGAGATTCTAAAATCAGGTGAGTCTGGAGTACTTAAGACTTTGTGTCAAAATAGATAATATGCATAACTGAAACTCTGTTTGCTTTAAGGGGAACTATTCAGTGTGATGGTAGAAATGTCTCTCTTGGATTCCTTGAATTGAAGATGTATTTTTTTTTTTTTGTCCAATTTCTACAGGCTGCCCAGCGAGGCAATATACATTGTGTTTCTGTATTGCTCGACTACAATGCTGATCCAAATGTGATGGATTTTATTGGGAATACAGCCTTACACCATGCTGTATCCACGGGTAACCTACCCATTGTAAAAATGCTTCTAAAACACAATGTAGATATTGAAGCCAAAACAAAGGTAAAGATCACTCAACTTCATTCCCAGTGCACTTCTAGCAGTGACACTCACATCTGTTTTCTACGTGCAGAAGTTCAAGCATTCTCAATATATCTGTTTACAGGAACGCTGCTTTCTCCAAACATGTTTTTCATATTTTTGGTAGTTAGTTCAGAAGAACACAGCATAGCATATTTTGTCTCAGAATTGGCCTTGATTTTAACATTCAAAAATAAAGGATTTAGGACTACACATACACATCACATATACACAGACAATAAAAATAAATTCATTTCACGTTATATGATTATAGAATAGATAGAAGTGTGTTGTTGCAAAGAAGGTACTGATGTGGGTTTGACTCGAGTATGAGAGTGCACTGGAAAGTGAGAGAGGTGACAGAAAAATTAGGAAATTTGATCATTGGAGAAAATTAAAAAAAATTATTTAATTTTTAAAAACTTTGATATACATAGGAAATGCTGTTGAGCTTGCAAGGTAATTCTTAGTTTAGCAAATAAATGTATTTCACACACAGATTGAGAAACGCTGCTCCACACCTTTCTGGAGCCCAGTTCTTCAACAGGGACATACCAAACTTTATGTATCAGGGCTGTGTCAATGGAGGGCCTACTCCATGGAGCTAAGTAGACTGGAAACATTGAGTGTTTGGGGAGAGTTCTGGAAGGGAGTGTTGTTCACAGATAATGTTGGACAGGGAAAAGGTGTGTCATAGGGAAAAAGCTGTGTGTGGGAAAGGGCAACTGGTGTTGTAGGATAAATGAACCCTTGTAACACTTTACAGTATATTTATGCTTACAAAATCTGTGATGAATTTTCATTGAGAAACAATTCATTTTGTAAAATGCAATATTCTTTCCTTTACAGTATGGCTTGACCCCCTTACTGCTTGCTACATATGAACGGAAACCTGAAATGGTAGAATTTTTAGAAGCAATGTGTGCTAAAGCACATGCACCGGTAGAGATAAATGGGTACACTTTCTTCTTTTCTTCAATCTTAGTGCTGTTATTAAGACTGACAATTGCTTAGGTCAGGAATATTAAAATGACAGGAAGATTTTGAGAAACTCAGAGGCACATAGTTAGAAACCTTAGCACACATGAAGTGGGAGCTGGAAAAGAGACTGTTTCAACACAACACAAGAACAGCACACACCAGGGATCACTACCTAGTTAAGGAGTTCAACTCATGAGCCTTCAACCAAACCAAAGGATAAGGTAGAACAATTGTTGCTCGACCATCATATTTTTGCTTTTGACAGTGTTTGTCACTGAATTAAGGTCCATAGGTGTCATTGGCAAGTGTTTTATCATGGATAAACACCGATAGTCCCTAAGCCTGAAATTTTATATTCTATGACCCTAAAGATGACATCATAATCACAGGTAACAAATAGTGTTTCCTAATGATCTGTTTAAGTTTGAAATGTCCAACTCAGCAGGAAACGAACTTTCACTGGAAGATGTACTTTAAGAGACATAGTACAAGTACCCAGCTAGTTTGGTAATTCCACAGGTCAAGACATTTTTCTTCCCCATTTCAGATGGAGCTTTCAAAGTGGATATATAAGTAGTTCATTTCTTTCCACAGAGTCTGGTACTTTAGCATTTTCAATCTTGTCCTGAATTCTGTGAATGTTTAGCTCTGAAACAGCTTGTTCTTACAATGCTATATGCCCTTTCCATATGAAATACACTTATGTATGCTTGAATTTTCTGTTTAGACCATATGTATACCTGTTTACTTTGAGCCATTATTCCCACATAATAGCTCTGTGTTTTACGATGAGCCTTGGTAGAGGTAGCTTACTCTCCTTTCAAATCTTTAATGCCTTTTGTAAAAACTTATTTTATTTTATTCTATTTTATTTTATTCACATTACATCTAGCTTAACTGACTCCCTCCTGGTCATCCATCCTACATTTCCTGTTCCTACATTTCTTTCTCTGTTCCATCCCATATTTCTTTCTCTGTTCCTCCTCCACTTCACCTCTGATCAGTTGGGGATCTCCTGTATATCCCTACCATGGCAGTTCATTTCTGCAAGGGTAGGCCCTTCCTCTCTCTGAGTCCAGACAAAACAGTGCAGCTAGAAGGATATACCCCATGTACAGGCAACAGCCTTATGGATAGACCGAGTCCCAGTTGATTGGTATCTGTGTGAAGACTTAGCTGTATATCTGCTACATATGTGTCAGGAGGTGTCCGTCCAGTGCATGTTTGTTCTAGGATAGGTGGTTCATTCTCTGAGAACCCTAAGTGTCCAGTTTATCTGCTTCTGTTGGTCGACCTCTGGGGTTCCTATCTCCCTCAGGCCTCGATTCCTTCCTCCTAGTCTTCTATAACTGTCAACAGACATATTATATCAAGCACGTCTAATTTTGTCTTTAATGCTTTTGAAAAGTGTATTTGTGTGTGGTGGGGGTTTGTCTGAGCACTTTTGTTTGTGTTTGATTAAGTGCTTAGTATTCCTCATGTTTTCTCTTGAGAAAAGCTGGAAAGGATAGCAGTCAGCAATCACAGTCAATTGCTGAAAAGCAAATTCAACAGTGTTTGTCTATTCCTGTTGGCCCATGCATTTTATCCCGGAAGTGTGGAAGTAGAAGATACACAGATCTCTGTGAGGTAAGGCCATCATGGCCCATAGAGCAGATTTCAGAGGAGCATGCCTATATATTGAGATCCCCTTCCAAAAAATACTGTTAGTAACCCTCTAGAGTAAGATAGAGTAGGGACTCAAATATAAAGTTCTTAATACACTTGCCAAATGTTTTTATGAATAGCACAATAATTATAACTTTTAAACCTATGTCACAGGACAGAGACACCAGCCCAGAAAACCGGAGTGAAGCATGTCAGCTTCAATGAAAGTAAGGTTTTTATAATGATTATTAATATAGCATATAGTAGCTGGTCCTATTACCTTAAATAAGAGTAGAGATTTTAGCTCCTTCTCCCACTGAGAGCAGAGAAAGCAGCTCTACTAGCAGAAAGGAATCCAAATGCATCCAACAGTGTGAAACAGTCCTCACTTCAGTTTTTAGAGAACCCACATGAAGACCAAGCTGCACATCTGCTCCTTATGGGGAGGATGCCTATGTGTACCCCATTTGTGCTCTTTCATGGGTGGTTCAATCTCTGTGAGCCCTCATGGGCCCAGTTTAGTTGATTCTTTAGGTTTTCTTGTCCCAGAGCCCTCAATCACACTGTTGGCCTTTGTGTTCAATGTCCTTCCCCAATTCTTCCACAAGACCGTCCAAACTCTACTTGATGTTTGGATGTGGGTACATACATCTCTTTCCATTCTGTGCTGGATGTATCCTCTCATAAGAGTTATCCTTGGATCCTGTGTGCAAGAATAGCAGAATATTATTAATGGTTTCAGTTTGAGCCAGATAATGGGTGGCTATTCCCTTAATCCATGTTCTATTTTAATCCCTGAATATCTTGTAGGTAGGATGAATTTTGGGCTGATGTTTTTGTGAGTGCATTGGTATTCTCCTCCTTTCCCTGGAGGATACCTCCAGGTATCTCTTGTCCCTGATACTACCTACACTTGCTCCCACATCAGTTCCCTTCCCCATCTCCCAAAATTTTCCCTGCCTAAATGGAAACCTGATTTCTATGTTTTCGCCTCTGAGTGAGATTAAAGCTTCTACCCTGGGGCCCTCATGTTTTAGCCTTTAGGTCTGTGGATTTTAGCATGATTATTCTGTACTATATGGGTAAAGAAGTACTCACTTCTAAGTGAGTACGTACTACATCTGCATTTCTGGGTTTGGATTGCCACACTCACGATGAAATTTTTAAATCCCATTCATTTGATTTCAAATTTCATTAATTCCTTGTTTTTAAATAAATGAATGGCATTTCATTTTGTAAATATGTCAAATTTTCCTGAACCATTTTTCAGTTGAAGTCCATCCTGGTTGTTTTCTGTTTCTGGCTTTTACAAATCAAGGTTTTATGAACATAGTTGAGCAAGTTTCCTTGAGGTGGCATGGTGAAGCATCCTTTGGATATATGCCCAGGAGTGGTATAGCTGCATCTTTGCTTTTGTGATGTGTGTAGAATGGAATCTCAGAGTTGATTAAGCAGCTCTTGTTTTTGTTGATTCTTTGTATTGTTTTCTTTGTTTCTCTGTTGACTATTTCGTGCCATCTACTCCTCTGGA
Organism: Apodemus sylvaticus; assembly: GCF_947179515.1. Taxonomy (NCBI): domain Eukaryota; kingdom Metazoa; phylum Chordata; class Mammalia; order Rodentia; family Muridae; genus Apodemus; species Apodemus sylvaticus. The sequence goes on from NC_067472.1 coordinate 186,053,486, forward strand.
GTGTGCTTGCTTCTGTTTCTTCTTGCAGATGTGCTGTTAAGTTAGTGGTGTGAAATCTCTCCAATTTTTTGAATAGACAAAGTTCTATGAACATTTTGTTGTGCATTGCTTTGATTGTGTCCCATAAATTTGGATACTTTGTGCCTTCATTTTCATTGAATTCTAGAAACTCTGATTTCTTCTTTCTCCGGAGGTCACTGAGCATAGAGCATAGAACATAGAGAGCATAGGATTATTATTTTTGGGAACACCAATCAACTTTGTTGTTGATAGGCATTTTTTCTTTAGGTTGGGTGATTTTTTTCTATGTTTTTTCTTTCAAATATTTTCTTGTCCTTGCAGCTGGAACTGTCTTCACTCTTGTTCATTCCCATTACTCTTAGTAGGATTTTACAGTGACTCAGAATTTCTGTATACTTTGAGTCAGTAATTTTTTTAGGTTTAACATTTTCTTTGGTTGATGTGTTAGGTTCTTTTTTCATATCATCTATACCCGAGATCGGCTCTTCCATTATTTTTATTCTGTTGGCTGTGCTTCTGTTCCTGTTGTCTTTCTTAGATTTTCCATCTCCATGGTTCCCTCTGTGTTTTCTTTACCACTTCTTTGACCATTTGCAGGTATTGAATTGTTTTATTCATTTTCTTCACTTGCTTGATTGTATTTTCCATTTTAATTAAGGCATTTGTTAATTTTTCCTTTAAATTCGTTTACCATCTTCATAAGATTGGATTTAATGACATTTTATTGTGCTTGGATCATGATAGGATATCCAGAGATTGCTATAGTAGGATACCTGGGCTCTGGATGTGTCATATTGAATTATCACTTGTCGTTAATGTTTTCATTGTGACCTTTAGGCAACTGGTTATCCATGGGTGTTTCTGGTGCAGGAGTCCTGAGGTTGGCTGCCTTTGCCTGGACATTGGAAATCAGGGCATGGTGTATGTCTTCTGGAAAATGGGCAGAGCATTCAATGAGAAGAGGTCAAACTTTTAAGTTCCTGGTACAGCAGGCCTGCTTATGTTGGGTTAAATTGGGGCCAGAGAATGGCACTCAAGGGACAGCTTTCAGCTCAGCTCTGGGTTTAACTCTTTTAACAGTGGGGTTGAGACATGGTCTCACTAAATGTAGCTCTGTTTGTCTAGGAAATCACAGCAATCCATCTGCTTTTGCCTCCTAAGTTTTGATATTCATATGATATGCGGCCAGACTCAATCTATAATTCTTCCCAGAACCATCAGCCTAGGTTTAAAAAGAATCATAAGAATTCATTTTCAAAACAATTGACTTTTTTCTGATCAGTTTTGTGCTCTCTATCAGTATGAGAGAGTTCATTTTACATACAATTGTGTGTCTGAATTTATATTTAGGCATTAATGTTTGATAAACTATTGTCATCTTTGATTTAAAATGTAACAGTTCTTCATGAAGTCATTTGCTACAAATGAATATTTCTTCTAGAATAGTCTCTAGAATTGTCTCATAGAAATTGATACTAACATTGAATCTGATCATTTTTATAGGTAAGGTTTTTCTCTAGTTGTAATAAAATATATTTTGTTTTTATTTTCAGAAGTCTTTTATTTTAACGATGAAAGACCTTTGTCCTGGTAAGGTTTATTAACTATACAGTAATAGTAGATAAATTCAAAGAGAGGAAGCAAATTCTTGTTGGGAGTACTTTGAGACCTTTGTCTTACAAGTTTCATAGTATGATGCATGCTTATTCACTTGAAAACGTTCTCAGTGTGGTTCCTATGAACATGCCCATCACATTCCCCCACCATTTCCAAGAACCAACTCTGCAGTTTGGAAAAAGAGCCTGCTGGGATTAGCTAGGAACATGGCTGTCCATCTAAGCTTCCTTGGCTTTCCAAGCCTTACTGAATTCAATTTGTGAACTAAGACCCACACTAGTAGCTGTCATTTCAGGCATTTCTCTTGTCAGTACGTTTACATAAATTGGGGTGGTTCTCCATTTTCAGTCATTACTACAGGATGCCAATGCATTTCTTTCCTCCTCTGACAACCAGCTTTACATGCAAAGGACCATTTTGTCAGGTGTAGCGTCTCTCGTAGTTGTTGGAAGGCACCCATGTCTTCCAGAATGCTCCATCCATCAATGATCTGTTCACATCTGTTTTCCACAGAAATGAATCCTTTCACTCTCAATCGATTATCTGAATGATAGTGTAACTAATATTTACCTCTCTACAACGGGGGCTTTTGTCTTCCACCTCATTTGGACATGAACATAAAGGCCAAGGCCTATCCATTCCTGTTTAGAAAATGGTTTGGTAGAAAATTTAAAGTTGTATTTCAAGCCAATTCTGTGCTCATTACGATTAATTACTTCCACAAGAGAGGAAAATAATATTGAAAATGTTTGAAAATTTCCCAAATCATCAAAGCTAATGTTGAAAATGAATATTCAAAACTTTTCAGTACTCAAAACTATTCAGACTCCTTTCAAATTACACATGTTAACTTCTATTTGGAATTCTGAACAGTTCCACAGTAAAACCACAAGTGCCCACTAGGTTTTATTGTCCTTTGCTCTTGTCATTATCTTACTAAATCATAGAAATGCTTGTTTGTCACAGAAACAGGAAGATTGTGATTTCAGGATTCATCCATGCATGAGTTATGAAGGAATGGCTTGAATAATGTGTAAGCTGTGGTGGGATTTTAAGAGTTCTAGAAATCTATTTGATGGTCCACAAATCAACCTTTTGGGTGGTAACATCATAGTCAGTGAAATATGCACAAGGTACCATGAGAGAAGGTGCTGTGCTGCTCCAGGGCCAAAGACTGACATTGAGTCTATAGAGTAAAAATACCAGTCAGTACAACTATCAAAACAAAGGCTGAAGAGGTACTAGTAATTGTGTGTGTGTGTGTGTGTGTGTGTTCATGAGTGTGTGTGCATTTTTCTGTATCTGTGTATGTTTTTTTTGGGGGGGGGCTAATTTTTGTGGGCTAAATTCTCCCCTATATTCCACATTAGGAAAAGTTGTAAAGAAAATGTCTCCAAATGCAATCAACTGGTTGAAGAACAAATTAATAGTTTTTTAATTTGTAATGTAATATAAATTAGGAAATCAAACAACAAAGAAATCAAAGCCTTTCATTAATGTTTTATATGACTATTAAAATAACACTCTTAAAATATACCTCAGTGGAGTAAGACCACGAGGACAGCCGAAATCCATCCTGAAAAAGTCTTCCCAGGATAATATAGGTAAGAATATTGGCAAGTATTAATACTGATTCTATCCTAATTAGAAAAAGAGTTTTGTTCCTGCTAGAATAGTAAGGTAATCAAGATTTCCAGTATTTATATCCTTTCTTAATTTGCTGCCAAGCACTTTTTTTTTCTTTTTTTTTCTTCGATATATTTTTTATTTACATTTCAAATGATTTCCCCTTTTCTAGCCCCCCACTCCCCAAAAGTCCCATAAGCCCCCTTTTCTCCCCCTGTCCTCCCACCCACCCCTTCCCACTTCCCCGTTCTGGTTTTGCCCTATACTTCTTCACTGAGTCTTTCTAGAACAAGGGGCCACTCCTCCTTTCTTATTGTACCTCATTTGATGTATGTATTATGTTTGGGGTATTCCAGATTTCTAGGTTAATATCCACTTATTAGTGAGTGCATACCATGAGTCATCTTTTGAGTCTGGGTTACCTCACTTAGTATGATGTTTTCTAGCTCCATCCATTTGCCTAAGAATTTCATGAATTCATTGTTTCTAAGCTGCCAAACACTTTTAAGAAGCAGATTTATTTAAGAAATTGTTTCTAAGAAATTTTAAATACAATTATATCTGTATTTGTAATGATAGTACAATTACATACAATTATTATATGTTTGTCTATTTAAAACAATGTACTGATGTATCAACTTTTTATAAGTTAAAAGATTTTTTTTCACCTATTCCATGAGGTGGGTCCTCTCTAGTCACATAACAGCAAGTTGATTTTTACAGAATGGATGTTATTTTATTTTATTTTTTTTATTTTTTAAGGGAAGTAAAAATGAGGTACAAGAAGAAAGGAGGAGTGGGCCCTGGTTCTGGAAAGACTCAGTGAAACAGTATTCAGCAAAACCAGAATGGGGAAGTGGGAAGGGGTGGGTGGGAGGACAGGGGAAGAGAAGGGGGCTTGCGGGACTTTCGGGGAGTGGGGGGGCTAGAAGAGGGGAAATCATTTGAAATGTAAATAAATTATATCGAATAATAAAAAAAAGGGAAGTAAAAACACTTTATGATCAAATTAAAGATTTACATGGAAAATATTTCAGAAAAACATGTTAAGATTGGCAATTTTCATGGAAAATTAAGGAGTAAAGAGGTAGATATGTAAACATTGCTAAATTAATTGAAATATGGGAAAGAAACATTTTATGACAGAATTGAAGATTTACATGGAAAATATTTCTGGTAAATTTGTAGAAAAATGTAGAAACACATGTCAGATTTGAAGATTATCATGGAAAATTTTATATAGATTCAATTATGGTAGGTATAAAAGTATTCCTATGTTGATTAAAAGTGGAATTATAAACATTTTCTGATAAACTTGAAGATTTACCAAATTCCATTACAGCCATCTAGATTTTTTCCTTGTTAGAATTTCTCAGTCTCAAGTTATTTGATAATTCATATATTATCTTTGGTTATTTTTAATTTTCTTCAGTTTGAATGTGAAGAACTTAACATTATAAATAACTGGCTCACTCAGGAATATTTTAATTTTTTTTTTTTAGTTTTTTTATTTACATTTCAAATGATTTCCCCTTTTCTAGACCCCTACTCCCTGAAAGTCCCATCATCCCCCTTACATCCCCGTTTTCCCACCCAACCCTTCCCATTTCCCTGTTCTGGTTTTGCCCTATACTGCTTCGCTGAGTCTTTCCATAACAAGGGGCCACTCCTCTGTTCTTCTTGTACCTCATTTGATGTGTGGATTATGTTTTGGGTATTCCAGTTTTCTAGGTTAATATCCATTTATTAGTGAGTGCATACCATGATTCATCTTTTGAGTCTGGGTTACCTCACTTAGTATGATGCTCTTCAGCTCCATATGCCTAAGAATTTCATGAATTCCTTGTTTTTAATGGCTGAATAGTACTCCATTGTATATATATATATACCACATTGTTTGCATCCACTCTTCTGTTGAGGGATACCTGGGTTCTTTCCAGCATCTGGCAATTATAGATAGGGCTGCTATGAACATAGTGGAACTTGTATACTTATTACATGCTGGGGAATCTTCTGTGTATATGCCCAGGAGTGGGATAGCAGGATCTTCTAGAAGTGAGGTGCCCAGGTTTTGAGGAACCGCCAGACTGATTTCCAGAGTGGTTGTACCAATTTGCAATCCCACCAGCAGTGGAGGAGTGTTCCTCTTTCTTCACATCCTCGCCAACATCTGATGTCTCCTGAATTTTTATTCTAAGCCATTCTGACTTGTGTAAGGTAAAATCTCAGGGTTGTTTTTATTTGCATTTCACTAATGACTAATTAAGTTGAGCATTTTTTAAGGTGATTGAAGTTTTATTTTTATTTTTTTATTCGATATATTTTTTATTTATATTTCAAATGATTTCCCCTTTTCTAGCCCCCCACTCCCCAAAAGTCCCATAAGCCCCCTTCCCTCCACCTGTCCTCCCACCCACCCCTTCCCACTTCCCATTCTGGTTTTGCTGAATACTGCTTCACTGAGTCTTTCCAGAACAAGGGGCCACTCCTCCTTTCTTCTTGTACTTCATTTGATGGGTGGATTATGTTTTGGGTATTCCAGTTTTCTAGGTTAATATCCAATTATTAGTGAGTGCATACCATGATTCACCTTTTGAGTCTGGGTTACCTCACTTAGTATGATGTTCTCTAGCTCCATCCATTTGCCAAAGAATTTCATGAATTCATTGTTTCTAATGGCTGAATAGTACTCCATTGTGTATATATACCAAATTTTTTTTGCATCCATTCTTCTGTTGAGGGATACCTGGGTTCTTTCCAGTTTCTGGCTATTATAAATGGGGCTGCTATGAACATAGTGGAGCACGTATCCTTATTATCTGCTGGGGAATCCTCTGGGTATATGCCCAGGAGTGTAAATATGATTCTCACAATGAGAGAATCACCACAGAGTTCATGTTTTCAGCAGCTGTCACCACAGCATCTCTCACACCTACATTTGCCTTTGGCAAGCACCAGCTAGAGAATAGTGTAGAGGAATCTAAATGACTCTTCACATAAGCACGATGTGAAATAGCATTAGTGTAATGTGGGTGAGTTTCTTTTAAGTTATTTCAGCAATGGAGCTTTCTTTGTGGTGATAAGGATTGACAGAGACCCCTCACATGCCAATCATAAGGTCCACCAAAGAGCCACTTTCTCAGCCCATTTCTTGGTGGGACAAATGCTCTGCTCTGGCCATGGGTAATGCATAGGAAGGTAGAGTGGAGTCTTACATACTATAAAGGAAGTAAACAAGAATTGTTCATGTTTTAGCTTGTTTGGAGGGCAGGCTTTTTACATAGAGTGATACTTGAGTCCATCAGTGTTTTATATGTGGAAGTAAATTTAAAAATGTTTCATGTGAGGCATTAATCCCTTCGAATTGCTTCTTTGTGCCCAGGTTTCTTCCACGTGTCTCCCTGTGGAGTAATAGTTCAGTTCACATAACTCCTAAGGTGGTCTTCCCATGGGAGGCAATGGAAGTTGATGCTGAACTTTTTTTCACTGTACATGAGGTGGGACCAATGCTAGAACTGAGGGCCTCTAGCATCTTCCTCAGAAGAATTTGCAAAGAGTAATGCACTGATCTCTCTGGAGCTGTGTCACACTTGCAGCTGGAATTGCTTTGTAAAGGTCTTGGGTCTCCTGTGTTTAGCTATGTTGCAATGACAGTCACCAAAGACTGAGATTCCCTGTACTTAGGAGTGAATATTCCTCCCCAGTGAAGGAAGTTCAAGTCAATACTTGGAGATGCCCCTTTCACTTCTGCACAAGATGGGTATGCTCACTAAGAATTCTACCAGCATCCCAAGACTAGAGACAAAAAGCAGCAAAGGCAACACGAAGCGATCCTTTTCACAGTTCACTATGGGATAACAATACAGACTAAGGTGACACTTCTTGTGTCTGATAGTGCTCACCATCTTAAGTAGTTTGCACAACAATTTATCATAAGTAGTAACTGTTGATAAGGTTTTCTCTTTGTATTTTAAAAATAGAAGGAAGAGGAAAGGTAGATTTCCCCATATATTTAGTGCTTACAAATAAATATTCACTTAAAAGGCTTTTCATAAATGGTTTCAAAGCATATAGGGTATCAAAAAATAGCCTTGGCACATGATAGTCATATTTCCTACAGTTGTTTAATGACAAATTTTGCCTCTCTCTTTTGTAGCCAGTGATGAAGTGACAAGAAAATCACTGCGGTAAGAATATATGCATTTTAACAATATATTAATCCGTTGAAAACACAACATTCAGAACCTGACTGTCTTTGTCTCTGTGTAAGACAGTTGCAGCTTCTTTATTTCTTCTGAAATCACATGCTGAATTACTATTTATAGAGCAAGGCATGTTGAAATTACTGATTATATCTCTCACACAGCATGAAATGCTGACAAGAATTCATAGCTAGGGAGAAGATCCAGTAGTTGAAGTGTTTGCCATGCATGTGTTAGAATGGGAGTTTGGATGCCAGAATCCACATGAGGTCTGATAGTCTCATGAGCTACTGTATCCTGGGGCCCTTATGGTGAGACAGGAGGTGATGACAGAGAATCCCCTAAAGTTTACTTGATAGGTACCCTACGGTTTTCATTCATGAACAAGAGATACAGCCACAAAACTAAGGTTGAAAGAAGGTTGCACGTTTTTATTCTAAAGGCTTCCTGACAAACCTCCCATTGTTGTTCCTAGGTGTATAAAAGGAGACAAGATCAGGTATACTTCCTTGAACAAGGTAAAATGCTTCTTTGTGAAATTAATTTTCCTATGAATTGTGTCTTCATTCAGCAGTAGTCTAACTATCCCAGTTTTATATGGAAAGGTGCTTCAGAGGAAACCATATTGAGGATGTGGAAGTCTATAAATTTCAAGTGAGCAGTAAGTCCTTATGGGTAATGGTGGCCCAATGTGTGAATGGACTCAAAAGACAGTGAGTAGAAGACTGAGTGCAGTTTTCACGTAGTAGAAGATGTTTGATGTTTGACAAAGTATGGTTTGCAGAAAGAAATACACCTTAGACTGATTTGACTATGTGACTGTGATAATAGTCCAGAATACATTTTTAAGATCTCCAGATATTTAAATAATCCAGGAATCTCCAAAGTGCTTTTATCCTCAGCAAAATGCCCATAAGTTTTATCTGTCCTTGTACACTCCTATTTCAGGATCATATGTGAGAGCATCTCTAGTTTCTCCCTTTCATCTATATTTAGACTGAGAAGTAATTGTAGATATTTAGCAATATGTAATATGTTCATGAAGTTTTCCTTATGAAGAGATTAGAGCATTTTCTATTTGATTCTTATAAGGGTATGTCGAAAGGTCTTCATATAGTTAAACAATAAGTGTCTTTCCCCAATTAGCCAGCATTTCTAGAAGCAGAGTGTCAAGCGCTATATAGTTCCATTTAATTTCTTCTTTTTGTGTTTGAAAATAATATACACTTATATTTTTTGTGTCACATTCAAATGCACAAAATGTTGTAGTGTTTTACTGAGATATTTTCATATTCAGTTTGAAGCCTCTTCATCACTATTAGTTGCTGGAGGTTGGGAAACCTGGTTCTGTATTACCTGTAACCCTAGAGGGAGGGGCTGTATAAATGATACATGACATTTGAATGTAACTCAGTAGACCAATAGGTTTCTGTCAAGCAGTTCCACAGGTACTATGATATGGATAGCACTGGCAATTTAATTGGCATTTATTTATAAATGGAGAATGTGCATTTTGTGCCCTCCAAAAATGGAAGAAAGAGACTGTCAAAAGAGGTTTTATTAATATTAATGATCATCTTATACAATATGTAGAAAATTTGACACTTGATGAAGTGAGCCTAGTTCACCAGAAGAACAAGTTCCTGTTTCTCATGTCATGATTTTCTCTTCACTAGCATAAATATTTTTACATCTTGAGGATATCCTAGCAATTTGTAAAAAGATCAACATATTAGGAGACATTTCACATTTAATGGTTTTTACTTTTCATGTGTCAATACCCTGTGATTACTAAGGAATAAACTTGATTTGAAAGCATGCATACAAAAGCAAGTGTTAATTCAAGAACCAAACAAAAAGTTAACTTTCTTCTTTTGCCCTGCAGGAAGCATCTAGCAAACCTGTACCTAGACCCCAGAAGCGGATGCAGAAGGTTTTTACAAAATCTGAAGTTTTTTTATGTTCTCAGGGAGAGCCAATACCTGACAATTACGAAGAAAAAGCATCCGTAATGGTAATTCTCCCTAATTCAATAAGTAATAGATTTGCTTGTTGGGAAGGGGAAGGATGTGTGTGTGTGTGTGTGTGTGTGTGTGTGTGTGTGCCTGTGCCTTGACTACTGCCAGTGTTATCAGAGAAGAGAAAACTAGCCTTGAACGTTCCCTTCAACTCCTTCATATCCTCACTCCTTGCCAGTCACTGTGTTAGGCAGGGCTTCTCAATTTCATTAATGCTGTGACCCTGGCATAGAGTTCGTCATGATGTGGTGACTCCCAACCATAAAATTGTTTTTGTTGCTACTCCTAACTGTAGGTTTGATAATGTTATCAGTTGTAATGTCATATTTGTGTTTGCAGAAGGTCTTAAGGTAACTTGTGAGAGTCTGTTCTATGCCCCTCCTCCAGTTGTTTATGACAGACAGGTTGAGAACCAATGTTCTAAAGTGTAAGTGATAGGAATTTAGACTATGGAAGCAAAAGAAAAAAACAGAAAATGAGCATGTTTGTAACACAGTGAGGAGAACTCATATAATTGCAGAAAATAGGCAATACAGGCTCCTGGAAGTAGGTAGAGTCAACATGAAAGCAACCAATGTATTTGTGTTTCCTTTCTTAGATCGACTGACTTTAAGTTTGTGAATGTTTGGCATGTGTATTCTGTCTGTGTAGCATGTGTGTGTGCTTCCCGCAGACATCAGTAGAGGTCATTTCATCCCCTGGACTTGGTGTTCCAGAATTTTGTTAGCCAACGTTTGTGTATTACAAATCAAACTAAGATGCTGGGCTAGAGCTATACTGCAAGACTTTTCCAGCACACAGAGTGAATATGTTTGATATGCAAATGATTTAAAGTATCATCAGGGGAAACAAGTAGTCTGTCTTAGAATATTTGTTAAACCAGTTTCTTTTTGGAGGCAGTCAGGTCTATGAGCTTTCCTCTTAGCACTGCTTTCATTGTGTCCCATAGATTTGGGTATGTTGTGTCTTCATTTTCATTATATTCTAAAAATGTCTTTGATTTCTTTATTTCTTCCTTGACCAAGGTATCATTGAGTAGAGTATTGTTCAGTTTCCATGTGTATGTGGGCTTTCTGTTGTTTTTCGTTGCTACTGAAGACGACTTTTCTCTATTGTGATCTGATAGGAGGCATGGGATTAATTCGATCTTCTTATATTTGTTGAGTTCTGTCTTGTGACCAATTATATGATCGATTTTGGAGAAGGTACCATGATGTTCTGGGAGAAAGCTTTATTTTTTGCTTTAGGATGAAATGTCCTATATATATCTCCATTAAATCCAAGTTATCCAAAGCTTCAATTAGTTTCACTGGGTTGCTGTTTAGTTTCTGTTTTCCTGATCGGTCCATTGAGGAGATTGGAGTGTTGACGTCACCCACAATTATTATGTTAGGTGCAATGTGTTCTTTGAGCTTTAGTAAAGTTTATTTTATGAATGAGGGTGCCCTTGCATTTGGAGCATAGATGTTCAGGATTGAAAGTTCTTCTTGGTGTATTTTTTTTTGACCCGTAAGAAGTGTTCTTCCATGTCTCTTTTGATGACTTTATGTTGAAAGTCAATTTTATCTGATATTAGAATGGCTATTCGAGCTTGTTTCCTGAGACCATTTGCTTGTAAAATTGTCTTCTGGCCTTTTACTCTTAGGTAGTTTTTGTCTTTGACACTGAGGTGTGTTTCCTGTATGCAGCAAAATGTAGGGTCCTGTTTTTGTATCCAGTCTGTTTGTCTATGTGTTTTTATTGGGGAATTGAGTCCATTCATGTTAAGAGATATTAAGGAATAGTGATTATTACTTCCTGTCATTTTTGATGTTATTTTTTAAATTTGATTGGTTATCTTCTTTTGGGTTTGATGAAAGAAGGTTACTATCTTGCTTTTTCCAGGGTGTAGTTTCCCTCTTTGTATGTGTGTTTTTCCCCTATTATTCTTTGTAGGGCTCTGTTTGTGGAAAGATATTGTGTAAATTTGGCTTTGTCATGGAATATCTTGGTTTCTCCATCTATGGTTATTGAGAGTTTTGCAGCCTTCTTTATAATTGCCAGAAACTGGAAAGAACCCAGATGTCCCTCAATGGAGGAATGGATACAGAAAATGTGGTATATTTATACAATGGAATACTACTCAGCAATTAAAAACAATGATTTCATGCAATTTTTAGGCAAATGGTTGGAACTGGAAAATATCATCCTAAGTGAGGTAACCCAATCACAAAAGAATACCCATGGAATGCAATCACTGATAAGTGGATATTAATTAGCCCAGAAGCTCTGAATACTCAATACTCAATTAGCATATCTAATGATTCCCAAGAAGGAAGGAAGGAGAGGGCCCTGGTCTTGGAAAGGCTTGATCCAGCATCTTAGGGGAGTACCAGGACAGAGAAATGGGAGGGGGGGTGATTGGGGAATGGGCAGAAAGAAGAGGGCTTATGGGACATATGTGGAGGGGAGAACTGGGAAAGAGGAAAGCATTTGGAATGTAAACAAAGAATATAGAAAAAAAGAAAAAAGATGTCTTTCATAATTATCAGTTCATGTGCCTAGATGGTCCAACTATGGAAAAGGAAGATATAGGTTGAGATTGTTTTCTGCTGATAGTGCATCAAATAAACAACTCTGGGATCTGACTTGTTCTTTGTATAAGGGAAACTTATCATCATGATGAGCACTATCACTTCTATTCCATGTCTACATAACATGTGTGTATAAACTTGTTGAAGAGGAATTTCAGTTGTCTTCTATAGTCTCTAGCTAAGGTAATACATGACTTGCTAACTGCCCTTTGTAAGGCTGTTAGAAATGATCAGCATTAATTACTCCTCTGCGGTTTGAGTCATAACCTCACCTGTGCTAAGGACTTTAGGGGCTTGGGTTTGAATGGTAAATGTAAACGACCTTATGATTATTAGGTCTGTAGAGGATTTCTACCAAACAACAAAGAAAATTGAAAAAATCTTTTACCTACAGTTTTGATAATTTATAAAATGTTTTGTCAAATAAAAAGGCATGACTCTCACAGCTCATTTCACATTAATGAGGCCCTGTACTGTGACCATCCCCCAAACTGGTTGGCTCATGACCCTCAGGTCTGTAATTTGGAGTGTTATATAAATAAATATGGTTTTATAATGTCCATTTGATGGTATTGATAATAATTGCTTGTGGAGCATTAAGTTTCTCCATTGCTATTTGCAGCATATTCTGGATGCTGTGGTTTAAAGTCACCGTGTTCCTGACATCATGTCCAGCATATGCATGTCTGAGTTTCATTTAATAATTTTGAGAAATAGTGGAGTCACTAGGCTCCTGGGCAGGTGTCTAGAAATAAAAGTTGCCTACTGTTCTTGCTAAAAGAAAAAGAATATTTGTTAATTTCCTGGACCCCTGGTTTCAGCCTTCATATTTTACCCATTGAAGTCCTAAGGACTCATAGGCAGGGTGTACACAATAGGATACTGTGTGCATGGGTGCACAACTTTAATATATGAACTCATAAAGCAGACAGGCTATTCTCTTCCAGTTTAAGGACAATGTGTTCTTAATATCTTTGGGGATTAGGGGAAGGGAAGGTGAATTTAGAGTATCAAATGAAAACTAATAGGAGTCAGTCTTCTCCTCCCACTATTTTAGTCTCAGGTATGAAATTCCAGTTGTCAGTAATGCTGGCAAATACCTTTATCTACTTAGCCATTTCACTGGCACTCTGATTTACACTTTGACTGAAAATACATTAGTATTCACACACACACACACACACACACACACACACACACCCTGTATTATAAAAAGTGTGTGTGTTATTTAACATTAACATGCTTCTTAACTGGTACATGGAATGATCAGACAGAGAGACATGGATTCTCCTGTGTTAGAACACTTGGCCACTCTTTGGAGGTTTACCTTTCAGGTTATGGCCTAGGTAGCACAAGGTTGTCAGTGGTAGATTTCAATGGTTATGACTACTTGTGGTACCGGTTCTGTGATATCTGTTTCCTGGTCTACGGGCATGTGAGAAACAACAGACTACTTCCACAAACCAGGGCACCCTGTTGCCTTCCTTGAAGTAACTGACTGATGTTCTCCATCAGATATCTTGTCACAGCAACTACAGAAGCAAGGAAAAAGTAATAGCCCTCCATTCTGTTTTAATCCCCATTCAGAAGGCACAAAGGCAGAAGAAGGGTCTGTTTGCAGATCTTACTTGCACCACTTACTCCATTACATACTGTTAACAACTAGCTCAGCACCTTAATCTGAAACCTCTGAAGTCACCATTTTAAAAGTGGCAGAGTAGACAAAATTATTCCACCTAGTGAAATCATTAGAAACTGTAAATTTACTATTGTCACAAACCAAACTCAAAAGTTCTTCATGTGAAAATTCTTTGTTTAGCTCCGTACCCCACTTTTTTTAATTATTTTTATTCGATATATTTTTTATTTACGTTTCAAATGATTTCCCCTTTTCTAGCCCCCCACTCCCTGAAAGTCCCATAAGCCCCCTTCTCTCCCCCTGTCCTCCCACCCACCCCTTCCCACTTCCCCGTTCTGATTTTGGGTTATTTGGTTCTCTAGGTTCTACTTTCTTGAGTTCTTTGTATATATTAGATATTAGCCCTCTGTTGGATTTAGGGTTGGTGAAGATCCTTTCCCAATCTGTTTGTTGACGTTTTGTCCTTTTGACAGTGTCCTTTGCCTTACAGAAACTTTGTAGTTTATGAGGTCCCATTTGTCAATTCTTGATCTTAGAGCATAAGCTATTGGTGTTCTATTCAGGAACTTTTCCCCTGTGCCCATGTCCTCCAGGGTCTTCCCCAGTTTCTTTTCGATTAGTTTCAGTGTGTCAGGTTTTATGTGGAGGTCCTTGATCCATTTGGAGTTGAGCTTAGTACAAGGAGATAAGAGTGGATCGATTCACATTCTTCTGCATGCTGAACTTCAATTGAACCAGCACCATTTGTTGAAAAGACTATCTTTTTTCCACTGGATGCTTTCAGCTCCTTTGTCGAAGATCAAGTGACCATAGGTGTGTTGGTTCATCTCTGGGTCTTCAATCCTATTCCATTGATCTGCACGCCTGATATTGTACCAATACCATGCAGTTTTTATCACTATTGCTCTGTAGTAAAGTTTAAAGGCTGGGATACTGAATCCCCCTGAAGTTCTTTTACTGTTGAGAATAGTTTTAGCTATCCTGGGTTTTTTGTTATTCCAGATGAATTTAAGAATTGCTCTTTCTAGCTCTATGAAGATTTACACTTCAAGTGATTTCCCCTTTTTTGGCCCCCCACTCCCCAAAAGTCCCATAAGTCCCCTTCCCTCACCCTGTTCTCCCACCCAACCGTTCCCACTTCCCTGTTCTGGGTTTGCCCTATACTGCTACACTGAGTCTTTCCAGAACAAGGGGCCACTCCTCTGTTCTTCTTGTACCTGATTTGATGTGTGGATTAGGTTTTCGGTATTCCAATTTTCAAGGCTAATATCCACTTATTAGTGAGTGTATATCATGATTGATCTTTTGACACTGGGTTACCTCACTTAGTATGATGTTCTCCAGCTCTATCCATTTGTCTAAGAATTTTATGAATTGATCATTTCTAATGGCTGAATAGTACTCCATTGTGTATATATACCACATTTTTTTTGCATCCATTCTTCTGTTGAGGTATACCTGAGTTCTTTCCAGCTTCTGGCTATTATAAATAGGGCTGCTATGAACATACTGAGAACATATCCTTATTACATGCTGGGAATCCTCTTGGTATATGCCCAGGAGTGGTGTAGCAGCATCCTCCAGAATTGACCTGCCCAATTTTCTGAGGAAACGCCAGACTGATTTTCAGAGTAATTGCATCAATTTGCAAACCCACCAGCAGTGGAGGAGTGTTCCTCTTTCTCCACATCTTCACCAACACCTGCTGTCTCCTGAATTTTTTTTAATTGATATATTTTTTATTTACATTTCAAATGATTTCCCCTCTTCTAGCCCCCCACTCCCCGAAAGTCCCGCAAGCCCCCTTCTGTCCCCCTGTCCTCCCACCCACCCCTCCCCACTTCCCCGTTCTGGTTTTGCTGAATACTGCTTCACTGAGTCTTTCCAGAAGCCACTCTTCCTTTCTTCTTGTACCTCATTTGATGTGTGGATTATGTTTTGGGTATTCCATTTTCTAAGTTAATATCCACTTATTAGTGAGTGCATACCCTGATTCACCTTTTGAGTCTGGGTTACCTCACTTAGTATGACGTTCTCTAGCTCCATCCATTTGCCTAAGAATTTCATGAATTCACTGTTTCTAAAGGCTGAATAGTACTCCATTGTGTAGATATACCACATTTTTTGTATCCACTCTTCTGTTGAGGGATACCTGGGTTCTTTCCAGCGTCTGGCAATTATAAATTGGGCTGCTATGAACATAGTAGAGCATGTATCCTTAGTACATGGTGGGGAATCCTCTGGGTATATGCCCAGGAGTGGTATAGGAGGATCTTCTGGAAGTGAGGTGCACAGTTTTCGGAGGAACCACCAGACTGATTTCCAGAGTGGTTGTACCAATTTGCAACCCCACCAGCAGTGGAGGAGTGTTCCTCTTTCTCCACACCCTCTCCAACACTTGCTGTCTCCTGAATTTTTAATCTTAGCCATTCTGACTGGTGTAAGGTGAAATCTCAGGGTTGTTTTGATTTGCATTTCCCTAATGACTAATGAAGTTGAGCATTTTTTAAGATGCTTCTCTGCCATCCGATATTCTTCAGGTGAGAATTCTTTGTTTAACTCTGTACCCCATTTTTAATAGGGTTGTTTGGTTTTCTGGAGTCTAACTTCTTGAGTTCTTTATATATATTCGATATTAGCCCTCTATCTGATGTAGGATTGGTGAAGATCCTTTCCCAATTTGTTGGTTACTGATTTGTCCTCTTGATGGTGTCCTTTGCCTTACAGAAACTTTGTAATTTTATGAGGTCCCATTTGTCAATTCTTGCTCTTAGAGCATACGCTATTGGTGTTCTGTTCATAAACTTTCTCCCTGTACCGATGTCCTCAAGGGTCTTCCCCAGTTTCTTTTCTATTAGCTTCAGAGTGTCTGGCTTTATGTGGAGGTCCTTGATCCATTTGGATTTGAGCTTAGTACAAGGAGACAAGGATTGATCAATTCACATTCTTCTGCATGCTGACCTCCAGTTGAACCAGCACCATTTGTTGAAAAGGCTATCTTTTGGCCTTTGGATGTTTTCAGCTCCTTTATCGAGGATTAAGTGTCCATAGGTGTGTGGGTTCATTTTTGGACCTTCAATCCTGTTCTACTGGTCCACCTGCCTGTCACTGTACCAATACCATGCAGTTTTTAACGCTCTTTCTCCGTCGGATTGCTTGAGGTCAGGGATACTGATTCCCCCAGAATTTCTTTTGTTGTTGAGTATAGTTTTAGCTATCCTGGGTTTTTTGTTATTCCAGATGAATTTGAGAATTGCTCTTTCTAGCTCTGTGAAGAACTAACTTGGGATTTTGATGGGTATTGCATTGAATCTGTATATTGCTTTTGGCAAAATGGCCATTTTAACTGTATTAATCCTTCCGATTCATGAGCATGGGAGATTTTTCCACTTTTTGAGGTCTTCCATTACCTTCCTCAGAGTGTTGAAGTTCTTGTCATACAGATCTTTCACATGTTTAGTAAGAGTCACCCCCAGGTACTTTATACTGTTTGTGTCTATTGTAAAGGGTGTCATTTCCCTAATTTCTTTCTCAGCCTGCTTATCCTTTGAGTATAGGAAAGCTACTGATTTGCTTGACTTGATGTTATAACCTGCCACTTTGCTGAAGCTGTTTATCAGCTGTAGGATTTCTCTAATGGAGTTTTTGGGTCACTTAGGTAGACTATCATATCATCTGCAAATAATGATAGTTTGACTTCTTCCTTTCCAATTTGTATCCCTTTGACCTCCTTATGTTGTCTAATTGCCTGAGCTAGTACCTCAAATACAATATTGAAAAGATAAGGAGACAGGGAGCAGCCCTGTCTAGTCCCTGATTTTAGTGGGATTGCTTCAAGTTTCTCTCCATTTAGTTTGATGCTGGCTACCGGTTTGCTGTATATTGCTTTAACTATGTTTAGGTATGGGCCTTGGATTCCTGTTCTTTCCAAGACTTTAAGCAGGAAAGGATGCTAAATTTTATCAAATGCTTTTTCAGCATCCAATGAAACGACCATGTGTTTTTTTTTCCTTGAGTTTGTTTATGTAGTGGATTGCATTGAGGGATTTCCGTATATTGAACCAACCCTGCATCCCTGGGATAAAGCCTACTTGATCATGGTGGATGATCGTTTTTTGATATGTTCTTGGATTCGGTTGGCAAGATTTTTATTGAGTATTGATTTTTTTGCATTAAAGTTGATGATTTATCTTATGATAAATTTTCTATGTTCGAGGCCAGCCTGATCTATAGAGTGAATTCCAGGACAGCCAGGAATACACAGAGAAACCCTGTCTTGAAAAACCAAAAACAAATAAAAAACAAAACAAAAGAATGTGAGCCTGAACTACATTACCCAGAAAAGGGGCAAAGGAAAAAACCACACACCATTCTTTTATTCATAACTGGCTCAAACATATTTACAGAATGAGGAGGAATTAATGAGTCAGGTAACACAGGTCATATGAAAACGTGCCTCTGTCCAAAAACTACCACATTTCTGCTGTGTTCATGTCCATTGTTCTCAGGAATCCACTGAACTGAATTTCTCACATGATCCATTTGAATAGTGTGAACACACATGTAACATGTCTGCTTCTTCATCCTCTTTCTTTGATCAACAGTGCTTCTTTTTTTATTTCATTAGATATGTGCTTTATTTATATGTCAAATGGTATCCCATTTCCTTGTTACCCTTCCAAAAGCCCCTATCCCATCCCCCTCCCCCTGCTTACCAAACCCTACCTCCACTTTCCTGACCTGGCATTCCCCTACACTGTGGGATCGAGCCTTCACAGGACCAATGGCCTC
This sequence comes from Apodemus sylvaticus, assembly GCF_947179515.1. Classification (NCBI taxonomy): domain Eukaryota; kingdom Metazoa; phylum Chordata; class Mammalia; order Rodentia; family Muridae; genus Apodemus; species Apodemus sylvaticus. Next base: position 186,071,973 of record NC_067472.1, read on the forward strand.
TCCTCTCATTGATGACTGAAAAGGCCAGCCTCTGCTACATATGAAGCTGGAGGCATGGGTCCCTCCATGTGTACTCTCTGGTTGGTGGTTTTGTACCTGTCAGTTTTGGGAGTACTGTTGGTTCATATTATTGTTCCTCCTATGGGGCTGCAAAATTCTTCAGTTCCTTGGAGCCTTATTCTAGCTACTCCACTGGGGACTCTATGTTCAGTCTGTTGGTGGCCTGTGAGCCATGGGTATTTTGATCCACCTTCTAAGAAGGATCAAAGTATGCACACTGTGGCTTTATTTCTCCTCTTGAGTTTCATGTGGGTTGTGAGTTGTATCTTGGGTATTCAAACTTTTGGGCTAAAATCCACTTATCAGCAAGTGCATACCTTGTTTGTTCTTTTGTGATTGGGTTACCTCGCTCAGGATGATACTTTCTAGTTCCATTCGTTTGCCTAAGAATTTCATATATTCATTGCTTTTAATAGTTGAGTAGACCTCCATTGTGTAAATGTACCACATTTTCTGTGTCCATTCCTCTATTGAAGAACATATGGGTTCTTTCCTGCTTCCGGTTATTAGAAATAAGGCTTATCTGAACATAGTGGATCACGTGTCCTTATTGCATGTTGGAGCATCTTTTGTGTATATGCCCAGGAGTGGTATAGCTATATCTTCAGGAAGTACTATGTCCAGTTTTCTGAGGAACTGCCAAACTGATTTCCAGAGTGGTTTTACCATGATCAACAGTGTTTCTTACCTTATTTTGTTGAATCTTCTCTGTGTTATATTGCTTGACAATTCAGAGTATATTTTTGAGTATGAGTTTTTCATGTAAGTAGCATATACCAAGTCTGGTACTGAAAGGCTAAAGTAGACTGCTAAGCTTTGAGTTTCATGGAGACATAAGCAATAACAAATGTATGGAGACCTTATTTGTTATCTTATAAATGTCCATGAGGCTTCCCATTTGCCATGCAGAATCAAATCCACTTTCAACACTCACATTTTCTAAATTTATCTGGTTGAATCAATGGGTTTTCTGAGTATCCTAACTAAGCTAGCCTTAGGGAATTTACTCACTTGTATTGTGTCCCAATCCCCCAATCCACTGGGTAAAACCCCTTCACAGCTTGGAATGAATCCTTCAGACTTTTCAAGTCACTCCTACTGCAACTACATGATGGTTATGTTAGTTACTGGCTTTTGCTGCGACAAAATACCATGGGAAAGACAACTTCTAGAAGAAAGGGTGCATTTCAAGTACGGTTCCTGGTTCCAGTTGGATACACACCTCACCATCACAGTCCAGGCAGACAGGCATGATACTGAAGGAGCAGATGAGAGATCACATCTTGACCTACACAGGAAAGAGAGAACTTTGTGGAAATGGCACCAGTCTACTGAAATCTTAAATGCCATTCTAGTGATATAAATCCTATAAAAAGTCCAGAACTCATCATCATTTCCAAAAGAGTTCAGCCATCTGGAGAGAGCAAGTATTATATGATCCCATGGGACTGCTGACATCCAAGCAGCCACAGCGGTGGGGATCAGGTCATTATGTACATCCTCTTGGTGTACTAAAGTCCATGGTGTTGCAGGATATTTGATCATGCTGTACTTGTGCTTTATTGTGTTGTTTACTCAATAAACCCATTTCTAGTTATTGTGTGGCTCAGCTTTTGCACAGAACTTTAATCTCTCTAGCCAGAATACAGACACTTCCTTAGTAAACACCTTAATCCTGAACAATCAAGGTCAAATTAGTTTGTGGAATTAAGTGCCTTGTTTGAGAAAGATATGTAATTGCATGGCAGAGAAAATGATGAATCAGAGAAGGATTTGACAGAACAAGGCATTCCCAAGTCTCTCAAGAAGAAAGAGGAAGTGGAAGCTACTTGAAGGGTAGTGTCGAGATAGAGAGGAAATAAAGAGAAGGAGGGAGAGAGAGGGGGGGGGAGTTAAGGGGAGAGGAGCCCAAATGAGAGGAGAGGAGGGGAGAGGAGGGGAGAGAGGAGGAGAGGAAGAGAGGAGGCACTTTTTAATTTTATATATTTTTTATTTACATTTCAAATGATTTCCCCTTTTCTGGCTCCCCAATCCCTAAAGTCCCATAAGCCCTCTTCTCTCCCCCTGCTCCCCCATCCCCCCTCCCATTTCCCTGTTCTGGTATTGCCCAATACTGCTGCACTGAGCCTTTCCAGAACCAGGGGACACTGAGAGGAGGCATTTTTTACCTGGAGCCTTTTAGAGAGACATATTGGAGAGAGAAACAACAAGGCCCAAGTGAAGGCAAAATGAACCTGAGATTAGGAAAGAATCAGAAGATTAGAAAAATTGCTAGTTTGAGGCCAAGCAGAGCAAAATATCACAGGCCCAGAGAGAATCCAAATTGAATCAGTTACCATAGAGAGGAGCTTTGAGCTAGAACAGCTGAGTTGAATCTTTTAGAAAGAGATGAAGAACCAGAAACAATGGCATATTAATTCAGCAGTAAGTATGAGAGAATAAAAATATTCTAGCCTATGCTAAATTTTACAGAAGCTATAACCTTCCAGGATTTGGTCTAGGTTAGGACTTGGAGGCAGTAAACCTCAGAGATTACAATTTCACCTAGTGAATAAAAGTTATAGAATCCACACCTGGAACTCAGCAATTGCCTTCTGGTGTAGGTGGTGACATACTTTGTTCATGCATTTCAAAATTCCTTTCCTTTGTTCTGGTATCCCAGGATCCTAATGGGCAACAGAAAGGCTGTACATTGGGGAAGGGTTAATATGGTGCAGAAGAGAGAGGTTCATTTTGTTCCCAAAGCACCTCACTGTCCCATTCTCTTAGTCTGGCGGAATTCAAAATTCAGGACCTAAAGAGAGGAGAAGAAACCTTCTGTGCTTTCTTTTTATATTTTTCCACTTTACAGAGAATGATGTTATGTAGCAAAAAGCAGGAGAAAGGAAAGCATAAATCTGAGCAGGTCCCTTACAAAGATTTCTAGAAACTCTGGGCCTTTTACTCAAGCATAAAGGAAGCAGAGGTTACTGAATATCAGTGAGTGTAGTTAGTGATGAAGTTGGTGTGAATACAGAGACATTTTGGGGACCATAAATCAAGATTCTTACATTAGCAGACCAATGCTCAAATAAATAAAATCAGTAAAAATTTTAAATCAAAAGTAACATTGCCAATTTTCCTAATAGGTTGAAGGATGTAAACCAGAAAATTGCCATCAAATACATCAGGAGCATAGAATTTCTGTGCCCGAGGCTCCTGTTGCTGTTGAACCAAAGCCTTCCACCAGTGCTGCTGATATTGGGGCGACTATGGATATTGAGCTAACACCTTCCACCAGTGCTGTTGTCATTGGGGCAACAGTTGGCATTGAGTCAACTCCTTCCCCCAGTGCTATTGACAGGGAGTTTTCTGGCAGGAGGAGATTTTCTGTCACTCCCAGAGAAAACCTTGAGTTTGTTGAATGGCTAGACAGAGGAATTATGCAGTTGAACATGGAAAGTGAGGCAATTTCTCCCCAAAGTAATGCTGACAGGGGTGCTCCTGCTGATACTGAGAAAATTCCTTCCACCAGTGCTGCCAGCAGCAGAGCTCCTGCTGACATTGAAATAACTCCTTCCCAATGTGCTGCTGACAGTGTGGCTATTGCTGAAGTTGAAGCAACTTTTGCCCCAGGTCCTGCTGACATTGCTGAGTCAGATGAGAAACATGACTCAGAAACAGCTAGTGACCCTGAGTTAGATTCCATAAGTGATTTAGCCGTTTACATGGAGCATGCAAGGGACGCGCCCTGGGCTGACCCAGAGCCTACTCCTGGTCCCCACACTTGTTATTCCATAGACTCCACTGAAAGAGCTGACCTGAACAATTTGACCTTGCTCAAAGCACAAGACAAGTATGATAGCTTTTCTTTAGATGAGGAACCTACTCAAGTTCCTGACCTAGATGAACATCTGGCCCCTACTCGGGATGCTAACGTTTTTTATGATAATTTACTGTCAGCTGACCACACTGGCCATAGCAAGACCACTGTCAGGGAGCCTGGGTATCTCCTGGAGCAAGAGAACCTACTGATGATGTTAATGCCCTTCCTGTGGCTCCTGGCATACCTCTTATCAATAATTGCAGGGATGAGTAATCTCTTTCAACAAGTGTGGCATGATGAAAATGGCCAAGGACCTCCCACTAACAGAAAAGAAGGGTCAGGTAAGTTAGAGCACAGTAGTTGCTAAAATAGATGAACTTTTATATGGTATTATTATTATTACATTTCATGCTTCTATCTGGCTATTTAAGCATTACCTAGACCCAGAAAAAAGGGTTTCCTTTTCCCAGTTTACTGAAAATACTTCACATAGTGTAACAAAACCAGTTTAGACCAACACAACTGACCATGTCAAGTTTATTGGTACTTGGTTGTCTCCCATTCTGGAATGAGGACATTTTTTTTTCACTCCCAGGGAAAACCTTGTGCTTTCTGAATGGCTAAGCAGAGAAATCTTCCTCTTAAACATTAGAATATATTTGTCTCTGTTTTCTGAACTCTGACTTGTAAGGATAGCATCAGCCTGGAAACAAGCATTCCAGAAGAAGCAACATCTGAGAATAAATTTAACAAAATAAGCCTCCACCATCTCAGTTTCTCATGTAGTTGATTCTGATGATACTGACACTGATGTTACTGATGCTGATGGTGACAATACCACCAATGATGTGCCTGATGATACTATTGATGCTTTTTGCTTTCCTTCTAGTTGCTGCTGCAGCTGATCATCAGTCCCTTGAAGCAGGGGACAGAACACACTAAATACATCAAGATGCAGTGTGTAAAGAAAAACTGTATAATATATGTATATATTGAAATATTAAATTAAAATGATTTAACTTAAAGTAGACTGAAGTCAAAATTTATTGTTTTATTGGAGTCTCACTTGAGCCATGTGATGTTTTCTGGAAAAAATTTCATTTATTTTTATTTTTTACTTGTTTACTTTACATCCTGATAACTGCCCCTCCCAGTCTGCATCTCCTGCAATCTTTGCCCTTTCTTACCCTCCCCTCGTCCCCTGAGAGGGTGGTGGTTGCCTGGTTATATCCCAACCCTGGAACATGGAGTCTCTGTGAGGCTATGTGCTTTCACTTCCACTGAATCCATTCAAGGCAGTCAAGCTAGAAGAACATATCTCACATACATGCAACAGCCTCTGAGATAGCCCTCCCTCTACTTGTTTGGGGCCCACATGAAGACCAAGCTGCACATCTGCTATCTATGTGCATGGAGGCTTAGGGCCAGACGGTGTATGTTCTTTGGTTGGTGGTTCAGGCTCTGAGAGCCCAAAGAGTCCATGTTAGCTGATTCTGTTGTTCTTCATGTGAAATTCTTATCTCCATATGGACTGCCATCCCTCCTCCTCCTCCTCTTCTTCCTCCTTTTCCTTCTTCTCCTCCTCCTCATTGTCCTTCCTCTTCCTCTTCCTCTTCCTCTTCCTCTTCCTCTTCCTCTTCCTCTTCCTCTTCCTCTTCCTCTTCCTCTTCCTCTTCCTCTTCTTCTTCTTCTTCTTCTTCTTCTTCTTCTTCTTCTTCTTCTTCTTCTTCTTCTTCTTCTTCTTCTTCTTCTTCTCTTCTTCTTCTTCTTCTTCTTCTTCTTCTTCTTCTTCTTCTTCTTCTTCTTCTTCTTCTTCTTCTTCTTCTTCTTCTTCTTCTTCTTCCTCTTCTTCTTCTTCAATAACAGTCAATGTTCACTCACCCAAATCCTAGATGTGATAGATTTACTCTCTTGGAGTACACTGATTCTCAGACTTCCAGGCAAGTATGCTTTGGGGATCCCATTATCCACATATCTGCACTCAGCCACCCCAGTCCCTCATTCTTATTTGCTATTATTCTCTGATAGGTTACAGAGGGGAACCAAAGACACAACAGTAGATTTTCTGTTTTCCACATGATTCTGGAACATTTTGTAGTTCTAAACAGCTAATCATTTTTTATGTTGGAGTTTCATAGAAATAATAGAAGAATAGACTGTAAAGGATAGATCCAAGATATTCTTTTGTTTATTGAATGCTTTCTTTAAAAACAGTGAATTGTCCAACTGTATTTTTTATCTGTCAGTCCATTTTTTCCCCACACATAACTTAGATATCCACTATGTAGAATATATATTCTACTTCTCTCCAGCTCTTTCTGTTCTTACACATTTATGTTCTTCTGCCCAGTCTAGTTTTCTTTTTTTTAATTCGATATATTTTTTATTTACTTTTCAAATGATTTTCCCTTTTCTGGGTCCCCACTCCCCGAAAGCCACATAAGCCCCCTTCCCTCCCCCTGTTCTCCCACCCACCCCTTCTCACTTCCCTGTTCTGGTTTTGCCTTGTAGTGCTACACGGACTCTTTCTAGAACCAGGGGCCACTCCTCCGTTCTTCTTGTACCTCATTTGATGTGTGGATTATGTTTTGTGTATTCCAGTTTTCCAGGCTAATATCCACTTATTAGTGAGTGCATACCATGATTGATCTTTTGAGACTCGTTTACCTCACTTAGCATGATGTTCTCCAACTCCATCCACTTGCCTAAGAATTTCATGAATTCCTTGTTTTTAATGGCTGAATAGTACTCCATTGTGTATATATACCACATTTTTGCATCCATTCTTCTGTCGAGGGATACCTGGGTTCTTTCCAGCCTCTAGCTATTATAAATGGGGCTGCTATGAACATAGTGGAGCATATATCCATATTACATGCTGGGAAATCGCTGGGTAAATGCCCAGGAGTTGTATAGAAGGATCTTTCGGAAGTGAGGTGCCAAGTTTTCTGAGGAACTGCCAGACTGATTTCCAGAGTGGTAGTACCAATTTGCAGCCCCACCAGCAGTGGAGAAGTGTTCCTCTTTCTCCACATCCTCGCCAACACCTGTTGTCTCCTGAGTCTTTAATCTTAGCCATTCTGCCAGTCTAGTTTTCTTTACACTCTATAAATATAAATGTTACATGAAATGAACCATACTCTTTGGAACCCTAGTTTCATTTTGCCTAAAGCTTTTGAATATTAAGCATGAGATCTTCGATGGCATAGGTTATCACCTTATGGGGATATTTTCCAAAATTTGGTGTGAGTTTAGGTGAACATTGACCTTTTTATGTCAAAGCATGTGGTCCTGCTTTGGTACCATTTACCACCTGGATTACCATAGATGCTTTACTTATTACCTTCGGATATGCTGTGCTTTTGCTGGCTGCAAATATAGAGACACTACTCATGAGCATTAAAAAATGAAATGTGGAAATGAAAAGAATCAAAGTGTTCATGACTAGCAATATAGATTTCCATTTGTTGTTAAAAATTTGCACAGATACAAGTGATCTGTAGAATTGCATCTCTTGGTCTATATTTTGTCAATCATCCAACCTGACCCACAGCCTGACAGTCTTGCACAAGACACACACAGCTTACCAAAACTCTGTCCAACAGCCCCCACAGCCTGTTAATTATCCAGAGGAAAAATCATCAACCTGGCTATCACCCATAAGGAATGCCCAAGTCCTGTCAATCATCTACTGGAAACATCCCTGGCCTGTCAATCATCTACAGGCAACTCACAAAGCCTGGGAGTCAACCAGAAGAAATTATCACAGCCTGTAACTCATCGACAGGAAACTCCCACAGCTTGTCCTTAATTCACAAGCCATGCCCCTTGCCTGTCAATCAGCCACAGAAAGCAGTCACAACCTGTCAGTCATGTATAAAATATGGCCATAGTCTGTTAATCATTCACAGGATATGGCTATAACCTATCAATCTTACATACAAAGCACTCAAAGATTGTCGATTATTCATTGGAAACTCCTATACCCTGTCAATTATCCCATGGAAACACTCATAGCCGGTCAATCTTTCATAGGATATCTGAGACCCTGTCAACCATTCATAGGTAATGCCAACAGCCTGTCAATCAACCACAGGAAACACACACCAACCCTGTGACTCCTCCAAAGGACAAGCTCACACTCTGTTAATCATCCATAGAAAATGCCTATGCCCTGTCAATCATTCACAGGAAACATCCAAAGCCTGTCACACATACATACTACGTATCTTCAACTTTTCTATATGCATTGCCAACATGCACAGCCTTTCTGTCATCCCCAGGATATGTCCACAGCTTGTCAGTCATCCACAGAAAATGACCACCATGTGCAAATCATCCATAGGAAAAGTCTACAGGCTATCAATCATGCCTAAGAAATGCCCAAAGCTGTCATTTACCCACAACATATAACCATAGCTTGCTAATCATCTACAGAAAATGCCCACAGACTTTCAGTCATTAATAGGATATACCCATATCGTGTCAATTTTTTTAGGACATTTTCACAACCTGTCAGACATAGGCAGCAAGTACAGATTGTCAACTATCCATAGAAAGTACCCACAACTTGTCAGTCATTCATAGGAAATGCCCACAACCCGTCAATCACCCATAGGAAATAGCGACAGCCATGCACATGGCATACCCCCAGCATGGCAATCATTTGGAGAAAAAAGCTGCATGCTATCACTAATCCATTGGAATTGCCCACAACCTGAGAATTATCCAGAAGAAATGCACATAGCCAAAACCCAAATACTGCCAGGATTTTGGGGATCACCAAGGAGTGCACACATGCCCGTGAGCCAAGGTAAGACCACTGATTCTGCTCAGAGGGACTCACAAGGAACCCTCAGGACAAAGGCACCAAGGCACACATGGGCAAAGGATGCTTTGGGATTCTGTCTGCACCCCAGAGATGACCCAGGGCCATAAAGCCGCATACCAAAATTCCTCCCAGAGAGAGCTGGTCTCACAGGAGCACCGACACACAGGCTCCCAAAAGGGACAAGCCACAGTGAAACAGCAAGAACAGCCAACACTAGACGTAATGAGATGGCAAACATAAGAACAGAACATAAGCCACAGAAACCAAGGCTACTTGGTATCATCAGAACCCATCTCTCCCACCACAGTGAGCCCTGGATACTTCAACATACCAGAAAAGCAAGACTCTGATGTAAAATCACATCTCATGATGATGATAGCGAACTTTAAGTAGGACATAAACAACTCCCTTAAAGAAATACAGGAGAAGGCAGGCAAACAACTAGAAGCTCTTAAAGAGGAAACACATGAATCTTTTAAAGAACTACAGGAAAAAAACAAACAGATAAAGAAATTGAGCAAAACCATACAGGATCTAAAAATGAAAATAGAAACAATTAAGAAATCACAAAAGGATAGAACCCTGGAGATAGAAAACTGAGGAAAGAGTTCAGGGGTTCATCCATCCCCAGCAGAATAACAGAGATAGAAGAAAGAACCTCAAGTTCAGGGATGGTGAGCTGGAACAGTGGTTAAGAGCATTGACTTCTCTTCTGAAGGTCCTGAGTACAAATCCCAGCAACTACATGGTGGCTCACATTCATCTGTAATGAGATGAGAAGCCCTCTTCTGGTGTGTCTAAAGACAGCTACAGTGTACTTACATGTAATAATAAATCTTAAAAAAAAGAATCTCAGGTGCAGAATATACTATAGAAAATACTGAAACAAGAGTCAAAGAAAATGAAAAAATGCAAAATGCTGCTAATGAGAAACATCTAGAAATTCCAGGGCACAATAAACATACAAGAATCCTACAGAACTCCAAATAGATTGGACCAGAAAAAATCCTTCTGCCATATAATAGTCAAAACACCACGTGCACAAAACAAAGAAAGAATATTAAAAGCAGACAGGGGAAAAGGTCAAGTAACATAAAAAGGCAGATCTATCAGAATTACACCAGACTTCTCACCAGAGAAAGCCAGAAATCCTGGGTATAGGCTAAGTTATCTTCTTTAAGGAAAAAAAAAAGCAAGAAAGTTATCTTCTTTAAGGAAACCCAAAAGAAGATAGCCACACAAACATAAAAATAAGATAAAAAATAACAGAAGCAACAATCACTACTTTTTAATACCTTTTAACATCACCTTTTTCATTTTTATTTTTTTAATTTTAATCAATTAATTAATTAATTTAATTCGATACACTTTTTATTTACATTTCAAATGATTTCCCCTTTTCTGTCCCCCCACTCCCTGAAAGTCCAATAAGCCCCCTTCCCTCCCCCTGTTCTCCCACCCACCCCTTCCCACTTCCCTGTTCTGGTTTTGCCCTATACTGCTTCACTGAGTCTTTCCAGAACAAGGGGCCACTCCTCCATTCTTTTTTTTTTTTAAGTAACACTTTTTTTTCCTTCGATACAATTTATTTACATTTCAAATGATTTCCCCTTTTCTAGCCCCCCACTCCCTGAAAGTCCCGTAACCCCCCTTCTCTTCCCCTGTCCTCCCACCCACCCCTTCCCACTTCCCCGTTCTGGTTTTGCAGAATACTGCTTCACTGAGTCTTTCCAGAACCAGGGGCCACTCCTCTTCTCTTCTTGTACCTCATTTGATGTGTGGATTATGTTTTGGGTATTCCAGTTTTCTAGGTTAATATCCACTTATTAGTGAGTGCATACCATGACTGATTTTTGAGACTGGGTTACCTCACTTAGTATGATGTTCTCCAGCTCCATCCATTTGCCTAAGAATTTCATGAATTCATTGTTTCTAATGGCTGAATAGTACTCCACTGTGTATAAATACCACATTTTTTGCATCCATTCTTCTGCACCTTTTAACATCACAAATATTATTAGATATATTTTATGTATATATTCGATTTTTTATTTACATTTTCTTGTTTCTACCTCCCTGAAAGTCTCATAAGCCCTCTCCCCTCCCCCTGTTCTCCAATCACCCCCCTCCTGCTTTCCTGTCCTGGTATTACCCTACACTGCTGCATAGAGCCTTTGCAGGACCAGCGGCCTCTCCTTGCTTCGTTCCTGGGCATCATTTGATATGTGAATTGTGTCTTGGGTATTCTGAGCTTCTGGGCTGAGAAGCACCTAAAGAAATGTTCAACATCCATAGTTATCAGGGAAATGCAAATCAAAGCAACCCTGAGATTTCACCTCACACCAGTCAGAATGGCTAACATCAAAATAACAGGAGACAGCAGGTGTTGGCAAGGATGTGGAGAAAGAGGAACACTCCTCCACTGCTGGTGGGATTGCAAGATGGTGCAACCACTTTGGAAATCAGTCTGGCGGTTTCTCAGAAAACTGGACATGACATTTCTGGAGGACCCTGCTTGTACTGGCTAGTTTTATGTGTCAACTTGACACAGACTGGAGTTATCACAAAGAAAGGAGCTTCAGTTGGAGAACTGACTCCATGAGATCCAGCTGTGGGGCATTTTCTCAATTAGTGATCAAGTGGGGAGGGCCCCTTGTGGGTGGTACCACCTTTGGATTGGTGCTCTTGGGTTCTATAAGAGAGCAGGCTGAGCAAGCCAGGGGAAGCAAGCCAGTAAGAAACATCCCTCCATGGCCTCTGCATCAGTTCCTGCTTCCTGACCTGCTTGAGTTCCAGTCCTGACTTCCTTTAGTGATGAACTTCAACGTGGATGTGTAAGCTCAATAAACCCTTTCCTCCCCAACTTGATTCTTGGTCATGATCTTTGTGCAGGAATAGAAACCCTGACTAAGACAAATTGGTACCAGCATAGTGGAGTATTCCTGTGACAACCTGACCATGTTTGGGGGAGGACTGTGGAAGGACTTTGGAACTTTGAGCTAGAAAAGCCATTAGAATATTTAGAGCTCAGTGGAAAGTTCTGAAGGAGCTTGGAAGACAATGTTAAGAACAGTGCAAAAGATGGAGGCCTGGCTTGTGAAATTTCGGAGGGAAGATTAAAGACTCTTATAGTGGCCATGTTTTGATTGTGAAGATTCTGTGGTTTTGGTTAGCTGGGGCTGACGAATCAGCTGTGAGTAACAAGATACCAGAACCACTAAAGCAAACCTTTGTGTTATTGGGACTATAGATGCTGGTTAGCTGGGGCTAAGAGATTAGCGGTGATTAAGAAGAGACCAGCATCACTGAGATGAAATCTTCTTGAAAATGTTTTCTGAGAGCACAGAGAGTGTGTTCCAGAGATAGCCACAGTTGTATTTTGTGCTGTGGCTGGACTTGGTACTGTGTAAGAGTCACCCAGATGGTACTGGTTTTGAAGGCATGAAGGGATCATGAAGAGCAGCTGAGGCTCTTGGCACAGTAAGAGGTCACAGAAGGCCATTGGTGAAGGTGCAGCGTCAGTTGCAATTGATGGCCCAGGACTTGAAGGGGTCATGCATAGGAGCAGAGGCTTGTCACCATGAAGAGAGCCTATGAGAGGCTATTGTTGAGGCCTAATTACAGTAGAAGTCAGCAGTGTTTTGGAGATGCCAGTGCCATGAGATGACCACCAAGAACAGCAGCAGCAGTGGAGTATAGGCAGCTGGAGCCTAGAAGACAAGCTGTGTGCTACAATGGGCAGAGCTGGAGAAGTGACCCACGCCCTTGGAGGAGCACGGAAGATTGTGAGTTGGATCCCAGACCTTGAATCATTGGAGTTTGAGTTTTGCTTTTGGTTGTGATTGTGCCCTGATATGTTTCCCTCTCGTAGGAAGAAAGTATTTTAGTGGAGCCCACAGTTAAAAGACTGAATTATAAAAGACTTTGAATTTTAAAGATATTGGACATTTTAAGGTGATTGAACTTTTAATGTGTAAAGACTGTGGGACTTTTAATGTAATTTAGATCTTGGGGATGAATAAAAAAGTAAGGGTTGAGGCTCAATAGTGATGTGTTTGTGTGTCAAGTTGACAAGGGGTCAATTGTACTGGCTAGTTTTGTGTGTCTACTTAACACAGGCTGGAGTTATCACAAAGAAAGGAGCTTCCTGACCTGCGTGAGTTCCAGTCCTGACTTCCTTTAGTGATGAACTTCAATGTGGAAGTGTAAGCTCAATAAACCCTTTCCTCCAAGTTGCTTCTTGGTCATGATGTTTGTGCAGGAATAGAAACCCTGACTAAGATACTGCTATACCACTCCTGGGCATATACCCAGAGGATTCCCCAGCATGCAATAAGGACCCATGCTCCACTATGTTCATAGCAGCCCTATTTGTAGTAGCCAGAAGCTGAAAAGAACCCAGGTGACTCTGAACAGAGGAATGGATACGAAAAAAAAATGTGGTATATATATACAATGGAGTACTATTCAGCCATTAGAAACAATGAATTCATGAAATTCTTAGACAAATGGATGGAGCTGGAGAATATCATACTAAGTGAGGTAACCCAGTCTCAAAAGATCAATCATGGTATGCACTCACTGATAAGTAGATATTAGCCTAGAACCTTTGAATACCCAAGACATAATCCACATATTATATGATGTCCAAGAAGAATGGCGGAGTGGCCTCTGGTTCTGGAAAGACTCAGTGCAGCAGTATAGGGGAATACCAGAACAGGGAAATGAGAAGGAGTAGATGGGGGAACAGGGGAAGAAGGCTTATGGGACTTTCGGGGAGTGGGGAGTCAGAAAAGGAGAAATTATTTGAAACGTAAATAGAATATACAGAATTAAAAAAAATAGAAATACATTTTTAAAAGAAATTAAAAAAAAAACCTCAGGAGACAGCGGATGCTGGCTCCACTGCTGGTGGGAATGCAAGCTGGTACAACCCTTGTGTACAATCAGACCAACATGGACAAAGGATGGTCTTCAATAGAAGCAAATAGAACAGAAAGCTCACAGACATATGGAAGCTGAACAGCGCCCTACACAATGATAACTTGGTCAAGGAAGAAACAGAGAAGTTGAAGACATTTGAGAATTAAAAGAAAGGCTCAACATACCCAAACTTATGGGACACAATGAAAGTACTAAGAAGAGAGCTCATAGCTCTGAGTGCCTCCAAAAAGAAACTGGAGAGATTTTCCCTTTCCTGGATCCCCCCTCCCCAAAAGTCCCATAAGCCCTCTTCCCTCCCCCTGTTCCCCAATCCACCCCTTCCCACTTCCCTGTCCTGGTATTCCCCTACACTGCTGCACTGAGCTTTTCCAGTGTAAATAAAGAATGTAAATGAAATGTAAGTATAGAATATATCGAATAAAAAAAAAAGAAACTGGAGAGAGCATACACTAGCACATTGACAACAGACCTCAAAACTTTAGAACAAAAAGAAGCAAATACACTCAAGAGGAGAAGATGACAGGAAATAATCAAACTCAGGGCAGAAATCAACCAAGTAGAAACAAAAAGAAGTATAGGAAATAATAAACAAATCTAGGAGCTAGTTCTTTGAGAAAATCAACTAGACAGACAAACCCTTAGCCAGAGTAACCAAAGTGCGCAGAGGCAGAATCCAAATTAACAAAATCAGAAATGAAAAGGGAGATACAGAAACTAAAGAAAATTTTTAAAAAAATCATCAAATCCTACTTCAAAAGTCTATATTCAGCTAAACTGGAAAAGCAAGTTGAAGTAGAAATTTTCTAGACAAATACTAAATACCAAAGTTAAATCAGAATCAGATAAAACATCCAAACTCTCCCATAACCTTTATATGAATAGAAGCAGTTGTTAAAAGTCTCCCAACCAAAAATGCCCAGGATCAAATGGGTTTAGTGCAGAATTCTATCAGAACTTCAAAGACGACCTAATACCAATACTCTTCAAATTATTCCACAAAATAGAAACAGAAGGAACACTACCCAATTCATTCTATGAATCAACAGTTAAGCTGATACCAAAACTGCACAAAGAGCCAACAAAGAGAATGTCAGACCAATTTCCCTTGTGAATATCGATGCAAAAATACTCAATAAAATTGTCAAAAACTGAATCCAAGAACACTTCCAAATGATAATCGTGATCAAGCAGGCTTCATCCCAGGGATGCAGGGATGGTTCAATATACTGAAGTCCATCAATGTAATCCACTACATAAACTCAAAGAAAAGAAGCACATGATCATTTCATTAGATGCTGCAAAAGCATTTGACAACATGTAGCATCCCTTCATGTTGAAAATCTTGGAGAAGTGTTCCTGTTTCTCCACATCCTCGCCAACACCTGCTGTCTCCTGAATTTTTAATCTTAGCCATTCTGATTGGTATAAGGTGAAGTCTCAGGGTTGTTTTGATTTGCATTTCCCTAATGACTAATAAAGTTGAGCATTTTTTAAGGTGTTTCTCTGCCATCCTAACTTCTTCAGGTGAGAATTCTTTGTTTAACTCTGTACCCCATTTTTTAATACAGTTGTTTGGTTTTCTGGAGTCTAACTTCTTAAGTTCTTTATATATATTCGATATTAGCCCTCTATCTGATGTAGGATTGGTGAAGATCTTTTCCCAATTTGTTGGTTGCCGATTTGTTCTCTCGATGGTGTCCTATGCAGTACAGAAACTTTGTAATTTTATGAGGTCCCATTTGTCAATTCTTGATCTTAGAGCATATGCTATTGGTATTCTGTTCAGAAACTTTCTCCCTGTACCGATGTCCTCAAGGGTCTTCCCCAGTTTCTTTTCTATTAGCTTCAGGGTGTCTGGCTTTATGTGGAGGTCCTTTATCCATTTGGATTTGAGCTTAGTACAAGGAGATAAGAATGGATCAATTCGAATTCTTCTGCATGCTGACCTCCAGTTGAACCAGCACCATTTGTTGAAAAGGCTATCTTTTTTCCATTGGATGTTTTCAGCCCCTTTTTCGAGGATCCAGTGGCCATAGGTGTGTGGGTTCATTTCTGGATCTTCAATCCTGTTCCATTGATCTGCCTGCCTGTCACTGTACCAATATGGTACAACCACTCTGGAAATCAGTCTGGTGGTTCCTCCGAAAACTGAGCACCTCACTTCCAGAAGATCCTGCTATACCACTCCTGGGCATATACCCAAAAGATTCCCCAACATGTAATAAGGATACATGTTCCACTATGTTCATAGCAGCCCTATTTATAATTGCCAGAATTTGGAAAGAACCCAGGTATCCCTCAAAAGAAGAGTGGATGCAAAAAATGTGGTATATATACACAATGGATTACTATTCAGCCATCAGAAACAACGAATTCATAAAATTCTTAGGCAAATGGATGGAGCTGGAGAATATCATACTAAGTGAGGTAACCCAGACTCAAAAGATAAATCATGGTATGCACTCACTAATAAGTGGATATTAACCTAGAAAACTGGAATACCCAAAACATAATCCACACATCAAATGAGGTACAAGAAGGATGGAGGAGTGGCCCCTTATTCTGAAAGACTCAGTTAAGCAGTATAGAGCAAAATCAGAACAGGGAAGTGGGAAGGGTTGGGTGGGAAAACAGGGGGAGGGAAAGGGACTGATGGGACTTTCCGGGAGTGGGGGTCCAGAAAAGGGGAAATCATTTGAAATGTAAATAAATATATCAATAAATTTAAAAATAAAATGTCTTGGAGAGATCAGAAATGTAAAGCCCATACCGAAACTTAGTGAAAGCAACATACATACACCAAATCAGTAGCCAACATCAAACTAAATGAAGAGAAACTTGAAGCAATCCCACTAACATCAGGGACTAGACAAGGCTGCCCACTCTCTCCCTATCTACTCAATATAGTACTTGAAGGTCTAGCTAGATCAATTACACCACAAAAGGAAGTCAAAAGGATACATTCAAAATATCACTAATTGCAGATATGATAGTATACTTAAGTGGCCCCAAAAATTTCACCAGAGAGCTTCTACAGCTGACAACTTCAACAAAGTAGCTGGATATACAATAAACTCAAACAAATCAGTAGCCTTCCTATACTCAAAGGATAAACAGGCTGAGAAAGAAATTAGGAAAATACCACCCTTCACAATAGTCACAAACAATATAAAATATCTTTTTTGACTCTAACCCATTAAGTGAAATATATAAAATACCTTTCTGTGACTCAAACCTAATAAGTGAAAGATCAGTATGACACAAACTTTTAGTTTTTGTAGAAAGAAATCGAAGAAGCCCTCAGAATGAGGAAGTTCTCCTATGCTTGTGTATTGGCAGGATTATTATAGTAAAAATGTCCACTCTGCCAAAAGCAGTCTCCAGATTCAACGCAATCCCCATCAAAATTTCCACTCAATTTTTCATAGTCTTAGAATGAACAATTCTCAAAATCATTTGAATTAAGAAAAAATCGAGGATAGTGAAAACAATTTTCAACAATAAAAGAAATTCTGGGGGAGTCATCATTCCTGACTTCAAGCTGTAGGGCAGAGCTATAGTGATAAAAACTGCATGGCATTGGTACAGTGTTAGGCAGGAAGATCCAGAAATGAACCCACACAACCATGGTCACTTGATTTTTCATAAAGGAGCTAAAACCAGCCAGTAGAAAGAAGGTAGCATTTTCAACAAATTGTGGTCATTCAACTGTTAGTCAACATGTAGAAGAATGCAAATTGTTCCTTTCTTATCTCCCTGTAGGGGAATACCAGGGCAGGAAGAAGGGAGTATGTGGGTGGATGGGGGAGCACTGTCATAGAATCAGCAGGAGGGGATGGGATAGGAGGTTTCCTTAGGGGAGAACTGGAAAGGTGAAAACATCTGATGTGTAAATAAGAAAATATCCAAGAAAAAAGAAAAAAGGGCAATTACAAAAAATGGAATAACAAATAAAAAACATATAGCCTATCAATCATCCACAGGGACACCAACAACCTTTCAGTCAGGGAACAGTCTGTCATTCCCAGGACAAAGATATTGCTTGTCAGTCATTCCTAGGAAGAGCTAAGTACTTGTCATGTATGTATAGGAAATGACCTCAGCCTATCAATAATGTGTAGGAATCTGGCTCAGTCTGTCAGTTTTCAAGAGAAAACTCACACAGACAGGCAATGATCCAAAGTAAAGACCAAGAGCAGGCCTATCTTGGAGACAAAATTCATTCATTCAGTCAGTCATCTATAGGAAATATCTAAAAAGTATCAAGCTCAGAAAACAACCTCATTCTATTACCTATAGGAAGGAAACACCCATACCCTGTCAATCACCCATAGTAAACACCCACAATCTGTCACTCATACATGGTAGTGGAACACAGGCTATTAATCATCTATAGGAAATGCCCTCAGTGTGTCAATCCTCCAGAGGACACACCTACAGATGATCAGATTTCAAGGGCAAGGCTACAGCTGTGTTTGTCTTCCAGAGGAGAAGGCCACAGCCTGTGATTTGTTCACAGGACAAGGCTCAAGCCTGTCAGTCATCCATATTAAACAACCACAGTCTGTCAATCATCCATAGGATGTGCCCACATTTACCTATGTGTGGACCACATACACCAAAGTGGAAACTTCTAGTTCGTCGACATTCAGCTATGTCAAATGATGTTTTGCTGCTGCACACAGATTAAAGGATGTCTTGCTAAAGCAAACATGCGGGAGAATGTTTACCTGAAGCAGACACAGGAGAAAAGATGTTTTGCTGCAACAGACACAGGAAAGAATGCTTACCTGAAGCAAACACAGATGACGGATGTTTTGATATAGCAGATATGTGAAAGGACCTGTGATAGAGTATAAATATGACCCCCACACAGAGTGGGGCATGAGCACTGACCTTGGTTTGGGTTGCTCTGCCTGGCTATAGCTTTGTTTGAGTCACAGACGTTTCAAAGAAGGCTGAGCACACTCAGCTAGGTCCAACAATGACTCTTTACTACAATGGGTGTAACTTGAATGGGCTTCACAAAGTGCATTCAGGGGACAAACAGGATCACATTAGGAGACAATGTCCCTCCTACAGCTTTTCACAGGTGCATTGCCAGGCAGACTTTCTTCTTCAAGTTAACTTCAATGGGCTACATTCATTTTCCCACCTGAGGTTTTGATGTTCTTTGCCTGGAACTTACTCTTCTGTCTCTTTTCCCTGATTCACACAAGTTTCCTTTAAAATGTTACTCCTTCAAAAATGCATTCCCTGGATATATCTATTCCTCTCACACCAAAAGCCACTGACTTCAGGCTGCCTGGACAGCTTTCCTTTATAAAACTTCCTGGGATACTTATCATGACTGTAATTAAATTTAATTGCAATGGATTTGTAATAGACTGTTTACAATCATAATGATTTTATCACTTTCTGATGGATATCTGAGCAGGCCCACTGATGTCCACATCCTAAAATTTCCTAATGGAACTAAATTCCAGCGTGCTTGTTGAAGTTGACTGTACAGTGGAAACTCTTTAAAAAGTAGAGGGCTATTCCCATAAAAACTGAAAATCAAGGGGACTAAGTCATTTTCTAAAAGCAATTAACATAAGTAAATGGCTGCAGAAAGTTTAGGAGATGCTGAGGGATCTCAGAACATTCCATTTTTTATATTGAACCAAGTTTTGTCTTATGAATTCTGAAGGTCACTTTTTACCTGGAAGTAGAAAATTCACTTGACTTCATTATACAGAATAGTACTTCCTGAGAAGTACTCCAAAAGTATAGAGAATAAAAACAAAAATTCATAAATCAGACATCATGAAATTCAAAAGTTTAAATCAAAGAACACCATTATTTGAAAGAAACAGACGCCTCTATCATGTGTATTTTTCTTTCTATTTAATAAGAACCTTTCTATTTTTTCACTACTACAAACATACATATTCATATACATATATAAAATCCAAAAATATAAAATCTTACTAATGCCTTATAAAAAAAAGTATATTTACAATATAAACACAAGTAAAACATTATGTATTAAGCTTCACTCTCCTAAGTAGCATTCAAGATATGCAAGGTACTCTGCATGCTACCAGAACAGAAACGTAAGCATGGCTATCTCAAAGTTACAAACATTGCAAACTAAAATAGTGACTGGCCTGTAAGCTATGCTGGTGCAGTAGTGGAACAAATGTTATGGATATAATTATATCTCCTGATTATATTTAAAACACAATCCATGTTACAGAAAGTGTTGTACTTTGAGGCAATGGAGTACTACTCAGCTATTAAAACAATGACTTGCTGAAATTCTTAGGCAAATGGACGGAAGTAGAAAATATCATCCTGAGTGAGGTAAGCCAGTCACAAACAATGCACATGGTATGTACTCACTGATAAGTGGATATTAGCCCCAAAGCTTGGAATACCCAAGATACAATTCTTAGACCACATGAAGCTCAAGAAGAAGGAAGACCAAAGTATGGATACTTCTGTCCTTCTTAGAAGGGGGAATAAAATACCCACGAAAGGAGATACAAAGTGTGGAGCAGAGACTGAGGAAAAGTCCATCCAGAGACTGCCCCACCTGGGAATCTATATCATACACAGTTATCAAGCCCAGCCACTATTATGAATTCCAAGAAGTACTTTCAGACAGTAGCCTGATGTAGCTGTCTCTTGATAGCCTCTGTCAGAATCTGACAAATACAGAGGCTTGCAGCCAACCATTGGATTGAATACAGGGTCCCCAGTGGAAGATGTAGAGAAAGGTCTGTAGGAGCTGAAGGTGTTTGCAACCCCATAGTAGGAACAATAATATCAACCAACCAAACCCTCCCAGAGCTCGCAGGGACTAAACCACCAACCAAAGAGTATATATGTAGTAACCCATGGCTCCACCTTATTTGTAGCAGAGGATGGACTTGTTGGACATCAATGGGAGGAGGGGCCTTTGGTTTTGTGAAGGTTTGATGCCCCAATGTAGGGGAATGGCAAGGCGGGGGAAGTGGGAGTGGTTGGGTGGGTGGAGGAACACACTCATAGAAGCAGGAACAGGGGCGATGGGATAGGAGTTTTGTGGGTTGGACTTGGAAAGGGGATAATATTTGAAATGTAAATAAAGAAAATATCCTATAAAAAAGATAATAGTATATTTCTTTCTATTTAATAACAACCTTTCTATTTTTCCAATGTATTACAAGCATACATAAATATTCATATACATATATAAAATCTAAAATTATAAAATTATGTCAATCTAAAAAACAATTCAAAAAGACAGAAAATGTCTACCGTGATTTTACAACCACATTAATTAGTCACAGATTATGAAAATGTGTGCATAAGATGCTGCCTGCTAGCCAGGCGGTGGTGGTGTATGCCTGTAATCCTAGCACTCTGGGAGGCAGAGGCAGGTGGATTTCTGAGTTTGAGGCCAGCCAGGTCTACAGAGTGAGTTCCAGGATTGCCAGGGCTATACAGAGAAACCCTGCCTCAAAAAAACAAAACAAACAAACAAAAAACCCAAAAAATCAAATCAAAGAATGCTGCCTGCTACTATGTTGTTAATTACAATGATACAACAGCAGGTTCCATTACAGATATAAGATTATCAAATAATTTGTAGGTGATATGTCTTTTGAAATATCAACTAATATAGTATAGTAAAAATTTCATTTGAGTTCTAAAATACTGCAATCTCCTATTGCACAGAAAAATATGCATCAGATTATAAAATCTGAACATAGAAATTTACACACGAAAATATTTTCCATGACGTAATACACATTTTATCCCCCTGAATTTAGGGGAATTAAAATATACAATGAAGTCCCTATATTTACTTTTGAGTCAATATATGACTACTCAGATATGAAAGGCTCATAAAATTTCAACCATGTTCACTTCAGATACTGAAGCTTCCAGCACAGAAATCTGAATAGAGCTATTTGCTGAGGAACATTTAATCCTTGAGATGATGAGAATGGAGAACCCAAGATAAATAGAATTATAGAACTGCAGGTGAATTCAACTTCACTTTTTATTTAAACAGAAACTCAAAGCCTCAGATCCTGGTAGAGCATGCTGAAACTGTACTTTAAACAAGCATTTTTCTCTTGTTCAAATTTTGAGGGCTCTCATAGTTTTCCTCATGTAGGAATCATCTTTTAAGATTCAGGCTAAGTTTTAGTGTAAATCACACTACATCAATATAGCCATTTTAGATATGTAATCACTCTCCTATCCCAAACTTCCTCAGTTTCCAATATGCCCAAAAGTATTTTTGATCACACAAACCAGTTTTCCATTAAAACACTTCAACTCATTCTCATCAAAATCTTCGGTCAGTATTCAGATTGTTACTACTAATGCTCTTGTCTTCTGACAGACACCAACTCTAAAATCAATTTGTCACTTTGGATTATATCTACATATGGCATATTTAGAACTTAACCCAAACATCCAAACAGGAAACTCAATATGAGTTCTTTTACCTGTGTGGATTTCCCTTTGGATTGGTTTTTATTGTCACCTATAAAAACTGTTATTGATAAAAATTCTCTCTACATACACCAAGAGGAAGAGGCAAGAAATACTTGAATGCATACCAAATTCAGGAGAATTGATACACATATCAATTAGTGGCACCAATTGGAAGAGCTGAATTTATGATGTATATTTTGTATAGATATATTCATAAATGTAAGAATAATGGAATACATGTAGACTAAGAGTCAAATGTTTTAAAAGATATAAACAGTCAATTAATAAAAAGAAAAGACAGAGACATCTTCCACAATGGCAACACTGGTAACAACACTGAACCAGTGTGTAATTCTTCTTTCTGCCTCTTAAATATTCACAGCTAACAGAGGAAAAATCTTTTATGATAACCCGTGACAGAGGATTTAAGAAATAGTTGTGGTCAATATCACCTCATACTCTCAAAGAAGTACACATATTCTAATGAATGCATTAACCTAACTGCCTGTTTTATTCATTTATTATCTAGAATATCGAGCATATGACTGTCATCAATAAAATTCCCAATTTGGGCTGTCCACATGTCCTAATGAACAGAGTAATATGGGAAAACATCAAACTCTCAAAGGCCACTGATCATTGTGCTTTGTCCTCACAGTTCCTGCAGGAAGAGATCTTATAGAGAGTATGTGAATGTTACTGAAAGCCTCATGTGAAGTCTATTTGTGGAAGTCACACTGAGCAGGAAGGAATAGGATCATGGCAGAAATGTTGTGAGAACCTGAGGGACAGCTCTGCTGACATCTCTAAATGCCCAATTCATAACAGCAGCTTTGACCATGGTTCACCATGAGATAACTGTAGCCATGGGAAAGCAATGGTCAGGAAGAGGTAGGTCTGTTATGGAGCAATGGACAGAGTGCTGCATATTTCAGTCTTTATCATTGAAACAAGTCGCAAGGACAAAGTACTTTTTCTTTCATTGTAGCATCTTTTTTTTCCGTTTTCTTTTTTTCTTTTCCTTTTTTTTTCAATTTTCTACATTCTTTGTTTAAATTCCAAATGATTTCCCCTTTCTTGATTTCCTGCTCCCCATAAGTACCATAAGCCTTCTTTCCTCTGCCCATTCCCCTCCCACTTCTCTATCCTGGCAATCCCCTACATTGTTGCACAAAGCCTTTCCAGGAAGAGGGCACTCTCCTTCCCTCTTGGGAATCATTTGATATGTTAATTGTGTCTTGAGTATTCAAAGTTTCTGGGCTAATTAACATCCACTTATCAGTGACTACATTCTATGTGTATTATTTTGTGATTGGGTTACCTCACTTAGGATGATATTTTCCAGTTCCAACTATTTGCCTAAATGTAACCCGTCCTGCGGGTCAGTTATTCCAGGGTTCCGGAGGGGCGCTACCTGCGGGTCAAGAAGGGGGGAGAAGGAGGGAGGCCAAGCACCAAGAAAGACAGAGTCACTCTGGGTTTTGTCAAAGCCTCCTTTATTGTTCTGGGGTACCCAAGTTATAAGGCTTTCAGGAGGGGCGTACCCCAAGGTAGGGACAAAGGAAGGAAGGGCAATTAGCAGTTTCAGCAGGAGGAGATAAGGGTCCTCTAGTGGAGACAACAGGTGTTTGCACAGGCCGGAGCCTGCTGCAGTTATCTCAGGACTTCCTTCCACCGCAATTACCGGAGTCAGCGGGAGATGATGCAGGCAGGATCATTCTGCAGTTATCTTCTAGACAATGGCTAAACCAATGCCCGCGGGAGAGGCTCTTGTTTGCTTAACTCAGGGCCTTTGCCCTGTCAGCCAGAGTGAGGGTCTCTAATGGCTTCCCACACTAAAAATTTAATGAATTCATTGTTTTTAATTGCTGAGTAGTATTCCATTGTGTAAATATACCACATTTTCTGTATCCATTCCTCCACTGAGGGACATCTGTATTCTTTCCAGCTTCTGGCTATTATAAATAAGGCCGCTATGAACATAATGGAGCATGTGTCCTTATTGCATGCCAGGGAATCCTCTGGGTAAATGCCCAGGAGAGGTATAACAGGGTCCTCCAGAAGTGTCATGCCCAGTTTTCTTAGGAACCACCAGACTGATTTCCAGAGTGGTTGTACCAGCTTGCAATCCCACCAGCAGTGGAGGACTGTTCCTCTTTCTCTACATCCTTGCCAACACCTGCTGTCTCCTGTTTATTTTTATTTGATATATTCTTTATTTACATTTCAAGTGAGTTTTCCTTTCCTGGATCCCCCCCTTCCTGAGAGTCCCATAAGCCCTCTTCCCTCTCCCAGTTACCAAATCCACCCCTTCCCACTTCCATGTTCTGGTGTTCCCTGACACTGTTGTACTGAGCTTTTCCAGGACTGGGGGCCACTTCTTCCTTCTACTTGGGCATCATTTGATATGTGCATTGTGTCTTGGGTATTCCAAGCTTCTGGTCTAATATCCACTTATCAGTGAGTGCATACCATGAGTGTTCTTTTGAGACTGGGTTACCTCACTTAGGGTGATATTTACCAGTTCCAACCATTTGCCTAAAAATTTAATGAAATCATTGTTTTTAATTGCTGAGTAGTATTCTGTTGTGTAAATATACCACATTTTCTGAATCCGTTCCTCCACTGAGGGACATCTGTGTTCTTTCCAGTTTCTGGCTATTATAAATAAGGCTGCTATGAACATAGTGGAGCATGTGTCTTTGTTGCATGACAAGGGAATCCTCTGGGTATATGCCCAAGAGTGGTATGGCAGGGTCCTCTGGAATGTCATGCCCAGTTTTCTGAGGAACCGCCAGACTGATTTCCATAGTGGTTGTATCAGCTTGCAATCCCACCAGCAGTGGAGGAATGTTCCTCTTTCTTCACATCCTTGCCAACACCTGCTGCTCTAAGATCAAGAATTGACAAATGGGACCTCATAACATTGCCAAGTTTCTGTAAGGCAAAGGACACCATCAAAAGGACAAATCAGCAACCAACAAATTGGGAAAAGATCTTCACCAATCCTACATCAGATAGAGGGCTAATATCCAATATATATAAAGAACTCAAGAAGTTAGACTCCAGAAAACCAAACAACCCTATAAAAATGGGGTACAGAGTTAAACAAGGAATTCTCACCTGAAGAACTTCAGATGGCAGAGAAAGATCTTAAAAAATGCTCAACTTCATTAGTCATTAGGGAAATCAAATCAAAACAACCCTGAGTTTTCACCTTATACCAGTCAGAATGGCTAAGATTAAAAATTCAGGAGACAGCAGGTGTTGGAGAGGGTGTGGAGAAAGAGGAACACTCCTCCACTGCTGGTGGGGTTGCAAATTGGTACAACCACTCTGGAAATCAGTCTGGTGGTTCCTCTGAAAACTGGGCACCTCACTTCCAGAAGATCCAGCTATACCACTCCTGGGCATATACCCAGAAGATTCCCCAGCATGTAATAAGGATCCATATTCCACTATGTTCATAGCAGCCCTATTTATAATTGCCAGAAGCTGGAAACAACCCAGGTATCCCTCAACAGAAGAGTGGATGCAAAAAATGTGGTATATATACACAATGGAGTACTATTCTGCCACAATGAAACAATGAATTCATGAAATTTGTAGGCAAATGGATGGAGCTGGAGAACATCATACTAAGTGAGGTAACCCAGACTCAAAAGATGAATCATGGTATGCACTCACTAATAAGTGGATATTAACCTAGAAAACTGGAATACCCAAAACATAATCCAAACATCAAATGAGGCACAAGAAGAACGGAGGAGTGGCCCCTTGTTCTGGAAAGACTCAGTGAAGCAGTATAGGGCAAAACCATAATGGGGATGTGGGAAGGGTTGGGTGGGAGGACAGGGGGAGAGAAGGAGGCTTATGGGACTTTCGGGGAGTGGGAAGGCTAGAAAAGCAGAAACAATTGGAAATGTAAATAAAAAATATATCGAATTAAAAAAATGGAAAAAAAAATAGGATGGGATCCTGTAACCTGGGACGGACCTCTGTGGCAGGACACCATGAGGCTGGGAACTTTGAACCTTCAGATTCTCAAGGGCTTATATCACCCAAAGAAATAGACTTTCCACCCTCCTTATAAGATGCACCCCTCTCCATACCCCTTGAAGTATTGACTTTCTACCTCTGACTGAGGAAATTAATCCTTCATTGTCTTCAGTGACTTTATAATTGTTATTGTTTGTTATCTTCAATGCAGCAAATTTTATCTTGCTCTCCTCTCTTTTACCCTGGAGAACAAGATGTTTTATCCATAGAAGGCTTAGCCTATATTTAATTAAATATCACCACCTCCAAAGATCTGAATTTGGAATGTGTTTTCTCACTTCAAATGTTTAGGTATGGGACTTGAATACCTGAGGTTTCCAAGACTTTTATAATGAAGGAGTGTTGGATTTTGTCAAATGCATTCTCAGTATCTAATGAGATGATTTTGTTTTTTTTCCTTGAGTTTGTTTATATGGTGGATTATATAAATGGATTTCCATATATGGAACCATCGTGCATTCCTGGGATGAAGACTACTGGATCATGGTGAATGATCATTGTGATGTGTTCTTGGATTTTTTGCAAGAATTTTGCATCAATATTCATAAAGGAAATTGGTCTGAAGTTCTCTTTCTATGTTGGGCCTTTGTGTGATTTAGGTATAAGTATAATTGTGGCTTCATAGAACAAATTGGGTAGCATTCCTTCTGTTTCTATTTTGTGGAATAATTTGAAGAGTATTGGAATTAGGTCTTCATTGAAGGTCTGATAAAATTCTGCACCAAACCCACAGAAAAAAACCACACAATCATCTCATTAGATACTGAGAAAGCATTTGACAAAATCCAACACTCCTTCAGGGTAAAAGTCTTGGAAACAGCAGGAATTCAAGTCCCATACCTAAACATAGTGAAGGGAATATACAGGAAACCAGTAGCCAACATCAAACTAAATGGAGAGAAACTGGAAGCAATCCCACTAAAATCAGGGAGTTGACAAGGCTGCCTACTCTCCTCCTACCTATTCAATATAGTACTTGAAGTCCTAGCCAGAGCAATTAGACAACAAGGAAGTCAAACGGATAAAAATTGGAAAGGAAGAAGTCAAAATATCACTATTAGCAGATGATATGATAGTCTACTTAAAATTCCACCAGTGAACTCCTAAACCTGATAATGAACTTCATCAAGATGGCTGGATATACAATAAACTCAACCAAATCAATAACCTTCCTCTACTCAAAGGACAAACGGGCTGAGAAAGAAATTAGGGAGTACTATTGAGTGTGGGTAAGCAGAAGCACCAATTTAGCAGCTGGGACTCAAAAGCAATGGTGGCTATTGATACAGAATGAGATTAGGCCCAGAAAAGACATCACCAGATAGAGAAAAGAAAAAAAGAGTAGTCAAATATATCTATTTTTTCTGTAGCCTCAAAACATCATTTTTCAAAGTTGAGGTCAAGGTCAAGAGAAAGAAAACAAAAATTAGTTAATGATGGAAGCAAGCACAGGAGCCTGAACAGAAGCAAAGAGACAGGAATCCAAAGATAAGGCCTCTAAGAGACACAAGTCTGAGGAGCACAATGACAAAGAACACTCTACTGACAAAGGAAGAGAATGATTAAATTCATCTGGGAATGGTGAGGACAGACACAAACACAAAGAAAGGAAGTCATCATGGGGCAGAAGTTAGATCAAGTTAAAGACGCTATAGCAGTAGAAACAGGGAAAGGAAGAAGTCTTGCTCAAGAAGTAGGGATTGGAAAATCAATCCCAACCCAGAAGCAGAGGCAGGAAGATGTCACCATCTAGAAGCAGATATAGAAAAAGAAGGATCAGAACATTCTCCTTATTAAGATCCATACACAGGCATAGGACTAGAACCAGGAGCAGAACATGCAGTTGAAGTCAAGATAGAAGAGGATAAAAAAAAACCAAGAAGATTTAGCAGAAGCCTAAGCCAGACACCTAGTCCAACTCCCTTCAGAGGCAGAAACACAGCAATTTACCCATGAAGATTAGCTAGATGAAAAAGGACAAAGAAACTATAAGAACAAAAAATGAAATGGTCAAAATCAGAAACAACAAGAAATGGCTGCAGTGGCTGCAGCAACTGGAGGCAGTGTTGAAATCAGGAACCCAGGTTACCATGGTTACTCCTCAGATAGCTATGGACGCCCAAATAGTGGCCCTGGGAGCTAAAGCCTTGGCAGAGACAGGTATAGCAGCAGTGCCCAGTTACTATAACCCAGCAGCTGTGAATCCAGTGAAATTTGCTGAGCAAGAGAAAGAGAGGAAAATGCTCTGGCAAGGCAAGAAAGAAGGCAACAAATCTCAGTCTGCTGAAATCTTAAAAAAATGAATTTTGGAAACAAGGACCAAAATGTCAAATTTAGGAAGTTAATGGGCATTAAGAGTGAAGATGAGAGATCGGCGGCGGCGGCGGCGGCGGCAGCAGCGGCAGCAGTGGCTGCTCCAGCTGAAGGGCCATCAGCAGTGGAACCAAGGCGTCACAGGGACCAGTTAGGCCCTGCGCCCACGACCACTGACCTTCGCTGACCAGCCGGACAGCAAGCAGCTGCAGTTGTGCGGCGCCTTTCCTGCACGGAGGCCACTTCAGAACTCGGCCTCCCACCAGTCAGGAGAGGAGGATCCATCTTGGTTCCGTACTCCAGGAATCGGACAGACTGAGGTACACAAACATAATCCGAGGCCAACACCGCGGTGGTCTGAGCCCGACGTGCGTTGGCCTGCACCCAGGCCCTGGGCGGGTCGGGGGGCCATCGGGGTGCCAACCCAACCAGGAGGTTTTTTGCCCAGGCCTGCGAGCGCACCGCCGCCATTTTGCCTGCAGGAAGACAGAGAGCTCAGGCGGGCAGACCTGTAACAGGCATAGCCTAAGGCTAACAAAGCGGGGGTCCAGGCCCCAAAAGGCACAGGACTGACCCCAAGAACTGGGCGGCTTGGTGGGCCATCTGTGAGTCAACCCGCCCAGGTGATTGTTAGCAAAGCAGACTCTCCGGGCGCTTTCAGGGAGCGCGGGCGCACACGCCCGCCATCCTAGTCACCTGGCAAACCCAATTAACAGTCAAAGCCGTAGGGGAACTTTGCTCGGACCTTGGCCTCCCAGGCTTTTGCCTGGACTCAGGGACTGGGCGGCCAGGCTAACCTTGTGTGCGATAGCCCGGTTGGCAGATCGGCTGCCCAGCGGAGTGAGCGGAACTCAGGGGAGGTCACAGTAGCATACACCTTCGGCACTCCCTGGGAGTGCACATGGGCTCCATCTGCTCCACAGACACAATCTGGGGCAAGGCCTCAGGCAGAAGCCCTTAGCTCTACTCTCTCCAGTTCCGGATCCAGGTCAGTCTGGGCGGCGGCATTACATCTCCAAGTCCTGCAAGTGGCTAGCTGGGCTTCCGGGCGGCCAGCTGGGAGAAGTCAGTGTGCTCCAGTGAATCCAGCGGGCCCCAGCGGGAGCCTTCGGGTGCCTGCTTTGGGATCTGAACAGCCTGGGCAGCAGCACACTGTCTACAAGCAGTGCAGGAGGTAAGCTGTGCACCAGAGGCCAACTGGGAAGGGGCAGCTTGCACTGGTGAGTCCAGCACTGACAAGATAAACTAACACCAGTGAGATCTAGATGGCAAAAGGCAAACGCAGGAACGTCACTAACAGAAATCAAGGCAATATGGCAACATCTGAACCCAATTCTCCTCTACCAACATGTCCTGGATACCCCATCACACCAGTAAAACAAGATTTGGATTTAAAATCACTGGTCATGATGCTGGTACAGGAACACATGAAGGTCATACATAAAGAAATTCAGGAGACAATGGATCAAAAGGTAGAAGCCCTTGCAAGGGAAACACAAAAATCATTGAAAGAAATCCAGGAGAATACAAAAGCCAACAAGGAGGAAATGCAAAAAACACTTAAAGAAATACAGGAGAGCTTTGCTCAACAGGCTGAGGTCATGAAAGACGAAACACAAAAATCTCTTAAAGAAATACAGGAGAACTTTGGTCAACAGGCTGAGCTCATGAAAGAGAAAACACAAAAATCTCTTAAAGAATTACAGGAAAACACAAACATGCAAGTGAAGGAGCTAAGCAAAACCATCCAGGATCTAAAATCAGAAGTAGAAACAACTAAGAAAACTCAAAGGGAGACAACTTTGGAGATAGAAAGCCTTGGGAAGAAATCAGGGGACAGAGATACAAATATCAACAACAGAATACAAGAGATAGAAGAAAGAATCTCAGATGCTGAAGATTCCATAGAAACCATGGACTCAACAGTTAAAGAAAATGCAAAATGCAAAAAGCTTGTAACCCAAAATATCCAGGAAATCCAGGACACAATGAGAAGACCAAACCTAAGGATTATAGGCATAGAGGAGAGTGAAGATTTACAACTTAAAGGGCCAGCAAATATCTTCAATAAAATTATGGAAGAAAACTTCCCTAACCTAAAGAGAGAGATGCCCATGAATATACAAGAAGCCTACAGAACTCCAAACAGACTGGACCAGAACAGAAATACTTCCTGTCACATAATAATCAAAACAC
The DNA here is from genome assembly GCF_947179515.1 of Apodemus sylvaticus. NCBI lineage: Eukaryota > Metazoa > Chordata > Mammalia > Rodentia > Muridae > Apodemus > Apodemus sylvaticus. The sequence continues at coordinate 186,102,659 of NC_067472.1, forward strand.
CAAATGTTCTAAACAAAGAAAGAATACTAAAGGCAGTAAGAGAAAAAGGCCAAGTAACATATAAAGGAAGACCTATCAGAATCACAGCAGACTTTTCACCTGAGACTATGAAGGCTAGAAGGTCCTGGGCAGATCTCATGCAGACTCTAAGAGAACACAAATGCCAACCAAAACTACTATATCCAGCAAAACTCTCAATCACCATAGATGGAGAAACTAAGATATTTCATGACAAAACCAAGTTTACCCAATATCTATCCACAAACCCGGCCCTAAAAAGGATAATAGGAGGACAACACCAATACAAGGAGGGAAACTTCACCCTGGAAAAAGCAAGATAGTAACCTTTCATCAAACCCAAAAGAAGTTAAGCATTCAAATTTAAAAAATAACGTCAAAAATGATAGGAAGTAACAATCACTATTCCTTAATATCTCTTAACATCAATGGACTTAATGCCCCAATAAAAAGACACAGACTAACTGAATGGATACGTAAACAGGACCCTACATTTTGCTGCTTACAGGAAACACACCTCAGGGTCAAAGACAAACACTACCTTAGAGTAAAAGGCTGGAAGACAATTTTACAAGCAAATGGTCTCAGGAAACAAGCTGGAGTAGCCATTTTAATATCAGATAAAATTGACTTTCAACCCAAAGTCATCAAAAGAGACCCTGAGGGACACTTCTTGCTGGTCAAAGGAAAAATACAAAAAGAAGAACTGACAATCCTGAACATCTATGCCCCAAATGTAAGGGCACCCTCTTTTGTAAAAGAAACTTTATTAAAACTAAAAGCACACATTGCACCTAACACAATAATTGTGGGTGACTTCAACACTGCACTTTCCTCAATGGACCGATCAGGAAAACAGAAACTAAACAGGGACACAATGAAACTAATTGAAGCTTTGGACCAATTAGATTTAACAGATATATATAGAACATTCTATCCTAAAACAAAAGAATATACCTTTTTCTCAGCACCTCATGGTACCTTCTCCAAAATCGACCATATAATTGGTCACAAGACAGACCTCAACAAATATAAGAAGATCGAACTAATCCCATGCCTCCTATCTGATCACTATGGAGTAAAAGTGGTCTTCAATAGCAACAGAAACAACAGAAAGCCCACATACACGTGGAAACTGAACAATACTCTACTCAATGATACCTTGGTCAAGGAAGAAATAAAGAAAGAAATTAAAGACTTTTTAGAACACAATGAAAATGAAAACACAACATACCCAAATCTATGGGACACAATGAAAGCAGTGCTAAGAGGAAAACTCATAGCCCTGAGTGCCTCCAAAAAGAAAATGGAGAGAGCATACATTACCAGCTTAATGACACACCTGAAAGCCCTGGAACAAAAAGAAGCTATTTCGCCCAGGAGGAGTAGAAGGCAGGAAATCATCAAACTCAGGGCCGAAATCAATCAAGTAGAAACAAAGAGAACCATACAAAAAATCAACAATACCAGGAGCTGGTTCTTTGAGAAAATCAACAAGATAGACAAACCCTTAGCCAGAATGACCAAAGGGCACAGAGAAAGTATCCAAATTAACAAACTTAGAAATGAAAAGGGAGATATAACAACGGAAACTGAGGAAATCCAAAAAATCATCAGATCCTACTACAAGAGCCTATACTCAACACAACTGGAGAATCTGGAGGAAATGGACAATTTCCTTGACAGATACCAAATACCAAAATTAAATCAGGACCAACTAGACCATCTAAACAGTCCCATAATGCCTAAAGAAATAGAAGGAGTCATAGAAAGTCTTCCAACCAAAAAAAGCACAGGACCAGATGGCTTCAGTGCAGAATTCTACCAGACCTTCAAAGAAGAGTTAACACCAATACTCTTCAAACTATTCCACAAAATAGAAACAGAAGGAACACTACCCAATTCCTTCTACGAAGCCACAATTACGCTGATACCAAAGCCACACAAAGATCCAACAAAGAAAGAGAACTTCAGACCAATTTCCCTTATGAACATCGATGCAAAAATACTCAATAAAATTCTTGCCAACCGAATCCAAGAACACATCAAAACGATCATCCACCATGATCAAGTAGGCTTTATCCCAGGAATGCAGGGTTGGTTCAATATACGGAAATCCATCAATACAATCCACTACATAAACAAACTCAAAGAACAAAACCACATGGTCATTTCATTGGATGCTGAAAAAGCATTTGACAAAATTCAGCATCCCTTCATGCTTAAAGTCTTGGAGAGAACAGGAATTCAAGGCCCATACCTAAACATAGTAAAAGCAATATACAGCAAACCGGTAGCCAGCATCAAACTAAATGGAGAGAAACTTGAAGCAATCCCACTGAAATCAGGGACCAGACAAGGCTGCCCCCTTTCTCCTTATCTTTTCAATATTGTACTTGAGGTACTAGCTCGGGCAATTCGACAACATAAGGAGGTCAAAGGGATACAAATTGGAAAGGAAGAAGTCAAACTATCATTATTTGCAGACGACATGATCGTCTACCTAAGTGACCCAAAGAACTCCACTAGAGAGCTCCTACAGCTGATAAACAACTTCAGCAAAGTGGCAGGTTATAAAGTCAACTCAAGCAAATCAGTGGCCTTCCTATACTCAAAGGATAAGCAGGCTGAGAAAGAAATTAGGGAAATGACCCCCTTCACAATAGCCACAAACAGTATAAAGTATCTTGGGGTGACTCTTACCAAACATGTGAAAGATCTGTATGACAAGAACTTCAAGACTCTGAAGAAGGAAATGGAAGAAGACCTCAAAAAATGGGAAAACCTCCCATGCTCATGGATCGGCAGAATCAATATAGTTAAAATGGCCATTTTGCCTAAAGCACTATACAGATTCAATGCAATACCCATCAAAATCCCAACTCAATTCTTCACAGAGCTAGAAAGAGCAATTATCAAATTCATCTGGAACAACAAAAAACCCAGGATAGCTAAAACTATTCTCAGCAACAAAAGGAAATCTGGGGGAATCAGTATCCCTGACCTCAAGCAATACTACAGAGCAATAGTGTTAAAAACTGCATGGTATTGGTACAGTGACAGACAGGAGGATCAATGGAACAGGATTGAAGATCCAGATATGAACCCACACACCTATGGCCACTTGATCCTCGACAAAGAGGCTGAAAACATCCAATGGAAAAAAGATAGCCTTTTCAACAAATGGTGCTGGTTCAACTGGAGGTCAGCATGCAGAAGAATGCAAATTGATCCATCCTTGTCTCCTTTTACTAAGCTCAAATCCAAATGGTTCAAGGACCTCCACATAAAGCCAGACACTCTGAAGCTAATAGAAAAAAAAACTGGGGAAGACCCTTGAGGACATCGGTACAGGGAGAAAGTTTCTGAACAGAACACCAATAGCGTATGCTCTAAGAGCAAGAATTGACAAATGGGACCTCATAAAATTACAAAGTTTCTGTAAGGCAAAGGACACCATCAAGAGGACAAATCGGCAACCAACAAATTGGGAAAAGATCTTCACCAATCCTACATCAGATAGAGGGCTAATATCCAATATATATAAAGAACTCAAGAAGTTAGACTCCAGAAAACCAAACAACCCTATTAAAAAATGGGGTACAGAGTTAAACAAAGAATTCTCACCTGAAGAACTTCGGATGGCGGAGAAGCATCTTAAAAAATGCTCAACTTCATTAGTCATTAGGGAAATGCAAATCAAAACAACCCTAAGATTTCATCTTACACCAGTCAGAATGGCTAAGATTAAAAATTCAGGAGACAGCAGGTGTTGGAGAGGGTGTGGAGAAAGAGGAACACTCCTCCACTGCTGGTGGGGTTGCAAATTGGTACAACCACTCTGGAAATCAGTCTGGCGGTTCCTCCGAAAACTGGGCACCTTACTTCCAGAAGATCCTGCTATACCACTCCTGGGCATATACCCAGAAGACTCCCCACCATGTAATAAGGATACATGTTCTACTATGTTCATAGCAGCCCTATTTGTAATTGCCAGATGCTGGAAAGAACCCAGGTATCCCTCAACAGAAGAGTGGATGCAAAAAATGTGGTATATCTACACAATGGAGTACTATTCAGCCATTAGAAACAATGAATTCATGAAATTCTTAGGCAAATGGATGGAGCTAGAGAATATCATACTAAGTGAGGTAACCCAGACTCAAAAGGTGAATCATGGTATGCACTCACTAATAAGTGGATATTAACCTAGAAAACTGGAATACCCAAAACATAATCCACACATCAAATGAGGTACAAGAAGAAAGGAGGAGTGGCCCCTGGTTCTGGAAAGACTCAGTGAAACAGTATTCAGCAAAACCAGAACGGGGAAGTGGGAAGGGGTGGGTGGGAGGACAGGGGAAGAGAAGGGGGCTTGCGGGACTTTCGGGGAGTGGGGGGGCTAGAAAAGGGGAAATCATTTGAAATGTAAATAAATTATATCGAATAAAAATAAAAAAAAAAAATTCAGGAGACAGCAGGTGTTGGAGAGGGTGTGGAGAAAGAGGAACACTCCTCCACTGCTGGTGGGGTTGCAAATTGGTACAACCACTCTGGAAATCAGTCTGGCGGTTCCTCCGAAAACTGGGCACCTTACTTCCAGAAGATCCTGCTATACCACTCCTGGGCATATACCCAGAAGACTCCCCACCATGTAATAAGGATACATGTTCTACTATGTTCATAGCAGCCCTATTTGTAATTGCCAGATGCTGGAAAGAACCCAGGTATCCCTCACCAGAAGAGTGGATGCAAAAAATGTGGTATATCTACACAATGGAGTACTATTCAGCCATTAGAAACAATGAATTCATGAAATTCTTAGGCAAATGGATGGAGCTAGAGAATATCATACTAAGTGAGGTAACCCAGACTCAAAAGGTGAATCATGGTATGCACTCACTAATAAGTGGATATTAACCTAGAAAACTGGAATACCCAAAACATAATCCACACATCAAATGAGGTACAAGAAGAAAGGAGGAGTGGCCCCTGGTTCTGGAAAGACTCAGTGAAACAGTATTCAGCAAAACCAGAACGGGGAAGTGGGAAGGGGTGGGTGGGAGGACAGGGGAAGAGAAGGGGGCTTGCGGGACTTTCGGGGAGTGGGGGGGCTAGAAAAGGGGAAATCATTTGAAATGTAAATAAATTATATCGAATAATAAAAAAAAAAAAAAAAAGAGTGAGCTCTTACATGGGTTACCTAAGATCAGTTGATCAAACAGAAAAATATGTACTTAAACACAAATACCAAAAAAAAAAAAAAAAAAAAAAAAAGCTCAACTTCATTAGTCATTAGGGAAATGCAAATCAAAACAACCCTGAGATTTTACCTTACACCAGTCAGAATGGCTAAGATTAAAAATTCAGGAGACAGCAGGTGTTGGGGAGGGTGTGGAGAAAAATGAACACTCCTCCACTGCTGGTGGGGTTGCAAATTGGTACAACCACTCTGGAAATCAGTCTGGTGGTTCCTCCGAAAACTGGGCACCTCACTTCCAGAAGATCCTGCTATACCACTCCTGGGCATATACCCAGAGGATTCCCCACCATGTAATAAGGATACATGCTCTACTATGTTCATAGCAGCCCTATTTATAATTGCCAGATGCTGGAAAGAACCCAGGTATCCCTCAACAGAAGAGTGGATGCAAAAAATGTGGTATATCTACACAATGGAGTACTATTCAGCCATTAGAAACAATGAATTCATGAAATTCTTAGGCAAATGGATGGACCTAGAGAACATCATACTAAGTGAGGTAACCCAGACTCAAAAGGTGAATCATGGTATGCACTCACTAATAAGTGGATATTAACCTAGAAAACTGGAATACCCCAAACATAATCCATACATCAAATGATGTACAAGAAGAAAGGAGGAGTGGCCCCTTGTTCTGGAAAGACTCAGTGAAGCAGTATTTGGCAAAACCAGAATGGGGAAGTTGGAAGGGGTGGGTGGGAGGACAGGGGGAGAGAAGGGTGCTTATGGGACTTTCGGGGAGTGGGGGGCTAGAAAAGGGGAAATCATTTGAAATGTAAATAAAAAAATATATTGAATAAAAAAAAAAAAGAGTGAAGATGAAGTTGGCTATAGCTCCATTGATAAAGAAAGTTAAAAGACTTTGAAGGAACAAGAAGTTTTTTTTGAAATCTTGATGCTCAGTATGATTGCAAACCCACACACAAAGAGAAACAGGTTTGGGTTTCACATCTTCAATGTGTGAAGTTTGGAAAATATCCATTTGGACTTTATAGACTTGGTCTGATGTTAGGACCTTGTTCACCAAACAGCTAGTATAACTGACTTGGGTGTTGCATTGACATTAATTTATTGAAAAATATTACTTTTTTGTAAATATCAGATCAGTGATACTGGTGTCAGTGTTGTAATCAGGTTGAACCCACTTCTATTAAACTTGACAGGACTCTAGAAGGACAATAGTTTTTAGTTCATGAATTCTACTTTTCAAATACATTAAAGCTTTGGCTGGGATAAAATCTCATACATAGATTTTCTCGTGTCCCCTGTCTTCTATACTTTTGATTTAACCTAGCACAGTTATTTCCATTTCTTGAAAAATGAAGCCAACGTTTCTGTAGATGTCCTTTAGAAGGTCTGGCCATGTGGCACATAATCCTGCACACAAGCTGGGCAGTGATGATAAGAAATGGAAAGGGGATAAGACTTGAAATGTGAATAAAGAAAATATACAATTGAAAAAAGGGAATTAGGGAAGTGACACCCTTCACAATAGTCACAAATAACATAAAATACCTTGGTGTGACTGTAACCAAGCAAGTGAAAGATCTGTGTGATAAGAACTTGGAGTCTCTGGAGAAAGAACTCAAAGATGGAAAGATCTCACGTGCTCGTGGATTGGCAGGATTAATATAGTAAGACTAGCCATGTTACTGAAAGAGATCTAGAGTCAGTGCAATCCCCACCAAAACACCAACTCAATTCTTCAGAGAGTTAGAAAGAGCAATTAGCAAATTCATTAAGAATAACAAAAAGCCCAGGAGAGTGAAAACTATTTTCAACAATAAAAGAATTTCAGGGGGAATAACCATCCCTGACATCAAGCTGTATTACAAAGCAATAATGACAAAAATTGCATGGTATTGATACAGAGACAGAAGGTATAATAAGGAACAAAACTGAAGATCCAGAAATGAACCCACACCCCTATGGCCACTTGATCTTAGACAAAGGAGCTAAAAAACATCCGGTGGAAAAAAGACAGCATTTTTAACAAATGGTGCTGGGTCAACTGGAGATCTGCATGCAAAAAAATGCAAATCAACCTATTCTGATCTCCTTGTACAAAGCTCAAGTCTAAGTGGATCAAGGACCTTCACATGAATCCAGATACATTGAAGCTTATAGAGGAGAAAGTGGGGAAGAGCCTTGAATATGTCAGCACAGGGAAAAATTTCCTGAACAGAAGAGCACCAATGGCTTATCCTCTAAGAACAAGAATCGAAGAAAGTGACCTCATAAAATTGCAAAGCTCCTGTAAGGCAAAGGACACTGTCAACAGGAAAAAATGGAAGCCAACAGATTGGGAAAAGATCTTTACCAATCCTGATACATACATATGATAGAGGGCTAATATCCAATATATACAAAGAACCTTAGAAGTGAGACTCTAGAGTCAATTAAAACTGTTAAAAAATGAGGTACACAATGATACAGAGAATTCTCGACTAAGGAAACTTGAATGGCTGTGAAGCACATAAAAAAAATGTTCTATATCCTTAGTTATCAGGGAAATGCAAATCAAAACGATCCTGAGATTCCACCTCACACCAGTCATAATGGCTAAGATGAAAAACTCAGGGGACAGCAGATGTTGTCAAGGATGCAGAGAAAGAGAAACACTCCTCCATTGCTGGTGGTATTGCAAGTTGGGACAACCAATCTGGAAATCAGTTTGGAGCTTCATCAGAAAATTAGACATAGTACTACCTGAGGACCCAGGTATATCATTCCTGGGCATATACCCAGAAGATGCTCCAACATGTAATAAGGACACATGTTCCACTATGTTCATAGAAGCCTAATTTATAATAGCCAGAAGCTGGAAAGAAACCAGATGTCCTTCAACATAGTAGTGGATAAAAAAAAAAGGTATATTTACAAAATGGAATACTACACAGCTATTAAAAACAACAACGTCATGAAATTCTCAGGTTTTCAAGTTTTCTCTTGAGAAAAGCTGGCATGGATAGCAGTCACACTCAGAATGAAAATTTTAAATCCCATTCATTTTCCTTCAAATTTCATGGTTTTCTTGTTTTTAATAGCTGAATGATATTTCAGTTTGTAAATATGCCACATTTTCCTAATCCATTTTTCAGTTGAAGTCCATCCTGGTTGTTTTCTGTTTCTGGCTTTTACAAATAAAGGGTACATCTCCCCACTCTTGGGCATTTTGAATAAGGGCATCCTCAATGAATCCTACAAGCCTCTCACATCCCAGGTCTATGGGAATTTCTAGAGGTTCCCCTTACCCTACCCCACCCCCACAGCTGCATATTTCCATTCATTTTTCAGGCCCTCTGGGCTTCTCTCCTGTCTCCCCTCAAACCTGATCCTGCTCCATTCCCCCTCCCCTCTCCACCCAGGTCCCTGCATTCCTCTGCCTCCTGGGATTATTGTGTTCCCCTTTCTTTTTCTTTTCTTTTTCTTTTTCTTTTCCTTTTCCTTTTCTTTTTCATTCTTTTTCTTTCTTTTTCTTTTCTTTTCTTGTGTTTCTTTCTTTCTTTCTTTCTTTCTTTCTTTCTTTCTTTCTTTCTTTCTTTCTTTCTTTCTTTCTTTCTTTCTTTCTTTCTTTCTTTCTTTCCTTCCTTCCTTCCTTCCTTCCTTCCTTCTTTCTTTTTTTTTGGTTTTTCGAGATAGGGTTTCTCTGTGTAGCTCTGGCTGTCCTGAAACTCACTCTATAGACCAGGCTGGCCTCCAACTGAGAAATCCTCCTTCCTCTGTCTCCCAAGTGCTGGGATTAAAGGCTTGCACCACCACTGCCCAGCTGGGTTCCCCTTTCTAAACAAGGTTGAAGCATGCTCTCTTGGGCCTTCAGTATTGTTAAACTTCTTATGGACTGTGGGTTGTATCTTGGGGATTCTTTACATTTTGGTTAATATCCACTTATCAGTGAGTACATACTTTGAATGTCCCTTTATGTGTGGGTTATCCCAGTCAGGATGATATTTTCTTTTCTTTTTTTATTGAATATATTCTTCATTTACATTTCAAATGATATATCCTTTCCTTGTTTCTGCCCTCCCAGAAATCCCTCAATCCATCCTCCCTCCCACTGCCTCCCAGAAGCTGCCCCTCAACCCAACCCACTCCCACCTACCCCCTCTCCATTTCACCATGCTGGGGCATCTATTAAACCTTCATAGGATCAAGGACCTTTCCTCCCATTGATGCCCAACAAGTCATTCCTCTACCACAATTTCACTTGGAACCATTCATAACCCTTGATTGATGGCTTAGTCCCTGGGAGCCCTTGGGGGTCTGATTGGCAGTCATTGGCGTTCTTCCCATGAGTAGGCAAACCCCTTCAGCTCCTCCAATCCTCCATCTAGCTTCTCCCTTGGGACCCCACGCTCAGCACAATGGTTGGTTGCTAGCATCAGCCTCTATCTATAAGGCTCTGACAGGGTCCCTCAGGAGACAGCCATATCAGGCTCCTTTCAGCAAGCACTTTTTGGCATTCACAATAGTGTCATTGTTTGGTGACATTATAGGATAAATCCCCAGGTAGGACAGTCTTTTTGAGCATTTGAGCTAATATCCACTTATCAGTGAGTGCATACTGTGTGTGTTCTTTTGTGATTGGTTTACCTTAGTCAGGATGGCACTTTCTAGTTCCATCCATTTGCCTAACAATTTCATGAATTCATTCTTTTTAGTAGCTGAGTAGTACTCCATTGCATAATTATACCAATTTTTTGTATCCATTTCTCTTTGGAAAGACATCATCTGGGTTCTCTCCAGCTTCTGGCTATTATAAATAAGGCTTCTATGAACATAGTGAATCATGTGTCCTGATTACTAACTTGCAATCACACCAGCAGTGGAGGAGTGTTCCTCTTTATCAACAGGAGAAAGATGATTAGCAGCAGAGGGGTTCTAATCATCACAGACTTTGGGGTCTACTGAGAAGCTGACAAAGGGAACAACATGCTAGATTTAGAAGGTTGACTGGCTAGGAGGAGGAGGAGGAGAGGGTCTGCTGGCAAGGTTGGGTTTAGACAAGTGAGGTGAGCAAATGAAGTAGAGGCTCCCCACTTAGCTAGAAGATCCCTTCCAAATAAGGGGACAGGACACACTGGTACTACCAAACAGGAAGGGTGAGAGGAACACCCCTAAAAATGCAACATAGTACTGGTGTTTGGTGAGAAAGGTAAGGTTGTCCTCCTACAATGACAACAGGGGAACAAGAATGAAAGGTGAGTTCCCAAAACTACATCAGGACTGAGTAAGTGGTCCCAGAGTCCAAGAGGAAGGAGATGGGCTGCCCAGATACCATGATGACTACCTCGGTTCTCTGGTGGTGATGGAAGCAGTCAGATCAAGGGAGCTCAGGCCTCTTCAGTCGTCCACAGGCAAGCCTAGATCATCATCTGGAGGGCTACCTGAGAGTGATGTCCCTCTGTCCTGAGTCGCACAGGACAAGTGATAGCCCAATAATCCTCCTCATGACACCTAGGTCACGGCCCTTTTGGATTGCAGGGTTAGGACAAGCCTTCATCCAATGACCTTGTTGATCACTTTTGTAGCCAGACCCTGGTGATCCCTGAGCCTTAGAAGCCCAGGAAGCCTGGGCAGTGTCTGGGGATGGTCACACAGCCTTTGCCAGCATATGGTACTTTTGTCTGCAGGCCTCTTCATCTCTCTGATGCTACAATTTGCAGGTCAGTGCTTAGACTCCTTCCTGTGGAGGTAGGGGTTCCCTCTCCAAATGTCTGATTTTGGCTTTAAAATGTCAGGGTAGCTCTGGGAAAAGAAGTATGTCATCAGGAATTGCTTACCTTCTGGGTTTTCAGGGTCTAAATTAGTATGTTGTAAAAGGGCCTTTGTAATGGTCTCTAAAAATCAAGACTGGTTTTCTTGTTTATCTTGGATGACCTCTTGGACTTTTTCAAAATTTGCTGATTTTAAGGCTGCTCTACAGAGACCAGCCAGGAGGCATGTTATGAATCCATCTCTGGCTAAAATAACATCTAGGGAATTATAACTCCATTGAGCATCCTGGTCAGGTACTATCTCAGATCTGATTGGATATGTTGGATTTGTTTGATGAGTCATATCTGCATGTATTCTAGGGAAGGAGTCCGGAGAGGTCGAGCAAGGAAAGGTCAAGCTAAGATTGAGTAATACACTGAAATTCTTTAATGGAGGACGAAGAGTTAGAGGTGTAGGATCCCAGTCTCTGTTCTATTTGGGAAAGTTCACTTAGTGAGAAAAGGACATGTACTCTGATTGGACCATCTACCCCAGCAACTTCCCTTAAAGGAAGGACTGCTGCTGGGTTGGGTTGGGTAGGGGAGGGGAGAAGTAGGGGGTTTAACTGTAGACTTAAGTGTGGTGGGAGGGCTGAAAGTAGGTACAGTGTGGAATGATTGGAGCGGCCTGCAGCTGGGCCAGGAGGAGAGAAGGAGTCTGGAGAGGTCAAGCAAGGAGGCTCTGGGGAAGTCTGGTGAGAAGAGGAAGCTGAGGAGGCTGGGGTCTTAGGCCAGGTTGCAGAGACAAGTCTGCAGTGGTAAGGGGTGGTTCTTTAACTGGATTGAGGACTGTGGTGTCATCCTGTAGAGGTTGCATAGCTAGAAGAAGTTGATGGTACAAGAATTGCAGAGAGAGGGTTTGGACCGAAGATAGGTAAAAGTTTGAGCATAAAGGACCTCTTTCCATTTATTGGACCACTGGCAGTACACGTGAAGATCCCTTAAAATGACAGAATCAAATGTGACATTAAGTGGCTGTTTGCAGCCATTGTCTAATGGGTATTGATCTCAGACCTTATGGCAAAAGTCGGGTGTTAGTTTTAGAGATTTGAGATTTTCCAGGAGACATTTCAGAAGAAAACCTTGAGGTATGGCTGAAGATGACAGATACTCATTGGGTGTGGGGATGTTACTGAACTATTCCTACACACATTCTGAGAAAAATTCAATAACTAATACAAATAAACAGTCAATCTAGACAAACAGGGTTGTCACAGGTATGCTAGTGGCTATGTGAGACCAGGACTCACAGGAAAAAACGATTTACCTAAGCTTAGGACTCCTCTACAGCAAAAAGAGAAAACCGCTTCATGAGTAGCGTTTCTGAGAGGGAGGGGTCACCCAAGGGTTGAAGAAATGACCTGGGGTGTCGGCTGGGAGGCTGGTCATAGGGACCCTGGAAAGTCCATCCCCTGAGCCCATAGAGGGTGGCCGAATCTCTTTGGAGAAGGGGCCCTGCCCTGGAAAACCTTACCAATCTGCTGATGCCTGTGTGGACGTTTTGGTAATCTGGTGGCAGGAAAAGTGAGCCTATGCAGCTTGTTGACCTGTCCGGATGAGGTTGTGTGGGGTTTAACCCACGTGGCAGAGGCCAGACTGCGTGGTGGAGTCCTGTGCGCCCTGCAGCAGCAGTGGTGGTGGTGCTTGCAGTGGAGCCGCGAAACCGCCTGGGTGGTCACGCGCGAGTTTCAGCCTCAATGTTAGATGAAAAGCAGAGTACTCCTGGACAGATCACTCCAAGCCAGCACAGTGCTCACGTCGGTGGTCTTTATTGAAAGAGGAACTCCTGAAGAGGAAGGAAAGAACAGAGAGAGAGAGAGAGAGAGAGAGAGAGAGAGAGAGAGAGAGAGAGAGAGAGAGAGAGAGAGAGAGAGAGAGCTATGGGTCGTGGTCCGTGACTTTTATCTGAGCCATGATGTAGGTAACACAAGTAGTGTCGTGAAGGTAATGCAGGTAAAATGAATAACACAAGAGTTGGTGGCATGGTGTGGTTGCTGTGGCAACAGAGAAAGGTCTTGACGCCTAGGGATGATGTCATCACTGGGTTCAGAGGCTGGCTATAAACAGCTTCTGGCGTTCCTGGATGGTTCCGATGCTAACAGTGATCAAGAGGACACACTAAGTAAGGGTTGGTAATGGCATCTCAGACAAAATCCTAATGCTGCTCAGTCCTTTTCACAAAGGATGCTTAGTGGGAAGGAGTGAGCCTCTGCCAAAAGGCAATCCTGATAGACCCCTTCTGACAAGGTTCAGAGCTGTGGTGCAATATACCAGCGTAGGGACCTTTCACTATTTGCTAATTCATTGCAGAATCATTTACTAAATCCCATATTGCAAGCACCATAGATACAGAACCGAATTCTAGTCCTAAAGAAGCTAAAGGGCCCCTGGGTTGGAGATGCCATTGTGGTTCTGTCGTTCACAAATAGTCTTCACAAGAAGTAAATGTTTCCACAGCTCTTATTGGACCGCTGTGAAAAAGTGATGAGTGAGCCTCTATTCTGACATCTCCACGTCATTCACTGACATCATCCCAATTCTGGAGAGAAGGTTTAGAGAAGACTCATGCCCTGGATTGCAGTCAGTTGTCTGCACGTTGCATCCCTGTACTCAACCACTGGAGCCCTGGACAGATCCCTGCTGCTCAGATGCTGAACTTCAGGCAGAGTGAGCCCACCTTCTGGGACCTGATCATGACTTCGCTCAGCTCTGGCACCAAGGGTGAGACATAGAATGAACAGCCACAGGGGCACCAACCATGAGTACCAGGAGAATAATAGAAAATCAGAAACGCAAAGTATTGGGAGCAGAGTGTGAGGCAGAGAGGGGGCTCTGAATGAAGGAAAGGGGGCAAGACAAGAAAGAGGAGAGAGAGAGAGAGAGAGAGAGAGAGAGAGAGATTTAGAAGGTTGAGAGGCTAGGAGGAGGAGGACAGGGTCTGCTGGCAAGGTTGGGTTTAGACAAGTGAGGGGAGCAAATGAAGTAGAGGCTCCCCACTTAGCTAGAAGATCCCTTCCAAATAAGGGGACAGGACACACTGGTACTACCAAACAGAAAGGGTGAGAGAAACAACCCTAAAAATGCAACAAAGTTGTGGTGTTTGGTGAGGAAGGTAAGGTTGTCCTCCTGCCATGACAACAGGGGAACAAGAAGGGGAGATGGTTTCCCAAAACTACATCAGGACTGAGTAAGTGGCCACAGAGTCCAAGAGGAAGGAGATGGGCTGCCCAGATACCATGATGACTACCCCGGTTCTCTGGTGGTGATGGAAGCAGTCGGATCAAGGGAGCTCAGGCCTCTTCAGTCGTCCATAGGCAAGCCTAGATCATCAGCTGGAGGGCTACCTGAGAGTGATGTCCCTCTGTCCTGAGTCGCACAGGGCAGTCGATAGCCCAATAACCCTCCTCATGGCACCTAGTTCACAGCCCTTTTGGCTTGCAAGGGTTAGGACAAGCCTTCATCCAATGACCTTGTTGATCACTTTTGTAGCAGGACCCTGGTGGTCCCTGAGCCTGGTGGTCTCCTGGTGGCTGTGCTGACCTGCTTCAGTGTCATAATCATAACATCTGAGTGGAGGCAGAGGAAAATCTTGAGGAAGATGCCTCAAGGACCTACCCCATTATCCTTCCTTGGCAACTTTCTGGACACAAAGAAGTTTTATGATTCCCTCTTAAAGGTAGTACTGGGCAGAGAGATGGTGCATTTGAGCTGTGGAGCATGCCCAGTGTGGCTCAGATTCTAAGGCAGAAGACTGACTAGGCCAGGATGCAGACATAATTTAGAGGTTTGATACATCACCGCAATGCATCTATGTACCTGACTTCAGGACATGGGATGTTGCAGGAATGGCCTCTCTAACTTGTCCCTTCACCGGATCAGGGAGCAGTATGTTCCTGTGTTCAACACTCCTGTGGGGCCTCATCCTGCTGTGGTGCCATGGGGAAATGATGCCATGAGGGAGGCTCTGGAGAACTAGGCTGAGGAAGTCAGTGGTCGTGGAGAGCAAGCTTTCTTCACCTGGTTCTTCAAAGGCTATGGCGAGAATCACAGCACATGGGGAACTAGGCCTGACAGATGTGTAGTGGCAGGTTCCATGGCCTTCCTTGAGTGCCCTTTCGAAGCCCTTTCTGCCCTGGATCCACTTTCCTGTTTACTGTTAATTTGCTCTTTGGCCTTTTTGAGATTGTTTTAGAATTCTGTTCTCCCTGGATTTCTGTGGTTCTCTAACTGTCCCCCAGGTATCCTGCTTGGTATCCCTTTCTATTAGTTTCAGTGTGTCTGGTTTTATGTGGAGGTCCTTGATCCACTTGGAGTTGAGCTTAGTACAATGAGATAAGAATGGATCAATTGGCATTCTTCTGCATGCTGACCTCCAGTTGAACCAGCACCATTTGTTGAAAAGGCTATCTTTTTTCCACTGGATGTTTTTGGCTCCTTTGTCGAAGATCAAGTGACCCTAGGTGTGTGGATTCATTTCTGGGTCTTCAATTCTATTCCATTGGTCCACTTGCCTGTCACTGTGCCATTGCCATGCAGTTTTTTAACACTATTGCTCTGTAGTATTGCTTGAGGTCTGGGATACTAATTTCCCCAGAAGTTCTTTTACAGCTAGGTTCGACAGCAGACCCTGCCTCAAATGAATAGGGCAGTGACTGATAAAAGATATGCAATGTTCTCTTCTGGCTGTCTCATATATACTTATGGGTGTGGACACCCACAGGCGCACTTGTACCCAGAAATAATCAGCACACAGATGTGCATGCACACACACACAGACACAGACACAGACACAGACACACACACACACACACACACACACACACACACACACACACACGCACACCCCCCCCCCACACACACACACATACACACAGTGAGAGAGATGCACTCTGGCACTCATGCTCGTTTAGGCACATACATGTGTGCAAAAACACATGCAGGCACGCTTCACAAATGCACACCTGCAGGGGAAGAATTCCCTCCAAGGGCATCTTCAAATTGTGAAAAAGTAGGCTGTTCTCATTGCCAATTCTGATTCTCTATCTTGCAGAAACTCCTCCCTTTGTCATCTCTTCATTTCTATCTTCTCTACTTCTCTCCCCTTTCTTACCCTCTCCACCATCTCTCCTCTTTTTAAAAATATCATTACTATTTTAAATAAATTCCAACCAGGTTGATAGCAAAAGTACAGAGATTCACCAAGGGAAAGACCAAGGAAGAAGGATTTTATGTTTGTTTCTTGCGGGGTATGAGAGAAGCCAGCACTTGGGGAGGGCCTTGATTGGTCAGACTCTCCCTTCCCACCTTCAATTTGAACCCAAGAAAAGTGAATCCTGGGAAAACTCCCAGTAGTGTCTAAAAGAGTGCTAAGTGGAATTAAGATATATGTCCCTCTCCCTGTAGGAGAAGAAGCCCCAAACTCATTTTCCCAAGAGGAATCTGTTGATGACCACACTGAACCTTTTCTTCATGGGCACAGAGATGGACAGCACAGCCATGAGCTTCAACTTCTTGCTCCTCATGAAGCACCTGCCGTTGCAGGTAAAGTTGAGGGAGACAGGGACGGTAGAGGCCACAGACCACTACACCGTGCTGGACATTGGCTATCCCTACCCCAGTTCTCCCAGATATCAGGGATTTAAGATAGTCTCTGAAGGAAGCTGATCTGATAGGCACCCATTGTGAATGCTGGTCACCATCTGACTGGTTTCTCCAGGTTCTTAGCATATTTTTAAGCTACTTTCAGAATTCTGAAGAAATGCAACAAATGGAAAAGCTGTGGGGTATTTTTCCTAATCAAGGAGAAAGTAAGGAATAGCTACAGTGTAAAGGAGTGGAGGGTTGAGCAGGATTTGCTGAGGAGCCCAGGCGATTGTCCAGGGTTTCCTTTTATGAGTTCAGAAAGACAAAGGGTTGATTGCTAAAGGCAGGGTGTGTGTGGTTTTGGGTTTTGATTGACAGGCTTGAGTTATGTAAGCCTTTGCTAACTGGGCATGCCATTTCCCACAATGCATGTACTTATATAATCATGAGCATGTCTAATTTCAGGCAGACATAAGATGGCAAATGGTTGATTGCTCAAAATTACAATTTGCCTTATTCAGCATGCACCTAAGGCCTGCTTAGGCTAGAATGGTCCAATGTCTCTAGTTCTGAGATATATTCAATGGTATTGCTATGGTGATGTTCCATATGGTAGTGTGCCTTGTCTAGTGTGTCTGGGGCTCAGTGTTGGAGGGAATCCTGGCTTACTAATTTATCGCTGAAAACTTCCCATCTCATGCTGAGCCTCACTTGTATTTAAAAAAATGAAAAGGCCTGAACATATTTGGAAACTGCTCCTCTCAATCATAGAATGTACTTTGCTTTTTTTTCTCTTACCAATCTGTAAATGTCTCCGCTTAATGCCTCTGATTCTAGCCCAAGAAGGTTAATGGGATCCTATTCCAGCACCATATATAGCTAGCATCTACTGCAAATGGTCTATAACATTTCACCCATAATTCCACATCACCATATTTTTGCATATTTAATGCATCTTCCCTTTCTAAATGTATAAACACATCTCTTCTCAGCTCTGGTGCATGAGGAGATTGACCAGGTGATTGGCAGGAACCAACAGCCTCCATATGAGGATAGAATGCAGACACCTTACACCAAGGCTGTGATCCATGAGATCCCAGAGATATGGAGACATAATTCCTCTTGGTGTGGCTTGTAGAACTACCAAGGACATCAAGTTTTGGGGCATCCTCATCCCCAAGGTACTTCCCTGCCGAGCCTAAGAGTCTTCATTCCAGTCCTCTTGACTCAGCAGGCCATCCCCAGTCAGAGTTTTACACACTTCCTTCTCGATGAAAATTTTTCTCCTTCACCATGGTGTTTAAGCTGTCCTCAATCCTGGGTCTCCCTGTTTTTCAGGCATCAACCCCATGTTTAGCAAACTCTTATGGTAAGGACCATGACTCTGTTTCTTTAGAATTTGTTACTTATGTTGAAGAGGCTCACGTCCTCCATACAGCCTGCTGAGGCACACAAACCCCAAATTGCTGTACCAGGGAGTGTGAACTTCTTCCTGGGCCCACAACCTCCTGAATTGTCAGGCATGGGCTTGTTCATTCCCTAACATTCTGTTCCAAGAGATTGTGAGTCTCTCAAGAGACCTTCCTCAGAGAACTTGAACCACCACTGCTCCAAGAGAACCTGTCACATTGGCCAACACTTCCCCCTTAGCTCAGCCCCTCTCCTTTTCTCCTCTTCCTTCCAATCTTGTGAGCCCTGAGGATGCTCATCTATCACCTTGCCTAATTAGTCCCATGGCTCCTGTCTTCCAGGGCACTGATGTATTGCCTATACTGGGCTCTTTGCTGAAAGATCCCAAGTACTTCTCCAATCCCAATGACTTTAACCCTCAGCAGTTTCAGCACAACAGGGGGCAGTTTAAGAAGAGCAATCCATTTATGCTCTTTTCTGTTGGTAAGAGGCCCCTCCTCACACACACAGGGCTAACACTTCCTGGCTCCCCTTCTGAAGAGTAGTCTTATATCTTTCTCCCCCTTTGATCTTACTGTTGGAGTCTCCCTTCCAGACAACCAAGTGGACTGGGGTCAAAGGAAAGGCATGGTCAAACTCCTTTCAGAGATGGGAAAAATCATGGCTCAGGCTGAATCTGAATTGTTCCCAGGTCACACACACAGGTCTTCTCACTCTTTGGATGTAGAAACAGAGCAGCCACATTTGAGAGCCTATTTGTTAGAGGAGGATGTAGAGTTCCCATTGTGCCAGCCAATCATGTGTCCCCTTATCTCACATACAAGGGCAATGGAGAATCAGAAAGTTTATTCAGATTACAGTGCTGTGCAGGGGGCCAGACCAAGCAGGAAGTGATTGTCTATCTTGTAAGTTCTTCTTGAGGCAGAGGAGGCGGAAGAGTGTTGGAGGGTGGGTAAGACTCGGTCTTATGAGATATTTAGAGTTGCTGTATAATAAAAAGTTTACTTATCTACATTTAATTTGCTATGCTATTATAATTGAACTGCCTTCTGTGTTCCTCTGAGGTCAGAGACTGCAGTCTCAGGCACTTAGCACCTCATCCTAAAACAACAGGAGATTAAGAAAATCACCTTTGTTTGGGTTCTAACTTTCAACCTGCTACTTGGAAGTAGCAGGAAGAAAAAGGGACACTTAAAAGAGTTATAATATCATTTATTATTAAGTTGTAATAAGTTTCCTATAAACATAGTGGAGCATCAGAAACAATGAATTCATGAAATTCGTAGACAAATGGACGGAGCTGGAGAACATCATACTAAGTGAGGCAACCCAGTCTCAAAAGAGCAATCATGATATGTACTCACTGCAAAGTGGATATAAGCCTAGAAACGTGGAATACCCAAGACATAATCCACATATTAAATGATGTCCAAGAGGAACTGTGGAGTGGCCCCTGGTTCTGGAAAGGCTCAGTGCAGCAGTATAGGGGAATACCAGAACAGGGAATTTGGAAGTGGTGGATTTGGGAATAGGGGGAGGGAAGAGGGCTTATGGGACTTTCAGGGAGTGGGGAGCCAGAAAAGAGGAAATCATTTGAAATGTAAATAAAGAATATATCAATAAATAAAAATAAAAAAGTTTCCTATAAAAGCTATCTATGGGGAAGAGCAGGAAGATCCTATGTGAAGGGAAAAGGAAAAATTCTTCTAAGTGGGAAAGGATAAAAAGTTCCCGTTCAAAGTGGGGAAAGGCAAAAAGAGAAAGTCCTTTCTTCTTTGTCTTCAGTACATCTTTCAGAATACATGATACCATGGTATGATGTTCATCACAAGTTCACAGAAAAGATCAAATCATAAATTGAGATAGAAGTAGGCAACAGAGAATGTTTACATGCATATCCATTAGGAGTAATTATCTAGCTAAGATTTATTACCTGTCTCTGCTCCACAGGTTCACTGAAGGTTTAAAACCCTAAGTAAGTGAATGTTTGCATAGATAAACCCAGTCAACATTTTATCTGCTGTCCTAGCACCTATGATAAATCTTTAGTTCCCTTTTCACGACCTCTGGTTAATTGTTTAACAACCTCTTGGCATGTGCTCTGAGTAGGAGAAGGTCTGGTTCCCATCTAAGAGCAATTAACTTGTGACACTTTGGAGACTGACAGAGTTCTCATTGCAGTTTTGACTATCAGAAAAAGGGCCCAATTGCATTCCTATTACAAAAGAGCTTCATATTTACAGATATAATTTTAGGAATTCTTATAGATCATCATTAAAAGTTAAGTCATCTGTTTGTCTATATAGCGTCACTATAAGACAGTGCGTCTTCATGG
The DNA here is from genome assembly GCF_947179515.1 of Apodemus sylvaticus. NCBI lineage: Eukaryota > Metazoa > Chordata > Mammalia > Rodentia > Muridae > Apodemus > Apodemus sylvaticus. Next base: position 186,123,024 of record NC_067472.1, read on the forward strand.
ATCTGCAGCAATCTGCTCCAAAGGAGTGTGCTATTATATATTGATTATTATATATGTTTAAGAATAACAAGAGGATAAGCATATTAATAGCAGGAATCTTTCCTAAAATGAGTCCCTTCCTGCCTTGCTTCATAAGGGCTCACCTATTGCAGATTGCAGATTATATAATAATCTGAAGCAGGCCAGGAGCCACCTATTCCATCCCCCTCCGCCTACTTCTTTGAAGGTGTTTTTCTATCCATCCACTCCCACCTCTCCTACCTTGCATTCCCCTACACTGGGGTATCGAGCCTTCACAGGACCAAGGGCCTCTCATACTATTCATGCCCATCCTTTGCCATCCTCTTCTACATATGCAGCTGGAGTTGTGGGTACCTGCATGTATACTCTTTGGTTAGTGGTTTAGTGCCTGGAGCTCTGTGGTTGGTCTGGTTGGTTGATATTATTATTCTTCCTAGGGGGTTGCAAAACTTTAAGGTCCTTCAGTCCTTTTTCTCACTCCTCCATTGGGGACGCCATGCTCAATCCAATGGTTGGCTGAAGCATTTGCCTCTGTTTATGTCAGGCTCTGACAGAGCCTCTCACCATACAGCTATATCAGGTTCCCTGATCTACAGAGCCATCTCGGTCTACAGAGCTAGGTTCAGAACAGACAGGTCTATACACATATTCTCCCTCTGTGTCTGTGTCTGTGTGTGTCTGTGTCTGTGTCCGTGTCCGTGTCCGTGTCCATGTCCATGCCTATGCCCATGCCCATGCCTGTGCCTGTGCCTGTGCCAAAGCCTGTGTGCCTGTGAGTGTATCTTTGTGTGTCTGTGAATCTCTCTCTCTTTCTCTCTCTTTCTTCCTCCCTCTTTCCCTCTCTCAAATCAATGAATAAATCAAACAAAAATACCCAAATCCCCTAAACTAAAAATGAAACAACAGCAGCAGTAGCCACTAACACAACAATACCCAATAGAATGAGAACTGAAAAGCAGAAGTTGGAGTGGGACACACAGAAACTCCCACATATCATGGGTTATTGAGAAGGCTATTGTATTGATGCTCTATACAACCAGAATTAAAGTTCCTATTTTAGGAGGTAACACTTCTGTCATCAAAGAGGGATGTGTTGAGCTGGTACCTAACAATCTGATAGGTGGTAGGCTCTGGAGGAGTAAAGAGTAACTTCTAATGGCCACAGGATTTCTTCTCAAAGATAAAAATGTTTTTAAAACAAATAGGGTGATGGGTGCACAATTTTAATGACATACTAAGAAAACACTACTAGATTGTGTACTTTCAAAGAATGAGCTTAGTACATAAGTGTATTAGATACCTGGCCTCCAACCACTGAAGAATGGGGCATGTGTGCATAGAACATTAACATAGCACCATTGTGACCTCACAGCATGTAACAGTGGTGGTTCTAGCATAGCAGTACTGCTGTATACTGAAGTATAGTTCAGTTGATACTGAACGTGCTAGACTGTTTAGTGTTTTGTTTGCAAGATTTTTAAATCTGTTTTGTTTTATTATAGAATTTGGGAAGCAGTGATCAGCTAAAGGGAAGGGAAGAGAGGGAAAGTAGATCTTGGGTGGCCCTCAGGGGGCCCTGAGGCCCTAGGCCTCAATAATGGAGGAAGATCTTAGATATGATGTCCAGACAAGAAACATCCCCCAAAGGAGACGCTGGTACACCCGTCTGTGGCATTCATGTTTGGGCTGTACATGCATAAATCGTCAGAGAAGGCACAAATTTACCCTCTCCTATATCGGCTATGACCCTACGGGTCCTTTGCAGCGAGCAGCCAGTGTGGGTGACCTGGACAAAACTGAACGATTAATACACTCCAGTCGACATCATGTGGATGAATCTGATAGGAGGAACAGGTAATGGGCATTGGAGTTGGTGAGGGGGAGGGGCTGGACAGTAGAGTAGGACCTGTCAGGCATACTCAGAGCCAAGCAGGGAGAAAATCAGCTTCCAGGGCTCCATCCTAATGGAGGAGAGATGGTGTGCTTAGGTTCATTTCCATTGGGTCCCTGCATGGTCACTTGTTTAGTGCTCTGAGCCATAGGAGACCTGCACAGCCTGGAACAGCAGCTCCTAGGCCTTAACCAAACTGCATCATTTTATTTTTATGTTTACACTTAAATTTTGTAGACAAACACACACAGCAAAACACATACCCCCTCTCTCTTTCACACACACACACACACACACACACATACACACACACACAGAGAGAGAGAGAGAGAGAGAGAGAGAGAGAGAGAGAGAGAGAGAGAAATAAACACACACAGGTGTTGTGCCTATGTGCATTTTTGAAGCAACATGTGTGATGGAATCAAGTGCTTGATCCCCTGGAACTGGAGCTACACACAGTGCTGCAATGTGTGTGCTAGCAACAAAAACTGAGTATCTGAGAAAACACAACTAGAGCTGTTAACTAACAAGCCACCCGTCTAGATTTGTCTTAATATATAAGTCATTAATAAATACTATTATTCAACAATGGAAAATTTATCATAAGATACATCATCCACTTTAATGCAAAAAATCACTGAGAAATCTTAGGTCAATATGACCTGTGTTTGCGAATGGATCATACAAAGACATTTTGAACTCTGACCCTGTACCCCCATACTCACCCTAGGTACATGTTGTGCATGCATTGATACACATGTGAAGGAAAGAGATGGGCATTGTCTTCCTCTCACTTTCCCTTGTCCCACACATGTGGAGCTAAGTGTGTGATGGTCTGAGGACTCGCCACTGGACACTTGTCTTCTGCCCCACTGTGTGTTCTAGGGACTGACCTCAGGCCATCAGGCCTCCCTATGGGTTCCAGCATGTGGTCCCTCAGTTTTAGAGAGACATGTTCATTCAGCCAAATCCCTGGAATGTTTAAATTACTCTCTTGGAACACATTGATTCTCAGACTTTGGGTAAGTAAGTAGCTTTGGGGATCCCCTTATCCACATATCTGCACTCAGGTTTTCAGGGAAAGTGATTTACCAATTGAGTTCTTCCAATCACCCCAGCCCCTCATTCTTTTTTTTTTATTCGATATAATTTATTTACATTTCAAATGATTTCCTTTTTTCTAGCCCCCCACTCCCCGTAAGTCCCTTAAGTCCCCTTCTCTTTCCCTGTCCTCCCACCCACCCCTTCCCACTTCCCTGTTCTGGTTTTGCCCAATACTGTTTCACTGAGTCTCTCCAGAACCAGGGGCCAGTCCTCCATTCTCCTTGTACCTCATTTGATGTGTGGATTATGTTTTGGGTATTCCAGTTTTCTAGGTTAATAACCACTTATTAGTGAGTGCATACCATGATTCACCTTTTGAGTCCTGGTTACCTCACTTAGTATGATGTTCTCTAGCTCCATCCATTTGCCTAAGAATTTCATGAATTCATTGTTTCTAATGGCTGAATAGTACTCCATTGTGTAGATATACCACATTTTTTGTATCCACTCTTCTGTTGAGGGATACCTGGGTTCTTTCCAGCATCTGGAAATTATAAATAGGGCTGCTATGAACATAGTAGAGCATGTATCCTTATTACATGGTTGGGAATCCTCTGGGTATATGCCCAGGAGTGGTATAGCAGGATCTTCTGGAAGTGAGGTGCCCAGTTTTCGGAGGAACCGTCAGATTGATTTCCAGAGTGGTTGTACCAATTTGCAGCCCCACCAGCATTGGAGGAGTGTTCCTCTTTCTCTACACCCTCTCCAACACCTGCTGTCTCCTGAATTTTTAATCTTAGCCATTCTGAGTGGTGTAAGATGAAATCTCAGGGTTGTTTTGATATGCATTTCCCTAATGACTAATGAAGTTGAGCATTTTTTAAGATGCTTCTCTGCCATCCGAAGTTCTTCAGGTGTGAATTCTTTGTTTAACTCTGTACTCCATTTTTTAATACGGTTGTTCGGTTTTCTGGAGTCTAACTTCTTGAGTTCTTTATATATATTGGATATTAGCCCTCTATCTGATGTAGGATTGGTGAAGATCTTTTCCCAATTTGTTGGTTGCTGATTTGTCCTCTTGATGGTGTACTTTGCCTTACAGAAACTTTGTAATTTTATGAGGTCCCATTTGTCAATTCTTGCTCTTAGAGAATACGCTATTGGTGTTCTGTTCAGAAACTTTATCCCTGTATCGATGTCCTCAAGAGTCTTCCCCAGTTTCTTTTCTATTAGCTTCAGAGCCCAGCCCCTCATTCTTATTTCCTATTTTTACTCCGTTCTAGTTTATGAAGGGGAACCAATGACACAACAGAAGATTTTCTGTCGTCAACCTGATTCTTGATCATTTTGTAATTGTATTTTTTTATTCCATATATTTTTATTTACATTTCAAATGATTTCCCCTTTTCTAGTCCCCCACTCCCCGAAAGTCCCATAAGCCCTCTTCTATCCCCCTGTCCTCCCACCCACCCCTTCCCATTTTCCCGTTCTGTTTTTCCCAAATACTGCTTCACTGAGTCTTTCCAGTACAAGGGGCCACTCCTCCGTACTTCTTGTACCTCATTTGATGTGTGGATTATGTTTTGGGTATTCCAGTGTTCTAGGTTAATATCCACTTATTAGTAAGTGCATACCATGTTTCACCTTTTGAGTCTGGGTTACCTCAGTATGATGTTCTCTAGCTCCATCCATTTGCCTAAGAATTTCATGAATTCATTGTTTCTAATGGCTGAATAGTACTCCATTGTGTAGATATACAACATTTTTGCATCCACTCTTCTGTTGAGGGATACCTGGGTTCTTTCCAGCTTCTGGCAATTATAAATAGGGCTGCTATGAACATAGTAGAGCATGTATCCTTATTACATGGTGGAGAATACTCTGGGTATATGCCCAGGAGTGGTATAGCAGGATCTTCTGGAAGTGAGGTGCCCAGTTTTCGGAGGAACTGTCAGACTTATTTCCGGAGTGGTTGTACCAATTTGCAACCCCACTAGCAAAGAAGGAATGTTCCTCTTTCTCTACATCCTCTCCAACACCTGCTGTCTCCTGAATTTTTAATCTTAGCCATTCTGACTGGTGTAGGGTGAAATCTCAGGGTTGTTTTGATTTGCATTTCCCTAATAACTAATGAAGTTGAGCATTTTTATAGCTGCTTCTCTGCCATCTAAAGTTCTTCAGGTGAGAATTCTTTAACTGTGTACCGCATTTTTTAAATAAGGTTGTTTAGTTTTCTGGAGTCTAACTTCTTGAGTTCTTTATATATATTGGATATTAGCCCTCTATCTGATGTAGGATGGGTGAAGATCTTTTCCCAATTTGTTGGTTGCCGATTTGTCCTTTTGATGGTGTCCTTTGCCTTACAGAAACTTTGTAATTTTATGAGGTCCCATTTGTCAGTTCTTGATCTTAGAGCATAAGCTATTGGTGTTCTGTTCAGAAAATTTCTCCCTGTACCGATGTCCTCAAGGGTCTTCCCCAGTTTCTTTTCTATTAGCTACAGAGTGTCTGGCTTTATGTGGAGGTCCTTGATCCATTTGGATTTGAGCTTAGTACAAGGAGACAAGGATAGATCAATTCGCATTCTTCTGCATGCTGACCTCCAGTTGAACCAGCACCATTTGTTGAAAAGGCTATCTTTTTTCCATTGAATGTTTTCAGCCCCTTTGTCAAGGATCAAGTGGCCATAGGTGTGTGGGTTCATTTCTGGATCTTCAATCCTGTTCCATTGATCTGCCTGCCTGTCACTGTACCAATACCATGCAGTTTTAAACACTATTGCTCGGTAGTATTGCTTGAGGTCAGGGATACTGATTCCCCCAGAATTTCTTTTGTTGCTGAGAATAGTTTTAGCTATCCTGGGTTTTTTGTTATTCCAGATGAATTTGATAATTCCTCTTTCTAACTCTGTGAAGAATTGAGTTGGGATTTTGATGGGTATTGCATTGAATCTGTACATTGCTTTTGGCAAAATGGCCATTTTAACTATATTGATTCTACCGATCCCTGAGCATGGGAGGTTTTCCCATTTTTTGAGATCTTCTTCCATTTCCTTCTTCAGAGTCTAGTAGTTCTAAGGGGTTAATTAGTCTTCAAGTTCAAGGTTCATGAAGAATAAATTATAAATTATAGTTTCAAGATATTCTCTTGCTTACTGATTGTTTTCTTTAAAAAGACTGAATTGTCCAATTGTAGATTTTCAGTTGGGCCATTTATTCCCCACACATATATTAGATATCTACTGTATAAAATACACATTCTACTCTCTTAACAGATCTTCCCATTTTTAAACGATTATGTTTTTCTGCCCAAAATTTCCTTATATTCTAAAATTTAAATATGAAATGAAATGAACCATACTCTTTGAAACCCTAGTTTTTTTTTAATATTTTTATTTTCTATATTCTTTGTTTACATTCCAATTGATTTCCCCTTTCCAAGATCTCACCTCCCCATATGTATCATAAACCTTCTCCTCTCCATCCATTCTCCAATCACCTCCCTCCTTTTTCTCTGTCCTTATATTCCCCACCAATACTAGATCAGTCCTTTCCAGGATCAGGACCCTCTCCATACTTCTTCATGGGAGTCAGTTATTATGAAATGGGGTCATGGGCTTCATAGAAATCCCAGATAGTAGAGTAGGATTTAAATTCAAGCTGAGATAATTTAGTGGGAGCTTTTCTATGATCCAGACAGGCTGCTTTGTGCAGGATGAGAGCCTTGATAGAACTCCTGCCTTACGCAGATCAGCCGTGCATTATATCCCTAGCACAGCAAATGAACACCTGGGTATACTTAACCAAGTAAGGAAACTCCAGTTCCTTGCTTACATCAGATGGAAATTACCTCCATACTATGTAGCACTTAAAGGTGATGGGGCTCTTATTTAGCATTCAGAAATGTTCCTAAATGTCCTTTCCTTTTGCAGGACATCACTGCATTATGCATGTGCCCACAACCATCCAGACGTGGTATTACTATTATTAGAAAATAACTCCAGCGTTAATATCCGGGATGATGAAGGCTGCACACCCTTGATTAAGGTAGCTATTGGACATATGTTGTGGTATGAAATGGATTAGAGGTTGTCCTTGTTTGGTTTCTGTGGCAGTAATAAAACACTGACCAAAAACAAGTCAGGAAAGGAAATGGTTATTTGGTTTATATATACATGTCACAGTTCATTCTCAAGGGGAACCAGGGCAGGAGCTCATAATCAGGAACTGGAGGGAAGAGCTAAACTAGAGATCATGCTCGAATGCAGCTTTTCCATGACTTTTACCAGGGCTTGCACAGATTATTTTCATACATCTGAGAATATTCTCCCAGCTGTGCCTCCAACCCTAAGACCCTGGGCTTTCCTACTTCCATCAAAATCAAAAATATATTACACATAGTCGCCCAGAGGGAACTCTGATAGGGGAAGTTCCTCAAGTGACAATCTTTCCAGGTGTGTTAGCCTATGTCAAACTGTCAAAGAGAACAAAAACTAACCAAACAACTAATCTCTGCACTGCAACAGCAAACCAGCACAGACCAGAATTCTTAGAAAATCTGGGTGCATTCTACCTTTAAATTCTACCGCTTGTAAAAAGATGTTGTGGGGAGATTCTAAAATCAGGTGAGTCTGGAGTACTTAAGACTTTGTGTCAAAATAGATAATATGCATAACTGAAATTCTGTGTTTGCTTTAAGGGGAACTATTCAGTGTGATGGTAGAAATGTCTCTCTTGGATTCCTTGAATTGAAGATGTATTTTTTTTTTTTTTGTCCAATTTCTACAGGCTGCCCAGCGAGGCAATATACATTGTGTTTCTGTATTGCTCGACTACAATGCTGATCCAAATGTGATGGATTTTATTGGGAATACAGCCTTACACCATGCTGTATCCACGGGTAACCTACCCATTGTAAAACTGCTTCTAAAGCACAATGTAGATATTGAAGCCAAAACAAAGGTAAAGATCACTCAACTTCATTCCCAGTGCACTTCTAGCAGTGACACTCACATCTGTTTTCTACGTGCAGAAGTTCAAGCATTCTCAATATATCTGTTTACAGGAACGCTGCTTTCTCCAAACATGTTTTTCATATTTTTGGTAGTTAGTTCAGAAGAACACAGCATAGCATATTTTGTCTCAGAATTGGCCTTGATTTTAACATTCAAAAATAAAGGATTTAGGACTACACATACACATCACATATACACAGACAATAAAAATAAATTCATTTCACGTTATATGATTATAGAATAGATAGAAGTGTGTTGTTGTAAAGAAGGTACTGATGTGGGTTTGACTCGAGTATGAGAGTGCACTGGAAAGTGAGAGAGGTGACAGTAAAATTAGGAAATTTGATCATTGGAGAAAATTTAAAAAATTATTTTTTAAAAACTTTGATATACATAGGAAATGCTGTTGAGCTTGCAAGGTAATTCTTAGTTTAGCAAATAAATGTATTTCACACACAGATTGAGAAACGCTGCTCCACACCTTTCTGGAGCCCAGTTCTTCAACAGGGACATACCAAACTTTATGTATCAGGGCTGTGTCAATGGAGGGCCTACTCCATGGAGCTAAGTAGACTGGAAACATTGAGTGTTTGGGGAGAGTTCTGGAAGGGAGTGTTGTTCACAGATAATGTTGGACAGGGAAAAGGTGTGTCATAGGGAAAAAGCTGTGTGTGGGAAAGGGCAACTGGTGTTGTAGGATATATGAACCCTTGTAACACTTTACAGTATATTTATGCTTACAAAATCTGTGATGAATTTTCATTGAGAAACAATTCATTTTGTAAAATGCAATATTCTTTCCTTTACAGTATGGCTTGACCCCCTTACTGCTTGCTACATATGAACGGAAACCTGAAATGGTAGAATTTTTAGAAGCAATGTGTGCTAAAGCACATGCACCGGTAGAGATAAATGGGTACAGTTTCTTCTTTTCTTCAATCTTAGTGCTGTTATTGAGAGTGACAATTGCTTAGGTCAGGAATATTAAAATGACAGGAAGATTTTGAGAAACTCAGAGGCACATAGTTAGAAACCTTAGCACACATGAAGTGGGAGGTGGAAAAGAGACTGTTTCAACACAACACAAGAACAGCACACACCAGGGATCACTACCTAGTTCAGGAGTTCAACTCATGAGCCTTCAACCAAACCAAAGGATAAGGTAGAACAATTGTTGCTCGACCATCATATTTTTGCTTTTGACAGTGTTTGTCACTGAATTAAGGTCCATTGGTGTCATTGGCAAGTGTTTTATCATGGATAAACACCGATAGTCCCTAAGCCTGAAATTTTATATTCTATGACCCTAAAGATGACATCATAATCACAGGTAAGAAATAGTGTTTCCTAATGATCTGTTTAAGTTTGAAATGTCCAACTCAGCAGGAAACGAACTTTTGCTGGAAGATGTACTTTAAGAGACATAGTACAAGTACCCAGCTAGTTTGGTAATTCCACAGGTCAAGACATTTTTCTTCCCCATTTCAGATGGAGCTTTCAAAGTGGATATATAAGTAGTTCATTTCTTTCCACAGAGTCTGGTACTTTAGCATTTTCAATCTTGTCCTGAATTCTGTGAATGTTTAGCTCTGAAACAGCTTGTTCTTACAATGCTATATGCCCTTTCCATATGAAATACACTTATGTATGCTTGAATTTTCTGTTTAGACCATATGTATACCTGTTTATTTTGAGCCATTATTCCCACATAATAGCTCTGTGTTTTACGATGAGCCTTGGTAGAGGTAGCTTACTCTCCTTTCAAATCTTTAATGCCTTTTGTAAAAACTTATTTTATTTTATTTTATTCTATTTTATTTTATTCACATTACATCTAGCTTAACTGACTCCCTCCTGGTCATCCATCCCACATTTCCTGTTCCTACATTTCTTTCTCTGTTCCATCCCATATTTCTTTCTCTGTTCCTCCTCCACTTCACCTCTGATCAGTTGGGGATCCCCTGTATGTCCCTACCATGGCAGTTCATTTCTGCAACGGTAGGCACTTCCTCTCTCTCTGAGTCCAGACAAAACAGCGCAGCTAGAAGGATATACCCCATGTACAGGCAACAGCCTTATGGATAGACCGAGTCCCAGTTGATTGGTATCTGTGTGAAGACTTAGCTGTATATCTGCTACATATGTGTCAGGAGGTGTCCGTCCAGTGCATGTTTGTTTTAGGATAGGTGGTTCAGTCTCTGAGAACCCTAAGTGTCCAGTTTATCTGCTTCTGTTGGTCGACCTCTGGGGTTCCTATCTCCCTCAGCCCTCGATTCCTTCCTCCTAGTCTTCCATAAGTGTCAACAGACATATCAAGCACGTTTAATTTTGTCTTTAATGCTTTTGAAAAGTGTATTTGTGTGTGGTGGGGGTTTGTCTGAGCACTTTTGTTTGTGTTTGATTAAGTGCTTAGTATTCCTCATGTTTTCTCTTGAGAAAAGCTGGAAAGGATAGCAGTCAGCAATCACAGTCAATTGCTGAAAAGCAAATTCAACAGTGTTTGTCTATTCCTGTTGGCCCATGCATTTTATCCCGGAAGTGTGGAAGTAGAAGATACACAGATCTCTGTGAGTTAAGGCCATCATGGTCCATAGAGCAGATTTCAGAGGAGCATGCCTACATATTGAGATCCTGTTTCAAAAAATACTGTTAGTAACCCTCTAGAGTAAGATAGAGTAGGGACTCAAATATAAAGTGCTTAATACACTTGCCAAATGTTTTTATGAATAGCACAATAATTATAACTTTTAAACCTATGTCACAGGACAGAGACACCAGCCCAGAAAACCGGAGTGAAGCATGTCAGCTTCAATGAAAGTAAGGTTTTTATAATGATTATTAATATAGCATATAGTAGCTGGTCCTATTACCTTAAATAAGAGTAGAGATTTTAGCTCCTTCTCCACTGAGACCAGAGAAAGCAGCTCTACTAGCAGAAAGGAATCCAAATGCATCCAACAGTGTGAAACAGTCCTCACTTCAGGTTTTAGAGAACCCACATAAAGACCAAGATGCACATCTGCTCCTTATGGGGAGGATGCCTATGTGTACCCCATTTGTGCTCTTTCATGGGTGGTTCAATCTCTGTGAGCCCTCATGGGCCCAGTTTAGTTGATTCTTTAGGTTTTCTTGTCCCAGAGCCCTCAATCACACTGTTGGCCTTTGTGTTCAATGTCCTTCCCCAATTCTTCCACAAGACAGTCCAAACTCTACTTGATGTTTGGATGTGGGTACATACATCTCTTTCCATTCTGTGCTGGATGTATCCTCTCATAAGAGTTATCCTTGGATCCTGTGTGTAAGAATAGCAGAATATTATTAATGGTTTCAGTTTGAGCCAGATAATGGGTGGCTATTCCCTTAATCTATGTTCCATTTTAATCCCTGAATATCTTGTAGGTAGGATGAATTTTGGGCTGATGTTTTTGTGAGTGCATTGGTATTCTCCTCCTTTCCCTGGAGGATACCTCCAGGTATCTCTTGTCCCTGATACTACCTACACTTGCTCCCATATCAGTTCCCTTCCCCATCTCCCAAAATTTTCCCTGCCTAAATGGAAACCTGATTTCTATGTTTTCGCCTCTGAGTGAGATTAAAGCTTCTACCCTGGGGCCCTCATGTTTTAGCCTTTAGGTCTGTGGATTTTAGCATGATTATTGTATACTATATGGGTAAAGAAGTACTCACTTCTAAGTGAGTACATACTACATCTGCATTTCTGGGTTTGGATTGCCACACTCACGATGAAATTTTTAAATCCCATTCATTTGATTTCAAATTTCATTAATTCCTTGTTTTTAAATAAATGAATGGCATTTCATTTTGTAAATATGTCAAATTTTCCTGAACCATTTTTCAGTTGAAGTCCATCCTGGTTGTTTTCTGTTTCTGGCTTTTACAAATCAAGGTTTTATGAACATAGTTGAACAAGTTTCCTTGAGGTGGCATGGTGAAGCATCTTTTGGATATATGCCCAGGAGTGGTATAGCTGCGTCTTTGCTTTTGTGATGTGTGTAGAATGGAATCTCAGAGTTGATTAAGCAGCTCTTGGTTTTGTTGATTCTTTGTATTGTTTTCTTTGTTTCTCTGTTGACTATTTCGTGCCATCTACTCCTCTGGAGTATGCTTGCTTCTGTTTCATCTTCAGGTTGCAGATGTGTGCTGTTAAGTTAGTAGTGTGAAATCTCTCCAATTTTTTGAATAGACAAAGTTCTATGAACATTTTGTTGTGCATTGCTTTGATTGTGTCCCATAAATTTGGATACTTTGTGCCTTCATTTTCATTGAATTCTAGAAACTCTGATTTCTTCTTTCTCCGGAGGTCACTGAGCATATAGCATAGAACATAGAGAGCATAGGATTATTATTTTTTGGGAACACCAATCAACTTGGTTGTTGATAGGCATTTTTTCTTTAGGTTGGGTGAATTTTTTCTATGTTTTTTCTTTCAAATATTTTCTTGTCCTTGCAGCTGGAACTGTCTTCACTCTTGTTCATTCCCATTACTCTTAGTAGGATTTTACAGTGACTCAGAATTTCTGTATACTTTGAGTCAGTAATTTTTTTAGGTTTAACATTTTCTTTGGTTGATGTGTTAGGTTCTTTTTTCATATCATCTATACCCGAGATCGACTCTTCCATTATTTTCATTCTGTTGGCTGTGCTTCTGTTCCTGTTGTCTTTCTTAGATTTTCCATCTCCATGGTTCCCTCTGTGTTTTCTTTACCACTTCTTTGACCATTTGCAGGTATTGAATTGTTTTATTCATTTTCTTCACTTGCTTGATTGTATTTTCCATTTTAATTAAGGCATTTGTTAATTTTTCCTTTAAATTCGTTTACCATCTTCATAAGATTGGATTTAATGACATTTTATTGTGCTTGGATCATGATAGGATATCCAGAGCTTGCTATAGTAGGATACCTGGGCTCTGGATGTGTCATATTGAATTCATATTGAATTAGCACTTGTGGTTAGTGTTTTCATTGTGACCTTTAGACAACTGGTTATCCATGGGTTTTTCTGGTGCAGGAGTCCTGAGGTTGGCTGCCTTTGCCTGGACATTGGAAATCAGGGCATGGTGTATGTCTTCTGGAAAATGGGCAGAGCATTCAATGAGAAGAGGTCAAACTTTTACGTTCCTGGTACAGCAGGCCTGCTTATGTTGGGTTAAATTGTGGCCAGAGAATGGCACTCAAGGGACAGCTTTCAGCTCAGCTCTGGGTTTAACTCTTTTAACAGTGGGGTTGAGACATGGTCTCACTAAATGTAGCTCTGTTTGTCTAGGAAATCACAGCAATCCATCTGCTTTTGCCTCCTAAGTTTTGATATTCATATGATATGCGGCCAGACTCAATCTATAATTCTTCCCAGAACCATCAGCCTAGGTTTAAAAAGAATCATAAGAATTCATTTTCAAAACAATTGACTTTTTTCTGATCAGTTTTGTGCTCTCTATCAGTATGAGAGAGTTCATTTTACACACAATTATATGTGTGAATTTATATTTAGGCATTAATGTTTGATAAACTATTGTCATCTTTGATTTAAAATGTAACAGTTCTTCATGAAGTCATTTGCTACAAATGAATATTTCTTCTAGAATAGTCTTTAGAATTGTCTCATAGAAATTGATACTAACATTGAATCTGATCATTTTTATAGGTAAGTTTATTCTTTAGTTGTAATAAAATCTATTTTGTTTTTATTTTCAGAAGTCTTTTATTTTAAAGATGAAAGACCTTTGTCCTGGTAAGGTTTATTAACTATATAGTAATAGTAGATAAATTCAAACAGAGGAAGCAAATTCTTGTTGGGAGTACTTTGAGACCTTTGTCTTACAAGTTTCACAGTATAATGCATGCTTATTCAGTTGAAAACGTTCTCAGTGTGGTTCCTATGAACATGCCCATCACATTCCCCCACCATTGCCAAGAACCAACTCTACAGTTTGGAAAAAGAGCCTGCTGGGATTAGCTAGGAACATGGCTGTCCATCTAAGCTTCCTTGGCTTTCCAGGCCTTACTGAATTCAATTTGTGAACTAAGACCCACACTAGTAGCTGTCATTTCACGCATTTATCTTGTCAGTACGTTTACATAAATTGGGGTAGTTCTCCATTTTCAGTCATTACTACAGGATGCCAATGCATTTCTTTCCTCCTCTGACAACCAGCTTTACATGCAAAGGACCATTTTGTCAGGTGTAGCATCTTTCGTAGTTGTTGGAAGGCACCCATGTCTTCCAGAATGCTCCATCCATCAATGATCTGTTCACATCTGTGTTCCACAGAAATGAATCCTTTCACTCTCAATCGATTATCTGAATGATGGTGTAACTAATATTTACCTTTCTACAACGGGGGCTTTTGTCTTCCACCTCATTTGTACATTAACATAAAGGCCAAGGCCTATCCATTCCTGTTTAGAAAATGGTTTGGTAGAAAATTTAAAGTTGTATTTCAAGACAATTCTGTGCTCATTACGATTAATTACTTCCACAAGAGAGGAAAATAATATTGAAAATGTTTGAAAATTTCCCAAATCATCAAAGCTAAAGTTGAAAATGAATATTCAAAACTTTTCAGTACTCAAAACTATTCAGACTCCTTTCAAATTACACATGTTAACTTCTATTTGGAATTCTGAACAGTTCCACAGTAAAACCACAAGTGCCCACTAGGTTTTATTGTCCTTTGCTCTTGTCATTATCTTATTAAATCATAGAAATGCTTGTTTGTCACAGAAACAGGCAGATTGTGATTTCAGGATTCATCCATGAATGAGTTATGAAAGAATGGCTTGAATAATGTGAAAGCTGTGGTGGGATTTTAAGAGTTCTAGAAATCTATCTGATGGTCCACAAATCAACCTTTTGGGTGGTAACATCATAGTCAGTGAAATATGCACAAGGTACCATGAGAGAAGGTGCTGTGCTGCTCCAGGGCCAAAGACTGACATTGAGTCTATAGAGTAAAAATACCAGTCAGTACAACTATCAAAACAAAGGCTGAAGAGGTACTAGTAATTGTGTGTGTGTGTGTGTGTGTGTGTGTGTGTGTTCATGAGTGTGTGTGCATTTTTCTGTATCTGTGTATGTTTTTTTGGAGGGCTAATTTTTGTGGGCAAAATTCTCCCCTATATTCCACATTAGGAAAAGTTGTAAAGAAAATGTTTCCAAATGTAATCAACTGGTTGAAGAACAAATTAATAGTTTTTTAATTTGTAATGTAATATAAATTAGGAAATCAAACAACAAAGAAATCAAAGCCTTTCATTAATGTTTTATATGACTATTAAAATAACACTCTTAAAATATACCTCAGTGGAGTAAGACCACGAGGACAGCCGAAATCCATCCTGAAAAAGTCTTCCCAGGATAATATAGGTAAGAATATTGGTAAGTATTAATACTGATTCTATCCTAATTAGAAAAAGAGTTTTGTTCCTGCTAGAAGAGTAAGGTAATCAAGATTTCCAGTAGTTATATCCTTTCTTAATTTGCTGCCAAACACTTTTTTTTCTTTTTTTTTATTCGATATATTTTTTATTTACATTTCAAATGATTTCCCCTTTTCTAGCCCCCCACTCCCCGAAAGTCCCATAAGCCCCCTTTTCTCCCCCTGTCCTCCTACCCACCCCTTCCCACTTCCCCGTTCTGGTTTTGCCCTATACTTCTTCACTGAATCTTTCTAGAACAAGGGGCCACTCCTCCTTTCTTCTTGTACCTCATTTGATGTATGGATTATGTTTGGGGTATTCCAGTTTTCTAGGTTAATATCCATTTATTAGTGAGTACATACCATGAGTCACCTTTTGAGTCTGGGTTACCTCACTTAGGATGATGTTTTCTAGCTCTATCCATTTGCCTAAGAATTTCATGAATTCATTGTTTCTAAGCTGCCAAACACTTTTAAGAAGCAGATTTATTTAAGAAATTGTTTCTAAGAAATTTTAAATACAATTATATCTGTATTTGTAATGATATTGCAATTACATACAATTATAATATGATTGTCTATTTAAAACAATGTACTGATGTATCAACTTTTTATAAGTTAAAAGATTTTTTTTTCACCTATTCCATGAGGTAGGTCCTCTCTAGTCACATAACAGCAAGTTGACTATTTACAGAATGGATGTTTTTTTATTTTATTTTTTAAAGGGAAGTAAAAACACTTTATGATCAAATTAAAGATTTACATGGAAAATATTTCAGAAAAACATGTTAAGATTGGCAATTTTCATGGAAAATTAAGGAGTCTTTACTAATTGCTAAATTAATTGAAATATGGGAAAGAAACATTTTATGACAGAATTGAAAATTTACATGGAAAATATTTCTGGTAAATTTGTAGAAAAATGTAGAAACACATGTCAGATTTGAAGATTATCATGGAAAATTTTATATAGATATAATAATGGTAGGTATAAAAGTATTCCTATGTTGATTAAAAGTGGAATTATAAACATTTTCTGATAAACTTGAAGATTTACCAAATTCCATTACAGCCATCTAGATTTTTTCCTTGTTAGAATTTCTCAGTTTCAAGTTATTTGATAATTCATATATTATCTTCGGTTATTTTTAATTTTCTTCAGTTTGAATGTGAAGAACTTAACATTATAAATAAACGGCTCACTCAGGAATATTTTAATTTTTTTTTTAGTTTTTTTTTATTTACATTTCAAATGATTTCCCCTTTTCTAGACCCCTACTCCTTGAAAGTCCCATCATCCCCCTTAGATCCCCCTGTTTTCCCACCCAACCCTTCCCATTTCCCTGTTCTGGTTTTGCCCTATACTGCTTCGCTGAGTCTTTCCATAACAAGGGGCCACTCCTCTGTTCTTCTTCTACCTCATTTGATGTGTGGATTATGTTTTGGGTATTCCAGTTTTTTAGGTTAATATCCATTTATTAGTGAGTGCATACCATGATTCATCTTTTGAGTCTGGGTTACCTCACTTAGTATGATGTTCTTCAGCTCCATCCATATGCCTAAGAATTTCATGAATTCCTTGTTTTTAATGGCTGAATAGTACTCCATTGTGTATATATATATATATATATATATATATATATATATATATATATTCCACATTGTTTGCATCCACTCTTCTGTTGAGGGATACCTGGGTTCTTTCCAGCATCTGGCAATTATAAATAGGGCTGCTATGAACATAGTGGAACATGTATACTTATTACATGCTGGGAAATCTTCTGGGTATATGCCCAGGAGTGGTATAGCAGGATCTTCTGGAAGTGAGGTGCCCAGGTTTTGAGGAACCGCCAGACTGATTTCCAGAGTGGTTGTACCAATTTGCAATCCCACCAGCAGTGGAGGAGTGTTCCTCTTTCTTCACATCCTCGCCAACATCTGCTGTCTCCTGAATTTTTATTCTAAGCCATTCTGACTTGTGTAAGGTAAAATCTCAGGGTTGTTTTTATTTGCATTTCACTAATGACTAATTAGGTTGAGCATTTTTTAAGGTGATTGAAGTTTTATTTTTATTTTTTATTTGATATTTTTTTTTATATTTCAAATGATTTCCCCTTTTCTAGCCCCCCACTCCCCAAAAGTCCCATAAGCACCCTTCCCTCCACCTGTCCTCCCACCCATCCCTTCCCACTTCCCATTCTGGTTTTGCTGAATACTGCTTTACTGAGTCTTTCCAGAACAAGGGGCCACTCCTCCTTTCTTCTTGTACTTCATTTGATGGGTGGATTATGCTTTGGGTATTCCAGTTTTCTAGGTTAATATCCACTTATTAGTGAGTGCATACCATGATTCACCTTTTGAGTCTGGGTTACTTCACTTAGTATGATGTTTCTACCTCCATCCATTTGCCTAAGAATTTCATGAATTCATTGTTTCTAATGGCTGAATAGTACTCCATTGTGTATATATACCACATTTTTTTGCATCCATTCTTCTGTTGAGGGATACCTGGGTTCTTTCCAGCTTCTGGCTATTATAAATGGGGCTGCTATGAACATGGTGAAGCACGTATCCTTATTATCTTCTGGGAAATCCTCTGGGTATATGCCCAGGAGTGTAAATATGATTCTCACAATGAGAGAAACACCACAGAGTTTATGCTTTCAGCAGCTGTCACCACAGCATCTCTCACACCTACATTTGCCTTTGGCAAGGACCAGCCAGAGAATAGTGTACAGGAATCTAAATGACCCTCTTCGCATAAGCACGATGTGAAATAGCATTAGTGTAATGTGGGTGAGTTTCTTTTAAGTTATTTCAGCAATGGAGCTTTCTTTGTGGTGATAAGGATTGACAGAGACCCCTCACATGCCTAGCATAAGGTCTACCAAAGAGCCACTTTCTCAGCCCATTTCTTGGTGGGACAAATGCTCTGCTCTGGCCATGGGTAAATGCATAGGAAGGTAGAGTGGAGTCTTACATACTATAAAGGAAGTAAACAAGAATTGTTCATGTCTTAGCTTGTTTGGAGGGCAGGCTTTTTACATAGAGTGATACTTGAGTCCATCAGTGTTTTATATGTGGAAGTAAATTTAAAAATGATTCATGTGAGGCATTAATCCCTTCAAATTGCTTCTTTGTGCCCAGGTTTCTTCCACGTGTCTCCCTGTGGAGTAATAGTTCAGTTCACATAACTCCTAAGGTGGTCTTCCCATGGGAGGCAATGGAAGTTGATGCTGAACTTTTTTTGCACTGCACATGAGGTGGGACCAATGCTAGAACTGAGGGCCTCTAGCATCTTCCTCAGAAGAATTTGCAAAGAGTAATGCACTGATCTCTCTGGTGCTGTGTCACGCTTGCAGCTGGAATTGCTTTGTAAAGGTCTTGGGTCTCCTGTGTTTAGCTATGTTGCAATGACAGTCATCAAAACTGAGATTCCCTGTACTTAGGAGTGAATATTCCTCCCCAGTGAAGGAAGTTCAAGTCAATACTTGGAGATGCCCCTTTCACTTCTGCACAAGATGGGTATGCTCACTAAGAATTCTACCAGCATCCCAAGACTAGAGACAAAAAGCAGCAAAGGCAACACGAAGCTATCCTTTTCACAGTTCACTATGGGATAACAATACAGACTAAGGTGACACTTCTTGTGTCTGATAGTGCTCACCATCTTAAGTAGTTTGCACAACAATTTATCATAAGTAGTAACTGTTGATACGGTTTTCTCTTTGTATTTTAAAAATAGAAGGAAGAGGAAAGGTAGATTTCCCCATATATTTAGTGCTTACAAATAAATATTCACTTTAAAGGCTTTTCATAAATGGTTTCAAAGCATATAGGGTATCAAAAAATAGCCTTGGCACATGATAGTCATGTTTCCTACAGTTGTTTAATGACAAATTTTGCTGCTCTCTTTTGTAGCCAGTGATGAAGTGACAAGAAAATCACTGCGGTAAGAATATGTGCATTTTACAATATATTAATCTGTTGAAAACACAACATTCAGAACGTGACTGTCTTTGTCTCTGTGTAAGACAGTTGCAGCTTCTTTATTTCTTCTGAAATCACATGCTGAATAACTATTTATAGAGCAAAGCATGTTGAAATTACTGATTATATCTCTCACACAGCATGAAATGCTGACAAGAATTCATAGCTAGGGAGAAGATCCAGTAGTTAAAGTATTTGCCATGCATGTGTTAGAATGGGAGTTTGGATGGCAGAATTTACATGAGGTCTGATAGTCTCATGAGCTACTGTATCCTGGGGCCCTTATGGTGAGACAGGAGGTGATGACAGAGAATCCCCTAAAGTTTGCTTCATAGTTACCCTAGGGTTTCCATTAAAGAACAAGAGATCCAGCCACAAAACTAAGGTTGAAAGAAGGTTGCATGTTTTTGTTCTAAAGGCTCCCTGACAAACCTCCCATTGCTGTTCCTAGGTGTATAAAAGGGGACAAGGTCAGGTCTACTTCCTCGAACAAGGTAAAATGCTTCTTTGTGAAATTAATTTTCCTATGAATTGTGTCTTCATTCAGCAGTAGTCTAACTATCCCAGTTTTATATGGAAAGGTGCTTCAGAGGAAACCATATTGAGGATGTGGAAGTCTATAAATTTCAAGTGAGCAGTAAGTCCTTATGGGTAATGGTGGCCCAATGTGTGAATGGACTCAAAAGACAGTGAGTAGAAGACTGAGTGCAGTTTTCACGTAGTAGAAGATGTTTGATGTTTGACAAAGTATGGTTTGCAGAAAGAAATACACCTTAGACTGATTTAACTATGTGACTGTGATAATAGTCCAGAATACATTTTTAAGAAGTCCAGATATTTAAATAATCCAGGAATCTCCAAAGTACTTTTATCCTCAGCAAAATGCCTATAAGTTTTATCTGTCCTTGTACACTCCTATTTCAGGATCATATGTGAGAGCATCTCTAGTTTCTCCCTTTCATCTATATTTAGACTGAGAAGTAATTGTAGATATTTAGCAATATGTAATATGTTCATGAAGTTTTCCTTATGAAGAGATTAGAGCATTTTCTATTTGATTCTTATAAGGGTATGTCGAAAGGTCTTCATCTAGTTAAACAATAAGTGTCTTTCCCCAATTAGCCAGCATTTCTAGAAGCAGAGAGTCAAGCGCTATATAGTTCCATTTAAGTTCTTCTTTTTGTGTTTGAAAATCATATACACTTATATTCTTTGTGTCACATTCAAATGCACAAAATGTTGTAGTGTTTTACTGAGATATTTCCATATTCAGTTTGAAGCCTCTTCATCACTATTAGTTGACGGAGGTTGGGAAACCTGGTTCTGTATTACCTGTAACCCTAGAGGGAGGGGCTGTACAAATGATACATGACATTTGAATGTAACTCAGTAGACCAATAGGTTTCTGTCAAGCAGTTCCACAGGTACTATGATATGGATAGCACTGGCAATTTAATTGGCATTTATTTATAAATGGAGAATGTGCATTTTGTGCCCTCCAAAAATGGAAGAAAGAGACTGTCAAAAGAGGTTTTATTAATATTAATGATCATCTTATACAATATGTAGAAAATTTGACACATGATGAAGTGAGCCTAGTTCACCAGAAGAACAAGTTCCTGTTTCTCATGTCATGATTTTCTCTTCACTAGCATAAATATTTTTACATCTTGAGGATATCCTAGCAATTTGTAAAAAGATCAACATATTAGGAGACATTTCACATTTAATGGTTTTTACTTTTCATGTGTCAATACCCTGTGATTACTAAGGAATAAACTTGATTTGAAAGCATGCATACAAAACCAAGTGTTAATTCAAGAACCAAACAAAAAGTTAACTTTCTTCTTTTGCCCTGCAGGAAGCAACTAGCAAACCTGTACCTAGACCCCAGAAGCGGATGCGGAAGGTTTTTACAAAATCTGAAGTTGATTTATGTTCTCAGGGAGAGCCAATTCCTGACACTTACGAAGAAAAAGCATCCGTAATGGTAATTCTCCCTAATTCAATAAGTAATAGATTTGCTTGTTGGGAAGGGGAAGGATGTGTGTGTGTGTGTGTGTGTGTGTGTGTGTGTGTGTGTGCCTGTGCCTTGAGTACTGCCAGTGTTATCAGAGAAGAGAAAACTAGCCTTGAACGTTCCCTTCAATTCCTTCATATCCTCACTCCTTGCCAGTCACTGTGTTAGGCAGTGCTTCTCAATTTCATTAATGCTGTGACCATGGCATAGAGTTCGTCATGATGTGGTGACTCCCAACCATAAAATTGTTTTTGTTGCTACTCCTAACTGTAGGTTTGATAATGTTATCAGTTGTAATGTCATATTTGTTTTTGCAGAAGGTCTTAAGGTAACTTGTGAGAGTCTGTTCTATGCCCCTCCTCCAGTTGTTTATGACAGACAGGTTGAGAACCAATGTTCTAAAGTGTAAGTGATAGTAATTTAGACTATGGAAGCAAAAGAAAAAAAACAGAAAATGAGCATGTTTGTAACACAGTGAGGAGAACTCATATAATTGGAGAAAATAGGCAATACAGGCTCCTGGAAGTAGGTAGAGTCAACATGAAAGCAGCCAATGTATTTGTGTTTCCTTTCTTAGATCGACTGACTTTAAGTTTGTGAATGTTTGGCATGTGTATTCTGTCTGTGTAGCATGTGTGTGTGCTTCCCGCAGACATCAGTAGAGGTCATTTCATCCCCTGGACTTGGTGTTCCAGAATTTTGTTAGCCAACGTTTGTGTATTACAAATCAAACTAAGATGCTGGGCTAGAGCTATACTGCAAGACTTTTCCAGCACACAGAGTGAATATGTTTGATATGCAAATGATTTAAAGTATCATCAGGGGAAACAAGTAGTCAGTCTTTTTTTTTTTTTTTTTTTTTTTAGCTTTCTTTTTTTTTTTTTTTTTTTTTGTCTTTTTTTTTTATTTGATATAATTTATTTACATTTCAAATGATTTCCCCTTTTCTAGCCCCCCCCCCACTCCCCGAAAGTCCCGTAAGCCCCCTTCTCTTCCCCTGTCCTCCCTCCCACCCCTTCCCAGTTCCCCGTTCTGGTTTTGCCAAATACTGTTTCACTGAGTCTTTCCAGAACCAGGGACCACTCCTGCTTTCTTCTTGTATCTCATTTGATGTGTGGATTATGTTTTGGGTATTCCAGTTTTCTAGGTTAATAACCACTTATTAGTGAGTGCATACCATGATTCACCTTTTGAGTCTGGGTTACCTCACTTAGTATGATGTTCTCTAGCTCCATCCATTTGCCTAAGAATTTCATGAATTCATTGTTTCTAATGGCTGAATAGTACTCCATTGTGTAGATATACCACATTTTTTGTATCCACTCTTCTGTTGAGGGATACCTGGGTTCTTTCCAGCATCTGGCAATTATAAATAGGGCTGCTATGAACATAGTAGAGCATGTATCCTTATTACATGGTGGGGAATCCTCTGGGTATATGCCCAGGAGTGGTATAGCAGGATCTTCTGGAAGTGAGGTGCCCAGTTTTCGGAGGAACCGCCAGACTGCTTTCCAGAGTGGTTGTACCAATTTGCAACCCCACCAGCAGTGGAGGAGTGTTCCTCTTTCTCCGCACCCTCTCCAACACCTGCTGTCTCCTGAATTTTTAATCTTAGCCATTCTGACTGGTGTAAGATGAAATCTTAGGGTTGTTTTGATTTGCATTTCCCTAATGACTAATGAAGTTGAGCATTTTTTAAGATGCTTCTCCGCCATCCGAAGTTCTTCAGGTGAGAATTCTTTGTTTAACTCTACTAAAGGCAGTAAGAGAAAAAGGCCAAGTAACATATAAAGGAAGACCTATCAGAATCACAGCAGACTTTTCACCTGAGACTATGAAGGCTAGAAAGTCCTGGGCAGATCTCATGTAGTCAGTCTTAGAATATTTGTTAAACCAGTTTCTTTTTGGAGGCAGTCAGGTCTATGAGTTTTCCTCTTAGCACTGCTTTCATTGTGTCCCATAGATTTGGGTATGTTGTGTCTTCATTTTCATTATATTCTAAAAATGTCTTTGATTTCTTTATTTCTTCCTTGACCAAGGTATCATTGAGTAGAGTATTGTTCAGTTTCCATGTGTATGTGAGCTTTCTGTTGTTTTTCGTTGCTACTGAAGACGACTTTTCTCTATTGTGATCTGATAGAAGGCATGGGATTAATTCGATCTTCTTATATTTGTTGAGTTCTGTCTTGTGACCAATTATATGATCGATTTTGGAGAAGGTACCATGATGTTCTGGGAGAAAGCTTTATTTTTTGCTTTAGGATGAAATGTCCTATATATATCTCCATTAAATCCAAGTTATCCAAAGCTTCAATTAGTTTCACTGGGTTGCTGTTTAGTTTCTGTTTTCCTGATCGGTCCATTGAGGAGATTGGAGTGTTGACGTCACCCACAATTATTATGTTAGGTGCAATGTGTTCTTTGAGCTTTAGTAAAGTTTATTTTATGAATGAGGGTGCCCTTGCATTTGGAGCATAGATGTTCAGGATTGAAAGTTCTTCTTGGTGTATTTTTTTTTGACCCGTAAGAAGTGTTCTTCCATGTCTCTTTTGATGAATTTAGGTTGAAAGTCAATTTTATCTGATATTAGAATGGCTATTCCAGCTTGTTTCCTGAGACCATTTGCTTGTAAAATTGTCTTCTGGCCTTTTACTCTTAGGTAGTTTTTGTCTTTGACACTGAGGTGTGTTTCCTGTATGCAGCAAAATGTAGGGTCCTGTTTGTGTATCCAGTCTGTTTGTCTATGTGTTTTTATTGGGGAATTGAGTCCATTCATGTTAAGAGATATTAAGGAATAGTGATTATTACTTCCTGTCATTTTTGATGTTATTTTTTAAATTTGATTGGTTATCTTCCTTTGGGTTTGGTGAAAGAAGGTTACTATCTTGCTTTTTCCAGGGTGTAATTTCCCTCTTTGTATGTGTGTTTTTCCCCTATTATTCTTTGTAGGGCTGTGTTTGTGGAAAGATATTGTGTAAATTTGGCTTTGTCATGGAATATCTTGGTTTCTCCATCTATGGTTATTGAGAGTTTAGCAGCCTTCTTTATAATTGCCAGAAACTGGAAAGAACCCAGATGTCCCTCAATGGAGGAATGGATACAGAAAATGTGGTATATTTATACAATGGAATACTACTCAGCAATTAAAAACAATGATTTCATGCAATTTTTAGGCAAATGGTTGGAACTGGAAAATATCATCCTAAGTGAGGTAACCCAATCACAAAAGAATACCCATGGAATGCAATCACTGATAAGTGGATATTAATTAGCCCAGAAGCTCTGAATACTCAATACCCAATTAGCATATCTAATGATTCCCAAGAAGGAAGGAAGGAAGGAGAGGGCCCTGGTCTTGGAAAGGCTTGATCCAGCATCTTAGGGGAGTACCAGGACAGAGAAATGGGAGGGGGGTGATTGGGGAATGGGCAGAAAGAAGAGGGCTTATGGGACATATGGGGAGGGGAGAACTGGGAAAGAGGAAAGCATTTGGAATGTAAACAAAGAATATAGAAAAAAAGAAAAAAGATGTCTTTCATAATTATCAGTTCATGTGCCTAGATGGTCCAACTATGGAAAAGGAAGATATAGGTTGAGATTGTTTTCTGCTGATAGTGCATCAAGTAAACAACTCTGGGATCTGACTGGTTCTTTGTATAAGGGAAACTTATCATCATGATGAGCACTATCACTTCTATTCCATGTCTACATAACATGTGTGTATAAACTTGTTGAAGAGGAATTTCAGTTGTCTTCTATAGTCTCTAGCTAAGGTAATACATGACTTGTTAACTGCCCTTTGTAAGGCTGTTAGAAATGATCAGAATTAATTACTCCTCTGCGGTTTGAGTCATAACCTCACCTGTGCTAAGGACTTAGGGGCTTGGGTTTGAATGGAAAATGTAAACGACCTTATGATTATTAGGTCTTTAAAGGATTTCTACCAAACAACAAAGAAAATTGAAAAAATATTTTACCTACAGTTTTGATAATTTATAAAATGTTTTGTCAAATAAAAAGGCATGACTCTCACAGCTCATGTCACATTAATGAGGCCCTGTACTGTGACCATCCCCCAAACTGGTTGGCTCATGACCCTCAGGTCTATAATTTGAAGTGTTATATAAATAAATATGGTTTTATAATGTCCATTTGATGGTATTGATAATAATTGCTTGTGGAGCATTAAGTTTCTCCATTGCTATTTGCAGCATAATCTGGATGCTGTGGTTTAAAGTCACCGTGTTCCTGACATCATGTCCAGCATATGCATGTCTGAGTTTCATTTAACAATTTTGAGAAATACTGGAGTCACTAGGCTCCTGGGCAGGTGTCTAGAAATAAAAATTGCCTACTGTTCTTGCTAAAAGAAAAAGAATATTTGTTAATTTCCTGGACCCCTGGTTTCAGCCTTCATATTTTACCCATTGAAGTCCTAAGGACTCATAGGCAGGGTGTACACAATAGGATACTGTGTGCATGGGTGCACAACTTTAATATATGAACTCATAAAGCAGACAGGATATTCTCTTTCAGTTTAAGGACAATGTGTTCTTAATATCTTTGGGGAGTAATGGTAGGCAAGGTAAATTTAGAGTATCAAATGAAAACTAATAGGAGTCAGTCTTCTCCTCCCACTATTTTAGTCTCAGGTATGAAATTCCAGTTGTCAGTAATGCTGGCAAATACCTTTATCTACTTAGCCATCTCACTGGCACTCTGATTTACACTTTGACTGAAAATACTTTAGTATTAACACACACACATACACACACACACACACACACACACACACACACACACACACACACACACACACATACCCTGTATTATAAAAAGTGTGTGTGTTATTTAACATTAACATGCTTCCTAACTGGTACATGGAAGGATCAGACAGAGAGACATGGATTCTCCTGTGTTAGAACACTTGGCCACACTTTGGAGGTTTACCTTTCAGGTTATGGCCTAGGTAGCAAAAGGTTGTCAGTGGTAGATTTCAATGGTTATGACTACTTGTGGTACCGGATCTGATTCCTGGTCTACCGGTATGTGAGAAACAACAGACTACTTCCACAAACCAGGGCACCCTGTTGCCTTCCTTGAAGTAACTGACTGATGTTCTCCATCAGATATTTTGTCACAGCAACTACAGAAGCAAGGAAAAAGTAATAGCCCTCCATTCTGTTTTAATCCCCATTCAGAAGGCACAAAGGCAGAAGAAGGGTCTTTTTGCAGATCTTACTTGCACCACTTACTCCATTACATACTGTTAACAACTAGCTCAGCACCTTAATCTGAACCTTCTGAAGTCACCATTTTAAAAGTGGCAGAGTAGACAAAATTATTCCACCTAGTGAAATCATTAGAAACTGTAAATTTACTATTGTCACAAACCAAACTCAAAAGTTCTTCATGTGAAAATTCTTTGTTTAGCTCCGTACCCCACTTTTTTAAATTATTTTTATTCGATATATTTTTTATTTACATTTCAAATGATTTCCCCTTTTCTAGCCCCCCACTCCCTGAAAGTCCCATAAGCCCCCTTCTCTCCACCTGTCCTCCCACCCACCCCTTCCCACTTCCCCGTTCTGGTTTTGGGTTATTTGGTTCTCTAGGTTCTACTTTCTTGAGTTCTTTGTATATATTAGATATTAGCCCTCTGTTGGATTTAGGGTTGGTGAAGATCCTTTCCCAATCTGTTTGTTGACGTTTTGTCCTTTTGACAGTGTCCTTTGCCTTACAGAAACTTTGTAGTTTTATGAGGTCCCATTTGTCAATTCTTGACCTTAGAGCATAAGCTATTGGTGTTCTATTCAGGAACTTTTCCACTGTGCCCATACCCTCCAGGGTCTTCCCCAGTTTCTTTTCGATTAGTTTCAGTGTGTCAGGTTTTATGTGGAGGTCCTTGATCCATTTGGAGTTGAGCTTAGTACAAGGAGATAAGAGTGGATCGATTTGCATTCTTCTGCATGCTGAACTACAATTGAACCAGCACCATTTGTTGAAAAGACTATCTTTTTTCCACTGGATGCTTTCAGCTCCTTTGTGAAAGATCAAGTGACCATAGGTGTGTTGGTTCATTTCTGGGTCTTCAATCCTATTCCATTGATCTGCACGCCTGATATTGTACCAATACCATGCAGTTTTTATCACTAGTGCTCTGTAGTAAAGTTTAAAGGCTGGGATACTGAATCCCCCTGAAGTTCTTTTACTGTTGAGAATAGTTTTAGCTATCCTGGGTTTTTTGTTATTCCAGATGAATTTAAGAATTGCTCTTTCTAGCTCTATGAAGATTTACACTTCAAGTGATTTCTCCTTTTTTGGCCCCCCACTCCCCAAAAGTCCCATAAGTCCCCTTCCCTCACCCTGTTCTCCCACCCAACCATTCCCACTTCCCTGTTCTGGGTTTGCCCTATACTGCTACACTGAGTCTTTCCAGAACAAGGGGCCACTCCTCTTTTCTTCTTGTACCTCATTTGATGTGTGGATTAGGTTTTCGGTATTCCAATTTTCAAGGCTAATATCCACTTATTAGTGAGTATATACCATGATTGATTTGTTTTTTTTTTGCAAATGCTTTATTGAAAGTATGGGCAAGGATGGACATTCAATGAAAATCAATGAGTTTTGGTTATAAGCACTCGGGTGTTTTTCTTTTTCTTTTTCTTTTTTTTTTGAATCAAAACCACATTTTTTTTTATTCGATATAATTTATTTACATTTCAAATGATTTCCCTTTTCTACCAATTTGCAACCCCACCAGCAGTGGAGGAGTGTTCCTCTTTCTCCACACCCTCTCCAACACCTGCTGTCTCCTGAATTTTTAATCTTAGCCATTCTGACTGGTATAAGATGAAATCTTAGGGTTGTTTTGATTTGCATTTCCCTAATGACTAATGAAGTTGAGCATTTTTTTTTATTTTTTTTATTCGATATAATTTATTTACATTTCAAATGATTTCCCCTTTTCTAGCCCCCCCCTCCCCGAAAGTCCCATAAGCCCCCTTCTCTTCCCCTGTCCTCCCTCCCACCCCTTCCCACTTCCCCGTTCTGCTTTTGCCGAATACTGTTTCACTGAGTCTTTCCAGAACCAGGGACCGCTCCTCCTTTCTTCTTGTATCTCATTTGATGTGTGGATTATGTTTTGGGTATTGACTGGTGTAAGATGAAATCTTAGTGTTGTTTTGATTTGCATTTCCCTAATGACTAATGAAGTTGAGCATTTTTTAAGATGCTTCTCCGCCATCTGAAGTTCTTCAGGTGAGAATGCTTTGATTAACTCTGTACCCCATTTTTAATAGGGTTGTTTGGTTTTCTGTAGTCTAACTTCTTGAGTTCTTTATATATATTGGATATTAGCCCTCTATCTGATGTAGGATTGGTGAAGATCTTTTCCCAATTTGTTGGTTGCCGATCTGTCATCTTAATGGTGTCCTTTGCCTTACAGAAACTCTGTAACCTTATGAGGTCCCATTTGTCAATTCTTGCTCTTAGAGCATACGCTATTGGTGTTTTGTTCAGAAACTTTCTCCCTGTACCGATGTCCTCAAGGGTCTTCCCCAGTTTCTTTTCTATTAGCTTCAGAGTGTCTGGCTTTATGTGGAGGTCCTTGATCCATTTGGAGTTGAGCTTAGTACAAGGAGACAAGGATGGATCAATTCCCATTCTTCTGCATGCTGATCTCCAGTTGAACCAGCACCATTTGTTAAAAAGACTATCTTTTTTCCATTGGATGTTTTAAGCCTCTTTGTCGAGGATCAAGTGGCCATAGGTGTGTGGTTTCATTTCTGGATCTTCAATCCTGTTCCATTGATCCTCCTGCCTGTCACTGTACCAATACCATGCAGTTTTTAACACTATTGCTCTGTAGTATTGCTTGAGGTCAGGGATACTGATTCCCCCAGATTTTCTTTTGTTGCTGAGAATAGTTTTAGCTATCCTGGGTTTTTTGTTGTTCCAGATGAATTTGAGAATTGCTCTTTCTAACTCTGTGAAGAACTGAGTTGGGATTTTGAGGGGTATTGCATTGAATCTGTATATTGCTTTTGGCAAAATGGCCATTTTAACTATATTGATTCTACCGATCCATGAGCATGGGAGATTTTCCCATTTTTTGAGGTCTTCTTCCATTTCCTTCTTCAGAGTCTTGAAGTTCTTGTCATACAGATCTTTCACATGTTTGGTAAGAGTCACCCCCAGGTACTTTATACTGTTTGTGTCTATTGTGAAGGGGGTCATTTCCCTAATTTCTTTCTCAGCCTGCTTATCCTTTGAGTATAGGAAGGCTACTGATTTGCTTGAGTTGATTTTATAACCTGCCACTTTGCTGAAGCTGTTTATCAGCTGTAGGAGCTCTCTAGTGGAGTTCTTTGGGTCACTTAGGTAGACTATCATATCGTCTGCAAATAATGATAGTTTGACTTCTTCCTTTCCAATTTGTATCCCTTTGACCTCCTTATGTTGTCGAATTGCCTGAGCTAGTACCTCAAGTACAATATTGAAAAGATAAGGAGACAGGGGGCAGCCTTGTCTGGTCCCTGATTTCAGTGGGATTGCTTCAAGTTTCTCTCCATTTAGTTTGATGCTGGCTACCGGTTTGCTGTATATTGCTTTTACTATGTTTAGGTATGGGCCTTGAAATCCTGTTCTCTCCAAGACTTTAAGCATGAAAGGATGCTGAATTTTTTCAAATGATTTTTCAGCATCCAATGAAATGACCATGTGGTTTTGTTCTTTGAGTTTGTTTCTGTAGTGGATTGCATTGAGGGATTTCCGTATATTGAACCAACCCTGCATTCCCGGGATAAAGCCTACTTGATCATGGTGGATGATCGTTTTTTGATGTGTTCTTGGATTCGGTTGGCAAGATTTTTATTGAGTATTGATTTTTTTTTGCATTAAAGTTGATGATTTATCTTATGATAAATTTTCTGAGTTCGAGGCCAGCCTGATCTATAGAGTGAATTCCAGGACAGCTAGGAATACACAGAGAAACCCTGTCTTGAAAAACCAAAAACAAATAAAAAACAAAACAAAAGAATGTGAGCCTGAACTACATTACCCAGAAAAAAGGCAAAGGAAAAAAACCACACATCATTCTTTTATTCATAACTGGCTCAAACATATTTAGAGAATGAGGAGGAAGTAATGAGTCAGGTAACACAGGTCATATGAAAACGTGCCTCTGACCAAAAAATACCACATTCCTGCTGTGTTCATGTCCATCGTTTTCAGGGAATCCACTGAACTGAATTTCTCACATGATCCATTTGAACAGTGTGAACACACATGTAACATGTCTCCTTCCTCATCATCTTTCTTTGATCAACAGTGCTTCTTTTTTATTTCATTAGATATGTGCTTTATTTACATTTCAAATGGTATCCCATTTCCTTGTTACAGTTCCAAAAGCCCCTATCCCATTCCCTTCCCCCTGCTTACCAAACCCTACCTCCACTTTCCTGACCTGGCATTCCCCTACACTGTGGGATCGAGCCTTCACAGGACCAATGGCCTCTCCTCTCATTGATGACTGAAAAGGCCAGCCTCTGCTACATATGAAACTGGAGGCATGGGTCCCTCCATGTGTACTCTCTGGTTGGTGGTTTTGTACCCGTCAGTTCTGGGAGTACTGGTTGGTTCATATTATTGTTCCTCCTATGGGGCTGCAAAATTCTTCAGTTCCTTGGAGCCTTATTCTAGCTCGTCCACTGGGGACTCTTTGTTCAGTCTATTGGTGGCCTGTGAGCCATGGGTATTTTGATCCACCTTCTAAGAATGATCAAAGTATGCACACTGTGACTTTATTTCTTCTTGAGTTTCATGTGGGTTGTGAGTTGTATCATGGGTATTCAAATTTTGGGCTAAAATCCACTTATCAGCAAGTGCATACCATGTTTGTTCTTTTGTGATTGGGTTACCTCGCTCAGGATGATACTTTCTAGTTCCATTCGATTGCCTAAGAATTTCATACATTCATTGCTTTCAATAGCTGAATAGACCTCCATTGTGTAAATGTACCATATTTTCTGTGTCCATTCCTCTATTGAAGAACATATGGGTTCTTTCCTGCTTATGGTTATTAGAAATAAGGCTTATCTGAACATAGTGGATCACGTGTCCTTATTGCATGTTGGAGCATCTTTTGTGTATATGCCCAGGAGTGGTATAGCTAGATCTTCAGGCAGTACTATGTCCAGTTTTCTGAGGAACTGCCAAACTGATTTCCAGAGTGGTTTTACCATGATCAACAGTGTTTGATCAAGCTATCATTAGGGAATTTAATCACTTGTATTGTGTCCCAATCCCCCAATCCACTGGGTAAAACCCCTTCACAGCTTGGAATGAATCCTTCAGACTTTTCAAGTCACTCCTACTGCAACTACATGATGGTTATGTTAGTTACTGGCTATTGCTGCGACAAAATATCATGGGAAAGACAACTTCTAGAAGAAAGGGTGCATTTCAAGTACGGTTCCTGGTTCCAGTTGGATACACACCTCACCATCACAGTTCAGGCAGACAGGCATGATACTGAAGGAGCAGATGAGAGATCACATCTTGACCTACACAGGAAAGAGAGAACTTTGTGGAAATGGCACCAGTCTACTGAAATCTTAAATGCCATTCCAGTGATATAAATCCTATAAAAAGTCCAGAACTCATAATCATTTCCAAAAGAGTTCAGCCATTTGGAGAGAGCAAGCATTATATGATCCCATGGGACTGTTGACATCCAAGCAGCCACAGCGGTGGGGATCAGGTCATTATGTACATCCTCTTGGTGTACTAAAGTCCATGGTGTTGCAGGATATTTGATCATGCTGTACTTGTGCGTTATTGTGTTGTTTACTCAATAAACCCATTTCTAGTTATTGTGTGGTTCAGCTTTTGCACAGAACTTTAATCTCTCTAGCCAGAATACAGACACTTCCTTAGTAAACACCTTAATCCTGAACAATCAAGGTCAAATTAGTTTGTGGAATTAAGTGCCTTGTTTGAGAAAGATATGTAATTGCATGGCAGAGAAAATGATGAATCAGAGAAGGATTAGACAGAACAAGGCATTCCCAAGTCTCTCAAGAAGAAAGAGGAAGTGGAAGCTACTTGAAGGGTAGTGTAGGGATAGAAAGGGAAATAAAGAGAAGGAGGGAGAGAGAGAGAGAGAGAGGGAGAGGGAGAGAGAGAGAAGGGGAGAGGAGCCCAAATGAGAGGAGAGGAGAGGAGGGGAGAGGAGGGGAGAGAGGAGGAAGAGAGGAGGCACTTTTTAATTTTATATATTTTTTATTTACATTTCAAATGATTTCCCATTTTCTGGCTCCCCACTCCCTGAAAGTCCCATAAGCCCTCTTCTCTCCCCCTGCTCCCCATCCCCCCCCCCAATTTCCCTGTTCTGGTATTGCCCAATACTGCTGCACTGAGCCTTTCCAGAACCAGGGGACACTGAGAGGAGGCATTTTTTACCTGGAGCCTTTTAGAGAGACATATTGAAGAGACAAACAACAAGGCCCAAGTGAAGGCAAAATGAACCTGAGATTATGAAAGAATCAGAAGATTAGAAAAACTGCTAGTTTGAGGCCAAGCAGAGCAAAATATCACAGGCCCAGAGAGAATCGAAACTGAATCAGTTACCATAGAGAGGAGCTTTGAGCTAGAACAGCTGAGTTGAATTTGTTAGAAAGAGATGAAGAACCAGAAACAATGGCGCATTAATTCAGCAGTAAGTATGAGAGAATAAAAATATTCTAGCCTATGCTAAATTTTACAGAAGCTATAACCTTCCAGGATTTGGTCTAGGTTAGGACTTGGAGGCAGTAAACCTCAGAGATTACAATTTCACCTAGTGAATAAAAGTTATAGAATCCACACCTGGAACTCAGCAATTGCCTTCTGGTGTAGGTGGTGACATACTTTGTTCATGCATTTCAAAATTCATTTCCTTTGTTCTGGTATCCCAGGATCCTAATGGGCAACAGAAAGGCTGTACATTGGGGAAGGGTTAATATGGTGCAGAAGAGAGAGGTTCATTTTGTTCCCAAAGCACCTCACTGTCCCATTCTCTTAGTCTGGCGGAATTCAAAATTCAGGACCTAAAGAGAGGAGAAGACACCTTCTGTGCTTTCTTTTTATATTTTTCCATATAATATAAATTTTACAGAGAATGATGTTATGTAGCAAAAAGCAGGAGAAAGGAAAGCATAAATCTGAGCAGGTCCCTTACAAAGATTTCTAGAAACTCTGGGCCTTTTACTCAAGCATAAAGGAAGCAGAGGTTGCTGAATATCAGTGAGTGTAGTTAGTGATGAAGTTGGTGTGAATACAGAGACATTTTGGGGACTATAAATCAAGATTCTTACATTAGCAGACCAATGCTCAAATAAATAAAATCAGTAAAAATTTTAAATCAAAAGTAACATTGCCAATTTTCCTAATAGGTTGAAGGATGTAAACCAGAAAATTGCCATCAAATACATCAGGAGCATAGAATTTCTGTGCCCGAGGCTCCTGTTGCTGTTGAACCAACACATTCCACCAGTGCTGCTGATATTGGGGCGACTATGGATATTGAGCTAACACCTTCCACCAGTGCTGTTGTCATTGGGGCAACAGTTGGCATTGAGTCAACTCCTTCCCCCAGTGCTATTGACAGGGAGTTTTCTGGCAGGAGGAGATTTTCTGTCACTCCCAGAGAAAACCTTGAGTTTGTTGAATGGCTAGACAGAGGAATTATGCAGTTGAACATGGAAAGTGAGGCAATTTCTCCCCAAAGTAATGCTGACAGGGGTGCTCCTGCTGATACTGAGAAAATTCCTTCCACCAGTGCTGCCAGCAGCAGAGCTCCTGCTGACATTGAAATAACTCCTTCCCAATGTGCTGCTGACAGTGTGGCTATTGCTGAAGTTGAAGCAACTTTTGCCCCAGGTCCTGCTGACATTGCTGAGTCAGATGAGAAACATGACTCAGAAACAGCTAGTGACATTGAGTTAGATTCCATAAGTGATTTAGCCGTTTACATGGAGCATGCAAGGGACGCGCCCTGGGCTGACCCAGAGCCTACTCCTGGTCCCCACACTTGTTATTCCATAGACTCCACTGAAAGAGCTGACCTGAACAATTTGACCTTGCTCAAAGCACAAGACAAGTATGATAGCTTTTCTTTAGATGAGGAACCTACTCAAGTTCCTGACCTAGATGAACATCTGGCCCCTACTCGGGATGCTAAAGTTTTTTATGATAATTTACTGTCAGCTGACCACACTGGCCATAGCAAGACCACTGTCAGGGAGCCTGGGTATCTCCTGGAGCAAGAGAACCTACTGATGATGTTAATGCCCTTCCTGTGGCTCCTGGCATACCTCTTATCAATAATTGCAGGGATGAGTAATCTCTTTCAACAAGTGTGGCATGATGAAAATGGCCAAGGACCTCCCACTAACAGAAAAGAAGGGTCAGGTAAGTTAGAGCACAGTAGTTGCTAAAATAGATGAACTTTTATATGGTATTATTATTATTACATTTCATGCTTCTATCTGGCTATTTAAGCATTACCTAGACCCAGAAAAAAGGGTTTCCTTTTCCCAATTTACTGAAAATACTTCACATAGTGTAACAAAACCAGTTTAGACCAACACAACTGACCATGTCAAGTTTATTGGTACTTTGTTGTCTCCCATTCTGGAATGAGGACATTTTTTTTTCACTCCCAGGGAAAACCTTGTGCTTTCTGAATGGCTAAGCAGAGAAATCTTCCTCTTAAACATTAGAATATATTTGTCTCTGTTTTCTGAACTCTGACTTGTAAGGATAGCATCAGCCTGGAAACAAGCATTCCAGAAGAAGCAACATCTGAGAATAAATTTAACAAAATAAGCCTCCACCATCTCAGTTTCTCATGTAGTTGATTCTGATGATACTGACACTGATGTTACTGATGCTGATGGTGACAATACCACCAATGATGTGCCTGATGATACTATTGATGCTTTTTGCTTTCCTTCTAGTTGCTGCTGCAGCTGATCATCAGTCCCTTGAAGCAGGGGACAGAACACACTAAATACATCAAGATGCAGTGTGTAAAGAAAAACTGTATAATATATGTATATATTGAAATATTAAATTAAAATGATTTAACTTAAAGTAGACTGAAGTCAAAATTTATTGTTTTATTGGAGTCTCACTTGAGCCATGTGATGTTTTCTGGAAAAATTTTCATTTATTTTTATTTTTTACTTGTTTACTTTACATCCTGATAACTGCCCCTCCCAGTCTGCATCTCCTGCAATCTTTGCCCTTTCTTACCCTCCCCTCGTCCCCTGAGAGGGTGGTGGTTGCCTGGTTATATCCCAACCCTGGAACATGGAGTCTCTGTGAGGCTCTGTGCTTTCACTTCCACTGAATCCATTCAAGGCAGTCAAGCTAGAAGAACATATCTCACATACATGCAACAGCCTCTGAGATAGCCCCCCCTCTACTTGTTTGGGGCCCACATGAAGACCAAGCTGCACATCTGCTATCTATGTGCATGGAGGCTTAGGGCCAGACGGTGTATGTTCTTTGGTTGGTGGTTCAGGCTCTGAGAGCCCAAAGAGTCCATGTTAGCTGATTCTGTTGTTCTTCATGTGAAATTCCTATCTCCATATGGACTGCCATCCCTCCTCCTCCTCCTCTTCTTCCTCCTCCTTTTCCTTCTTCTCCTCCTCCTCATTGTCCTTCCTCTTCCTCTTCCCCTTCCTCTTCCCCTTCCTCTTCCCCTTCCCCTTCCCCTTCCCCTTCCCCTTCCCCTTCCTCCTCCTCCTCCTCCTCCTCCTCCTCCTCCTCCTCCTCCTCCTCCTCCTCCTCCTCCTCCTCCTCCTCCTCCTCCTCCTCCTCCTCCTCTCTCTTCTTCTTCTTCTTCTTCTTCTTCTTCTTCTTCTTCTTCTTCTTCTTCTTCTTCTTCTTCTTCTTCTTCTTCTTCCTCTTCTTCTTCTTCAATAACAGTCAATGTTCACTCACCCAAATCCTAGATGTGATAGATTTACTCTCTTGGAGTACACTGATTCTCAGACTTCCAGGCAAGTATGCTTTGGGGATCCCATTATCCACATATCTGCACTCAGCCACCCCAGTCCCTCATTCTTATTTGCTATTATTCTCTGATAGGTTACAGAGGGGAACCAAAGACACAACAGTAGATTTTCTGTTTTCCACATGATTCTGGAACATTTTGTAGTTCTAAACAGCTAATCATTTTTTATGTTGGAGTTTCATAGAAATAATAGAAGAATAGACTGTAAAGGATAGTTCCAAGATATTCTTTTGTTTATTGAATGTTTTCTTTAAAATCAGTGAATTGTCCAACTGTAATTTTTATCTGTCAGTCCATTTTTTCCCCACACATAACTTAGATATCCACTATGTAGAATATATATTCTACTTCTCTCCAGCTCTTTCTGTTCTTACACATTTATGTTCTTCTGCCCAGTCTAGTTTTCTTTTTTTTAATTCGATATATTTTTTATTTACTTTTCAAATGATTTTCCCTTTTCTGGGTCCCCACTCCCCGAAAGCCACATAAGCCCCCTTCCCTCCCCCTGTTCTCCCACCCACCCCTTCTCACTTCCCTGTTCTGGTTTTGCCTTATAGTGCTACACGGACTCTTTCTAGAACCAGGGGCCACTCCTCCGTTCTTCTTGTACCTCATTTGATGTGTGGATTATGTTTTGTGTATTCCAGTTTTCCAGGCTAATATCCACTTATTAGTGAGTGCATACCATGATTGATCTTTTGAGACTCGTTTACCTCACTTAGCATGATGTTCTCCAACTCCATCCACTTGCCTAAGAATTTCATGAATTCCTTGTTTTTAATGGCTGAATAGTACTCCATTGTGTATATATACCACATTTTTGCATCCATTCTTCTGTCGAGGGATACCTGGGTTCTTTCCAGCCTCTAGCTATTATAAATAGGGCTGCTATGAACATAGTGGAGCATATATCCATATTACATGCTGGGAAATCGCTGGGTAAATGCCCAGTAGTTGTATAGAAGGATCTTTCGGAAGTGAGGTGCCAAGTTTTCTGAGGAACTGCCAGACTGATTTCCAGAGTGGTAGTACCAATTTGCAGCCCCACCAGCAGTGGAGAAGTGTTCCTCTTTCTCCACATCCTCGCCAACACCTGTTGTCTCCTGAGTCTTTAATCTTAGCCATTCTGCCAGTCTAGTTTTCTTTACACTCTATAAATATAAATGTTACATGAAATGAACCATACTCTTTGGAACCCTAGTTTCATTTTGCCTAAAGCTTTTGAATATCAAGCATGAGATCTTCGATGGCATAGATATTTTCCCAAATTTGGTGTGAGTTTAGGTGAACATTGACCTTTTTATGTCAAAGCATGTGGTCCTGCTTTGGTACCATTTACCACCTGGATTACCATGGATGCTTTACTTATTACCT
Source organism: Apodemus sylvaticus (assembly GCF_947179515.1). Classification (NCBI taxonomy): domain Eukaryota; kingdom Metazoa; phylum Chordata; class Mammalia; order Rodentia; family Muridae; genus Apodemus; species Apodemus sylvaticus. Next base: position 186,160,880 of record NC_067472.1, read on the forward strand.
TCGGATATGCTGTGCTTTTGCTGGCTGCAAATATAGAGACACTACTCATGAGCATTAAAAAATGAAATGTGGAAATGAAAAGAATCAAAGTGTTCATGACTAGCAATATAGATTTCCATTTGTTGTTAAAAATTTGCACAGATACAAGTGATCTGTAGAATTGCATCTGTTGGTCTATATTTTGTCAATCATCCAACCTGACCCACAGCCTGACAGTCTTGCACAAGACACACACAGCTTACCAAAACTCTGTCCAACAGCCCCCACAGCCTGTTAATTATCCAGAGGAAAATCATCAACCTGGCTATCACCCATAAGGAATGCCCAAGTCCTGTCAATCATCTACTGGAAACATCCCTGGCCTGTCAATCATCTACAGGCAACTTACAAAGCCTGGGAGTCAACCAGAAGAAATTATCACAGCCTGTCACTCATCGACAGGAAACTCCCACAGCTTGTCCTTAATTCACAAGCCATGCCCCTTGCCTGTCAATCAGCCACAGAAAGCAGTCACAACCTGTCAGTCATGTATAAAATATGGCCATAGTCTGTTAATCATTCACAGGATATGGCTATAACCTATCAGTCTTACATACAAAGCACTCAAAGATTGTCGATTATTCATTGGAAACTCCTATACCCTGTCAATTATCCCATGGAAACACTCATAGCCGGTCAATCTTTCATAGGATATCTGAGACCCTGTCAACCATTCATAGGTAAGGCCAACAGCCTGTCAATCAACCACAGGAAACACACACCAACCCTGTGACTCCTCCAAAGGACAAGATCACACTCTGTTAATCATCCATAGAAAATGCCTATGCCCTGTCAATCATTCACAGGAAACATCCAAAGCCTGTCACACATACATACTACGTATCTTCAACTTTTCTATATGCATTGCCAACATGCACAGCCTTTCTGTCATCCCCAGGATATGTCCACAGCTTGTCAGTCATCCACAGAAAATGACCACCATGTGCAAATCATCCATAGGAAAAGTCTACAGGCTATCAATTATGCCTAAGAAATGCCCAAAGCTGTCATTTACCCACAACATATAACCATAGCTTGCTAATCATCTACAGAAAATGCCCACAGACTTTCAGTCATTAATAGGATATACCCATATCGTGTCAATTTATTTAGGACATTTTCACAACCTGTCAGACATAGGTAGCAAGTACAGATTGTCAACTATCCATAGAAAGTACCCACAACTTGTCAGTCATTCATAGGAAATGCCCACAACCCGTCAATCACCCATAGGAAATAGCGACAGCCATGCACATGGCATACCCCCAGCATGGCAATCATTTGGAGAAAAAAGCTGCATGCTATCACTAATCCATTGGAATTGCCCACAACCTGAGAATTATCCAGAAGAAATGCACATAGCCAAAACCCAAATACTGCCAGGATTTTGGGGATCACCAAGGAGTGCACACATGCCCGTGAGCAAAGGTAAGACCACTGATTCTGCTCAGAGGGACTCACAAGGAACCCTCAGGACAAAGGCACCAAGGCACACATGGGCAAAGGATGCTTTGGGATTCTGTCTGCACCCCAGAGATGACCCAGGGCCATAAAGCCACATACCAAAATTCCTCCCAGAGAGAGCTGGTCTCACAGGAGCACCGACACACAGGCTCCCAAAAGGGACAAGCCACAGTGAAACAGCAAGAACAGCCAACACCAGACGTAATGAGATGGCAAACATAAGAACAGAACATAAGCCACAGAAACCAAGGCTACTTGGCATCATCAGAACCCAGCTCTCCCACCACAGTGAGCCCTGGATAATTCAACATACCAGAAAAGCAAGACTCTGATGTAAAATCACATCTCATGATGATGATAGAGAACTTTAAGTAGGACATAAACAACTCCCTTAAAGAAATACAGGAGAAGGCAGGCAAACAACTAGAAGCTCTTAAAGAGGAAACACATGAATCTTTTAAAGAACTACAGGAAAAAAACAAACAGGTAAAGAAATTGAGCAAAACCATACAGGATCTAAAAATGAAAATAGAAACAATTAAGAAATCACAAAAGGAGAGAACCCTGGAGATAGAAAACTGAGGAAAGAGTTCAGGGGTTCATCCATCCCCAGCAGAATACCAGAGATAGAAGAAAGAACCTCAAGTTTAGGGATGGTGAGCTGGAACAGTGGTTAAGAGCATTGACTTCTCTTCTGAAGGTCCTGAGTACAAATCCCAGCAACTACATGGTGGCTCACATTCATCTGTAATGAGATGAGAAGCCCTCTTCTGGTGTGTCTAAAGACAGCTACAGTGTACTTCCATGTAATAAATCTTAAAAAAAAGAATCTCAGGTGCAGAATATACTATAGAAAATACTGAAACAAGAGTCAAAGAAAATGAAAAAATGCAAAATGCTGCTAATGAGAAACATCTAGAAATTCCAGGGCACAATAAACATACAAGAATCCTACAGAACTCCAAATAGATTGGACCAGAAAAAATCCTTCTGCCATATAATAGTCAAAACACCACGTGCACAAAACAAAGAAAGAATATTAAAAGCAGACAGGGGAAAAGGTCAAGTAACATAAAAAGGCAGATCTATCAGAATTACACCAGACTTCTCACCAGAGAAAGCCAGAAATCCTGGGTATAGGCTAAGTTATCTTTTTTAAGGAAAAAAAAAGCAAGAAAGTTATCTTCTTTAAGGAAACCCAAAAGAAGATAGCCACACAAACATAAAAATAAGATAAAAAATAACAGAAGCAACAATCACTACTTTTTAATACCTTTTAACATCACCTTTTTCATTTTTATTTTTTTAATTTTAATCTATTAATTAATTTAATTCGATACACTTTTTATTTACATTTCAAATAATTTCCCCTTTTCTGTCCCCCCACTCCCTGAAAGTCCAATAAGCCCCCTTCCCTCCCCCTGTTCTCCCACCCACCCCTTCCCACTTCCCTGTTCTGGTTTTGCCCTATACTGCTTCACTGAGTCTTTCCAGAACAAGGGGCCACTCCTCCATTCTTTTTTTTTTTTAAGTAACACTTTTTTTTTCCTTCGATACAATTTATTTACATTTCAAATGATTTCCCCTTTTCTAGCCCCCCACTCCCTGAAAGTCCCGTAACCCCCCTTCTCTTCCCCTGTCCTCCCACCCACCCCTTCCCACTTCCCCGTTCTGGTTTTGCAGAATACTGCTTCACTGAGTCTTTCCAGAACCAGGGGCCACTCCTCTTTTCTTCTTGTACCTCATTTGATGTGTGGATTATGTTTTGGGTATTCCAGTTTTCTAGGTTAATATCCACTTATTAGTGATTGCATACCATGACTGATTTTTGAGACTGGGTTACCTCACTTAGTATGATGTTCTCCAGCTCCATCCATTTGCCTAAGAATTTCATGAATTCATTGTTTCTAATGGGTGAATAGTACTCCATTGTGTATAAATACCACATTTTTTGCATCCATTCTTCTGCACCTTTTAACATCACAAATATTATTAGACATATTTTATGTATATATTCGATTTTTTATTTACATTTTCTTGTTTCCACCTCCCTGAAAGTCTCATAAGCCCTCTCCCCTCCCCCTGTTCTCCAATCACCCCCCTCCTGCTTTCCTGTCCTGGTATTACCCTACAATGCTGCATAGAGCCTTTGCAGGACCAGCGGCCTCTCCTTGCTTCGTTCCTGGGCATCATTTGATATGTGAATTGTGCCTTGGGTATTCTGAGCTTCTGGGCTGAGAAACACCTAAAGAAATGTTCAACATCCATAGTTATCAGGGAAATGCAAATCAAAGCAACCCTGAGATTTCACCCCACACCAGTCAGAATGGCTAACATCAAAATAACAGGAGACAGCAGGTGTTGGCAAGGATGTGGAGAAAGAGGAACACTCCTCCACTGCTGGTGGGATTGCAAGATGGTGCAACCACTTTGGAAATCAGTCTGGCGGTTTCTCAGAAAACTGGACTTGACATTTCTGGAGGACCCTGCTTGTACTGGCTAGTTTTATGTGTCAACTTGACACAGACTGGAGTTATCACAAAGAAAAGAGGTTCAGTTGGAGAACTGACTCCATGAGATCCAGCTGTGGGGCATTTTCTCAATTAGTGATCAAGTGGGGAGGGCCCCTTGTGGGTGGTACCACCTTTGGATTGGTGCTCTTGGGTTCTATAAGAGAGCAGGCTGAGCAAGCCAGGGGAAGCAAGCCAGTAAGAAACATCCCTCCATGGCCTCTGCATCAGCTCCTGCTTCCTGACCTGCTTGAGTTCCAGTCCTGACTTCCTTTAGTGATGAACTTCAACGTGGATGTGTAAGCTCAATAAACCCTTTCCTCCCCAACTTGATTCTTGGTCATGATCTTTGTGCAGGAATAGAAACCCTGACTAAGACAAATTGGTACCAGCATAGTGGAGTATTCCTGTGACAACCTGACCATGTTTGGGGGAGGACTGTGGAAGGACTTTGGAACTTTGAGCTAGAAAAGCCATTAGAATATTTAGAGCTCAGTGGAAAGTTCTGAAGGAGCTTGAAAGACAATGTTAAGAACAGTGCAAAAGATGGAGGCCTGGCTTGTGAAATTTCGGAGGGAAGATTAAAGACTCTTATAGTGGCCATGTTTTGATTGTGAAGATTCTGTGGTTTTGGTTAGCTGGGGTTGACGAATCAGCTGTGAGTAACAAGATACCAGAACCACTAAAGCAAACCTTTGTGTTATTGGGACTATAGATGCTGGTTAGCTGGGGCTAAGAGATTAGCGGTGATTAAGAAGAGACCAGCATCACTGAGATGAAATCTTCTTGCAAATGTTTTCTGAGAGCACAGAGAGTGTGTTCCAGAGATAGCCACAGTTGTATTTTGTGCTGTGGCTGGACTTGGTACTGTGTAAGAGTCACCCAGATGGTACTGGTTTTGAAGGCATGAAGGGATCATGAAGAGCAGCTGAGGCTCTTGGCACAGTAAGAGGTCACAGAAGGCCATTGGTGAAGGTGCAGCCTCAGTTGCAATTGATGGCCCAGGACTTGAAGGGGTCATGCATAGGAGCAGAGGCTTGTCACCATGAAGAGAGCCTATGAGAGGCTATTGTTGAGGCCTAATTACAGTAGAAGTCAGCAGTGTTTTGGAGATGCCAGTGCCATGAGATGACCACCAAGAACAGCAGCAGCAGTGGAGTATAGGCAGCTGGAGCCTAGAAGACAAGCTGTGTGCTACAATGGGCAGAGATGGAGAAGTGACCCATGCCCTTGGAGGAGCACGGAAGATTGTGAGTTGGATCCCAGACCTTGAATCATTGGAGTTTGAGTTTTGCTTTTGGTTGTGATTGTGCCCTGATGTGTTTCCCTCTCGAAGGAAGAAAGTATTTTAGTGGAGCCCACAGTTAAAAGACTGAATTTTAAAAGACTTTGAATTTTAAAGATATTGGACATTTTAAGGTGATTGAACTTTTAATGTGTAAAGACCTTGGGACTTTTAATGTAATTTAGATCTTGGGGATGAATAAAAAAGTAAGGGTTGAGGCTCAATAGTGATGTGTTTGTGTGTCAAGTTGACAAGGGGTCAATTGTACTGGCTAGTTTTGTGTGTCTACTTAACACAGGCTGGAGTTATCACAAAGAAAGGAGCTTCCTGACCTGCGTGAGTTCCAGTCATGACTTCCTTTAGTGATGAACTTCAATGTGGAAGTGTAAGCTCAATAAACCCTTTCCTCCAAGTTGCTTCTTGGTCATGATGTTTGTGCAGGAATAGAAACCCTGACTAAGATACTGCTATACCACTCCTGGGCATATACCCAGAGGATTCCCCAGCATGCAATAAGGACCCATGCTCCACTATGTTCATAGCAGCCCTATTTGTAGTAGCCAGAAGCTGAAAAGAACCCAGGTGACTCTGAACAGAGGAATGGATACGGAAAAAAAATGTGGTATATATATACAATGGAGTACTATTCAGCCATTAGAAACAATGAATTCATGAAATTCTTAGACAAATGGATGGAGCTGGAGAACATCATACTAAGTGAGGTAACCCAGTCTCAAAAGATCAATCATGGTATGTACTCACTGATAAGTAGATATTAGCCTAGAACCTTTGAATACCCAAGACATAATCCACATATTATATGATGTCCAAGAAGAATGGCGGAGTGGCCTCTGGTTCTGGAAAGACTCAGTGCAGCAGTATAGGGGAATACCAGAACAGGGAAATGGGAAGGAGTAGATGGGGGAACAGGGGAAGAAGGCTTATGGGACTTTCGGGGAGTGGGGAGTCAGAAAAGGAGAAATTATTTGAAACGTAAATAGAATATACAGAATTAAAAAAAATAGAAATACATTTTTAAAAGAAATTAAAAAAAAAAACATCAGGAGACAGCGGATGCTGGCTCCACTTCTGGTGGGAATGCAAGCTGGTACAACCCTTGTGTACAATCAGACCAACATGGACAAAGAATGGTCTTCAATAGAAGCAAATAGAACAGAAAGCTCACAGACATATGGAAGCTGAACAGCGCCCTACACAATGATAACTTGGTCAAGGAAGAAACAGAGAAGTTGAAGACATTTGAGAATTAAAAGAAAGGCTCAACATACCCAAACTTATGGGACACAATGAAAGTACTAAGAAGAGAGCTCATAGCTCTGAGTGCCTCCAAAAAGAAACTGGAGAGATTTTCCCTTTCCTGGATCCCCCCTCCCCAAAAGTCCCATAAGCCCTCTTCCCTCCCCCTGTTCCCCAATCCACCCCTTCCCACTTCCCTGTCCTGGTATTCCCCTACACTGCTGCACTGAGCTTTTCCAGTGTAAATAAAGAATGTAAATGAAATGTAAGTATAGAATATATCGAATAAAAAAAAAGAAACTGGAAATAAAAAAAAAAGAAACTGGAGAGAGCATACACTAGCACATTGACAACAGACCTCAAAACTTTAGAACAAAAAGAAGCAAATACACTCAAGAGGAGAAGATGACAGGAAATAATCAAACTCAGGGCAGAAATCAACCAAGTAGAAACAAAAAGAAGTATAGGAAATAATAAACAAATCTAGGAGCTGGTTCTTTGAGAAAATCAACTAGACAGACAAACCCTTAGCCAGAGTAACCAAAGTGCGCAGAGGCAGAATCCAAATTAACAAAATCAGAAATGAAAAGGGAGATACAGAAACTAAAGAAAATTTAAAAAAAAATCATCAAATCCTACTTCAAAAGTCTATATTCAGCTAAACTGGAAAAACAAGTTGAAGTAGAAATTTTCTAGACAAATACTAAATACCAAAGTTAAATCAGAATCAGATAAAACATCCAAACTCTCCCATAACCTTTATATGAATAGAAGCAGTTGTTAAAAGTCTCCCAACCAAAAATGCCCAGGATCAAATGGGTTTAGTGCAGAATTCTATCAGAACTTCAAAGACGACCTAATACCAATACTCTTCAAATTATTCCACAAAATAGAAACAGAAGGAACACTACCCAATTCATTCTATGAATCAACAGTTAAGCTGATACCAAAACTGCACAAAGAGCCAACAAAGAGAATGTCAGACCAATTTCCCTTGTGAATATCGATGCAAAAATACTCAATAAAATTGTCAAAAACTGAATCCAAGAACACTTCCAAATGATCATCGTGATCAAGCAGGCTTCATCCCAGGGATGCAGGGATGGTTCAATATACTGAAGTCCATCAATGTAATCCACTACATAAACTCAAAGAAAAGAAGCACATGATCATTTCATTAGATGCTGCAAAAGCATTTGACAACATGTAGCATCCCTTCATGTTGAAAATCTTGGAGAAGTGTTCCTCTTTCTCCACATCCTTGCCAACACCTGCCGTCTCCTGAATTTTTAATCTTAGCCATTCTGATTGGTGTAAGGTGAAGTCTCAGGGTTGTTTTGATTTTCATTTCCCTAATGACTAATAAAGTTGAGCATTTTTTAAGGTGTTTCTCTGCCATCCTAACTTCTTCAGGTGAGAATTCTTTGTTTAACTCTGTACCCCATTTTTTAATACGGTTGTTTGGTTTTCTGGAGTCTAACTTCTTAATTTCATTATATATATTCGATATTAGCCCTCTATCAGATGTAGGATTGGTGAAGATCTTTTCCCAATTTGTTGGTTGCCGATTTGTTCTCTTGATGGTGTCCTATGCAGTACAGAAACTTTGTAATTTTATGAGGTCCCATTTGTCAATTCTTGATCTTAGAGCATATGCTATTGGTGTTCTGTTCAGAAACTTTCTCCCTGTACCGATGTCCTCAAGGGTCTTCCCCAGTTTCTTTTCTATTAGCTTCAGGGTGTCTGGCTTTATGTGGAGGTCCTTTATCCATTTGGATTTGAGCTTAGTACAAGGAGATAAGAATGGATCAATTCGAATTCTTCTGCATGCTGACCTCCAGTTGAACCAGCACCATTTGTTGAAAAGGCTATCTTTTTTCCATTGGATGTTTTCAGCCCCTTTTTCGAGGATCCAGTGGCCATAGGTGTGTGGGTTCATTTCTGGATCTTCAATCCTGTTCCATTGATCTGCCTGCCTGTCACTGTACCAATATGGTACAACCACTCTGGAAATCAGTCTGGTGGTTCCTCCGAAAACTGAGCACCTCACTTCCAGAAGATCCTGCTAAACCACTCCTGGGCATATACCCAAAAGATTCCCCAGCATGTAATAAGGATACATGTTCCACTATGTTCATAGCAGCCCTATTTATAATTGCCAGAAGTTGGAAAGAACCCAGGTATCCCTCAAAAGAAGAGTGGATGCAAAAAATGTGGTATATATACACAATGGAGTACTATTCAGCCATCAGAAACAATGAATTCATAAAATTCTTAGGCAAATGGATGGAGCTGGAGAATATCATACTAAGTGAGGTAACCCAGACTCAAAAGATAAAATCATGGTATGCACCCACTAATAAGTGGATATTAACCTAGAAAACTGGAATACCCAAAACATAATCCACACATAAAATGAGGTACAAGAAGGATGGAGGAGTGGCCCCTTATTCTGAAAGACTCAGTTAAGCAGTATAGAGCAAAATCAGAACAGGGAAGTGGGAAGGGTTGGGTGGGAAAACAGGGGGAGGGAAGGGGACTGATGGGACTTTCCGGGAGTGGGGGTCCAGAAAAGTGGAAATCATTTGAAATGTAAATAAATATATCAATAAATTTAAAAATAAAATGTCTTGGAGAGATCAGAAATGTAAAGCCCATACCGAAACTTAGTGAAAGCAACATACATACACCAAATCAGTAGCCAACATCAAACTAAATGAAGAGAAACTTGAAGCAATCCCACTAACATCAGGGACTAGACAAGGCTGCCCACTCTCTCCCTATCTACTCAATATAGTACTTGAAGGTCTAGCTAGATCAATTACACCACAAAAGGAAGTCAAAAGGATACATTCAAAATATCACTAATTGCAGATATGATAGTATACTTAAGTGGCCCCAAAAATTTCACCAGAGAACTTCTACAGCTGACAACTTCAACAAAGTAGCTGGATATACAATAAACTCAAACAAATCAGTAGCCTTCCTATACTCAAAGGATAAACAGGCTGAGAAAGAAATTAGGAAAATACCACCCTTCACAATAGTCACAAACAATATAAAATATCTTTGTTTGACTCTAACCCATTAAGTGAAATATATAAAATACCATTCTGTGACTCAAACCTAATAAGTGAAAGATCAGTATGACACAAACTTTAAGTTTTTGTAGAAAGAAATCGAAGAAGCCCTCAGAATGAGGAAGTTCTCCTATGCTTGTGTATTGGCAGGATTATTATAGTAAAAATGACCACTCTGCCAAAAGCAGTCTCCAGATTCAATGCAATCCCCATCAAAATTTCCACTCAATTTTTCATAGTCTTAGAATGAACAATTCTCAAAATCATTTGAATTAAGAAAAAATCCAGGATAGTGAAAACAATTTTCAACAATAAAAGAAATTCTGGGGGAGTCATCATTCCTGACTTCAAGCTGTAGTGCAGAGCAATAGTGATAAAAACTGCATGGCATTGGTACAGTGTTAGGCAGGAAGATCCAGAAATGAACCCACACAACCATGGTCACTTGATTTTTCATAAAGGAGCTAAAACCAACCAGTAGAAAGAAGGTAGCATTTTCAACAAATTGTGGTCATTCAACTGTTAGTCAACATGTAGAAGAATGCAAATTGTTCCTTTCTTATCTCCCTGTAGGGGAATACCAGGGCAGGAAGAAGGGAGTGTGTGGGTGGATGGAGCACTGTCATAGAATCAGCAAGAGGGGATGGGATAGGAGGTTTCCTTAGGGGAGAACTGGAAAGGTGAAAACATCTGATGTGTAAATAAGAAAATATCCAAGAAAAAAGAAAAAGGGCAATTACAAAAAATGGAATAACAAATAAAAAACATATAGCCTATCAATCATCCACAGGGACACCAACAACCTTTCAGTCAGGAAACAGTCTGTCATTCCCAGGACAAAGACATTGCTTGTCAGTCATTCCTAGGAAGAGCTAAGAACTTGTCATGTATGTATAGGAAATGACCTCAGCCTATCAATAATGTGTAGGAATCTGCCTCAGTCTGTCAGTTGTCAAGAGAAAACTCACACAGACAGGCAATGATCCAAAGTAAAGACCAAGAGCAGGCCTATCTTGGAGACAAAATTCATTCATTCAGTCAGTCATCTATAGGAAATATCTAAAAAGTATCAAGCTCAGAAAACAACCTCATTCTATTACCTATAGGAAGGAAACACCCATACCCTGTCAATCACCCATAGTAAACACCCACAATCTGTCACTCATTCATGGTAGTGGAACACACGCTATTAATCATCTATAGGAAATGCCCTCAGTGTGTCAATCCTCCAGAGGACACACCTACAGATGATCAGATTTCAAGGGCAAGGCTACAGCTGTGTTTGTCTTCCAGAGGAGAAGGCCACAGCCTGTGATTTGTCCACAGGACAAGGCTCAAGCCTGTCAGTCATCCATATTAAACAACCACAGTCTGTCAATCATCCATAGAATGTGCCCACATTTACCTATGTGTGGACCACATACACCAAAGTGGAAACTTCTAGTTCGTCGACATTCAGCTATGTCAAATGATGTTTTGCTGCTGCACACAGATTAAAGGATGTCTTGCTAAAGCAAACATGCGAGAGAATGTTTACCTGAAGCAGACACAGGAGAAAAGATGTTTTGCTGCAACAGACACAGGAAAGAATGTTTACCTGAAGCAAACAAGGATGACGGATGTTTTGATATAGCAGATATGTGAAAGGACCTGTGATAGAGTATAAATATGACCCCCACACAGAGTGGGGCATGAGCACTGACCTTGGTTTGGGTTGCTCTGCCTGGCTATAGCTTTGTTTGAGTCACAGACGTTTCAAAGAAGGCTGAGCACACTCAGCTAGGTCCAACAATGACTCTTTACTACAATGGGTGTAACTTGAATGTGGCTTCACAAAGTGCATTCAGGGGACAAACAGGATCACATTAGGAGACAGTGTCCCTACTACAGCTTTTCACTGGTGCATTGCCAGGCAGACTTTCTTCTTCAAGCTAACTTCAATGGGCTACATTCATTTTCCTACCTGAGGTTTTGATGTTCTTTGCCTGGAACTTACTCTTCTGTCTCTTTTCCCTGATTCACACAAGTTTCCTTTAAAATGTTACTCCTTCAAAAATGCATTCCCTGGATCTATCTATTCCTCTCACACCAAAAGCCACTGACTTCAGGCTGCCTGGCCAGCTTTCCTTTATAAAACTTCCTGGGATACTTATCATGACTGTAATTAAATTTAATTGCAATGGATTTGTAATAGACTGTTTACAATCATAATGATTTTATCCCTTTCTGATGGATATCTGAGCAGGCCCACTGATGTCCACATCCTAAAATTTCCTAATGGAATTAAATTCCAGCGTGCTTGTTGAAGTTGACTGTACAGTGGAAACTCTTTAAAAAGTAGAGGGCTATTCCCATAAAAACTGAAAATCAAGGGGACTAAGTCATTTTCTAAAAGCAATTAAAGAAGTAAATGGCTGCAGAACGTTTAGGAGATGCTGAGGGATCTCAGAACATTCCATTTTTTATATTGAACCGAGTTTTGTCTTATGAATTCTGAAGGTCACTTTTTACCTGGAAGTAGAAAATTCACTTGACTTCATTATACAGAATAGTACTTCCTGAGAAGTACTCCAAAAGTATAGAGAATAAAAACAAAAATTCATAAATCAGACATCATGAAATTCAAACGTTTAAATCAAAGAACACCATTATTTGAAAGAAACAGACGCCTCTATCATGTGTATTTTTCTTTCTATTTAATAACAACCTTTCTATTTTTTCACTGCTACAAACATACATAAATATTCATATACATATATAAAATCCAAAAATATAAAATCTTACTAATGCCTTATAAAAAAAGTATATTTACAATATAAACACAAGTAAAATATTATGTATTAAGCTTCACTCTCCTAAGTAGCATTCAAGATATGCAAGGTACTCTGCATGCTACCAGAACAGAAACGTAAGCATGGCTATCCCAAAGTTACAAACATTGCAAACTAAAATAGTGACTGGCCTGTAAGCTATTCTGGTGCAGTAGTGGAACAAATGTTATGGATATAATTATATCTCCTGATTATATTTAAAACACAATCCATGTTACAGAAAGTGTTGTACTTTGAGGCAATGGAGTACTACTCAGCTATTAAAACAATGACTTGCTGAAATTCTTAGGCAAATGGACGGAAGTAGAAAATATCATCCTGAGTGAGGTAAGCCAGTCACAAACAATGCACATGGTATGCACTCACTGATAAGTGGATATTAGCCCCAAAGCTTGGAATACCCAAGATACAATTCATAGACCACATGAAGCTCAAGAAGAAGGAAGACCAAAGTATGGATACTTCTGTCCTTCTTAGAAGGGGGAGCAAAATACCCACGGGAGGAGATACAAAGTGTGGAGCAGAGACTGAGGAAAAGGCCATCCAGAGACTGCCCCACCTGGGAATCTATACTATACACAGTTACCAAGCCCAGCCACTATTATGAATTCCAAGAAGTACTTTCAGACAGGAGCCTGATGTAGCTGTCTCTTGATAGCCTCTGTCAGAATCTGACAAATACAGAGGCTTGCAGCCAACCATTGGATTGAATACAGGGTCCCCAGTGGAAGATGTAGAGAAAGGTCTGTAGGAGCTGAAAGTGTTTGCAATCCCATAGTAGGAACAATAATATCAACCAACCAAACCCTCCGAGAGCTCTCAGGGACTAAACCACCAACCAAAGAGTATATATGTAGTAACCCATGGCTCCACCTTATTTGTAGCAGAGGATGGACTTGTTGGACATCAATGGGAGGAGGGGCCTTTGGTTTTGTGAAGGTTTGATGCCCCAATGTAGGGGAATGGCAAGGAGGGGGAAGTGGGAGTGGTTGGGTGGGTGGAGGAACACACTCATAGAAGCAGGAACAGGGGCGATGGGATAGGAGTTTTGTGGGTTAGACTTGGAAAGGGGATAATATTTGAAATGTAAATAAAGAAAATATCCTATAAAAAAGATAAAAGTATATTTCTTTCTATTTAATAACAACCTTTCTATTTTTCCAATGTATTACAAGCATACATAAATATTCATATACATATATAAAATCTAAAATTATAAAATTATGTCAATCTAAAAAACAATTCAAAAAGACAGAAAATGTCTACCGTGATTTTACAACCACATTATTATGTCACAGATTATGAAAATGTGTGCATAAGATGCTGCCTGCTAGCCGGGCAGTGGTGGCGTATGCCTGTAATCCTAACACTCTGGGAGGCAGAGGCAGGTGGATTTCTGAGTTCGAGGCCAGCCAGGTCTACAGAGTGAGTTCCAGGACAGCCAGGGCTATACAGAGAAACCCTGCCTCAAAAAAACAAAACAAACAAACAAAAAACCCAAAAAATCAAATCAAAGAATGCTGCCTGCTACTATGTTGTTAATTACAATGATACAACAGCAGGTTCCATTACAGATATAAGATTATCAAATAATTTGTAGGTGATATGTCTTTTGAAATATCAACTAATATAGTATAGTAAAAATTTCATTTGAGTTCTAAAATACTGCAATCTCCTATTGCACAGAAAAATATGCATCAGATTATAAAATCTGAACATAGAAATTTACACACGAAAATATTGTCCATGACGTAATACACATTTTATCCCCCTGAATTTAGGGGAATTAAAATATACAATGAAGTCCCTATATTTACTTTTGAGTCAATATATGACTACTCAGATATGAAAGGCTCATAAAATTTCAACCATGTTCACTTCAGATACTGAAGCTTCCAGCACAGAAATCTGAATAGAGCTATTTGCTGAGGAACATTTAATCCTTGAGATGATGAGAATGGAGAACCCAAGATAAATAGAATTATAGAACTGCAGGTGAATTCAACTTCACTTTTTATTTAAACAGAAACTCAAAGCCTCAGATCCTGGTAGAGCATGCTGAAACTGTACTTTAAACAAGCATTTTTCTCTTGTTCAAATTTTGAGGGCTCTCATAGTTTTCCTCATGTAGGAATCATCTTTTAAGATTCAGGCTAAGTTTTAGTGTAAATCACACTACATCAATATAGCCATTTTAGATATTTAATCACTCTCCTATCCCAAACTTCCTCAGTTTCCAATATGCCCAAAAGTATTTTTGATCACACAAACCAGTTTTCCATTAAAACACTTCAACTCATTCTCATCAAAATCTTCGGTCAGTATTCAGATTGTTACTACTAATGCTCTTGTCTTCTGACAGACACCAACTCTAAAATCAATCTGTCACTTTGGATTATATCTACATATGGCATATTTAGAACTTAACCCAAACATCCAAACAGGAAACTCAATATGAGTTCTTTTACCTGTGTGGATTTCCCTTTGGATTGGTTTTTATTGTCACCTATAAAAACTGTTATTGATAAAAATTCTCTCTACAAAAGAGGAACACTCCTCCACTGCTGGTGGGGTTGCAAATTGGTACAACCACTCTGGAAAGCAGTCTGGCGGTTCCTCCGAAAACTGGGCACCTCACTTCCAGAAGATCCTGCTATACCACTCCTGGGCATATACCAGGAGACTCCCCACCATGTAATAAGGATACATGTTCTACTATGTTCATAGCAGCCCTATTTATAATTGCCAGATGCTGGAAAGAACCCAGGTATCCCTCAACAGAAGAGTAGATGCAAAAAATGTGGTATATCTACACAATGGAGTACTATTCAGCCATTAGAAACAATGAATTCATGAAATTCTTAGGCAAATGGATGGAGCTAGAGAATATCATACTAAGTGAGGTAACCCAGACTCAAAAGGTGAATCATGGTATGCACTCACTAATAAGTGGATATTAACCTAGAAAACTGGAATACCCAAAACATAATCCACACATCAAATGAGGTACAAGAAGAAAGGAGGAGTGGCCCCTGGTTCTGGAAAGACTCAGTGAAACAGTATTCGGCAAAAGCAGAACGGGGAAGTGGGAAGGGGTGGGTGGGAGGACAGGGGAAGAGAAGGGGGCTTACGGGACTTTCGGGGAGTGGGGGGGGCTAGAAAAGGGGAAATCATTTGAAATGTAAATAAATTATATCGAATAAAAAAAATTGTTCTATTAAAAAAAATTCTCTCTACATACACCAAGAGGAAGAGGCAAGAAATACTTAAATGCATACCAAATTCAGTAGAATTGATACACATATCAATTAGTGGCACCAATTGGAAGAGCTGAATTTATGATGTATATTTTGTATAGATATATTCATAAATGTAAGAATAATGGAATACATGTAGACTAAGAGTCAAATGTTTTAAAAGATATAAACAGTCAATTAATAAAAAGAAAAGACAGAGACATCTTCCACAATGGCAACACTGATAACAACACTAAACCAGTGTGTAATCCTTCTTTCTGCCTCTTAAATAGTCACAGCTAACAGAGGAAAAATCTTGTATGATAACACGTGACAGAGGATTTAAGAAATAGTTGTGGTCAATATCACCTCATACTCTCAAAGAAGTACACATATTCTAATGAATGCATTAACCTAACTGCCTGTTTTATTCATTTATTATCTAGAATATCGAGCATATGACTGTCATCAATAAAATTCCCAATTTGGGCTGTCCACGTGTCCTAAAGAACAGAGTAATATGGGAAAACATCAAACTCTCAAAGGCCATTGATCATTGTGCTTTGTCCTCACAGTTCCTGCAGGAAGAGATCTTATAGAGAGTATGTGAAAGTTACTGAAAGCCTCATGAGAAGTCTATTTGTGGAAGTCACACTGAGCAAGAAGGAATAGGATCATGGCGGAAATGTGAGAACCTGAGGGACAGCTCTGCTGACATCTCTAAATGCCCAATTCATAACAGCAGCTTTGACCATGGTTCACCATGAGATAACTGTAGCCATGGGAAAGAAATGGTCAGGAAGAGGTAGGTCTGTTATGGAGCAATGGACAGAATGCTGCATATTTCAGTCTTTATCATTGAAACAAGTCGCAAGGACAAAGTACTTTTTCTTTCATTGTAGCATCTTTTTTTCCGTTTTCTTTTTTTCTTTTCCTTTTTTTCAATTTTCTATATTCTTTGTTTAAATTCCAAATGATTTCCCCTTTCTTGATTTCCTGCTCCCCATAAGTACCATAAGCCTTCTTTCCTCTCCCCAATCACCTCCTCCCACTTCTCTGTCCTGGCAATCCCCTACACTGTTGCATAAAGCCTTTCCAGGAAGAGGGCACTCTCCTTCCCTCTTGGGAATCATTTGATATGTTAATTGTGTCTTGAGTATTCAGAGTTTCTGGGCTAATTAACATACACTTATCAGTGACTACATTCTATGTGTATTATTTTGTGATTGGGTTACCTCACTTAGGATGATATTTTCCAGTTCCAACTATTTGCCTAAAAATTTAATGAATTCATTGTTTTTAATTGCTGAGTAGTATTCCATTGTGTAAATATACCACATTTTCTGTATCCATCCCTCCACTGAGGGACATCTGTATTCTTTCCAGCTTCTGGCTATTATAAATAAGGCCGCTATGAACATAATGGAGCATGTGTCCTTATTGCATGCCAGGGAATCTTCTGGGTAAATGCCCAGGAGAGGTATAACAGGGTCCTCCAGAAGTGTCATGCCCAGTTTTCTTAGGAACCACCAGACTGATTTCCAGAGTGGTTGTACCAGCTTGCAATCCCACCAGCAGTGGAGGACTGTTCCTCTTTCTCTACATCCTTGCCAACACCTGCTGTCTCCTGTTTATTTTTATTCGATATATTCTTTATTTACATTTCAAGTGAGTTTTCCTTTCCTGGATCCCCCCCCCCTTCCTGAGAGTCCCATAAGCCCTCTTCCCTCCCCCTGTTACCAAATCTACCCCTTCCCACTTCCATGTTCTGGTATTCCCTGACACTGTTGTACTGAGCTTTTCCAGGACTGGGGGCCACTTCTTCCTTCTACTTGGGCATCATTTGATATGTGCATTGTGTCTTGGGTATTCCAAGCTTCTGGTCTAATATCCACTTATCAGTGAGTGCATACCATGAGTGTTCTTTTGAGACTGGGTTACCTCACTTAGGGTGATATTTACCAGTTCCAACCATTTGCCTAAAAATTTAATGAAATCATTGTTTTTAATTGCTGAGTAGTATTCCATTGTGTAAATATACCACATTTTCTGAATCTGTTCCTCCACTGAGGGACATCTGGGTTCTTTCCAGTTTCTGGCTATTATAAATAAGGCTGCTATGAACATAGTGGAGCATGTGTCTTTGTTGCATGCCAGGGGAATCCTCTGGGTATATGCCCAAGAGTAGTATGGCAGGGTCCTCTGGAATGTCATGCCCAGTTTTCTGAGGAACCGCCAGACTGATTTCCATAGTGGTTGTACCAGCTTGCAATCCCACCAGCAGTGGAGGAGTGTTCCTCTTTCTCCACATCCTCATCAACACCCGCTGTCTCCTGAGTTTTTAACCTTAGCCATTCTGACTGGTGTGAGGTGAAATCTCAGGATTGTTTCAATTTGCATTTCCCTAATGACTAATGATGTTGAACATTTCTTTTATATATATATTTTTTTCTATATTCTTTGTTTACATTCCAAATGATTTCCCCTTTCCCAGTTCTTTTATATATATATATATATATATATATATATATATGTGTGTGTGTGTGTGTGTATATATATATATGTATGTATGTATATATATAAAATATATATATATGTATGTATATATATATATAAAATATATATGTATACATATTTTTCTATATTCTTTCTTTACATTCCAAATGATTTCCCCTTTTCCAGTTCCCCCCTCCCCATATGTCCCATAAGCCTTCTTTTCTCCACCCATTCTCCCAATTACCTCCTTCCTTTTTCTCTGTCCTGGTACTCCCCTACAATGCTAGATCAAGCCTTTCCAGGATCAGGACCCTCTCCTTACTTCTTCATGGGAGTCATTTGTTATGCTTATTGTGCCTTGGGTACTCAGAGCTTCTGGGCTAATTAATATCCACTTATCAGGGATTGCATTCCATGTGTATTCTTTTGTGATTGGGTTACCTCACTTAGGATGATATTTTCCATTTCCAACCATTTGCCTAAAAATTTCATGAATTCATTGTTTTTAATTGCTGAGTAGTATTCAATTGTGTAAATATACCACATTTTCTGTATCCATTCCTCCACTGAGGGACATCTGGGTTCTTTCCAGCTTTTGGCTATTATAAATAAGGCTGCTATGAACGTAATGGAGCATGTGTCCTTATTGCATGCCTGGGAATCCTTTGGGTATATGCCCAGGAGAGGTATAGCAGGGTCCTCCAGAAGTGTCATGTCCAGTATTCTGAGTAACCCACCAGACTGATTTCCATAGTGGTTGTACTAGCTGCAATCCCACCAGCAGTGGAGGAGTGTTCCTCTTTCTCCACATCCTTGCCAACACCTGCTGTCTCCTGAGTTTTTAACCTTAGCTATTCTGACTGGTGTGAGGTGAAATCTCAGAGTTGTTTTGATTTGCATTTCCCTAATGACTAATGAAGTTGAGCATTTTTAAGATGCTTCTCCACCATCCGAAATTCTTCAGGTGAAAATTCTTTGTTTCACTATGTACTCCATTTTTTTAATAGGGTTATTTGGTTTTCTGGGGTCTAACTACTTGAGTTTTTGGTATATATTGGATATTAGCCCTCTATCTGATGTAGAGTTGGTGAAGATCTTTTCCCAATTTGTTGGTTGCTGATTTGCCCTTTTGATGGTGTCCTTTGCCTTACAGAAACTTTGTAATTTTATGAAGTCCCGTTTGTCAATTCTTGCTCTTAGAGCATAAGCTATTGGTGTTCTGTTCAGGAACTTTCCCCCTGTACCGATGTCCTCAAGAGTCTTCCCCAGTTTCTTTTCTATTAGCTTCAGAGTATCTGGCTTTATGTGGAGGTCCTTGATCCATTTGGAGTTGAGCTTAGTACAAGGAGACAAGGATGGATCAATTCGCATTCTTCTGCATGCTGACCTCCAGTTGAACCAGCACCATTGTTGAAAAGGTTATATTTTTTCCATTGGATATTTTCCGCCATTTTGTCGAGGATCAAGTGGCCAACACCAATAGCGTATGCTCTAAGATCAAGAATTGACAAATGGGACCTCATAACATTGCCAAGTTTCTGTAAGGCAAAGGACACCATCAAAAGGACAAATCGGCAACCAACAAATTGGGAAAAGATCTTCACCAATCCTACATCAGATAGAGGGCTAATATCCAATATATATAAAGAACTCAAGAAGTTAGACTCCAGAAAACCAAACAACCCTATTAAAAATGGGGTACAGTGTTAAACAAGGAATTCTCACCTGAAGAACTTCAGATGGCGGAGAAAGATCTTAAAAAATGCTCAACTTCATTAGTCATTAGGGAAATCAAATCAAAACAACACTGAGTTTTCACCTTACACCCCTCAGAATGGCTAAGATTAAAAATTCAGGAGACATCAGGGGTTGGAAAGGATGTGGAGAAAGAGGAACACTCCTCCACTGCTGGTGGGGTTGCAAATTGGTACAACCACTCTGGAAATCAGTCTGGTGGTTCCTCTGAAAACTGGGCACCTCACTTCCGGAAGATCCAGCTATACCACTCCTTGGCATATACCCAGAAGATTCCCCAGCATGTAATAAGGATCCATATTCCACTATGTTCATAGCAGCCCTATTTATAATTGCCAGAAGCTGGAAACAACCCAGGTATCCCTCAAAAGAAGAGTGGATGCAAAAAATGTGGTATATATACACAATGGAGTACTATTCTGCCACAATGAAACAATGAATTCATGAAATTTGTAGGCAAATGGATGGAGCTGGAGAACATCATACTAAGTGAGGTAACCCAGATTCAAAAGGTGAATCATGGTATGCACTCACTAATAAGTGGATATTAACCTAGAAAACTGGAATACCCAAAACATAATCCAAACATCAAATGAGGCACAAGAAGAACGGAGGAGTGGCCCCTTGTTCTGGAAAGTCTCAGTGAAGCAGTGTAGGGCAAAACCAGAATGGGGAAGTGGGAAGGGTTGGGTGGGAGGACAGGGGGAGAGAAGGGGGCTTATGGGACTTTCGGGGAGTGGGAAGGCTAGAAAAGCAGAAACAATTGGAAATGTAAATAAAAAATATATCGAATTAAAAAATGGAAAAAAAAAAAAAAAGGATGGGATCCTGTAACCTGGGAAGGAGCTGTGTGGCAGGACACCATGAGGCTGTAAACTTTGAACCTTCAGATTCTCAAGGGCTTATATCACCCGAAGAAATAGACTTTCCACCCTCCTTATAAGATGCACCCCTCTCCATACCCCTTGAAGTATTGGATTTCTACCTCTGACTGAGGAAATTAATCCTTCATTGTCTTCAGTGACTTTATATTTGTTATTGTTTGTTATCTTCAATGCAGCAAATTTTATCTTGCTCTCCTCTCTTTTACCCTGGAGAACAAGATGTTTTATCCATAGAAGGCTTAGCCTATACTTAATTAAATATCACCACCTCCAAAGATCTGAATTTGGAATGTGTTTTCTCACTTCAATTGGTTAAGTATGGGACTTGAATACCTGAGGTTTCCAAGACTTTTATAATGAAGGAGTGTTGGATTTTGTCAAATGCTTTCTCAGTATCTAATGAGATGATTGTGTGTTTTTTTCCTTGAGTTTGTTTATATGGTGGATTATATAAATGGATTTCCATATATGGAACCATCCGTGCATTCCTGGCATGAAGACTACTGGATCATGGTGAATGATCATTTTGATGTGTTCTTGGATTTTTTTTGCAAGAATTTTGCATCAATATTCATAAAGGAAATTGGTCTGAAGTTCTCTTTCTATGTGGGGCCTTTGTGTGATTTAGGTATAAGCATAATTGTGGCTTCATAGAACAAATTGGGTAGCATTCCTTCTGTTTCTATTTTGTGGAATAATTTGAAGAGTATTGGAATTAGGTCTTCATTGAAGGTCTGATAAAATTCTGCACCAAACCCACAGAAAAAAACACACAATCATCTCATTAGATACTGAGAAAACATTTGACAAAATCCAACACTCCTTCAGGGTAAAAGTCTTGGAAACAGCAGGAATTCAAGTCCCATACCTAACATAGTGAAGGAAATATAGAGGAAACCAGTAGCCAACATCAAACTAAATGGAGAGAAACTAGAAGCAATCCCACTAAAATCAGGGAGTTGACAAGGCTGCCTACTCTCCTCCTACCTATTCAATATAGTACTTGAAGTCCTAGCCAGAGCAATTAGACAACAAGGAAGTCAAACGGATAAAAATTGGAAAGGAAGAAGTCAAAATATCACTATTAGCAGACGATATGATAGTCTACTTAAAATTCCACCAGTGAACTCCTAAACCTGATAATGAACTTCATCAAGATGGCTGGATATACAATAAACTCAACCAAATCAATAACCTTCCTCTACTCAAAGGAAAAACGGGCTGAGAAAGAAATTAGGGAGTACTGTTGAGTGTGGGTAAGCAGAAGCACCAATTTAGTAGCTGGGACTCAAAAGCAATGATGGCTATTGATACAGAATGAGATTAGGCCCAGAAAAGACATCACCAGATAGAGAAAAGAAAAAAAGAGTAGTCAAATATATCTATTTTTTCTGTAGCCTCAAAACATCATTTTTCAAAGTTGAGGTCAAGGTCAAGAGAAAGAAAACAAAAATTAGTTAATGATGGAAGCAAGCACAGGAGCCTGAGCAGAAGCAAAGAGTCAAGAATCCAAAGATACGGCCTCTAAGAGACACAAGTCTGAGGAGCACAATGACAAAGAACACTCTACTGACAAAGGAAGAGAATGATTAAATTCATCTGGAAATGGTGAGGACAGACACAAACACAAAGAAAGGAAGTCATCATGGGGCAGAAGTTAGATCAAGTTAAAGACACTATAGCAGTAGAAACAGGGAAAGGAAGAAGTCTTGCTCAAGAAGTAGGGATTGGAAAATCAATCCCAACCCAGAAGCAGAGGCAGGAAGATGTCACCATCTAGAAGCAGATATAGAAAAAGAAGGATCAGAACATTCTCCTGATTAAGATCCATACACAGGCATAGGACTAGAACCAGGAGCAGAACATGCAGTTGAAGTCAAGATAGAAGAGGATAAAAAAAAAAAAAAACAACAAGATTTAGCAGAAGCCTAAGCCAGACACCTAGTCCAACTCCCTTCGGAGGCAGAAACACAGCAATTTACCCATGAAGATTAGCTAGATGAAAAAGGACAAAGAAACTATAAGAGCAAGAAAATGAAATGGTCAAAATCAGAAACAACAAGAAATGGCTGCAGTGGCTGCAGCAACTGGAGGCAGTGTTGAAATCAGGAACCCAGGTTACCCAGGTTACTCCTCAGATAGCTATGGCCGCCCAAATAGTGGCCCTGGAAGCTAAAGCTTTGGCAGAGACAGGTATAGCAGCAGTGCCCAGTTACTATAACCCAGCAGCTGTGAATCCAGTGAAATTTGCTGAGCAAGAGAAAGAGAGGAAAATGCTCTGGCAAGGCAAGAAAGAAGGCAACAAATCTCAGTCTGCTGAAATCTTAAAAAAATGAATTTTGGAAACAAGGACCAAAATGTCAAATTTAGGAAGTTAATGGGCATTAAGAGTGAAGATGAAGTTGGCTATAGCTCCATTGATAAAGAAAGTTAAAAGACTTTGAAGCAACAAGAAGTTTCTTTTGAAATCTTGATGCTCAGTATGATTGCAAACCCACACACAAAGAGAAACAGGTTTGGGTTTCACATCTTCAATGTGTGAAGTTTGGAAAATATCCATTTGGACTTTATAGACTTGGTCTGATGTTAGGACCTTGTTCACCAAACAGCTAGTATTATAACTGACTTGGGTGTTCCATTGACATTAATTTATTGAAAAATATTACTTTTTTGTAAATATCAGATCAGTGATACTGGTGTCAGTGTTGTAATCAGTTTGAACCCACTTCTATTAAACTTGACAGGACTCTAGAAGGACAATAGTTTTTAGTTCATAAATTCTACTTTTCAAATTTATTAAAGCTTTGGGTGGGATAAAATCTCATATATAGATTTTCTCGTGTCCCCTGTCTTCTATACTTTTGACTTAACCTAGCCCAGTTATTTCCATTTCTTGAAAAATGAAGCCAACATTCTGTAGATGTCCTTTAGAAGGTCTGGCCATGTGGCACATAATCCTGCACACAAGCTGGGCAGTGATGATAAGAAATGGAAAGGGGATAAGACTTGAAATGTGAATAAAGAAAATGTGCAATTGAAAAAAGGGAATTAGGGAAGTGACACCCTTCACAATATTCACAAATAACATAAAATACCTTGGTGTGACTCTAACCAAGCAAGTGAAAGATCTGTGTGATAAGAACTTGGAGTCTCTGGAGAAAGAACTCAAAGATGGAAAGATCTCACGTGCTCATGGATTGGCAGGATTAATATAGTAAGACTAGCCATCTTACTGAAAGAGATCTACAGAGTCAGTGCAATCCCCACCAAAACACCAACTCAATTCTTCAGAGAGTTAGAAAGAGCAATTAGCAAATTCATTAAGAATAACAAAAAGCCCAGGAGAGTGAAAACTATTTTCAACAATAAAAGAATTTCAGGGGGAATAACCATCCCTGACATCAAGCTGTATTACAAAGCAATAATGACAAAAATTGCATGGTATTGATACAGAGACAGGAAGGTATAATAAGGAACAAAACTGAAGATCCAGAAATGAACCCACACACCTATGGCCACTTGATCTTAGACAAAGAAGCTAAAAAAACATCCGGTGGAAAAATGACAGCATTTTTAACAAATGGTGCTGGGTCAACTGGAGATCTGCATGCAAAAAATGCAAATCAACCTATTCTGATCTCCTTGTACAAAGCTCAAGTCTAAGTGGATCAAGGACCTTCACATGAATCCAGATACATTGAAGCTTATAGAGGAGAAAGTGGGGAAGAGCCTTGAATATGTCAGCACAGGGAAAAATTTCCTGAACAGAAGAGTACCAATGGCTTATCCTCTAAGAACAAGAATCGAAGAAAGGGACCTCATAAAATTGCAAAGCTCCTGTAAGGCAAAGAACACTGTCAACAGGAAAAAATGGAAGCCAACAGATTGGGAAAACATCTTTACCAATCCTGATACATACATCTGATAGAGGACTAATATCCAATGTATACAAAGAACCTTAGAAGTGAGACTCTAGAGTCAATTAAAACTGTTAAAAAATGAGGTACACAATGATACAGAGAATTCTCGACTAAGGAAACTTGAATGGCTGTGAAGCACATAAAAAAATGTTCTATATCCTTAGTTATCAGGGAAATGCAAATCAAAACGATCCTGAGATTCCACCTCACACCAGTCACAATGGCTAAGATGAAAAACTCAGGGGACAGCAGATGTTGTCAAGGATACAGAGAAAGAGAAACACTCCTCCATTGCTGGTGGTATTGCAAGTTGGGACAACCAATCTGGAAATCAGTTTGGAGCTTCATCAGAAAATTAGACATAGTACTACCTGAGGACCCAGGTATATCATTCCTGGGCATATACCCAGAAGATGCTCCAACATGTAATAAGGACACATGCTCCACTATGTTCATAGAAGCCTAATTTATAATAGCCAGAAGCTGGAAAGAAACCAGATGTCCTTCAACATAGTAGTGGATAAAAAAAAAAGGTATATTTACACAATGGAATACTACAGAGCTATTAAAAACAACAACTTCATGAAATTCTCAGGTTTTCAAGTTTTCTCTTGAGAAAAGCTGGCATGGATAGCAGTCACACTCAGAATGAAAATTTTAAATCCCATTCATTTTCCTTCAAATTTCATGGTTTCCTTGTTTTTAATAGCTGAATGATATTTCAGTTTGTAAATATGCCACATTTTCCTGATCCATTTTTCAGTTGAAGTCCATCCTGGTTGTTTTCTGTTTATGGCTTTTACAAATAAAGGGTACATCTCCCCACTCTTGGGCATTTTGAATAAGGGCATCCTCAATGAATCCTACAAGCCTCTCACATCCCAGGTCTATGGGAATTTCTAGAGGTTCCCCTCACCCTACCCCACCCCCACAGCTGCATATTTCCATTCATTTTTCAGGCCCTCTGGGCTTCTCTCCTGTCTCCCCTCAAACCTGATCCTGCTCCATTCCCCCTCCCCTCTCCACCCAGGTCCCTGCATTCCTCTGCCTCCTGGGATTATTGTGTTCCCCTTTCTTTTTCTTTTCTTTTTCTTTTCCTTTTCCTCTTCTTTTTATTTCTTTTTCTTTTCTTTTCTTTTCTTTTCTATTCTTGTCTTTCTTTCTTCCTTCCTTCCTTTCTTCCTTCCTTCCTTCCTTCCTTCCTTTCTTTCTTTCTTTCTTTCTTTCTTTCTTTCTTTCTTTCTTTCTTTCTTTCTTTCTTTCTTTCTTTCTTTCTTTCTTTCTTTCTTTCTTTCTTTCTTTCTTTTTTAATTTTTTTTATTCGATATAATTTATTTACATTTCAAATGATTTCCCCTTTTCTAGCCCCCCCACTCCCCGAAAGTCCCGTAAGCCCCCTTCTCTTCCCCTGTCCTCCCACCCACCCCTTCCCACTTCCCCGTTCTGGTTTTGCTGAATACTGTTTCACTGAGTCTTTCCAGAACCAGGTGCCACTCCTCCTTTCTTCTTGTACCTCATTTGATGTGTGGATTATGTTTTGGGTATTCCAGTTTTCTAGGTTAATATCCACTTATTAGTGAGTGCATACCAAGATTCACCTTTTGAGTCTGGGTTACCTCACTGAGTATGATATTCTCTAGCTCCATCCATTTGCCTAAGAATTTCATGAATTCGTTGTTTCTAATGGCTGAATAGTACTCCATTGTGTAGATATACCACATTTTTTGCATCCACTCTTCTGTTGAGGGATACCTGGGTTCTTTCCAACATCTGGCAATTATAAATAGGGCTGCTATGAACATAGTAGAACATGTATCCTTATTACATGGTGGGGAGTCTTCTGGGTATATGCCCAGGAGTGGTATAGCAGGATCTTCTGGAAGTGAGGTGCCCAGTTTTCGGAGGAACCGCCAGACTGATTTCCAGAGTGGTTGTACCAATTTGCAACCCCACCAGCAGTGGAGGAGTGTTCCTCTTTCTCCACACCCTCTCCAACACCTGCTGTCTCCTGAATTTTTAATCTTAGCCATTCTGACTGGTGTAAGATGAAATCTTAGTGTTGTTTTGATTTGCATTTCCCTAATGACTAATGAAGTTGAGCATTTTTTAAGATGCTTCTCCGCCATCCGAAGTTCTTCAGGTGAGAATTCTTTGTTTAACTCTGTACCCCATTTTTAACAGGGTTGTTTGGTTTTCTGGAGTCTAACTTCTTGAGTTCTTTATATACATTGGATATTAGCCCTCTTTCTGATGTAGGATTGGTGAAGATCTTTTCCCAATTTGTTGGTTGCCGATCTGTCCTCTTGATGGTGTCCTTTGCCTTACAGAAACTCTGTAACCTTATGAGGTCCCATTTGTCAATTCTTGCTCTTAGAGCATACGCTATTGGTGTTCTGTTCAGAAACTTTCTCCCTGTACCGATGTCCTCAAGGGTCTTCCCCAGTTGCTTTTCTATTAGCTTCAGAGTGTCTGGCTTTATGTGGAGGTCCTTGATCCATTTGGAGCTGAGCTTAGTACAAGGAGACAAGGATGGATCAATTCGCAATCTTCTGCATGCTGACCTCCAGTTGAACCAGCACCATTTGTTGAAAAGGCTATCTTTTTTCCATTGGATGTTTTCAGCCTCTTTGTCGAGGATCAAGTGGCCATAGGTGTGTGGGTTCATTTCTGGATCTTCAATCCTGTTCCATTGATCCTCCTGCCTGTCACTGTACCAATACCATGCAGTTTTTAACACTATTGCTCTGTAGTATTGCTTGAGGTCAGGGATACTGATTCCCCCAGATTTTCTTTTGTTGCTGAGAATAGTTTTAGCTATCCTGGGTTTTTTGTTGTTCCAGATGAGTTTGATAATTGCTCTTTCTAACTCTGTGAAGAATTGAGTTGGGATTTTGATGGGTATTGCATTGAATCTGTATAGTGCTTTAGGCAAAATGGCCATTTTAACTATATTGATTCTACCGATCCATGAGCATGCGAGGTTTTCCCATTTTTTGAGGTCTTCTTCCATTTCCTTCTTCAGAGTCTTGAAGTTCTTGTCATACAGATCTTTCACATGTTTGGTAAGAGTCACCCCAAGATACTTTATACTGTTTGAGGCTATTGTGAAGGGGGTCATTTCCCTAATTTCTTTCTCAACCTGCTTATCCTTTGAGTATAGGAAGGCCACTGATTTGCTTGAGTTGATTTTATAACCTGCCACTTTGCTGAAGTTGTTTATCAGCTGTAGGAGCTCTCTAGTGGAGTTCTTTGGGTCACTTAGGTAGACGATCATGTCGTCTGCAAATAATGATAGTTTGACTTCTTCCTTTCCAATTTGTATCCCTTTGACCTCCTTATGTTGTCGAATTGCCCGAGCTAGTACCTCAAGTACAATATTGAAAAGATAAGGAGAAAGGGGGCAGCCTTGTCTGGTCCCTGATTTCAGTGGGATTGCTTCAAGTTTCTCTCCATTTAGTTTGATGCTGGCTACCGGTTTGCTGTATATTGCTTTTACTATGTTTAGGTATGGGCCTTGAATTCCTGTTCTCTCCAAGACTTTAAGCATGAAGGGATGCTGAATTTTGTCAAATGCTTTTTCAGCATCCAATGAAATGACCATGTGGTTTTGTTGAGTTTGTTTATGTAGTGGATTGTATTGATGGATTTCCGTATATTGAACCAACCCTGCATTCCCAGGATAAAGCCTACTTGATCATGGTGGATGATCGTTTTGATGTGTTCTTGGATTCGGTTGGCAAGAATTTTATTGAGTATTTTTGCATCGATGTTCATAAGGGAAATTGGTCTGAAGTTCTCTTTCTTTGTTGGATCTTTGTGTGGCTTTGGTATCAGCGTAATTGTGGCTTCGTAGAAGGAATTGGGTAGTGTTCCTTCTGTTTCTATTTGTGGAATAGTTTGAAGAGTATTGGTGTTAACTCTTCTTTGAAGGTCTGGTAGAATTCTGCACTGAAGCCATCTGGTCCTGTGCTTTTTTTGGTTGGAAGACTTTCTATGACTCCTTCTATTTCTTTAGGCATTGTGGGACTGTTTAGATGGTCTAGTTGGTCCTGATTTAATTTTGGTATCTGGTATCTGTCAAGGAAATTGTCCATTTCCTCCAGATTCTCAAGTTGTGTTGAGTACAGGCTCTTGTAGTAGGATCTGATGATTTTTTGGATTTCCTCAGTTTCCGTTGTTATATCTCCCTTTTCATTTCTAAGATTGTTAATTTGGATACTTTCTCTGTGCCCTTTGGTCAGTCTGGCTAAGGGTTTATCTATCTTGTTGATTTTCTCAAAGAACCAGCTCCTGGTTTTGTTGATTTTTTGTATGGTTCTCTTTGTTTCTACTTGATTGATTTCGGCCCTGAGTTTGATGATTTCCTGCCTTCTACTCCTCCTGGGCGAAGTAGCTTCTTTTTGTTCTAGGGCTTTCAGGTGTGTCATTAAGCTGGTAATGTATGCTCTCTCCATTTTCTTTTTGGAGGCACTCAGGGCTATGAGTTTTCCTCTTAGCACTGCTTTCATTGTGTCCCATAGATTTGGGTATGTTGTGTTTTCATTTTCATTGTGTTCTAAAAAGTCTTTAATTTCTTTCTTTATTTCTTCCTTGACCAAGGTATCATTGAGTAGAGTATTGTTAAGTTTCCACGTGTATGTGGGTTTTCTGTTGTTTCTGTTGCTATTGAAGACCACTTTTACTCCATAGTGATCAGATAGGAGGCATGGGATTAGTTCTATCTTCTTATATTTGTTGAGGTCTGTCTTGTGACCAATTATATGGTCGATTTTGGAGAAGGTACCATGAGGTGCTGAGAAAAAGGTATATTCTTTTGTTTTAGGATAGAATGTTCTATATATATCTGTTAAATCTAATTGGTCCAAAGCTTCAATTAGTTTCATTGTGTCCCTGTTTAGTTTCTGTTTTCCTGATCGGTCCATTGAGGAAAGTGCAGTGTTGAAGTCACCCACAATTATTGTGTTAGGTGCAATGTGTGCTTTTAGTTTTAATAAAGTTTCTTTTACGAAAGAGGGTGCCCTTGCATTTGGGGCATAGATGTTCAGGATTGACAGTTATTCTTTTTGTATTTTTTCTTTGACCAGCAAGAAGTGTCCCTCAGGGTCTCTTTTGATGACTTTGGGTTGAAAGTCAATTTTATCTGATATTAAAATGGCTACTCCAGCTTGTTTCCTGAGACCATTTGCTTGTAAAATTGTCTTCCAGCCTTTTACTCTAAGGTAGTGTTTGTCTTTGACCCTGAGGTGTGTTTCCTGTAAGCAGCAAAATGTAGGGTCCTGTTTACGTATCCATTCAGTTAGTCTGTGTCTTTTTATTGGGGCATTAAGTCCATTGATGTTAAGAGATATTAAGGAATAGTGATTGTTACTTCCTATCATTTTTGACGTTATTTTTTAAATTTGAATGCTTAACTTCTTTTGGGTTTGATGAAAGGTTACTATCTTGCTTTTTCCAGGGTGAAGTTTCCCTCCTTGTATTGGTGTTGTCCTCCTATTATCCTTTTTAGGGCCGGGTTTGTGGATAGATATTGGGTAAACTTGGTTTTGTCATGAAATATCTTAGTTTCTCCATCTATGGTGATTGAGAGTTTTGCTGGATATAGTAGTTTTGGTTGGCATTTGTGTTCTCTTAGAGTCTGCATGAGATCTGCCCAGGACCTTCTAGCCTTCATAGTCTCAGGTGAAAAGTCTGCTGTGATTCTGATAGGTCTTCCTTTATATGTTACTTGGCCTTTTTCTCTTACTGCCTTTAGTATTCTTTCTTTGTTTAGAACATTTGGTGTTTTGATTATTATGTGACGAGAAGTATTTCTGTTCTGGTCCAGTCTGTTTGGAGTTCTGTAGGCTTCTTGTATATTCATGGGCATCTCTCTCTTTAGGTTAGGGAAGTTTTCTTCCATAATTTTATTGAAGATATTTGCTGGCCCTTTAAGTTGTAAATCTTCACTCTCATCTATGCCTATAATCCTTAGGTTTGGTCTTCTCATTGTGTCCTGGATTTCCTGGATATTTTGGGTTACAAGCTTTTTGCATTTTGCATTTTCTTTAACTGTTGAGTCCATGGTTTCTATGGAATCTTCAGCATCTGAGATTCTTTCTTCTATCTCTTGTATTCTGTTGTTGATATTTGTATCTCTGTCCCCTGATTTCTTCCCAAGGCTTTCTATCTCCAAAGTTGTCTCCCTTTGAGTTTTCTTAGTTGTTTCTTCTTCTGATTTTAGATCCTGGATGGTTTTGCTTAGCTCCTTCACTTGCATGTTTGTGTTTTCCTGTAATTCTTTAAGAGATTTTTGTGTTTCCTCTTTCATGAGCTCAGCCTGTTGACCAAAGTTCTCCTGTATTTCTTTAAGAGATTTTTGTGTTTCGTCTTTCATGACCTCAGCCTGTTGATCAAAGTTCTCCTGTATTTCTTTAAGTTTTTTTTGCATTTCCTCCTTGTTGGCTTTTGTATTCTCCTGGATTTCTTTCAATGATTTTTGTGTTTCCCTTGCAAGGGCTTCTAACTTTTGATCCATTTTCTCCTGAATTTCTTTAAGTGTGTCCTTCATGTGTTCCTGTACCAGCATCATGACCAGTGATTTTAAATCCAAATCTTGTTTTACTGGTGTGATGGGGTATCTAGGACATGTTGGTAGAGGAGAATTGGGTTCAGATGTTGCCATATTGCCTTGATTTCTGTTAGTGACATTCCTGCGTTTGCCTTTTGCCATCTAGTTCTCACTGGTGTTAGTTTTTCTTGTCAGTGCTGGACTCACCAGTGCAAGCTGCCCCTTCCCAGTTGGCCTCTGGTGCACAGCTTACCTCCTGCGCTGCTTGTAGACAGGGTGCTGCTGCCCAGGCTGTTCAGATCCCAAAGCAGGCACCCGAAGGCTCCCGCTGGGGCCCGCTGGATTCACTGGAGCACACTGACTTCTCCCAGCTGGCCGCCCGGAAACCCAGCTAGCCACTTGCAGGACTTGGATATGTGGTGCTGCCGCCCAGGCTGATCTGAGCAGCAGAACTCCCAACCGGGTTGGTGCACACAAGGCTAGCCTAGCTGCTCAGGCCCTGAGTCTAGGCAAAAGCCTGGCAGGCCAATGTTGGTGCAAAGCTCCCCTCAGCTGTGGGTGTTAATTGGGTGTGTCAGGTGGCTAGGATGGTGGCATGCGCGAGTTCCCTGAGAGTGCTGGGAGAGTCTGCTGGGCTAACAACCTCCTGGCTGGGTCAGCACACAGATGGCCCAACGAGCAGCCCAGGGCCTGGGGGCAGTCCAGGGCCTGACCGTCTGAGACCCCTGCTATGTCCTCCTTGGGCTATGCCTGTTAGCTGGTTTGGTTTTGCCTGCTAGGTCTCTCTGGCTTCCCGTAGTCAAAATGGCGGTGGTGCGCAAACTGGCCCGGATAAACAACCTCCTGGCCGGGTTGGCACACAGATGGCCCACTGAGCAGCCCAGGGCCTGGGGGCAGTCCAGGGCCTGACCGTCTGAGACCCCTGCTATGTCCGCCTCGGGCTATGCCTGTTAGCTGGTTTGGTTTTGCCTGCTAGGTCTCTCTGGCTTCCCGTAGGCAAAATGGCGGTGGTACGCAAACGGCCCCGATAAACAACCTCCTGGCTGGGTCGGCACACAGATGGCCCACCGAGCAGCCCAGGACCTGGGGGCAGTCCGGGGCCTGACCGTCTGAGACCCCTGCTATGTCCGCCTCGAGCTATGCCTGTTAGCTGGTTTGGTTTTGCCTGCTAGGTCTCTCTGGCTTCCCGTAGGCAAAATGGTGGTGGTGCGCGCGCAGGCCCAGGAGGAAAAAAACCTCCTGGCCGGGTTTGCACCCCGGTGGACCTCCGATCAGCCCAGGGCCTGGGTGCAGGCCAACGCCCGTCGGGCTTAGACCCCTGCGATGTTGGTCTCGGGTTATATTTGCGTACCTCAGTCTGATTTCTCTGGCGACCGAGAACCAATATGGAGCCCTGGTAACTGACTGGCGGGAGGCAGAATTCTGATGTCTCTTTCTTTATTTCTTTCTTTCTTTCTTTCTTTCTTTCTTTCTTTCTTTCTTTCTTTCTTTCTTTCTTTCTTTCTTTCTTTCTTTCTTTCTTTCCTTCTTTCTTTTTTTTTTTTTTTTGGTTTTTCGAGATAGGGTTTCTCTGTGTAGCTCTGGCTGTCCTGAAACTCACTCTATAGACCAGACTGGCCTCCAACTGAGAAATCCTCCTTCCTCTGTCTCCCAAGTGCTGGGATTAAAGGCTTGCACCACCACTGCCCAGCTGGGTGCCCCTTTCTAAACAAGGTTGAAGCATGCTCTCTTGGGCCTTCAGTATTGTCAAACTTCTTATGGACTGTGGGTTGTATCTTGGGGATTCTTTACATTTTGGTTAATATCCACTTATCAGTGAGTACATGCTTTGAATATCCCTTTAGGTGCGGGTTATCCCAGTCAGGATGATATTTTCTTTTCTTTTTTTATTGGATATATTCTTCATTTACATTTCAAATGATATATCCTTTCCTTGTTTCTGCCCTCCCAGAAATCCCTCAATCCATCCTCCCTCCCACTGCCTCCCAGAAGCTGCCCCTCAACCCAACCCACTCCCACCTACCCCTCTCCATTTCACCATGCTGGGGCATCTATTAAACCTTCATAGGACCAAGGACCTTTCCTCCCATTGATGCCCAACAAGTCATTCCTCTACCACAATTTCACTTGGAACCATTCATATCCCTTGATTGATGGCTTAGTCCCTGGGAGCCCTTGGGGGTCTGATTGGCAGTCATTGGCGTTCTTCCCACGAGTAGGCAAACCCCTTAAGCTCCTCCAATCCTCCATCTAGCTTCTCCCTTGGGACCCCACGCTCAGCACAATGGTTGGTTGCTAGCATCAGCCTCTATCTATAAGGCTCTGACAGGGTCCCTCAGGAGACAGCCATATCAGGCTCCTTTCAGCAAGCACTTCTTGGCATTCACAATAGTGTCAGTATTTGGTGACATTATAGGATGAATCCCCAGGTAGGACAGTCTTTTTGAGCATTTGAGCTAATATCCACTTATCAGTGAGTGCATACTGTGTGTGTTCTTTTGTGATTGGTTTACCTTAGTCAGGATGGCACTTTCTAGTTCCATCCATTTGCCTAACAATTTCATGAATTCATTCTTTTTAGTAGCTGAGTAGTACTCCATTGCATAATTATACCAATTTTTTGTATCCATTTCTCTTTGGAAAGACATCATCTGGGTTCTCTCCAGCTTCTGGCTATTATAAATAAGGCTTCTATGAACATAGTGAATCATGTGTCCTTATTACCAACTTGCAATCCCACCAGCAGTGGAGGAGTGTTCCTCTTTCTCAACAGGAGAAAGGTGATTAGCAACAGAGGGGTTCTAATCATCACAGACTTGGGGGTCTACTGAGAAGCTGACAAAGGGAACAACATGCTAGATTTAGAAGGTTGACTGGCTAGGAGGAGGAGGAGAGGGTCTGCTGGCAAGGTTGGGTTTAGACAAGTGAGGTGAGCAAATGAAGTAGAGGCTCCCCACTTAGCTAGAAGATCCCTTCCAAATAAGGGGACAGGACACACTGGTACTACCAAACAGGAAGGGTGAGAGGAACACCCCTAAAAATGCAACAAAGCAGTGGTGTTTGGTGAGGAAGGTAAGGTTGTCCTCCTACAATGACAACAGGGGAACAAGAATGAAAGGTGAGTTCCCAAAACTACATCAGGACTGATTAAGTGGTCCCAGAGTCCAAGAGGAAGGAGATGGGCTGCCCAGATACCATGATGACTACCCCGGTTCTCTGGTGGTGATGGAAGCAGTCGGATCAAGGGAGCTCAGGCCTCTTCAGTCGTCCATAGGCAAGCCTAGATCATCAGCTGGAGGGCTACCTGAGAGTGATGTCCCTCTGTCCTGAGTCGCACAGGACAAGTGATAGCCCAATAATCCTCCTCATGACACCTAGGTCACGGCCCTTTTGGATTGCAGGGTTAGGACAAGCCTTCATCCAATGACCTTGTTGATCACTTTTGTAGCAGGACCCTGGTGGTCCCTGAGCCTTAGAAGCCCAGGAAGCCTGGGCAGTGTCTGGGGATGGTCACACAGCCTTTGCCAGCATATGGTACTTTTGTCTGCAGGCCTCTTCATCTCTCTGATGCTACAATTTGCAGGTCAGTGCTAAGACTCCTTCCTGTGGAGGTAGGGGTTCCCTCTCCAAATGTCTGAGTTTGGCTTTAAAATGTCAGGGTAGATCTGGGAAAAGAAGTATATCATCAGGAATTGCTTACCTTCTGGGTTTTCAGGGTCTAAATTAGTATGTTGTAAAAGGGCCTTTGTAATGGTCTCTAAAAATCAAGACTGGTTTTCTTGTTTATCTTGGATGACCTCTTGGACTTTTTCAAAATTTGCTGATTTTAAGGCTGCTCTACAGAGACCAGCCAGGAGGCATGTTATGAATCCATCTCTGGCTAAAATAACACCTAGGGAATTATAACTCCATTGAGCATCCTGGTCAGGTACTATCTCAGATCTGATTGGATATGTTGGATTTGTTTGATGAGTCATGTGTGCATGTATTCTAGGGGAGGAGTCTGGAGAGTTCGAACAAGGAAAGGTCAAGCTAAGATTGAGTAATACACTGAAATTCTTTAATGGAGGACGAAGAGTTAGAGGTGTAGGATCCCAGTCTCTGTTCTATTTGGGAAAGTTCACTTAGTGAGAAAAGGACATGTACTCTGATTGGACCATCTACCCCAGCAACTTCCCTTAAAGGAAGGACTGCTGCTGGGTTGGGTTGGGTGGGGGAGGGGAGAAGTAGGGGGTTTAACTGTATACTTAGGTGTGGTGGGAGGGCTGAAAGTAGGTACAGTGTGGAATGATTGGAGCAGCCTGCAGCTGGGCCAGGAGGAGAGAAGGAGTCTGGAGAGGTCAAGCAAGGAGGCTCTGGGGAAGTCTGGTGAGAAGAGGAAGCTGAGGAGGCTGGGGTTTTAGGCCAGGTTGCAGAGACAAGTCTGCAGTGGTAAGGGGTGGTTCTTTAACTGGATTGAGGACTGTGGTGTCATCCTGTAGAGGTTGCATAGCTAGAAGAAGTTGATGGTACAAGAATTGCAGAGAGAGGGTTTGGACCGAAGATAGGTAAAAGTTTGAGCATAAAGGACCTCTTTCCATTTATTGGACCACTGGCAGTACACGTGAAGATCCCTTAAAATGACAGAATCAAATGTGACATTAAGTGGCTGTTTGCAGCCATTGTCTAATGGGTATTGATCTCAGACCTTATGGCAAAAGTCGGGTGTTAGTTTTAGAGATTTGAGATTTTCCAGGAGACATTTCAGAAGAAAACCTTGAGGTATGGCTGAAGATGACAGATACTCATTGGGTGTGGGGATGTTACTGAACTATTCCTACACACATTCTGAGAAAAATTCAATAACTAATACAAATAAACAGTCAATCTAGACAAACAGGGTTGTCACAGGTATGCTAGTGGCTATGTGAGACCAGGACTCACAGGAAAAAACGATTTACCTAAGCTTAGGACTCCTCTACAGCAAAAAGAGAAAACCCCTTCATGAGTAGCGTTTCTGAGAGGGAGGGGTCACCCAAGGGTTGAAGTCATGACCTGGGGTGTCGGCTGGGAGGCTGGTCATAGGGACCGTGGAAAGTCCATCCCCTGAGCCCATAGAGGGTGGCCGAATCTCTTTGGAGAAGGGGCCCTGCCCTGGAAAACCTTACCAATCTGCTGATGCCTGTGTGAAGGTTTTGGTGATCTGGTGGCAGGAAAAGTGAGCCTATGCAGCTTGTTGACCTGTCCGGATGAGGTCCTGTGGGGTTTAACCCACGTGGCAGAGGCCAGACTGCGTGGTGGAGTCCTGTGTGCCCCGCAGCAGCGGTGGTGGTGCTTGCAGTGGAGCCGCGAAACCGCCTGGGTGGTCACGCGTGAGTTTCAGCCTCAATGTTAGATGAAAAGCAGAGTACTCCTGGACAGATCACTCCAAGCCAGCACAGTGCTCACGTGGGAGGTCTTTACTGAAAGAGGAACTCCTGAAGAGGAAGGAAAGAACAGAGAGAGAGAGAGAGAGAGAGAGAGAGAGAGAGAGAGAGAGAGAGAGAGAGAGAGAGAGAGAGAGAGAGAGAGAGAGAGAGAGAGCGCTCTATGGGTCGTGGTCCATGACTTTTATCTGAGCCATGATGTAGGTAACACAAGTAGTGTCGTGCAGGTAATGCAGGTAAAATGAATAACACAAGAGTTGGTGGCATGGGGTGGTTGCTGTGGCAACAGAGAAAGGTCTTGACGCCTAGGGATGATGTCATCACTGGGTTCAGAGGCTGGCTGTAAACAGCTTCCGGTGTTCCTGGATGGTTCCGATGCTAACAGTG
The DNA here is from genome assembly GCF_947179515.1 of Apodemus sylvaticus. NCBI lineage: Eukaryota > Metazoa > Chordata > Mammalia > Rodentia > Muridae > Apodemus > Apodemus sylvaticus. Next base: position 186,197,976 of record NC_067472.1, read on the forward strand.
ATCAAGAGGACACGCTAAGTAAAGGTTGGTAATGGCATCTCAGACAAAATCCCAGTGCTGCTCAGTCCTTTTCACAAAGGATGCTTAGTGGGAAGGAGTGAGCCTCTGCCAAAAGGCAATCCTGATAGACCCCTTCTGACAAGGTTCAGAGCTGTGGTGCAATATACCGGCATAGGGATCTTTCACTATTTGCTAATTCATTGCAGAATCATTTACTAAATCCCATATTGCAAGCACCATAGATACAGAACCGAATTCTAGTCCTAAAGAAGCTAAAGGGCCCCTGGGTTGGAGATGCTATTGTGGTTCTGTCGTTCACAAGAAGTAAATGTTTCCACAGCTCTTATTGGACAGCTGTGAAAAAGTGATGAGTGAGCCTCTATTCTGACATCTCCACGTCATTCACTGACATCATCCCAGTTCTGGAGAGAAGGTTTAGAGAAGACTCATGCCCTGGATTGCAGTCAGTTGTCTGCACGTTGCATCCCTGTACTCAACCACTGGAGCCCTGGACAGATCCCTGCTGCTCAGATGCTGAACTTCAGGCAGAGTGAGCCCACCTTCTGGGACCTGATCATGACTTCGCTCAGCTCTGGCACCAAGGGTGAGACATAGAATGAACAGTCACAGGGGCACCAACCATGAGTACCAGGAGAATAATAGAAAATCAGAAACGCAGAGTATTGGGAGCAGAGTCTGAGGCAGAGAGGGGGCTCTGAAGGAAAGGGGGCAAGACAAGAAAGAGGAGAGAGAGAGAGAGAGAGAGAGAGAGAGAGAGAGAGAGAGAGAGAGAGAGAGAGAGAGAGACTCTGATCTCCTGCCTGATGCAGGGTGTCTTGGTGTCTGCAGTCAGCCCATCTCACTGTCATGTCTGACTCTCCACTCCTGTGTACCTCAATCACAGTGTACCAGTGTCAGCCTCTGCCCATGTCCCCACCTCTTCCTTTAGTTCTGTGGCTTCACTGTTGATATGATTATTTACTGTTTATAATGCTTTTTTCTTCATATTCTTTTGTATATATTTGTTTCTTTGAAAATTCCATATATACTTATCATATTTACCCTTTTCTCCCAAACTGCTCCTAGATCTTCCCTCCTCTCATATTACCATCTGATTCTTTTTTAAAATATTTTTATTTTCTATATTCTTTGTTTACATTCCAAATTATTTCCCCTTTCCCGGATCCCCCCTCCCCATATGTCCCATAAACCTTCTTCTCTCCATCCCTTCTCCAATCACTTCCCTCCTTTTTCTCTGTCCTTATATTCCCTTCAATGCTAGATCAATCCTTTCCAGGATCAGGACCTTCTCCATACTTCTTCATGGGAGTTATTTGTTATGCAATTTGTGCCTTGGGTATTCAGGGCTTCTGGGCTAATTAATATCCACTTATCAGAGATTGCATTCCATGTGTATTCTTTTGTGATTGGGTTACCTCACTTAGGATGATATTTTCCAGATCAAACCATTTGCCTAAACATTTTGTGAATTCATTGTTTCTAATTGCTGAGTAGTATTCCAATGTGTAAATATATCACATTTTCTGTATCCATTCCTCCTTTGAGGGGCATCTGGGTTCTTTCCAGCTTCTGGGTATTACAAATAAGGCTGCTATGAACATAATGGAGCATGTGTCTTTATTGCATGCCTGGGAATCCTTTGGGTATATGCCCAGTCATTTGGGAAATGCAGATCAAAACAACCCTGAGATTTCACCTTACACCAGTCAGAATGGCTAAGGTCAAAAACTCAGGAGACAGCAGCTGTTGGCGAGGATGTAAAGAAAGAGGAACACTCCTCCACTGCTGGTGGGGCAGTAAGATGGTACAACCAGTTTTGAAATCAGTCTGGAGGTTCCTCAGAAAACTGGACATGAGACTTCCAGAGGACCCTGCTATACCACTCCTGGGCATATACCCATCTGATTCTTGTAGTGTGTTATCATCTTCCTTTCTGTCTTCCTCTCTGTCTTCCTGTCTGTCCACCAGAAGGAGAGCTTCCTCCATCAGCTGCAGTGGGGCAGCTTTGACTGAATGAGGAAAAAAGAGGAGTGAATCCTTTCTGAAAATCTCATCTTCCAAAAGGAGAGACATTGGGATAGTTAAACTTGATTAGGTGAAAGTCAAGGACAGCATGAAGAAATCTTTCTGCAATGCACCACGCTCAAAATTTGGTAGGTGTGAATAAGCTAGCAGTGAATAATTTTATGGGGAGGCCAATAAAGGTGTGTGTGTGTGTGTGTGTGTATGTGTGTGTGTGAATGAGAACATCGTTAGTGATCTGTGTGTAAGAAAAGGTCAGGGATAAATGCATTCCTTTGTATGTTAATAATAGCATTATGAAGATATCAAGAATATGGAGGAGACAGTGTGGCCTTGCATTCTTTCCAGCTCTCATCCTGGTCACCCCACAGTCCACTGTGCTTTCCACAAATTCACTCAAGCCTCATACCAGATTTCATTCTTCTGTTTTCTAATTGTTTGACACCAGGAATCACTTTAAAAGGAGATGCAACACAGCCTTAGCTATGACTTTCCCTTTTTAATGGTGGGGAAATGAGAGCCCAGAAGCAGAAAAAGTGGAGTGAACAGGACAGACAAAGGTTCAAGGCCTTTAGCCTGAGGGTCTCTAAGTCATGTGCCCCCTTTCACCCTCTCCGTCCTGTCTGTAGTGTCCCCATAGGGGAATGGATGCCTTGATAACACAACAGCTACTGAAATTGTCCAAGGAAGGACAAGCCTCTGTTCAGGGCGTAAACAGTACAGTGGTGGCAGTGGAGGTTGGGTGGGGTTTGATAAATTAGGAGCCACTTCTGAGACTCTCAAACTAGTTTTGGTTTTTATTTCCCTGTTGGTGTACGATGCCAAATTCTTTCTTTCTTTTTTTTTTCTTTTTTTTATTCGATATAATTTATTTACATTTCAAATGATTTCCCCTTTTCTAGCCCCCCCCACTCCCCGAAAGTCCCGTAAGCCCCCTTCTCTTCCCCTGTCCTCCCTCCCACCCCTTCCCAGTTCCCCGTTCTGGTTTTGCCAAATACTGTTTCACTGAGTCTTTCCAGAACCAGGGACCACTCCTGCTTTCTTCTTGTATCTCATTTGATGTGTGGATTTTGTTTTGGGTATTCCAGTTTTCTAGGTTAATAACCACTTATTAGTGAGTGCATACCATGATTCACCTTTTGAGTCTGGGTTACCTCACTTAGTATGATGTTCCCTAGCTCCATCCATTTGCCTAAGAATTTCATGAATTCATTGTTTCTAATGGCTGAATAGTACTCCATTGTGTAGATATACCACATTTTTTGCATCCACTCTTCTGTTGAGGGATACCTGGGTTCTTTCCAGCATCTGGCAATTATAAATAGGGCTGCTATGAACATAGTAGAGCATGTATCCTTATTACATGGTGGGGAATCCTCTGGGTATATGCCCAGGAGTGGTATAGCAGGATCTTCTGGAAGTGAGGTGCCCAGTTTTCGGAGGAACCGCCAGACTGCTTTCCAGAGTGGTTGTACCAATTTGCAACCCCACCAGCAGTGGAGGAGTGTTCCTCTTTCTCCGCACCCTCTCCAACACCTGCTGTCTCCTGAATTTTTAATCTTAGCCATTCTGACTGGTGTAAGATGAAATCTTAGGGTTGTTTTGATTTGCATTTCCCTAATGACTAATGAAGTTGAGCATTTTTTAAGATGCTTCTCCGCCATCCGAAGTTCTTCAGGTGAGAATTCTTTGTTTAACTCTGTACCCCATTTTTTAATAGGGTTGTTCGGTTTTCTGGAGTCTAACTTCTTGAGTTCTTTATATATATTGGATATTAGCCCTCTATCTGATGTAGGATTGGTGAAGATCTTTTCGAAGTTGTTGGTTGTCGATCTGTCCTCTTGATGGTGTCCTTTGCCTTACAGAAACTCTGTAACCTTATGAGGTCCCATTTGTCAATTCTTGCTCTTAGAGCATATGCTATTGGTGTTCTGTTCAGAAACTTTCTCCCTGTACCGATGTCCTCAAGGGTCTTCCCCAGTTTCTTTTCTATTAGCTTCAGAGTGTCTGGCTTTATGTGGAGGTCCTTGATCCATTTGGATTTGAGCTTAGTACAAGGAGACAAGGATGGATCAATTCGCATTCTTCTGCATGCTGACCTCCAGTTGAACCAGCACCATTTGTTGAAAAGGCTATCTTTTTTCCATTGGATGTTTTCAGCCTCTTTGTCGAGGATCAAGTAGCCATAGGTGTGTGGGTTCATTTCTGGATCTTCAATCCTGTTCCATTGATCCTCCTGCCTGTCACTGTACCAATACCATGCAGTTTTTTAACACTATTGCTCTGTAGTATTGCTTGAGGTCAGGGATACTAATGGCTGGAGTAGCCATTTTAATATCAGATAAAATTGACTTTCAACCCAAAGTCATCAAAAGAGACTCTGAGGGACACTTCTTGCTGGTCAAAGGAAAAATACAACAAGAAGAACTCTCAATCCTGAACATCTACGCTCCAAATGCAAGGGCACCCTCTTTCATAAAAGAAACTTTATTAAAACTAAAAGCACACATTGCACCTAACACAATAATTGTGGGTGACTTCAACACTGCACTTTCCTCAATGGACCGATCAGGAAAACAGAAACTAAACAAGGACACAATGAAACTAATTGAAGCTTTGGACCAATTAGATTTAACTGATATATATAGAACATTCTATCCTAAAACAAAAGAATATACCTTTTTTTCAGCACCTCATGGTACCTTCTCCAAAATCGACCATATAATTGGTCACAAGACAGACCTCAACAAATATAAGAAGATCGAACTAATCCCATGCCTCCTATCTGATCACTATGGAGTAAAAGTGGTCTTCAATAGCAACAGAAAGAAAAGAAAACCCACATACACGTGGAAATTAAACAATACTCTACTCAATGATACCTTGGTCAAGGAAGAAATAAAGAAAGAAATTAAAGACTTTTTAGAACACAATGAAAATGAAAACACAACATACCCAAATCTATGGGACACAATGAAAGCAGTGCTAAGAGGAAAACTCATAGCCCTGAGTGCCTCCAAAAAGAAAATGGAGAGAGCATACATTACCAACTTAATGACACACCTGAAATTCTTTCTTTTTAAAAAAGTTTCTTTTCTTTTCTTTTATGTATTGACTCTACATTCTGCTCACTGTCCCGTCCTGGTCCTGGTCACCCCTCCCACTATCCTTCCTCTATTTCCCCTCCCCTTCTCCTTTGAGGGCCAGGGTCCCTCTGTGTCCCCCTTCACCCTGGCACTTCAAGTCTCTGAAAGGCTGTGCACATCCTCTCCCACTGGGGACGGACAAGGCAGCCCAGCTGGTAGAACACATCCCACGTGCAGGCAACAGCTGTTGGGATAGCATCTGCTCCAGATGTTCAGAACTCACATGAAAACCAAGTGCACATGTGCTACCTATGTGCAGGGAGGCCTAGGTTCAGCCCCTGTAAGTTTTGCTTATTAGATACTTGTTTTTCCTTTCCTTTTTTTTTGAGAACTGTCTATTCAGTTCATTTATCTATTTATTGTTTGACAAATTCTTTTCCCACCCATTATACATATCTGCTCTTCACTTTGCCAACTGTGCTCCATGCTAGGCAGAAGCTCTCTGAACTTCATATATCTTATTTTTCATTTCTGGACATTATTTCTCTCTCTATCTCTGAATTCATTACACTGAATTTAATATGTATATATCTATATGTAATAATTATATTATAGCGAGTTCTTGTATATATTGATAATTCAGTGTCCTCTCCCTACATTTTCTTTTAGAAGTCCAGAATTTGTTATTAAAAATATTGTATTACAGTTTTGAACTTGTGCATGTGTGTGTGTTAAAAAGACCCGGTTTGTGTGTGTGTGTGTGTGTGTGTGTGTGTGTAAACTCTAGGAAAGCTGTGGAAGTCAGTTCTTTCCTCCTGAGGACTAACTCACCATCATGCCTGCTGCAAGCTTCTTTACCCACTGTGCCATTCCATTGGAGTTTACAAATATGCTGAGTCCTACCATAAGGATATTTAGACATCCATATTTATTTTATACACGATCCTCATGGAGACAACCTACATGTCCCCCCAGAAGTAGAAAATGAATCCATGGCAACGATAGGAACATGGAAGAACCTAGAAACTACTAAGTTTAAGCAAAGTGTCCCAGACTCACAAAGACCAGAGTTGTGCCCCTTGTCAAAAGAAACCCTAGACTTGTGTGCACATATGGGGTTGTAGATCTTGGAAGTAGAAAGAGGAGACACAGCTGTCGTGAGAGAACATTGGCAATGGGGGAGAAAGAATAAGAGAATGTGTGTTCTGTACCAGGAGTGGGGAAGGACGGAGCAGGAAGATAGAGGGGATGGGTAGAAGAGTGGAGAGGGAGACCAGTGAGCGCAAGCTGTGTGTGGCTGTGCCATAGTGAAGCTCGTTATTTTGTGTGCTCAGTTTTTAGTTACACTCTTCTTTATTCTTGAGAGGGAATGTATACATGTGTAATGAAATATGATCACAACAACTCATTTTCTTCTTCCAAATCTTACCAAATTTCCTTTCCCAACGTCATGTCTTCTTTTTTGATAACCCATTAAATTAGAGCTGCTCATGTGTGACTGGGTGAGGAGGGGGCCATTCACTAGAACATGGGAATCCCACCAGTGGGAACACCCCTCCCCAAAGAATGGTTAGCTCTCTCCATCAGCTCTCAATTGCCAATAGCTCTTCATTAAGTCATAGGGTTTGGGGTGCACTTTCACCATTTATGCCAGAGTTGGCTGAGTTGACCTTGTCCAGGTCTTCTGTAAGTGACCCAGCTTTTGTGAGTTTATGAATGCAGCCACTATGTCACATCTAGGAGACAGCACTCCACAGTCCTCCTTCTCATCCTCCAGCTCCTACGTTCTTCCTGCCTCTTGTGCAAGATTTGCTGAGCCATTGTGGTGGTGGGAGGTCATTGGTTAAGACTTTCCAATTATTTAGGGCTGACCCTCCATCTCCTGTTCCTAGCACTGGGACCAATTGTGCATTTCTGCACTGATTCCTGTCTATTGCCTAAGGAGATTTCTCTGACTAAGGCTGAGAGCTGCCAGGGCTCCAAATATAAACCTAAATCCTTCAAAGGAAATTTGACAATGTGACCATTGTGTAAGCAATTTTAAGATTTAAGTTAACTTACAACTAATTAGGAAGTTTTGGGCCAGTTGGGGTTTTCCTCTGTGTTGGTGGTTGGTATTACTGCTTTATAAAACCAGCTCAGGCCTTCTGACAACTGAGAATTCCCCTGCTTTTCTCCTCATCCTAAGCAATGTCCCAGGGACATGAGGACCTGGCTGTTTTCCCCTTTTCCATGCCACATGTGGGAATGGAATGTCTTGCTTATATGGTTATATGGTATCAGTCCTGGTCTCACTTTGAGGCTTCCTTAAGAATTCTTGGTATTGGGAGACAGCATAGGGTCAAAGAAAATGCAACAGCTGGAATCCAGTGCTGGCTGCAGGATCCTATTGGACATTCAATACACTTCACCTGCCAGGAACTCCAAACCCACAGGTCTGGATCCTCCATTAACCCCACATCTTCAGATCACAACTCCAGAATCTCCCCTCTAAGGTACTAACTTTCTATGCATTCTCACTAGAGGGTCCTGAATCCACAGCAACATGTCCTGTGCAATCAAATAAAAGTCCCAAGCCCCTGGATTATTTTTAAAACCAGAAATCCATGTCCCCCTGATGTTCTTTCTCTGTCTGAGACCCTCTACCTTGTATCTGCATGCTTCCTTCACATGCAGATGTTTCCATGTCTTCAATTATAGAAATGTCCTAATCCATACTCTCATCTCATTATGCAAACTTGGTACACTTTTCTTCTGTCCTAACATCCACTACATGTGAACCCCCTTCCTCTTCTCTTGCTGCCAGTTTCATAACCAAGGCAATGGCATCATGGGCAATAGCTGGGAGGAAAAAATGAGATAATTATTAAACAGGAGCTAGAGCCACCCTTCCAGCCTAGAGTATAAAGATACACCATCCCAGAGATAACCTCCTGCATGTCCATCCCACTGCCTCCATGTTGGCCTCTGGGATGCTCCTGGTGGCTGTGCTGACCTGCTTCAGTGTCATAATCAGAACAACTGAGTGGAGGCAGAGGAAAATCTTGAGGAAGATGCCTCAAGGACCTACCCCATTACCCTTCCTTGGCAACTTTCTGGACACAAAGAAGTTTTATGATTCCCTCTCAAAGGTAATACTGGGCAGAGAGATGGTGCATTTGAGCTGTGGAGCATGCCCAGTGTGGCTCAGATTCTGAGGCAGAGGACTGACTAGGTCAGGATGCAGACATAGTTTAGAGCTTTGATACATCACCGCAATGCATCTACGTACCTGACATCAGGACATGGGATGTTGCAGGAATGGCCTCTCTAACTTGTCCCTTTACCGAATCAGGGAACAGTATGTTCCTGTGTTCAACACTCCTCTGGGGCCTCGTCCTGCTGTGGTGCCATGGGGAAATGATGCCATGAGGGAGGCTCTGGAGAACTAGGCTGAAGAAGTCAGTGGTCGTGGAGAGCAAGCTTTCTTCACCTGGCTCTTCAAAGGCTATGGTGAGAATCACAGCACATGGGGAACTAGGCCTGACAGATGTGTAGTGGCAGGTTCCATGGCCTTCCTTGAGTGCCCTTTCGAAGCCCTTTCTGCCCTGGATCCACTTTCCTGTTTACTGTAAATTTGCTCTTTGGCCTTTTTGAGATTGTTTTAGAATTCTGTTCTCCCTGGATTTCTGTGGTTCTCTAACTGTCCCCCAGGTATCCTGCTTGGTATCCCTTTCTATTAGTTTCAGTATGTCTGGTTTTATGTGGAGGTCCTTGATCCACTTGGAGTTGAGTGTAGTACAATAAGATAAGAATGGATCAATTGGCATTCTTCTGCATGCTGACCTCCAGTTGAAGCAGCACCATTTGTTGAAAAGGCTATCTTTTTTCCACTGGATGTTTTTGGCTCCTTTGTCGAAGATCAAGTGACCCTAGGTGTGTGGATTCATTTCTGGGTCTTCAATTCTATTCCATTGGTCCACTTGCCTGTCACTGTGCCATTGCCATTCAGTTTTTTAACACTATTGCTCTGTAGTATTGCTTGAGGTCTGGGATACTAATTTCCCCAGAAGTTCTTTTACAGCTAGGTTCGACAGCAGCCCCTGCCTCAAATGAATAGGGCAGTGATTGATAAAAGATATGCAATGTTCTCTTCTGGCTGCCTCATATATACTTATGGGTGTGGACACCCACAGGCGCACTTGTACCCAGAAATAATCAGCACACAGATGTGCATGCACACACACACAGACACACACACACGCACACAAACACACACACACACACACAGTGAGAGAGATGCACTCTGGCACTCATGCTCATTTAGGCACATATATGTGTGCAAAAACACATGCAGGCATGCTTCACAAATGCACACCTGCAGGGGAAGAATTTCCTCCAAGGGCATCTTCAAATTGTGAAAAAGTAGGCTGTTCTCATTGCCAATTCTGATTCTCCATCTTGCAGAAACTCCTCCCTTTGTCATCTCTTCATTTCTATCTTCTCTACTTCTCTCCCCTTTCTTACCCTCTCCACCATCTCTCCTGTTTTTAAAAACATCATTACTATTTTAAATAAATTCCAACCAGGTTGATAGCAAAAGTACAGGGTTAGGGTACTGTTATGTTTGTTTCTTGCGGGGTATGAGGGAAGCCAGCACTTGCGGACGGCCTTGAATGGTCAGACTCTCCCTTCCCACCTTCAATCTGAACCCAAGAAAAGTGAATCCTGGGAAAAGTCCCAGTAGTGTCTAAAAGAGTGCTAAGTGGAATTAAGATAAATGTCCCTCTCCCTGTAGGAGAAGAACCCCCAAATTCATTTTCCCAAGAGGAATCTGTTGATGACCACACTGAACCTTTTCTTCGTGGGCACAGAGATGGACAGCACAGCCATGAGCTTCAACTTCTTGCTCCTCATGAAGCACCTGCCGTTGCAGGTAAAGTTGAGGGAGACAGGGACGGTAGAGGCCACAGACCACTACACCGTGCTGGACATTGGCTATCCCTACCCCAGTTCTCCCAGATATCAGGGATTTAAGATAGTCTCTGAAGGAAGCTGATCTGATAGGCACCCATTGTGAATGCTGGTCACCATCTGACTGGTTTCTCTAGGTTCTTAGCATATTTTTAAGCTACTTTCAGAATTCTGAAGAAATGCAACAAGTGGAAAAGCTGTGGGGTATTTTTCCTAATCAAGGAGAAAGTAAGGAATAGCTACAGTGTAAAGGAGTGGAGGGTTGAGCAGGATTTGCTGAGGATCCCAGGAGATTGTCCAGGGTTTCCTTTTATGAGTTCAGAAAGACAAAGGGTTGATTGCTAAAGGCAGGGTGTGTGTGGTTTTGGGTTTTGATTGACAGGCTTGAGTTATGTAAGCCTTTGCTAACTGGGCATGCCATTTCCCACAATGCATGTACTTATATAATCATGAGCATGTCTAATTTCAGGCAGACATAAGATGGTAAATGGTTGATTGCTCAAAATTACAATTTGCCTTATTCAGCATGCATCTAAGACCTGCTTAGGCTAGAATGGTCCAATGTCTCTAGTTCTGAGATATATTCAATGGTATTGCTATGGTGATGTTCCATATGGTAGTGTGCCTTGTCTAGTGTGCCTGGGGTTCAGTGTTGGAGGGAATCCTGGCTTACTAATTTATCGCTGAAAACTTCCCATCTCATGCTGAGCCTCACTTGTATTTAAAAAAATGAAAAGGCCTGAACGTATTTGGAAACTGCTCCTCTCAATCATAGAATGTACTTTGCTTTTTTTTCTCTTACCAATCTGTAAATGTCTCCTGCTAATGCCTCTGATTCTAACCCAAGAAGGTTAATGGGATACTATTCCAGCACCATATATAGCTAGCATCTACTGCAAATGGTCTATAACATTTCACCCATAATTCCACATCACCATATGTTTGCATATTTAATGCATCTTCCCTTTCTAAATGTATAAACACATCTCTTCTCAGCTATGGTGCATGAGGAGATTGACCAGGTGATTGGCAGGAACCAACAGCCTCAGTATGAGGATAGAATGCAGACACCTTACACCAAGGCTGTGATCCATGAGATCCCAGAGATATGGAGACATAATTCCTCTTGGTGTGACTTGTAGAACTACCAAGGACATCAAGTTTTGGGGCATCCTCATCCCCAAGGTACTTCCCTGCCGAGCCTGAGAGTCTTCATTCCAGTCCTCTTGACTCAGCAGGCCATCCCCAGTCAGAGTTTTACACACTTCCTTCTCGAAGAAAATTTTGCTCCTTCACCATGGTGTTTAAGCTGTCCTCAATCCTGGGTCTCCCTGTTTTTCAGGCATCAACCCCATGTTTACCAAACTCTCATGGTAAGGACCATGACTCTGTTTCTTTAGAATTTGTTACTTATGTTGAAGAGGCTCACGTCCTCCATACAGGCTGCTGAGGCACACAAACCCCAAATTGCTGTATCAGGGAGTGTGAACTTCTTCCTGGGCCCACAACCTCTTGAATTGACAGGCATGGGCTTGCTCATTCCCTAACATTCTGTTCCAAGAGATTGTGAGTCTCTCAAGCGACCTTCCTCAGAGAACTTGAACCACCACTGCTCCAAGAGAACCTGTCACATTGGCCAACACTTCCCCCTTAGCTCAGCCCCTCTCCTTTTATCCTCTTCCTTCCAATCTTGTGAGCCCTGAGGATGCTCATCTATCACCTTGCCTAATTAGTCCCATGGCTCCTGTCTTCCAGGGCACTGATGTATTGCCTATACTGGGCTCTTTGCTGAAAGATCCCAAGTACTTCTCCAATCCCAATGACTTTAACCCTCAGCAGTTTCAGCACAACAGGGTGCAGTTTAAGAAGAGCAATCCATTTATGCTCTTTTCTGTTGGTAAGAGGCCCCTCCTCACACACACAGGGCTAACACTTCCTGGCTCCTGTTCTGAAGAGTAGTCTTATATCTTTCTCCCCCTTTGATCTTACTGTTGGAGTCTACCTTCCAGACAACCAAGTGGACTGGGGTCAATGGAAAGGCATGGTCAAACTCCTTTCAGAGATGGGAAAAATCATGGCTCAGGCTGAATCTGAATTGTTCCCAGGTCACGCACACAGGTCTTCTCACTCTTTGGATGTAGAAACAGAGCAGCCACATTTGAGAGCCTATTTGTTAGAGGAGGATGTAGAGTTCCCATTGTGCCAGCCAATCATGTGTCCCCTTATCTCACATTCAAGGGCAATGGAGAATCAGAAAGTTTATTCAGATTACAGTGCTGTGCAGGGGGCCAGACCAAGCAGGAAGTGATTATCTATCTTGTAAGTTCTTCTTGAGGCAGAGGAGGGGGAAGAGTGTTGGAGGGTGGCTAAGACTCGGTCTTATGAGATATTTAGAGTTGCTGTATAATAAAAAGTTTACTTATCTACATTTAATTTGCTATGCTATTATAATTGAACTGCCTTCTGTGTTCCTCTGAGGTCAGAGACTGCAGTCTCAGGCACTTAGCACCTCATCCTAAAACAACAGGAGATTATGAAAATCACCTTTGTTTGGGTTCTAACTTTCAACCTGCTACTTGGAAGTAGCAGGAAGAAAAAGGGACACTTAAAAGAGTTATAATATCATTTATTATTAAGTTGTAATATGTTTCCTATAAACATAGTGGAGCATCAGAAACAATGAATTCATGAAAATTTTAGACAAATGGATGGAGCTGGAGAACATCATACTAAGTGAGGCAACCCAGTCTCAAAAGAGCAATCATGCAAAGTGGATATAAGCCTAGAAACGTGGAAGACATAATCCACATATTAAATGATGTCCAAGAGGAACTGTGGAGTGGCCCCTGGTTCTGGAAAGGCTCAGTGCAGCAGTATAGGGGAATACCAGAACAGGGAATTTGGAAGTGGTGGATTTGGGAATAGGGGGAGGGAAGAGGGCTTATGGGACTTTCAGGGAGTGGGGAGCCAGAAAAGAGGAAATCATTTGAAATGTAAATAAAGAATATATCGAATAAATAAAAATAAAAAAGTTTCCTATAAAAGCTATCTATGGGGACGAGCAGGAAGATCTTATGTGAAGGGAAAAGGAAAAATTCTTCTAAGTGGGAAAGGATAAAAAGTTCCCATTCAAAGTGGGGAAAGGCAAAAAGAGAAAGTCCTTTCTTCTTTGTCTTCAGTACATCTTTCAGAATACATGATACCATGATATGATGTTCATCACAAGTTCACAGAAAAGATCAAATCATAAATTGAGATAGAAGTAGGCAACAGAGAATGTTTACATGCATATCCATTAGGAGTAATTATCTAGCTAAGATTTATCACCTGTCTCTGCTCCACAGGTTCACTGAAGGTTTAAAACCCTAAGTAAGTGAATGTTTGCATAGATAAACCCAGTCAACATTTTATCTGCTGTCCTAGCATCTATGATAAATCTTTAGTTCCCTTTTCATGACCTCTGGTTAATTGTTTAACAACCTCTTGGCATGTGCTCTGAGTAGGAGAAGGTCTGGTTCCCATCTAAGAGCAATTAACTTGTGACACTTGGGAGACTGATAGAGTTCTCATTGCAGTTTTGACTATCAGAAAAAGGGTCCAATTGCATTCCTATTACAAAAGAGCTTCATAAATACAGATATAGTTTTATGAATTCTTATAGGTCATCATTAAAAGTTAAGTCATCTGTTTGTCTATATAGCGTCACTCTAAGACAGTGCGTCTTCATGGATCTGCAGCAATCTGCTCCGAAGGAGTGTGCTATTATTTATTGATTATTATGTATGTTTAAGAATAACAAGAGGATAAGCATATTAATAGCAGGAATCTTTCCTAAAATGAGTCCCTTCCAGCCTTGCTTAATAAGGGCTCACCTATTGCAGATTGCAGATTATATAATAATCTGAAGCAGGCCAGGAACCACCTATTCCATCCCCCTCCGCCTACTTCTTTGAAGGTGTTTTTCTATCCATCCACTCCCACCTCTCCTACCTTGCATTCCCCTACACTGGGGTATCGAGCCTTCACAGGACCAAGGGCCTCTCATACTATTCATGCCCATCCTTTGCCATCCTCTTCTACATATGCAGCTGGAGTTGTGGGTCCCTGCATGTATACTCTTTGGTTGGTGGTTTAGTCCCAGGAGCTCTGTTGTTGGTCTGGTTGGTTGATATTATTATTCTTCTTCCTAGGGGGTTGCAAAACTTTAAGGTCCTTCAGTCCTTTTTCTCACTCCTCCATTGGGGATGCCATGCTCAATCCAATGGTTGGCTGAAGTATTTGCCTCTGTTTATGTCAGGCTCTGATAGAGCCTCTCACCATACAGCTATATCAGGTTCCCTGATCTACAGAGCCATCTCGGTCTACAGAGCTAGGTTCAGAACAGACAGGTCTACACACACATTCTCCTTCTGTGTCTGTGTCTGTGTGTGTGTCTGTGTCTGTGTCCATGTCCGTGTCCGTGTCCGTGTCCGTGTCCGTGTCCGTGTCCATGCCTATGCCCATGCCCATGCCCATGCCTGTGCCCGTGCCCGTGCCTGTGCCTGTGCCTGTGCCCGAGCCTGTGTGCCTGTGCGTGTATCTTTGTGTGTCTGTGAATCTCTCTCTCTTTCTCTCTTTCTTCCTCCCTCTTTCCCTCTCTCAAATCAATCAATAAATCAAACAAAAATACCCAAATCCCCTAAACTAAAAATGAAACAACAGCAGCAGTAGCCACTAACACAACAATACCCAACAGAATGAGAACTGAAAAGCAGAAGTTGGAGTGGGACCCACAGAAACCCCCACATATCATGGGTTATTGGGAAGGCTATTGTACTGATGCTCTATACAACCAGAATTAAAGTTCCTATTTTAGGAGGTAACACTTCTGTCATCAAAGAGGGATATGTTGAGCTGGTACCTAACAATCTGATAGGTGGTAGGCTCTGGAGGAATAAAGAGTAACTTCTAATGGCCACAGGATTTCTTCTCAAAGATAAAAATGGTTTTAAAACAAATAGGGTGATGTGTGCATAATTTTAATGACATACTAAGAAAACACTACTACATTGTGTACCTTCAAAGAATGAGCTTAGTACATAAGTGTATTAGATACCTGGCCTCCAACCACTGAAGAATGGGGCAGGTGTGCATAGAACATTAACATAGCACCATTGTGACCTCACAGCATGTAACAGTGGTGGTTCTAGCATAGCAGTACTGCTGTATACTGAAGTATAGTTTAGTTCATACTGAACGTGCTGGACTGTTTATTGTTTTGTTTGCAAGAGTTTTAAATCTGTTTTGTTTTATTATAGAATTTGGGAAGCAGTGATCAGCTAAAGGGAAGGGAAGAGAGGGAAAGTAGATCTTGGGTGGCCCTCAGGGGGCCCTGAGGCCCTAGGCCTCAATAATGGAGGAAGATCTTAGATATGAGGTCCAGACAAGAAACGTCCCCCAAAGGAGACGCTGGTACACCCGTCTGTGGCATTCATGTTTGGGCTGTACATGTATAAATCGTCAGAGAAGGCACAAATTTACCCTCTCCTATATCGGCTATGACCCTACGGGTCCTTTGCAGCGAGCTGCCAGTGTGGGTGACCTGGACAAAACTGAACGATTAATACACTCCAGTCGACATCATGTGGATGAATCTGATAGGAGGAACAGGTAATGGGCATTGGAGTTGGTGAGGGGGAGGGGTGGACAGTAGAGTAGGACCTGTCAGGCATACTCAGAGCCAAGCAGGGAGAAAATCAGCTTCCAGGGCTCCATCCTAATGGAGGAGAGATGGTGTGCTTAGGTTCATTTCCATTGGGTCCCTGCATGGTCACTTGTTTAGTGCTCTGAGGCATAGGAGACCTGCACACCCTGGAACAGCAGCTCCTAGGCCTTAACCAAACTGCATCATTTTATTTTTATGTTTACACTTAAATTTTATAGACAAACACACACAGCAAAACACATACCCCCTCTCTCTTTCACACACACACACACACACACACACACACACACACACACATACACACACACAGAGAAATAAACACACACAGGTGTTGTGCCTATGTGCATTTTTGAAGCAACATGTGTGATGGAATCAAGTGCTTGATCCCCTGGAACTGGAGCTACACACAGTGCTGCAATGTGTGTGCTAGCAACAAAAACTGAGTATCTGAGAAATCACAACTAGAGCTGTTAACTACCAAGCCACCCGTCTAGATTTGTCTTAATATATAGGCCATTAATAAATACTATTATTCAACAATGGAAAATTTATCATAAGATAAATCATCCACTTTAATGCAAAAAATCACTGAGAAATCTTAGGTCAATATGACCTGTGTTTGCGAATGGATCATACAAAGACATTTTGAACTCTGACCCTGTACCCCCATACTCACCCTAGGTACATGTTGTGCATGCAATGATACACATGTGAAGGAAAGAGATGGGCATTGTCTTCCTCTCACTTTCCCTTGTCCCACACATGTGGAGCTAAGTGTGTGATGGTCCGAGGACTCGCCACTGGACACTTGTCTTCTGCCCTACTGTGTGTTCTGGGGACTGACCTCAGGCCATAAGGCCTCCCTATGGGTTCCAGCACGTGGTCCCTCAGTTTTAGAGAGACATGTTCATTCAGCCAAATCCCTGGAATGTTTAATTTACTCTCTTGGAACACATTGATTCTCAGACTTTGGATAAGTAAGTAGCTTTGGGGATCCCCTTATCCACATATCTGCACTCAGGTTTTCAGGGAAAGTGATTTACCAATTGAGTTCTTCCAATCACCCAGCCCCTCATTCTTATTTCCTATTTTTACTCCGTTCTAGTTAATGAAGGGGAACCAATGACACAACAGAAGATTTTCTGTCGTCTACATGATTCTTGATCATTTTGTAGTTCTATTTTTTTATTCCATATATTTTTTATTTACATTTCAAATGATTTGCCCTTCTCTAGCCCCCCACTCCCCGAAAGTCGCATAAGCCCCCTTCTATCCCCCTGTCCTCTCACCCACCCCTTCCCATTTTCCCGTTCTGGTTTTCCCAAATACTGCTTCACTGAGTCTTTCCAGTACAAGGGGCTACTCCTCCGTTCTTCTTGTACCTCATTTGATGTGTGGATTATGTTTTGGGTATTCCAGTGTTCTAGGTTAATATCCACTTATTAGTAAGTGCATACCATGATTCACCTTTTGAGTCTGGGTTACCTCAGTATGATGTTCTCTAGCTCCATCCATTTGCCTAAGAATTTCATGAATTCATTGTTTCTAATGGCTGAATAGTACTCCATTGTGTAGATATACCACATTTTTTGCATCCACTTTTCTGTTGAGGGATACCTGGATTCTTTCCAGCTTCTGGCAATTATAAATAGGGCTGCTATGAACATAGTAGAGCATGTATCCTTATTACATGGTGGGGAATATTCTGGGTATATGCCCAGGAGTGGTATAGCAGGATCTTCTGGAAGTGAGGTGCCCAGTTTTCGGAGGAACTGCCAGACTTATTTCCGGAGTGGTTGTACCAATTTGCAACCCCACTAGCAATGAAGGAATGTTCCTCTTTCTCCACATCCTCTCCAACACCTGCTGTCTCCTGAATTTTTAATCTTAGCCATTCTGACTGGTGTAGGGTGAAATCTCAGGGTTGTTTTGATTTGCATTTCCCTAATAACTAATGAAGTTGAGCATTTTTATAGCTGCTTCTCTGCCATCTAAAGTTCTTCAAGTGAGAATTCTTTGTTTAACTGTGTACCACATTTTTTAATAAGGTTGTTTAGTTTTCTGGAGTCTAACTTCTTGAGTTCTTTATATATATTCGATATTAGCCCTCTATCTGATGTAGGATTGGTGAAGATCTTTTTCCAATTTGTTGGTTGCCGATTTGTCCTTTTGATGGTGTCCTTTGCCTTACAGAAACTTTGTAATTTTATGAGGTCCCATTTGTCAGTTCTTGATCTTAGAGCATAAGCTATTGGTGTTCTGTTCAGAAACTTTCTCCCTGTACCGATGTCCTCAAGGGTCTTCCCCAGTTTCTTTTCTATTAGCTTCAGAGTGTCTGGCTTTATGTGGAGGTCCTTGATCCATTTGGATTTGTGCTTAGTACAAGGAGACAAGGATAGATCAATTTGCATTCTTCTGCATGCTGACCTCCAGTTGAACCAGCACCATTTGTTGAAAAGGCTATCTTTTTTCCATTGGATGTTTTCAGCCCCTTTGTCAAGGATCAAATGGCCATAGGTGTGTGGGTTCATTTCTGGATCTTCAATCCTGTTCCATTGATCTGCCTGCCTGTCACTGTACCAATACCATGCAGTTTTAAACACTATTGCTCTGTAGTATTGCTTGAGGTCAGGGATACTGATTCCCCCAGAATTTCTTTTGTTGCTGAGAATAGTTTTAGCTATCCTGGGTTTTTTGTTATTCCAGATGAATTTGATAATTCCTCTTTCTGACTCTGAAGAATTGAGTTGAGATTTTGATGAGTATTGCATTGAATCTGTACATTGGTTTTGGCAAAATGGCCAGTTTAACTATATTGTTTCTACCGATCCATGAGCATGGGAGGTTTTCCCATTTTAGAGATCTTCTTCCATTTCCTTCTTCAGAGTCTAGTAGTTCTAAGGGGTTAATTAGTCTTCAAGTTCAAGGTTCATGAAGAATAAATTATAAATTATAGTTTCAAGATATTCTCTTGCTTACTGATTGTTTTCTTTAAAAAGACTGAATTGTCCAACTGTAGATTTTCAGTTGGTCCATTTATTCCCCACACATATATTAGATATCTACTGTATAAAATACACATTCTACTCTCTTAACAGATCTTCCCATTTTTAAACGATTATGTTTTTCTGCCCAAAATTTCCTTATATTCTAAAATTTAAATATGAAATGAAATGAACCATACTCTTTGAAACCCTAGTTTTTTTTAATATTTTTATTTTCTATATTCTTTGTTTACATTCCAAATGAATTACCCCTTTCCCAGATCTCACCTCCCCATATGTATCATAAACCTTCTCCTCTCCATCCGTTCTCCAATCACCTCCCTCCTTTTTCTCTGTCCTTATATTCCCCACCAATGCTAGATCAGTCCTTTCCAGGATCAGGACCCTCTCCATACTTCTTCATGGGAGTCAGTTATTATGAAATGGAGTCATCGGCTTCATAGAAATCCCAGATAGTAGAGTAGGATTTAAATTCAAGCTGAGATAATTTAGTGGGAGCTTTTCTATGATCCAGACAGGCTGCTTTGTGCAGGATGAGAGCCTTGATAGAACTCCTGCCTTACTCAGATCAGCCGTGCATTATATCCCTAGCACAGCAAA
This sequence comes from Apodemus sylvaticus, assembly GCF_947179515.1. Classification (NCBI taxonomy): domain Eukaryota; kingdom Metazoa; phylum Chordata; class Mammalia; order Rodentia; family Muridae; genus Apodemus; species Apodemus sylvaticus. The sequence continues at coordinate 186,217,367 of NC_067472.1, forward strand.
TGAACACCTGGGTAGACATAACCAAGTAAGGAAACTCCAGTTCCTTGCTTACATCAGATGGAAATTACCTCCATACTATGTAGCACTTAAAGGTGATGGGGCTCTTATTTAGCATTCAGAAATGTTCCTAAATGTCCTTTCCTTTTGCAGGACATCACTGCATTATGCATGTGCCCACAACCATCCAGACGTGGTATTACTATTATTAGAAAATAACTCCAGCGTTAATATCCGGGATGATGAAGGCTGCACACCCTTGATTAAGGTAGCTATTGGACATATGTTGTGGTATGAAATGGATTACAGGTTGTCCTTGTTTGGTTTCTGTGGCTGTAATAAAACACTGACCAAAAACAAGTCAGGAAAGGAAATGGTTATTTGGTTTATATTTACATGTCACAGTTCATTCTCAAGGGGAACCAGGGCAGGAGCTCATAATCAGGAACTGGAGGGAAGAGCTAAACTAGAGATCATGGGCGAATGCAGCTTTTCCATGACTTTTACCAGGGCTTGCACAGATTATTTTCATACATCTGAGAATATTCTCCCAGCTGTGCCTCCAACCCTAAGACCCTGGGCTTTCCTACTTCCATCAAAATCAAAAATATATTACACATAGTTGCCCAGAGGGAACTCTGATAGGGGAAGTTCCTCAAGTGACAATCTTTCCAGGTGTGTTAGCCTATGTCAAACTGGCAAAGAGAACAAAAACTAACCAAACAACTAATCTCTGCACTGCGACAGCAAACCAGCACAGACCAGAATTCTTAGAAAATCTGGGTTCATTCTACCTTTAAATTCTACCGCTTGTAAAAAGATGTTGTGGGGAGATTCTAAAATCAGGTGAGTCTGGAGTACTTAAGACTTTGGGTCAAAATAGATAATATGCATAACTGAAACTCTGTGTTTGCTTTAAGGGGAACTATTCAGTGTGATGGTAGAAATGTCTCTCTTGGATTCCTTGAATTGAAGATGTATTTTTTTTTTTTTTTTGTCCAATTTCTACAGGCTGCCCAGCGAGGCAATATACATTGTGTTTCTGTATTGCTCGACTACAATGCTGATCCAAATGTGATGGATTTTATTGGGAATACAGCCTTACACCATGCTGTATCCACGGGTAACCTACCCATTGTAAAAATGCTTCTAAAGCACAATGTAGATATTGAAGCCAAAACAAAGGTAAAGATCACTCAACTTCATTCCCATTGCACTTCTAGCAGTGACACTCACATCTGTTTTCTACGTGCAGAAGTTCAAGCATTCTCAATATATCTGTTTACGGGAACGCTGCTTTCTCCAAACATGTTTTTCATATTTTTGGTAGTTAGTTCAGAAAAACACAGCATAGCATATTTTGTCTCAGAATTGGCCTTGATTTTAACATTCAAAAATAAAGGATTTAGGACTACACATACACATCACATATACACAGACAATAAAAATAAATTCATTTCACGTTATATGATTATAGAATAGATAGAAGTGTGTTGTTGCAAAGAAGGTACTGATGTGGGTTTGACTCGAGTATGAGAGTGCACTGGAAAGTGAGAGAGGTGACAGAAAAATTAGGAAATTTGATCATTGGAGAAAATTAAAAAAAATTATTTAATTTTTAAAAACTTTGATATACATAGGAAATGCTGTTGAGCTTGCAAGGTAATTCTTAGTTTAGCAAATAAATGTATTTCACACACAGATTGAGAAACGCTGCTCCACACCTTTCTGGAGCCCAGTTCTTCAACAGGGACATACCAAACTTTATGTATCAGGGCTGTGTCAATGGAGGGCCAACTCCATGGAGCTAAGTAGACTGGAAACATTGAGTGTTTGGGGAGAGTTCTGGAAGGGAGTGTTGTTCACAGATAATGTTGGACAGGGAAAAGGTGTGTCATAGGGAAAAAGCTGTGTGTGGGAAAGGGCAACTGCTGTTGTAGGATAAATGAACCCTTGTAACACTTTACAGTATATTTATGCTTACCAAATCTGTGATGAATTTTCATTGAGAAACAATTCATTTTGTAAAATGCAATATTCTTTCCTTTACAGTATGGCTTGACCCCCTTACTGCTTGCTACATATGAACGGAAACCTGAAATGGTAGAATTTTTAGAAGCAATGTGTGCTAACGCACATGCACCGGTAGAGATAAATGGGTACAGTTTCTTCTTTTCTTCAATCTTAGTGCTGTTATTGAGAGTGACAATTGCTTAGGTCAGGAATATTAAAATGACAGGAAGATTTTGAGAAACTCAGAGGCACATAGTTAGAAACCTTAGCACACATGAAGTGGGAGCTAGAAAAGAGACTGTTTCAACACAACACAAGAACAGCACACACCAGGGATCACTACCTAGTTAAGGAGTTCAACTCATGAGCCTTCAACCAAACCAAAGGATAAGGTAGAACAATTGTTGCTCGACCATCATATTTTTGCTTTTGACAGTGTTTGTCACTGAATTAAGGTCCATAGGTGTCATTGGCAAGTGTTTTTTCATGGATAAACACCGATAGTCCCTAAGCCTGAAATTTTATATTCTATGACCCTAAAGATGACATCATAATCACAGGTAACAAATAGTGTTTCCTAATGATCTGTTTAAGTTTGAAATGTCCAACTCAGCAGGAAACGAACTTTCACTGGAAGATGTACTTTAAGAGACATAGTACAAGTACCCAGCTAGTTTGGTAATTCCACAGGTCAAGACATTTTTCTTCCCCATTTCAGATGGAGCTTTCAAAGTGGATATATAAGTAGTTCATTTCTTTCCACAGAGTCTGGTACTTTAGCATTTTCAATCTTGTCCTGAATTCTGTGAATGTTTAGCTCTGAAACAGCTTGTTCTTACAATGCTATATGCCCTTTCCATATGAAATACACTTATGTATGCTTGAATTTTCTGTTTAGACCATATGTATACCTGTTTACTTTGAGCCATTATTCCCACATAATAGCTCTGTGTTTTACGATGAGCCTTGGTAGAGGTAGCTTACTCTCCTTTCAAATCTTTAATGCCTTTTGTAAAAACTTATTTTATTTTATTCTATTTTATTTTATTCACATTACATCTAGCTTAACTGACTCCCTCCTGGTCATCCATCCTACATTTCCTGTTCCTACATTTCTTTCTCTGTTCCATCCCATATTTCTTTCTCTGTTCCTCCTCCACTTCACCTCTGATCAGTTGAGGATCCCCTGTATGTCCCTACCATGGCAGTTCATTTCTGCAAGGGTAGGCACTTCCTCTCTCTGAGTCCAGACAAAACAGTGCAGCTAGAAGGATATACCCCATGTACAGGCAACAGCCTTATGGATAGACCGAGTCCCAGTTGATTAGTATCTGTGTGAAGACTTAGCTGTATATCTGCTACATATGTGTCAGGAGGTGTCTGTCCAGTGCATGTTTGTTCTAGGATAGGTGGTTCAGTCTCTGAGAACCCTAGGTGTCCAGTTTATCTGATTCTGTTGGTCGACCTCTGGGGTTCCTATCTCCCTCAGGCCTCGATTCCTTCCTCCTAGTCTTCCATAACTGTCAACAGACATATTATATCAAGCACGTCTAATTTTGTCTTTAATGCTTTTGAAAAGTGTATTTGTGTGTGGTGGGGGTTTGTCTGAGCACTTTTGTTTGTGTTTGATTAAGTGCTTAGTATTCCTCATGTTTTCTCTTGAGAAAAGCTGGAAAGGATAGCAGTCAGCAACCACAGTCAATTGCTGAAAAGCAAATTCAACAGTGTTTGTCTATTCCTGTTGGCCCATGCATTTTATCCCGGAACTGTGGAAGTAGAAGATACACAGATCTCTGTGAGTTAAGGCCATCATGGTCCATAGAGCAGATTTCAGAGGAGCATGCCTACATAGTGAGATCCTGTTCCAAAAAATGCTGTTAGTAACCCTCTAGAGTAAGATAGAGTAGAGACTCAAATATAAAGTGCTTAATACACTTGCCAAATGTTTTTATGAATAGCACAATAATTATAACTTTTAAACCTATGTCACAGGACAGAGACACCAGCCCAGAAAACCGGAGTGAAGCATGTCAGCTTCAATGAAAGTAAGGTTTTTATAATGATTATTAATATAGCATATAGTAGCTGGTCCTATTACCTTAAATAAGAGTAGAGATTTTAGCTCCTTCTCCCACTGAGACCAGAGAAAGCAGCTCTACTAGCAGAAAGGAATCCAAATGCATCCAACAGTGTGAAACAGTCCTCGCTTCAGTTTTTAGAGAACCCACATGAAGACCAAGATGCACATCTGCTCCTTATGGGGAGGATGCCTATGTGTACCCCATTTGTTCTCTTTCATGGGTGGTTCAATCTCTGTGAGCCCTCATGGGCCCAGTTTAGTTGATTCTTTAGGTTTTCTTGTCCCAGAGCCCTCAATCACACTGTTGGCCTTTGTGTTCAATGTCCTTCCCCAATTCTTCCACAAGACCGTCCAAACTCTACTTGATGTTTGGATGTGGGTACATACATCTCTTTCCATTCTGTGCTGGATGTATCCTCTCATAAGAGTTATCCTTGGATCCTGTGTGCAAGAATAGCAGAATATTATTAATGGTTTCAGTTTGAGCCAGATAATGGGTGGCTATTCCCTTAATCTATGTTCCATTTTAATCCCTGAATATCTTGTAGGTAGGATGAATTTTGGGCTGATGTTTTTGTGAGTGCATTGGTATTCTCCTCCTTTCCCTGGAGGATACCTCCAGGTATCTCTTGTCCCTGATACTACCTACACTTGCTCCCACATCAGTTCCCTTCCCCATCTCCCAAAATTTTCCCTGCCTAAATGGAAACCTGATTTCTATGTTTTCACCTCTGAGTGAGATTAAAGCTTCTACCCTGGGGCCCTCATGTTTTAGCCTTTCGGTCTGTGGATTTTAGCATGATTATTCTGTACTATATGGTTAAAGAAGTACTCACTTCTAAGTGAGTACGTACTACATCCGCATTTCTGGGTTTGGATTGCCACACTCACGATGAAATTTTTAAATCCCATTCATTTGATTTCAAATTTCATTAATTCCTTGTTTTTAAATAAATGAATGGCATTTCATTTTGTAAATATGTCAAATTTTCCTGAACCATTTTTCAGTTGAAGTCCATCCTGGTTGTTTTCTGTTTCTGGCTTTTACAAATCAAGGTTTTATGAACATAGTTGAACAAGTTTCCCTGAGGTGGCATGGTGAAGCATCCTTTGGATATATGCCCAGGAGTGGTATAGCTGCGTCTTTGCTTTTGTGATGTGTGTAGAATGGAATCTCAGAGTTGATTAAGCAGCTCTTGGTTTTGTTGATTCTTTGTATTGTTTTCTTTGTTTCTCTGTTGACTATTTCGTGCCATCTACTCCTCTGGAGTGTGCTTGCTTCTGTTTCTTCTTCAGGTTGCAGATGTGCTGTTAAGTTAGTGGTGTGAAATCTCTCCAATTTTTTGAATAGACAAAGTTCTATGAACATTTTGTTGTGCATTGCTTTGATTGTGTCCCATAAATTTGGATACTTTGTGCCTTCATTTTCATTGAATTCTAGAAACTCTGATTTCTTCTTTCTCCGGAGGTCATTGAGCATAGAGCATAGAACATAGAGAGCATAGGATTATTATTTTTTGGGAACACCAATCAACTTGGTTGTTGATAGGCATTTTTTCTTTAGGTTGGGTGAATTTTTTCTATGTTTTTTCTTTCAAATATTTTCTTGTCCTTGCAGCTGGAACTGTCTTCACTCTTGTTCATTCCCATTACTCTTAGTAGGATTTTACAGTGACTCAGAATTTCTGTATATTTTGAGTCAGTATTTTTTTTAGGTTTAACATTTTCTTTGGTTGATGTGTTAGGTTCTTTTTTCATATCATCTATACCCGAGATCGACTCTTCCATTATTTTTATTCTGTTGGCTGTGCTTCTGTTCCTGATGTCTTTCTTAGATTTTCCATCTCCATGGTTCCCTCTGTGCTTTCTTTACCACTTCTTTGACCATTTGCAGGTATTGAATTGTTTTATTCATTTTCTTCACTTGCTTGATTGTATTTTCCAGTTTAATTAAGGCATTTGTTAATTTTTCCTTTTAATTCGTTTACCATCTTCATAAGATTGGATTTAATGACATTTTATTGTGCTTGGATCATGATAGGATATCCAGAGCTTGCTATAGTAGGATACCTGGGCTCTGGATGTGTCATATTGAATTAGCACTTGTGGTTAGTGTTTTCATTGTGACCTTTAGACAACTGGTTATCCATGGGTGTTTCTGGTGCAGGAGTCCTGAGGTTGGCTGCCTTTGCCTGGACATTGGAAATCAGGGCATGGTGTATGTCTTCTGGAAAATGGGCAGAGCATTCAATGAGAAGAGGTCAAACTTTTAAGTTCCTGGTACAGCAGGCCTGCTTATGTTGGGTTAAATTGTGGCCAGAGAATGGCACTCAAGGGACAGCTTTCAGCTCAGTTCTGGGTTTAACTCTTTTAACAGTGGGGTTGAGACATGGTCTCACTAAATGTAGCTCTGTTTGTCTAGGAAATCACAGCAATCCATCTGCTTTTGCCTCCTAAGTTTTGATATTCATATGATATGCGGTCAGACTCAATCTATAATTCTTCCCAGAACTATCAGCCTAGGTTTAAAAAGAATCATAAGAATTCATTTTCAAAACAATTGACTTTTTTCTGATCAGTTTTGTGCTCTCTATCAGTATGAGAGAGTTCATTTTCCACAGAATTGTGTGTCTGAATTTATATTTAGGCATTAATGTTTGATAAACTATTGTCATCTTTGATTTAAAATATAACAGTTCTTCATGAAGTCATTTGCTACAAATGAATATTTCTTCTAGAATAGTCTCTAGAATTGTCTCATAGAAATTGATACTAACATTGAATCTGATCATTTTTATAGGTAAGGTTTTTCTCTAGTTGTAATAAAATATATTTTGTTTTTATTTTCAGAAGTCTTTTATTTTAACGATGAAAGACCTTTGTCCTGGTAAGGTTTATTAACTATACAGTAATAGTAGATAAATTCAAAGACAGGAAGCAAATTCTTGTTGGGAGTACTTTGAGACCTTTGTCTTACAAGTTTCACAGTATGATGCATGCTTATTCAGTTGAAAACGTTCTCAGTGTGGTTCCTATGAACATGCCCATCACATTCCCCCACCATTTCCAAGAACCAACTCTGCAGTTTGGAAAAAGAGCCTGCTGGGATTAGCTAGGAACATGGCTGTCCATCTAAGCTTCCTTGGCTTTCCAAGCCTTACTGAATTCAATTTGTGAACTAAGACCCACACTAGTAGCTGTCATTTCAGGCATTTCTCTTGTCAGTACGGTTACATAAATTGGGGTGGTTCTCCATTTTCAGTCATTACTACAGGATGCCAATGCATTTCTTTCCTCCTCTGACAACCAGCTTTACATGCAAAGGACCATTTTGTCAGGTGTAGCGTCTTTCGTAGTTGTTGGAAGGCACCCATGTCTTCCAGAATGCTCCATCCATCAATGATCTGTTCACATCTGTTTTCCACAGAAATGAATCCTTTCACTCTCAATCGATTATCTGAATGATGGTGTAACTAATATTTACCTCTCTACAACGGGGGCTTTTGTCTTCCACCTCATTTGGACATGAACATAAAGGCCAAGGCCTATCCATTCCTGTTTAGAAAATGGTTTGGTAGAAAATTTAAAGTTGTATTTCAAGCCAATTCTGTGCTCATTACGATTAATTACTTCCACAAGAGAGGAAAATAATATTGAAAATGTTTGAAAATTTCCCAAATCATCAAAGCTAATGTTGAAAATGAATATTCAAAACTTTTCAGTACTCAAAACTATTCAGACTCCTTTCAAATTACACATGTTAACTTCTATTTGGAATTCTGAACAGTTCCACAGTAAAACCACAAGTGCCCACTAGGTTTTATTGTCCTTTGCTCTTGTCATTATCTTATTAAATCATAGAAATGCTTGTTTGTCACAGAAACAGGAAGATTGTGATTTCAGGATTCATCCATGCATGAGTTATGAAGGAATGGCTTGAATAATGTGAAAGCTGTGGTGGGATTTTAAGAGTTCTAGAAATCTATTTGATGGTCCAGAAATCAACCTTTTGGGTGGTAACATCATAGTCAGTGAAACATGCACAAGGTACCATGAGAGAAGGTGCTGTGCTGCTCCAGGGCCAAAGACTGACATTGAGTCTATAGAGTAAAAATACCAGTCAGTACAACTATCAAAACAAAGGCTGAAGAGGTACTAGTAATTGTGTGTGTGTGTGTGTGTGTGTGTTCATGAGTGTGTGTGCATTTTTCTGTATCTGTGTATGTTTTTTTTTGGGGGGGGGCTAATTTTTGTGGGCTAAATTCTCCCCTATATTCCACATTAGGAAAAGTTGTAAAGAAAATGTCTCCAAATGTAATCAACTGGTTGAAGAACAAATTAATAGTTTTTTAATTTGTAATGTAATATAAATTAGGAAATCAAACAACAAAGAAATCAAAGCCTTTCATTAATGTTTTATATGACTATTAAAATAACACTCTTAAAATATACCTCAGTGGAGTAAGACCACGAGGACAGCCGAAATCCATCCTGAAAAAGTCTTCCCAGGATAATATAGGTAAGAATATTGGCAAGTATTAATACTGATTCTATCCTAATTAGAAAAAGAGTTTTGTTCCTGCTAGAATAGTAAGGTAATCAAGATTTCCAGTATTTATATCCTTTCTTAATTTGCTGCCAAACACTTTTTTTCTTTTTTTTTCTTCGATATATTTTTTATTTACATTTCAAATGATTTCCCCTTTTCTAGCCCTCCACCCCCCGAAAGTCCCATAAGCCCCCTTTTCTCCCCCTGTCCTCCCACCCACCCCTTCCCACTTCCCCGTTCTGGTTTTGCCCTATACTTCTTCACTGAGTCTTTCTAGAACAAGGGGCCACTCCTCCTTTCTTCTTGTACCTCATTTGATGTATGTATTATGTTTGGGGTATTCCAGTTTTCTAGGTTAATATCCACTTATTAGTGAGTGCATACCATGAGTCACCTTTTGAGTCTGGGTTACCTCACGTAGTATGATGTTTTCTAGCTCCATCCATTTGCCTAAGAATTTCATGAATTCATTGTTTCTAAGCTGCCAAACACTTTTAAGAAGCAGATTTATTTAAGAAATTGTTTCTAAGAAATTTTAAATACAATTATATCTGTATTTGTAATGATATTACAATTACATACAATTATAATATGTTTGTCTATTTAAAACAATGTACTGATGTATCAACTTTTTATAAGTTAAAAGATTTTTTTTCACCTATTCCATGAGGTGGGTCCTCTCTAGTCACATAACAGCAAGTTGACTTTTTACAGAATGGATGTTATTTTATTTTATTTTTTTTTATTTTTTAAAGGGAAGTAAAAACACTTTATGATCAAATTAAAGATTTACATGGAAAATATTTCAGAAAAACATGTTAAGATTGGCAATTTTCATGGAAAATTAAGGAGTAAAGAGGTAGATATGTAAACATTGCTAAATTAATTGAAATATGGGAAAGAAACATTTTATGACAGAATTGAAGATTTACATGGAAAATATTTCTGGTAAATTTGTAGAAAAATGTAGAAACACATGTCAGATTTGAAGATTATCATGGAAAATTTTATATAGATACAATTATGGTAGGTATAAAAGTATTCCTATGTTGATTAAAAGTGGAATTATAAATATTTTCTGATAAACTTGAAGATTTACCAAATTCCATTACAGCCATCTAGATTTTTTCCTTGTTAGAATTTCTCAGTCTCAAGTTATTTGATAATTAATATATTATCTTCGGTTATTTTTAATTTTCTTCAGTTTGAATGTGAAGAACTTAACATTATAAATAACTGGCTCACTCAGGAATATTTTAATTTTTTTTTTAGTTTTTTTATTTACATTTCAAATGATTTCCCCTTTTCTAGACTCCTACTCCCTGAAAGTCCCATCATCCCCCTTACATCCCCGTTTTCCCACCCAACCCTTCCCATTTCCCTGTTCTGGTTTTGCCCTATACTGCTTCGCTGAGTCTTTCCATAACAAGGGGCCACTCCTCTGTTCTTCTTGTACCTCATTTGATGTGTGGATTATGTGTTGGGTATTCCAGTTTTCTAGGTTAATATCCATTTATTAGTGAGTGCATACCATGATTCATCTTTTGAGTCTGGGTTACCTCACTTAGTATGATGCTCTTCAGCTCCATATGCCTAAGAATTTCATGAATTCCTTGTTTTTAATGGCTGAATAGTACTCCATTGTATATATATATATACCACATTGTTTGCATCCACTCTTCTGTTGAGGGATACCTGGGTTCTTTCCAGCATCTGGCAATTATAGATAGGGCTGCTATGAACATAGTGGAACTTGTATACTTATTACATGCTGGGGAATCTTCTGGGTATATGCCCAGGAGTGGTATAGCAGGATCTTCTAGAAGTGAGGTGCCCAGGTTTTGAGGAACCGCCAGACTGATTTCCAGAGTGGTTGTACCAATTTGCAAACCTACCAGCAGTGGAGGAGTGTTCCTCTTTCTTCACATCCTCGCCAACATCTGCTGTCTCCTGAATTTTTATTCTAAGCCATTCTGACTTGTGTAAGGCAAAATCTCAGGGTTGTTTTTATTTGCATTTCACTAATGACTAATTAAGTTGAGCATTTTTTAAGGTGATTGAAGTTTTATTTTTATTTTTTTATTCGATATATTTTTTTATTTATATTTCAAATGATTTCCCCTTTTCTAGCCCCCCACTCCCCAAAAGTCCCATAAGCCCCCTTCCCTCCACCTGTCCTCCCACCCACCCCTTCCCACTTCCCATTCTGGTTTTGCTGAATACTGCTTCACTGAGTCTTTCCAGAACAAGGGGCCACTCCTCCTTTCTTCTTGTACTTCATTTGATGGGTGGATTATGTTTTGGGTATTCCAGTTTTCTAGGTTAATATCCACTTATTAGTGAGTGCATACCATGATTCACCTTTTGAGTCTGGGTTACCTCACTTAGTATGATGTTCTCTAGCTCCATCCATTTGCCAAAGAATTTCATGAATTCATTGTTTCTAATGGCTGAATAGTACTCCATTGTGTATATATACCAAATTTTTTTGCATCCATTCTTCTGTTGAGGGATACCTGGGTTCTTTCCAGTTTCTGGCTATTATAAATGGGGCTGCTATGAACATAGTGGAGCACGTATCCTTATTATCTGCTGGGGAATCCTCTGGGTATATGCCCAGGAGTGTAAATATGATTCTCACAATGAGAGAAACACCACAGAGTTCATGCTTTCAGCAGCTGTCACCACAGCATCTCTCACACCTACATTTGCCTTTGGCAAGCACCAGCTAGAGAATAGTGTAGAGGAATCTAAATGACTCTTCACATAAGCACGATGTGAAATAGCATTAGTGTAATGTGGGTGAGTTTCTTTTAAGTTATTTCAGCAATGGAGCTTTCTTTGTGGTGATAAGGATTGACAGAGACCCCTCACATGCCTAGCATAAGGTCCACCAAAGAGCCACTTTCTCAGCCCATTTCTTGGTGGGACAAATGCTCTGCTCTGGCCATGGGTAATGCATAGGAAGGTAGAGTGGAGTCTTACATACTATAAAGGAAGTAAACAAGAATTGTTCATGTGTTAGCTTGTTTGGAGGGCAGGCTTTTTACATAGAGTGATACTTGAGTCCATCAGTGTTTTATATGTGGAAGTAAATTTAAAAATGTTTCATGTGAGGCATTAATCCCTTCGAATTGCTTCTTTGTGCCCAGGTTTCTTCCACGTGTCTCCCTGTGGAGTAATAGTTCAGTTCACATAACTCCTAAGGTGGTCTTCCCATGGGAGGCAATGGAAGTTGATGCTGAACTTTTTTTGCACTGCACATGAGGTGGGACTAATGCTAGAACTGAGGGCCTCTAGCATCTTCCTCAGAAGAATTTGCAAAGAGTAATGCACTGATCTTTCTGGAGCTGTGTCACACTTGCAGCTGGAATTGCTTTGTAAAGGTCTTGGGTCTCCTGTGTTTAGCTATGTTGCAATGACAGTCACCAAAGACTGAGATTCCCTGTACTTAGGAGTGAATATTCCTCCCCAGTGAAGGAAGTTCAAGTCAATACTTGGAGATGCCCCTTTCACTTCTGCACAAGATGGGTATGCTCACTAAGAATTCTACCAGCATCCCTAGGCCAGAGAAAAAAAGCAGCAAAGGCAACATGAAGCTATCCTTTTCACAATTCACTATGGGATAACAATACAGACTAAGGTGACACTTCTTGTGTCTGATAGTGCTCACCATCTTAAGTAGTTTGCACAACAATTTATCATAAGTAGTAACTGTTGATAAGGTTTTCTCTTTGTATTTTAAAAATAGAAGGAAGAGGAAAGGTAGATTTCCCCATATATTTAGTGCTTACAAATAAATATTCACTTTAAAGGCTTTTCATAAATGGTTTCAAAGAATATAGGGTATCAAAAAATAGCCTTGGCACATGATAGTCATGTTTCCTACAGTTGTTTAATGACAAATTTTGCCTCTCTCTTTTGTAGCCAGTGATGAAGTGACAAGAAAATCACTGCGGTAAGAATATATGCATTTTACAATATATTAATCAGTTGAAAACACAACATTCAGAACCTGACTGTCTTTGTCTCTGTGTAAGACAGTTGCAGCTTCTTTATTTCTTCTGAAATCACATGCTGAATTACTATTTATAGAGCAAAGCAAGTTGAAATTAATGATTATATCTCTCACACAGCATGAAATGCTGACAAGAATTCATAGCTAGGGAGAAGATCCAGTAGTTGAAGTGTTTGCCATGCATGTGTTAGAATGGGAGTTTGGATGCCAGAATCCACATGAGGTCTGATAGTCTCATGAGCTACTGTATCCTGGGGCCCTTATGGTGAGACAGGAGGTGATGACAGAGAATCCCCTAAAGTTTACTTGATAGTTACCCTAGGGTTTCCATTAAAGAACAAGAGATCCAGCCACAAAACTAAGGTTGAAAGAAGGTTGCATGTTTTTGTTCTAAAGGCTCCCTGACAAACCTCCCATTGTTGTTCCTAGGTGTATAAAAGGAGACAAGGTCAGGTATACTTCCTCGAACAAGGTAAAATGCTTCTTTGTGAAATTAATTTTCCTATGAATTGTGTCTTCATTCAGCAATAGTCTAACTATCCCAGTTTTATATGGAAAGGTGCTTCAGAGGAAACCATATTGAGGATGTGGAAGTCTATAAATTTCAAGTGAGCAGTAAGTCCTTATGGGTAATGGTGGCCCAATGTGTGAATGGACTCAAAAGATAGTGAGTAGAAGACTGAGTGCAGTTTTCACGTAGTAGAAGATGTTTGATATTTGACAAAGTATGGTTTGCAGAAAGAAATACACCTTAGACTGATTTAACTATGTGACTGTGATAATAGTCCAGAATACATTTTTAAGATCTCCAGATATTTAAATAATCCAGGAATCTCCAAAGTGCTTTTATCCTCAGCAAAATGCCCATAAGTTTTATCTGTCCTTGTACACTCCTATTTCAGGATCATATGTGAGAGCATCTCTAGTTTCTCCCTTTCATCTATATTTAGACTGAGAAGTAATTGTAGATATTTAGCAATATGTAATATGTTCATGAAGTTTTCCTTATGAAGAGATTAGAGCATTTTCTATTTGATTCTTATAAGGGTATGTCGAAAGGTCTTCATATAGTTAAACAATAAGTGTCTTTCCCCAATTAGCCAGCATTTCTAGAAGCAGAGAGTCAAGCGCTATATAGTTCCATTTAATTTCTTCTTTTTGTGTTTGAAAATAATATACACTTATATTCTTTGTGTCACATTCAAATGCACAAAATGTTGTAGTGTTTTACTGAGATATTTCCATATTCAGTTTGAAGCCTCTTCATCACTATTAGTTGCTGGAGGTTGGGAAACCTGGTTCTGTATTACCTGTAACCCTAGAGGGAGGGGCTGTATAAATGATACATGACATTTGAATGTAACTCAGTAGACCAATAGGTTTCTGTCAAGCAGTTCCACAGGTACTATGATATGGATAGCACTGGCAATTTAATTGGCATTTATTTATAAATGGAGAATGTGCATTTTGTGCCCTCCAAAAATGGAAGAAAGAGACTGTCAAAAGAGGTTTTATTAATATTAATGATCATCTTATACAATATGTAGAAAATTTGACACATGATGAAGTGAGCCTAGTTCACCAGAAGAACAAGTTCCTGTTTCTCATGTCATGATTTTCTCTTCACTAGCATAAATATTTTTACATCTTGAGGATATCCTAGCAATTTGTAAAAAGATCAACATATTAGGAGACATTTCACATTTAATGGTTTTTACTTTTCATGTGTCAATACCCTGTGATTACTAAGGAATAAACTTGATTTGAAAGCATGCATACAAAAGCAAGTGTTAATTCAAGAACCAAACAAAAAGTTAACTTTCTTCTTTTGCCCTGCAGGAAGCATCTAGCAAACCTGTACCTAGACCCCAGAAGCGGATGCAGGAGGTTTTTACAAAATCTGAAGTTTATTTATGTTCTCAGGGAGAGCCAATACCTGACACTTACGAAGAAAAAGCATCCGTAATGGTAATTCTCCCTAATTCAATAAGTAATAGATTTGCTTGTTGGGAAGGGGAAGGATGTGTGTGTGTGTGTGTGTGTGTGTGTGTGTGTGTGTGTGTGTGTGCCTGTGCCTTGACTACTGCCAGTGTTATCAGAGAAGAGAAAACTAGCCTTGAACGTTCCCTTCAACTCCTTCATATCCTCACTCCTTGCCAGTCACTGTGTTAGGCAGGGCTTCTCAATTTCATTAATGCTGTGACCCTGGCATAGAGTTCGTCATGATGTGGTGACTCCCAACCATAAAATTGTTTTTGTTGCTACTCCTAACTATAGGTTTGATAATGTTATCAGTTGTAATGTCATATTTGTGTTTGCAGAAGGTCTTAAGGTAACTTGTGAGAGTCTGTTCTATGCCCCTCCTCCAGTTGTTTATGACAGACAGGTTGAGAACCAATGTTCTAAAGTGTAAGTGATAGGAATTTAGACTATGGAAGCAAAAGAAAAAAACAGAAAATGAGCATGTTTGTAACACAGTGAGGAGAACTCATATAATTGCAGAAAATAGGCAATACAGGCTCCTGGAAGTAGGTAGAGTCAACATGAAAGCAACCAATGTATTTGTGTTTCCTTTCTTAGATCGACTGACTTTAAGTTTGTGAATGTTTGGCATGTGTATTCTGTGTAGCATGTGTGTGTGCTTCCCGCAGACATCAGTAGAGGTCATTTCATCCCCTGGACTTGGTGTTCCAGAATTTTGTTAGCCAACGTTTGTGTATTACAAATCAAACTAAGATGCTGGGCTAGAGCTATACTGCAAGACTTTTCCAGCACACAGAGTGAATATGTTTGATATGCAAATGATTTAAAGTATCATCAGGGGAAACAAGTAGTCTGTCTTAGAATATTTGTTAAACCAGTTTCTTTTTGGAGGCAGTCAGGTCTATGAGTTTTCCTCTTAGCACTGCTTTCATTGTGTCCCATAGATTTGGGTATGTTGTGTCTTCATTTTCATTATATTCTAAAAATGTCTTTGATTTCTTTATTTCTTCCTTGACCAAGGTATCATTGAGTAGAGTATTGTTCAGTTTCCATGTGTATGTGGGCATTCTGTTGTTTTTCGTTGCTACTGAAGATGACTTTTCTCTATTGTGATCTGATAGGAGGCATGGGATTAATTCGATCTTCTTATATTTGTTGAGTTCTGTCTTGTGACCAATTATATGATCGATTTTGGAGAAGGTACCATGATGTGCTGGGAGAAAGCTTTATTTTTTGCTTTAGGATGAAATGTCCTATATATATCTCCATTAAATCCAAGTTATCCAAAGCTTCAATTAGTTTCACTGGGTTGCTGTTTAGTTTCTGTTTTCCTGATCGGTCCATTGAGGAGATTGGAGTGTTGAAGTCACCCACAATTATTATGTTAGGTGCAATGTGTTCTTTGAGCTTTAGTAAAGTTTATTTTATGAATGACAGTGCCCTTGCATTTGGAGCATAGATGTTCAGGATTGAAAGTTCTTCTTGGTGTATTTTTTTTTTTTTTGACCCGTAAGAAGTGTTCTTCCATGTCTCTTTTGATGACTTTAGGTTGAAAGTCAATTTTATCTGATATTAGAATGGCTATTCCAGCTTGTTTCCTGAGACCATTTGCTTGTAAAATTGTCTTCTGGCCTTTTACTCTTAGGTAGTTTTTGTCTTTGACACTGAGGTGTGTTTCCTGTATGCAGCAAAATGTAGGGTCCTGTTTTTGTATCCAGTCTGTTTGTCTATGTGTTTTTATTGGGGAATTGAGTCCATTCACGTTAAGAGATATTAAGGAATAGTTATTATTACTTCCTGTCATTTTTGATGTTATTTTTTAAATTTGATTGGTTATCTTCTTTTGGGTTTGATGAAAGAAGGTTACTATCTTGCTTTTTCCAGGGTGTAGTTTCCCTCTTTGTATGTGTGTTTTTCCCCTATTATTCTTTGTAGGGCTGTGTTTGTGGAAAGATATTGTGTAAATTTGGCTTTGTCATGGAATATCTTGGTTTCTCCATCTATGGTTATTGAGAGTTTAGCAGCCTTCTTTATAATTGCCAGAAACTGGAAAGAACCCAGATGTCCCTCAATGGAGGAATGGATACAGAAAATATCGTATATTTATACAATGGAATACTACTCAGCAATTAAAAACAATGATTTCATGCAATTTTTAGGCAAATGGTTGGAACTGGAAAATATCATCCTAAGTGAGGTAACCCAATCACAAAAGAATACCCATGGAATGCAATCACTGATAAGTGGATATTAGTTAGCCCAGAAGCTCTGAATACTCAATACCCAATTAGCATATCTAATGATTCCCAAGAAGGAAGGAAGGAGAGGGCCCTAGTCTTGGAAAGGCTTGATCCAGCATCTTAGGGGAGTACCAGGACAGAGAAATGGGAGGGGGGTGATTGGGGAATGGGCAGAAAGAAGAGGGCTTATGGGACATATGTGGAGGGGAGAACTGGGAAAGAGGAAAGCATTTGGAATGTAAACAAAGAATATAGAAAAAAAGAAAAAAGATGTCTTTCATAATTATCAGTTCATGTGCCTAGATGGTCCAACTATGGAAAAGGAAGATATAGGTTGAGATTGTTTTCTGCTGATAGTGCATCAAATAAACAACTCTGGGATCTGACTTGTTCTTTGTATAAGGGAAACTTATCATAATGATGAGCAGTATCACTTCTATTCCATGTCTATATAACATGTGTGTATAAACTTGTTGAAGAGGAATTTCAGTTGTCTTCTATAGTCTCTAGCTAAGGTAATACATGACTTGCTAACTGCCCTTTGTAAGGCTGTTAGAAATGATCAGCATTAATTACTCCTCTGCGGTTTGAGTCATAACCTCACCTGTGCTAAGGACTTTAGGGGCTTGGGTTTGAATGGAAAATGTAAACGACCTTATGATTATTAGGTCTGTAGAGGATTTCTACCAAACAACAAAGAAAATTGAAAAAATCTTTTACCTACAGTTTTGATAATTTATAAAATGTTTTGTCAAATAAAAAGTCATGACTCTCACAGCTCATTTCACATTAATGAGGCCCTGTAATGTGACCATCCCCCAAACTGGTTGGCTCATGACCCTCAGGTCTGTAATTTGGAGTGTTATATAAATAAATATGGTTTTATAATGTCCATTTGATGGTATTGATAATAATTGCTTGTGGAGCATTAAGTTTCTCCATTGCTATTTGCAGCATATTCTGGATGCTGTGGTTTAAAGTCACCGTGTTCCTGACATCATGTCCAGCATATGCATGTCTGAGTTTCATTTAATAATTTTGAGAAATACTGGAGTCACTAGGCTCCTGGGCAGGTGTCTAGAAATAAAAGTTGCCTACTGTTCTTGCTAAAAGAAAAAGAATATTTGTTAATTTCCTGGACCCCTGGTTTCAGCCTTCATATTTTACCCATTGAAGTCCTAAGGACTCATTGGCAGGGTGTACACAATAGGATACTGTGTGCATGGGTGCACAACTTTAATATATGAACTCATAAAGCAGACAGGCTATTCTCTTCCAGTTTAAGGACAATGTGTTCTTAATATCTTTGGGGAGTAGGGGAAGGGAAGGTGAATTTAGAGTATCAAATGAAAACTAATAGGAGTCAGTCTTCTCCTCCCACTATTTTAGTCTCAGGTATGAAATTCCAGTTGTCAGTAATGCTGGCAAATACCTTTATCTACTTAGCCATCTCACTGGCACTCTGATTTACACTTTGACTGAAAATACATTAGTATTCACACACACACACACACACACACACACACCCTGTATTATAAAAAGTGTGTGTGTTATTTAACATTAACATGTTTCCTAACTGGTACATGGAAGGATCAGACAGAGAGACATGGATTCTCCTGTGTTAGAACACTTGGCCACTCTTTGGAGGTTTACCTTTCAGGTTATGGCCTAGGTAGCACAAGGTTGTCAGTGGTAGATTTCAATGGTTATGACTACTTGTGGTACCGGTTCTGTGATATCTGTTTCCTGGTCTACCGGCATGTGAGAAACAACAGACTACTTCCACAAACCAGGGCACCCTGTTGCCTTCCTTGAAGTAGCTGACTGATGTTCTCCATCAGATATCATGTCACAGCAACTACAGAAGCAAGGACAAAGTAATAGCCCTCCATTCTGTTTTAATCCCCATTCAGAAGGCACAAAGGCAGAAGAAGGGTCTGTTTGCAGATCTTACTTGCACCACTTACTCCATTACATACTGTTAACAACTAGCTCAGCACCTTAATCTGAACCCTCTGAAGTCACCATTTTAAAAGTGGCAGAGTAGACAAAATTATTCCACCTAGTGAAATCATTAGAAACTGTAAATTTACTATTGTCACAAACCAAACTCAAAAGTTCTTCATGTGAAAATTCTTTGTTTAGCCCTGTACCCCACTTTTTTTTAATTATTTTTATTCGATATATTTTTTATTTACGTTTCAAATGATTTCCCCTTTTCTAGCCCCCCACTCCCTGAAAGTCCCATAAGCCCCCTTCTCTCCCCCTGTCCTCCCACCCACCCCTTCCCACTTCCCCGTTCTGGTTTTGGGTTATTTGGTTCTCTAGGTTCTACTTTCTTGAGTTCTTTGTATATATTAGATATTAGCCCTCTGTTGGATTTAGGGTTGGTGAAGATCCTTTCCCAATCTGTTTGTTGATGTTTTGTCCTTTTGACAGTGTCCTTTGCCTTACAGAACCTTTGTAGTTTTATGAGGTCCCATTTGTCAATTCTTGATCTTAGAGCATAAGCTATTGGTGTTCTATTCAGGAACTTTTCCCTTGTGCCCATACCCTCCAGGGTCTTCCCCAGTTTCTTTTCGATTAGTTTCAGTGTGTCAGGTTTTATGTGGAGGTCCTTGATCCATTTGGAGTTGAGCTTAGTACAAGGAGATAAGAGTGGATCGATTCACATTCTTTTGCATGCTGAACTTCAATTGAACCAGCACCATTAGTTGAAAAGACTATCTTTTTTCCACTGGATGCTTTCAGCTCCTTTGTCGAAGATCAAGTGACCATAGGTGTGTTGGTTCATTTCTGGGTCTTCAATCCTATTCCATTGATCTGCACGCCTGATATTGTACCAATACCATGCAGTTTTTATCACTATTGCTCTGTAGTAAAGTTTAAAGGCTGGGATACTGAATCCCCCTGAAGTTCTTTTACTGTTGAGAATAGTTTTAGCTATCCTGTGTTTTTTGTTATTCCAGATGAATTTAAGAATTGCTCTTTCTAGCTCTATGAAGATTTACACTTCAAGTGATTTCCCCTTTTTTGGCCCCCCACTCCCCAAAAGTCCCATAAGTCCCCTTCCCTCACCCTGTTCTCTCACCCAACCGTTCCCACTTCCCTGTTCTGGGTTTGCCCTATACTGCTACACTGAATCTTTCCAGAACAAGGGGCCACTCCTCTGTTCTTCTTGTACCTCATTTGATGTGTGGATTAGGTTTTCGGTATTCCAATTTTCAAGGCTAATATCCACTTTTTAGTGAGTGTATATCATGATTGATCTTTTGACACTGGGTTACCTCACTTAGTATGATGTTCTCCAGCTCTATCCATTTGTCTAAGAATTTTATGAATTGATCATTTCTAATGGCTGAATAGTACTCCATTGTGTATATATACCACATTTTTTTTTTTGCATCCATTCTTCTGTTGAGGTATACCTGAGTTCTTTCCAGCTTCTGGCTATTATAAATAGGGCTGCTATGAACATACTGAGAACATATCCTTATTACATGCTGGGAATCCTCTTGGTATATGCCCAGGAGTGGTGTAGCAGCATCCTCCAGAATTGACCTGCCCAATTTTCTGAGGAAACGCCAGACTGATTTTCAGAGTAATTGCATCAATTTGCAAACCCACCAGCAGTGAAGGAGTGTTCCTCTTTCTCCACATCTTCACCAACACCTGCTGTCTCCTGAATTTTTTTTAATTGATATATTTTTTATTTACATTTCAAATGCTTTCCCCTTTTCTAGCCCCCCACTCCCCGAAAGTCCTGCAAGCCCCCTTTTGTCCCCCTGTCCTCCCACCCACCCCTCCCCACTTCCCCGTTCTGGTTTTGCTGAATACTGCTTCACTGAGTCTTTCCAGAAGCCACTCTTCCTTTCTTCTTGTACCTCATTTGATGTGTGGATTATGTTTTGGGTATTCCATTTTCTAAGTTAATATCTACTTATTAGTGAGTGCATACCATGATTCACCTTTTGAGTCTGGGTTACCTCACTTAGTATGACGTTCTCTAGCTCCATCCATTTGCCTAAGAATTTCATGAATTCACTGTTTCTAAAGGCTGAATAGTACTCCATTGTGTAGATATACCACATTTTTTGTATCCACTCTTCTGTTGAGGGATACCTGGGTTCTTTCCACCGTCTGGCAATTATAAATTGGGCTGCTATGAACATAGTAGAGCATGTATCCTTAGTACATGGTGGGGAATCCTCTGGGTATATGCCCAGGAGTGGTATAGCAGGATCTTCTGGAAGTGAGGTGCACAGTTTTCGGAGGAACCACCAGACTGATTTCCAGAGTGGTTGTACCAATTTGCAACCCCACCAGCAGTGGGGGAGTGTTCCTCTTTCTCCACACCCTCTCCAACACTTGCTGTCTCCTGAATTTTTAATCTTAGCCATTCTGACTGGTGTAAGGAGAAATCTCAGGGTTGTTTTGATTTGCATTTCCCTAATGACTAATGAAGTTGAGCATTTTTTAAGATGCTTCTCTGCCATCCGATATTCCTCAGGTGAGAATTCTTTGTTTAACTCTGTACCCCATTTTGTAATAGGGTTGTTTGGTTTTCTGGAGTCTAACTTCTTGAATTCTTTATATATATTCGATATTATCCCTCTATCTGATGTAGGATTGGTGAAGATCCTTTCCCAATTTGTTGGTTGCTGATTTGTCCTCTTGATGGTGTCCTTTGCCTTACAGAAACTTTGTAATTTTATGAGGTCCCATTTGTCAATTCTTGCTCTTAGAGCATATGCTATTGGTGTTCTGTTCAGAAACTTTCTCCCTGTACCGATGTCCTCAAGGGTCTTCCCCAGTTTCTTTTCTATTAGCTTCAGAGTGTCTGGCTTTATGTGGAGGTCCTTGATCCATTTGGATTTGAGCTTAGTACAAGGAGACAAGGATGGATCAATTCACATTCTTCTGCATGCTGACCTCCAGTTGAACCAGCACCATTTGTTGAAAAGGCTATCTTTTTTCCTTTGGATGTTTTCAGCTCCTCTATCGAGGATTAAGTGTCCATAGGTGTGTGGGTTCATTTCTGGACCTTCAATCCTGTTCCACTGGTCCACCTGGCTGTCACTGTACCAATACCATGCAGTTTTTAACGCTATTTCTCTGTAGGATTGCTTGAGGTCAGGGATACTGTTTCCCCCAGAATTTCTTTTGTTGTTGAGTATAGTTTTAGCTATCCTGGGTTTTTTGTTATTCCAGATGAATTTGAGAATTGCTCTTTCTAGCTCTGTGAAGAACTGACTTGGGATTTTGATGGGTATTGCATTGAATCTGTATATTGCTTTTGGCAAAATGGCCATTTTAACTGTATTAATCCTTCTGATTCATGAGCATGGGAGATTTTTCCACTTTTTGAGGACTTCCATTTCCTTCCTCAGTGTGTTGAAGTTCTTGTCATACAGATCTTTCACATGTTTAGTAAGAGTCACCCCCAGGTACTTTATACTGTTTGTGTCTATTGTAAAGGGTGTCATTTCCCTAATTTCTTTCTCAGCCTGCTTATCCTTTGAGTATAGGAAAGCTACTGATTTGCTTGACTTGATGTTATAACCTGCCACTTTGCTGAAGCTGTTTATCAGCTGTAGGATTTCTCTAATGGAGTTTTTGGGTCACTTAGGTAGACTATCATATCATCTGCAAATAATGATAGTTTGACTTCTTCCTTTCCAATTTGTATCCCTTTGACCTCCTTATGTTGTCTAATTGCTGAGCTAGTACCTCAAATACAATATTGAAAAGATAAGGAGACAGGGAGCAGCCATGTCTAGTCCCTGATTTTAGTGGGATTGCTTCAAGTTTCTCTCCATTTAGTTTGATGCTGGCTACCGGTTTGCTGTATATTGCTTTAACTATGTTTAGGTATGGGCCTTGGATTCCTGTTCTTTCCAAGACTTTAAGCAGGAAAGGATGCTAAATTTTATCAAATGCTTTTTCAGCATCCAATGAAATGACCATGTGTTTTTTTTTCCTTGAGTTTGTTTATGTAGTGGATTGCATTGAGGGATTTCCGTATATTGAACCAACCCTGCATCCCAGGGATAAAGCCTACTTGATCATGGTGGATGATCGTTTTTTGATGTGTTCTTGGATTCGGTTGGCAAGATTTTTATTGAGTATTGATTTTTTTGCATTAAAGTTGATGATTTATCTTATGATAAATTTTCTATGTTCGAGGCCAGCCTGATCTATAGAGTGAATTCCAGGACAGCCAGGAATACACAGAGAAACCCTGTCTTGAAAAACCAAAAACAAATAAAAAACAAAACAAAAGAATGTGAGCCTGAACTACATTACCCAGAAAAAGGGCAAAGGAAAAAACCACACACCATTCTTTTATTCATAACTGGCTCAAACATATTTACAGAATGAGGAGGAATTAATGAGTCAGGTAACACAGGTCATATGAAAACGTGCCTCTGTCCAAAAACTACCACATTTCTGCTGTGTTCATGTCCATCGTTCTCAGGAATCCACTGAACTGAATTTCTCACATGATCCATTTGAATAGTGTGAACACACATGTAACATGTCTGCTTCCTCATCCTCTTTCTTTGATCAACAGTGCTTCTTTTTTTATTTCATTAGATATGTGCTTTATTTATATTTCAAATGGTATCCCATTTCCTTGTTACCCTTCCAAAAGCCCCTATCCCATCCCCCTCCCCCTGCTTACCAAACCCTACCTCCACTTTCCTGACCTGGCATTCCCCTACACTGTGGGATCGAGCCTTCACAGGACTAATGGCCTCTCCTCTCTTTGATGACTGAAAAGGCCAGCCTCTGCTACATATGAAGCTGGAGGCATGGGTCCCTCCATGTGTACTCTCTGGTTGGTGGTTTTGTACCTGTCAGTTCTGGGAGTACTGTTGGTTCATATTATTGTTCCTCCTATGGGGCTGCAAAATTCTTCAGTTCCTTGGAGCCTTATTCTAGCTACTCCACTGGGGACTCTATGTTCAGTCTGTTGGTGACCTGTGAGCCATGGGTATTTTGATCCACCTTCTAAGAAGGATCCAAGTATGCACACTGTGGCTTTATTTCTTCTTGAGTTTCATGTTGGTTGTGAGTTGTATCTTGGGTATTCAAACTTTTGGGCTAAAATCCACTTATCAGCAAGTGCATACCTTGTTTGTTCTTTTGTGATTGGGTTACCTCGCTCAGGATGATACTTTCTAGTTCCATTCGTTTGCCTAAAAATTTCATACATTCATTGCTTTTAATAGCTGAGTAGACCTCCATTGTGTAAATGTACCACATTTTCTGTGTCCATTCCTCTATTGAAGAACATATGGGTTCTTTCCTGCTTACGGTTATTAGAAATAAGGCTTATCTGAACATAGTGGATCACGTGTCCTTATTGCATGTTGGAGCATCTTTTGTGTATATGCCCAGGAGTGGTATAGCTATATCTTCAGGCAGTACTATGTCCAGTTTTCTGAGGAACTGCCAAACTGATTTCCAGAGTGGTTTTACCATGATCAACAGTGTTTCTTACCTTATTTTGTTGAATCTTCTCTGTGTTATATTGCTTAACAATTCAGAGTATATTTTTGAGTATGAGTTTTTCATGTAAGTAGCATATACCAAGTCTGGTACTGAAAGGCTAAAGTAGACTGCTAAGCTTTGAGTTTCATGGAGACATAAGCAATAACAAATGTATGGAGACCTTATTTGTTATCTTATAAATGTCCATGAGGCTTCCCATTTGCCATGCAGAATCAAATCCACTTTCAACACTCACATTTTCTAAATTTATCTGGTTGAATCAATGGGTTTTCTGAGTATCCTAACTAAGCTAGCCTTAGGGAATTTACTCACTTGTATTGTGTCCCAATCCCCCAATCCACTGGGTAAAACCCCTTCACAGCTTGGAATGAATCCTTCAGACTTTTCAAGTCACTCCTACTGCAACTACATGATGGTTATGTTAGTTACTGGCTATTGCTGCGACAAAATACCATGGGAAAGACAACTTCTAGAAGAAAGGGTGCATTTCAAGTGTGGCTCATAGTTCCAGTTGGATACACACACCACCATCATGGTTCAGGCAGACAGGCATGGTTCTGAAGCAGGTAGTGAGAGATCACATGTTGACCTACACAGGAAAGAGAGAACTTTGTGGAAATGGCACCAGTCTACTGAAATCTTAAATGCCATTCTAGTGATATAAATCCTATAAAAAGTCCAGAACTCATCATCATTTCCAAAAGAGTTCAGCCATCTGGAGAGAGCAAGCATTATATGATCCCATGGGACTGTTGACATCCAAGCAGCCACAGCGGTGGGGATCAGGTCATTATGTACATCCTCTTGGTGTACTAAAGTCCATGGTGTTGCAGGATATTTGATCATGCTGTACTTGTGCGTTATTGTGTTGTTTACTCAATAAACCCATTTCTAGTTATTGTGTGGCTCAGCTTTTGCACAGAACTTTAATCTCTCTAGCCAGAATACAGACACTTCCTTAGTAAACACCTTAATCCTGAACAATCAAGGTCAAATTAGTTTGTGGAATTAAGTGCCTTGTTTGAGAAAGATATGTAATTGCATGGCAGAGAAAATGATGAATCAGAGAAGGAATTGACAGAACAAGGCATTCCCAAGTCTCTCAAGAAGAAAGAGGAAGTGGAAGCTACTTGAAGGGTAGTGTAGAGATAGAGAGGAAATAAAGAGAAGGTGGGAGAGAGAGGGGGGGGGGAGTTAAGGGGAGAGGAGCCAAAATGAGAGGAGAGGAGGGGAGAGGAGGGGAGAGAGAAGGAGAGGAAGAGAGGAGGCACTTTTTAATTTTATATATTTTTTATTTACATTTCAAATGATTTCCCCTTTCCTGGCTCCCCACTCCCTGAAAGTCTCATAAGCCCTCTTCTCTCCCCCTGCTCCCCCATCCCCCCTCCCATTTCCCTGTTCTGGTATTGCCCAATACTGCTGCACTGAGCCTTTCCAGAGCCAGGGGACACTGAGAGGAGGCATTTTTTACCTGGAGCCTTTTAGAGAGACATATTGAAGAGAGAAACAACAAGGCCCAAGTGAAGGCAAAATGAACCTGAGATTATGAAAGAATCAGAAGATTAGAAAAATTGCTAGTTTGAGGCCAAGCAGAGCAAAATATCACAGGCCCAGAGAGAATCCAAACTGAATCAGTTACCATAGAGAGGAGCTTTGAGCTAGAACAGCTGAGTTGAATCTGTTAGAAAGAGATGAAGAACCAGAAACAATGGCGTATTCATTCAGCAGTAAGTATGAGAGAATAAAAATATTCTAGCCTATGCTAAATTTTACAGAAGCTATAACCTTCCAGGATTTGGTCTAGGTTAGGACTTGGAGGCAGTAAACCTCAGAGATTACAATTTCACCTAGTGAATAAAAGTTATAGAATCCACAGCTGGAACTCAGCAATTGCCTTCTGGTGTAGGTGGTGACATACTTTGTTCATGCATTTCAAAATTCCTTTCCTTTGTTCTGGTATCCCAGGATCCTAATGGGCAACAGAAAGGCTGTACATTGGGGAAGGGTTAATATGGTGCAGAAGAGAGAGGTTCATTTTGTTCCCAAAGCACCTCACTGTCCCATTCTCTTAGTCTGGCGGAATTCAAAATTCAGGACCTAAAGAGAGGAGAAGACACCTTCTGTGCTTTCTTTTTATATTTTTCCATATAATATAAATTTTACAGAGAATGATGTTATGTAGCAAAAAGCAGGAGAAAGGAAAGCATAAATCTGAGCAGGTCCCTTACAAAGATTTCTAGAAACTCTGGGCCTTTTACTCAAGCATAAAGGAAGCAGAGGTTGCTGAATATCAGTGAGTGTAGTTAGTGATGAAGTTGGTGTGAATACAGAGACATTTTGGGGACTATAAATCAAGATTCTTACATTAGCAGACCAATGCTCAAATAAATAAAATCAGTAAAAATTTTAAATCAAAAGTAACATTGCCAATTTTCCTAATAGGTTGAAGGATGTAAACCAGAAAATTGCCATCAAATACATCAGGAGCATAGAATTTCTGTGCCCGAGGCTCCTGTTGCTGTTGAACCAACACATTCCACCAGTGCTGCTGATATTGGGGCGACTATGGATATTGAGCTAACACCTTCCACCAGTGCTGTTGTCATTGGGGCAACAGTTGGCATTGAGTCAACTCCTTCCCCCAGTGCTATTGACAGGGAGTTTTCTGGCAGGAGGAGATTTTCTGTCACTCCCAGAGAAAACCTTGAGTTTGTTGAATGGCTAGACAGAGGAATTATGCAGTTGAACATGGAAAGTGAGGCAATTTCTCCCCAAAGTAATGCTGACAGGGGTGCTCCTGCTGATACTGAGAAAATTCCTTCCACCAGTGCTGCCAGCAGCAGAGCTCCTGCTGACATTGAAATAACTCCTTCCCAATATGCTGCTGACAGTGTGGCTATTGCTGAAGTTGAAGCAACTTTTGCCCCAGGTCCTGCTGACATTGCTGAGTCAGATGAGAAACATGACTCAGAAACAGCTAGTGACATTGAGTTAGATTCCATAAGTGATTTAGCCGTTTACATGGAGCATGCAAGGGACGCGCCCTGGGCTGACCCAGAGCCTACTCCTGGTCCCCACACTTGTTATTCCATAGACTCCACTGAAAGAGCTGACCTGAACAATTTGACCTTGCTCAAAGCACAAGACAAGTATGATAGCTTTTCTTTAGATGAGGAACCTACTCAAGTTCCTGACCTAGATGAACATCTGACCCCTACTCGGGATGCTAACGTTTTTTATGATAATTTACTGTCAGCTGACCACACTGGCCATAGCAAGACCACTGTCAGGGAGCCTGGGTATCTCCTGGAGCAAGAGAACCTACTGATGATGTTAATGCCCTTCCTGTGGCTCCTGGCATACCTCTTATCAATAATTGCAGGGATGAGTAATCTCTTTCAACAAGTGTGGCATGATGAAAATGGCCAAGGACCTCCCACTAACAGAAAAGAAGGGTCAGGTAAGTTAGAGCACAGTAGTTGCTAAAATAGATGAACTTTTATATGGTATTATTATTATTACATTTTATGCTTCTATCTGGCTATTTAAGCATTACCTAGACCCAGAAAAAAGGGTTTCCTTTTCCCAATTTACTGAAAATACTTCACATAGTGTAACAAAACCAGTTTAGACCAACACAACTGACCATGTCAAGTTTATTGGTACTTGGTTGTCTCCCATTCTGGAATGAGGACATTTTTTTTCACTCCCAGGGAAAACCTTGTGCTTTCTGAATGGCTAAGCAGAGAAATCTTCCTCTTAAACATTAGAATATATTTGTCTCTGTTTTCTGAACTCTGACTTGTAAGGATAGCATCAGCCTGGAAACAAGCATTCCAGAAGAAGCAACATCTGAGAATAAATTTAACAAAATAAGCCTCCACCATCTCAGTTTCTCATGTAGTTGATTCTGATGATACTGACACTGATGTTACTGATGCTGATGGTGACAATACCACCAATGATGTGCCTGATGATACTATTGATGCTTTTTGCTTTCCTTCTAGTTGCTGCTGCAGCTGATCATCAGTCCCTTGAAGCAGGGGACAGAACACACTAAATACATCAAGATGCAGTGTGTAAAGAAAAACTGTATAATATATGTATATATTGAAATATTAAATTAAAATGATTTAACTTAAAGTAGACTGAAGTCAAAATTTATTGTTTTATTGGAGTCTCACTTGAGCCATGTGATGTTTTCTGGAAAAAATTTCATTTATTTTTATTTTTTACTTGTTTAGTTTACATCCTGATAACTGCCCCTCCCAGTCTGCATCTCCTGCAATCTTTGCCCTTTCTTACCCTCCCCTCGTCCCCTGAGAGGGTGGTGGTTGCCTGGTTATATCCCAACCCTGGAACATGGAGTCTCTGTGAGGCTATGTGCTTTCACTTCCACTGAATCCATTCAAGGCAGTCAAGCTAGAAGAACATATCTCACATACATGCAACAGCCTCTGAGATAGCCCCCCCTCTACTTGTTTGGGGCCCACATGAAGACCAAGCTGCACATCTGCTATCTATGTGCATGGAGGCTTAGGGCCAGACGGTGTATGTTCTTTGGTTGGTGGTTCAGGCTCTGAGAGCCCAAAGAGTCCATGTTAGCTGATTCTGTTGTTCTTCATGTGAAATTCCTATCTCCATATGGAATGCCATCCCTCCTCCTCCTCCTCTTCCTCCTCCTCCTCCTCTTCTTCCTCCTTTTCCTTCTTCTCCTCCTCCTCATTGTCCTTCCTCTTCCTCTTCCTCTTCCTCTTCCTCTTCCTCTTCCTCTTCCTCTTCCTCCTCCTCCTCCTCCTCCTCCTCCTCCTCCTCCTCCTCCTCCTCCTCCTCCTCCTCCTCTTCCTCCTCCTCCTCCTCCTCCTCCTCCTCCTCCTCCTCCTCCTCCTCCTCCTCCTCCTCCTCCTCTTCTTCTTCTTCTTCTTCTTCTTCTTCTTCTTCTTCTTCTTCTTCTTCTTCTTCTTCTTCTTCTTCTTCTTCTTCTTCCTCTTCTTCTTCAGTAACAGTCAATGTTCACTCACCCAAATCCTAGATGTGATAGATTTACTCTCTTGGAGTACACTGATTCTCAGACTTCCAGGCAAGTATGCTTTGGGGATCCCATTATCCACATATCTGCACTCAGCCACCCCAGTCCCTCATTCTTATTTGCTATTATTCTCTGATAGGTTACAGAGGGGAACCAAAGACACAACAGTAGATTTTCTGTTTTCCACATGATTCTGGAACATTTTGTAGTTCTAAACAGCTAATCATTTTTTATGTTGGAGTTTCATAGAAATAATAGAAGAATAGACTGTAAAGGATAGTTCCAAGATATTCTTTAGTTTATTGAATGTTTTCTTTAAAAACAGTGAATTGTCCAACTGTAATTTTTATCTGTCAGTCCATTTTTTCCCCACACATAACTTAGATATCCACTATGTAGAATATATATTCTACTTCTCTCCAGCTCTTTCTGTTCTTACACATTTATGTTCTTCTGCCCAGTCTAGTTTTCTTTTTTTTAATTCGATATATTTTTTATTTACTTTTCAAATGATTTTCCCTTTTCTGGGTCCCCACTCCCCGAAAGCCACATAAGCCCCCTTCCCTCCCCCTGTTCTCCCACCCACCCCTTCTCAATTCCCTGTTCTGGTTTTGCCTTATAGTGCTACACGGACTCTTTCTAGAACCAGGGGCCACTCCTCCGTTCTTCTTGTACCTCATTTGATGTGTGGATTATGTTTTGTGTATTCCAGTTTTCCAGGCTAATATTCACTTATTAGTGAGTGCATACCATGATTGATCTTTTGAGACTCGTTTACCTCACTTAGCATGATATTCTCCAACTCCATCCACTTGCCTAAGAATTTCATGAATTCCTTGTTTTTAATGGCTGAATAGTACTCCATTGTGTATATATACCACATTTTTGCATCCATTCTTCTGTCGAGGGATACCAGGGTTCTTTCCAGCCTCTAGCTATTATAAATAGGGCTGCTATGAACATAGTGGAGCATATATCCATATTACATGCTGGGAAATCGCTGGGTAAATGCCCAGGAGTTGTATAGAAGGATCTTTCGGAAGTGAGGTGCCAAGTTTTCTGAGGAACCGCCAGACTGATTTCCAGAGTGGTAGTACCAATTTGCAGCCCCACCAGCAGTGGAGAAGTGTTCCTCTTTCTCCACATCCTCGCCAACACCTGTTGTCTCCTGAGTCTTTAATCTTAGCCATTCTGCCAGTCTAGTTTTCTTTACACTCTATAAATATAAATGTTACATGAAATGAACCATACTCTTTGGAACCCTAGTTTCATTTTGCCTAAAGCTTTTGAATATCAAGCATGAGATCTTCGATGGCATAGGTTATCACCTTATGGGGATATTTTCCCAAATTTGGTGTGAGTTTAGGTGAACATTGACCTTTTTATGTCAAAGCATGTGGTCCTGCTTTGGTACCATTTACCACCTGGATTACCATGGATGCTTTACTTATTACCTTCGGATATGCTGTGCTTTTGCTGGCTGCAAATATAGAGACACTACTCATGAGCATTAAAAAATGAAATGTGGAAATGAAAAGAATCAAAGTGTTCATGATTAGCAATATAGATTTCCATTTGTTGTTAAAAATTTGCACAGATACAAGTGATCTGTAGAATTGCATCTCTTGGTCTATATTTTGTCAATCATCCAACCTGACCCACAGCCTGACAGTCTTGCACAAGACACACACAGCTTACCAAAACTCTGTCCAACAGCCCCCACAGCCTGTTAATTATCCAGAGGAAAAATCATCAACCTGGCTATCACCCATAAGGAATGCCCAAGTCCTGTCAATCATCTACTGGAAACATCCCTGGCCTGTCAATCATCTACAGGCAACTCACAAAGCCTGGGAGTCAACCAGAAGAAATTATCACAGCCTATAACTCATCGACAGGAAACTCCCACAGCTTGTCCTTAATTCACAAGCCATGCCCCCTGCCTGTCAATCAGCCACAGAAAGCAGTCACAACCTGTCAGTCATGTATAAAATATGGCCATAGTCTGTTAATCATTCACAGGATATGGCTATAACCTATCAATCTTACATACAAAGCACTCAAAGATTGTCGATTATTCATTGGAAACTCCTATACCCTGTCAATTATCCCATGGAAACACTCATAGCCGGTCAATCTTTCATAGGATATCTGAGACCCTGTCAACCATTCATAGGTAATGCCAACAGCCTGTCAATCAACCACAGGAAACACACACCAACCCTGTGACTCCTCCAAAGGACAAGATCACACTCTGTTAATCATCCATAGAAAATGCCTATGCCCTGTCAATCATTCACAGGAAACATCCAAAGCCTGTCACACATACATACTACGTATCTTCAACTTTTCTATATGCATTGCCAACATGCACAGCCTTTCTGTCATCCCCAGGATATGTCCACAGCTTGTCAGTCATCCACAGAAAATGACCACCATGTGCAAATCATCCATAGGAAAAGTCTACAGGCTATCAATCATGCCTAAGAAATGCCCAAAGCTGTCATTTACCCACAACATATAACCATAGCTTGCTAATCATCTACAGAAAATGCCCACAGACTTTCAGTCATTAATAGGATATACCCATATCGTGTCAATTTTTTAGGACATTTTCACAACCTGTCAGACATAGGTAGCAAGTACAGATTGTCAACTATCCATAGAAAGTACCCACAACTTGTCAGTCATTCATAGGAAATGCCCACAACCCGTCAATCACCCATAGGAAATAGCGACAGCCATGCACATGGCATACCCCCAGCATGGCAATCATTTGGAGAAAAAAGCTGCATGCTATCACTAATCCATTGGAATTGCCCACAACCTGAGAATTATCCAGAAGAAATGCACATAGCCAAAACCCAAATACTGCCAGGATTTTGGGGATCACCAAGGAGTGCACACATGCCCGTGAGCAAAGGTAAGACCACTGATTCTGCTCAGAGGGACTCACAAGGAACCCTCAGGACAAAGGCACCAAGGCACACATGGGCAAAGGATGCTTTGGGATTCTGTCTGCACCCCAGAGATGACCCAGGGCCATAAAGCCGCATACCAAAATTCCTCCCAGAGAGAGCTGGTCTCACAGGAGCACCGACACACAGGCTCCCAAAAGGGACAAGCCACAGTGAAACAGCAAGAACAGCCAACACCAGACGTAATGAGATGGCAAACATAAGAACAGAACATAAGCCACAGAAACCAAGGCTACTTGGCATCATCAGAACCCAGCTCTCCCACCACAGTGAGCCCTGGATACTTCAACATACCAGAAAAGCAAGACTCTGATGTAAAATCACATCTCATGATGATGATAGAGAACTTTAAGTAGGACATAAACAACTCCCTTAAAGAAATACAGGAGAAGGCAGGCAAACAACTAGAAGCTCTTAAAGAGGAAACACATGAATCTTTTAAAGAACTACAGGAAAAAAACAAACAGGTAAAGAAATTGAGCAAAACCATACAGGATCTAAAAATGAAAATAGAAAAAATTAAGAAATCACAAAAGGAGAGAACCCTGGAGATAGAAAACTGAGGAAAGAGTTCAGGGGTTCATCCATCCCCAGCAGAATACCAGAGATAGAAGAAAGAACCTCAAGTTCAGGGATGGTGAGCTGGAACAGTGGTTAAGAGCATTGACTTCTCTTCTGAAGGTCCTGAGTACAAATCCCAGCAACTACATGGTGGCTCACATTCATCTGTAATGAGATGAGAAGCCCTCTTCTGGTGTGTCTAAAGACAGCTACAGTGTACTTACATGTAATAATAAATCTTAAAAAAAAGAATCTCAGGTGCAGAATATACTATAGAAAATACTGAAACAAGAGTCAAAGAAAATGAAAAAATGCAAAATGCTGCTAATGAGAAACATCTAGAAATTCCAGGGCACAATAAACATACAAGAATCCTACAGAACTCCAAATAGATTGGACCAGAAAAAATCCTTCTGCCATATAATAGTCAAAACACCACGTGCACAAAACAAAGAAAGAATATTAAAAGCAGACAGGGGAAAAGGTCAAGTAACATAAAAAGGCAGATCTATCAGAATTACACCAGACTTCTCACCAGAGAAAGCCAGAAATCCTGGGTATAGGCTAAGTTATCTTCTTTAAGGAAAAAAAAAGCAAGAAAGTTATCTTCTTTAAGGAAACCCAAAAGAAGATAGCCACACAAACATAAAAATAAGATAAAAAATAACAGAAGCAACAATCACTACTTTTTAATACCTTTTAACATCACCTTTTTCATTTTAATTTTTTTAAATTTAATCAATTAATTAATTTATTTCATTCGATACACTTTTTATTTACATTTCAAATGATTTCCCCTTTTCTGTCCCCCCACTCCCTGAAAGTCCAATAAGCCCCCTTCCCTCCCCCTGTTCTCCCACCCACCCCTTCCCACTTCCCTGTTCTGGTTTTGCCCTATACTGCTTCACTGAGTCTTTCCAGAACAAGGGGCCACTCCTCCATTCTTTTTTTTTTTTAAGTAACACTTTTTTTTTCTTCGATACAATTTATTTACATTTCAAATGATTTCCCCTTTTCTAGCCCCCCACTCCCTGAAAGTCCCTTAACCCCCCTTCTCTTCCCCTGTCCTCCCACCCACCCCTTCCCACTTCCCCATTCTGGTTTTGCAGAATACTGCTTCACTGAGTCTTTCCAGAACCAGGGGCCACTCCTCTTCTCTTCTTGTACCTCATTTGATGTGTGGATTATGTTTTGGGTATTCCAGTTTTCTAGGTTAATATCCACTTATTAGTGAGTGCATACCATGACTGATTTTTGAGACTGGGTTACCTCACTTAGTATGATGTTCTCCAGCTCCATCCATTTGCCTAAGAATTTCATGAATTCATTGTTTCTAATGGCTGAATAGTACTCCATTGTGTATAAATACCACATTTTTTGCATCCATTCTTCTGCACCTTTTAACATCACAAATATTATTAGATATATTTTATGTATATATTCGATTTTTTATTTACATTTTCTTGTTTCTACCTCCCTGAAAGTCTCATAAGCCCTCTCCCCTCCCCCTGTTCTCCAATCACCCCCCTCCTGCTTTCCTGTCCTGGTATTACCCTACACTGCTGCATAGAGCCTTTGCAGGACCAGCGGCCTCTCCTTGCTTCGTTCCTGGGCATCATTTGATATGTGATTGTGTCTTGGGTATTCTGAGCTTCTGGGCTGAGAAGCACCTAAAGAAATGTTCAACATCCATAGTTATCAGGGAAATGCAAATCAAAGCAACCCTGAGATTTCACCTCACACCAGTCAGAATGGCTAACATCAAAATAACAGGAGACAGCAGGTGTTGGCAAGGATGTGGAGAAAGAGGAACACTCCTCCACTGCTGGTGGGATTGCAAGATGGTGCAACGACTTTGGAAATCAGTCTGGCGGTTTCTCAGAAAACTGGACATGACATTTCTGGAGGACCCTGCTTGTACTGGCTAGTTTTATGTGTCAACTTGACACAGACTGGAGTTATCACAAAGAAAGGAGCTTCAGTTGGAGAACTGACTCCATGAGATCCAGCTGTGGGGCATTTTCTCAATTAGTGATCAAGTGGGGAGGGCCCCTTGTGGGTGGTACCACCTTTGGATTGGTGCTCTTGGGTTCTATAAGAGAGCAGGCTGAGCAAGCCAGGGAAGCAAGCCAGTAAGAAACATCCCTCCATGGCCTCTGCATCAGCTCCTGCTTCCTGACCTGCTTGAGTTCCAGTCCTGACTTCCTTTAGTGATGAACTTCAACGTGGATGTGTAAGCTCAATAAACCCTTTCCTCCCCAACTTGATTCTTGGTCATGATCTTTGTGCAGGAATAGAAACCCTGACTAAGACAAATTGGTACCAGCATAGTGGAGTATTCCTGTGAAAACCTGACCATGTTTGGGGGAGGACTGTGGAAGGACTTTGGAACTTTGAGCTAGAAAAGCCATTAGAATATTTAGAGCTCAGTGGAAAGTTCTGAAGGAGCTTGAAAGACAATGTTAAGAACAGTGCAAAAGATGGAGGCCTGGCTTGTGAAATTTTGGAGGGAAGATTAAAGACTCTTATAGTGGCCATGTTTTGATTGTGAAGATTCTGTGGTTTTGGTTAGCTGGGGCTGACGAATCAGCTGTGAGTAACAAGATACCAGAACCACTAAAGCAAACCTTTGTGTTATTGGGACTATAGATGCTGGTTAGCTGGGGCTAAGAGATTAGCGGTGATTAAGAAGAGACCAGCATCACTGAGATGAAATCTTCTTGAAAATGTTTTCTGAGAGCACAGAGAGTGTGTTCCAGAGATAGCCACAGTTGTATTTTGTGCTGTGGCTGGACTTGGTACTGTGTAAGAGTCACCCAGATGGTACTGGTTTTGAAGGCATGAAGGGATCATGAAGAGCAGCTGAGGCTCTTGGCACAGTAAGAGGTCACAGAAGGCCATTGGTGAAGGTGCAGCCTCAGTTGCAATTGATGGCCCAGGACTTGAAGGGGTCATGCATAGGAGCAGAGGCTTGTCACCATGAAGAGAGCCTATGAGAGGCTATTGTTGAGGCCTAATTACAGTAGAAGTCAGCAGTGTTTTGGAGATGCCAGTGCCATGAGATGACCACCAAGAACAGCAGCAGCAGTGGAGTATAGGCAGCTGGAGCCTAGAAGACAAGCTGTGTGCTACAATGGGCAGAGCTGGAGAAGTGACCCACGCCCTTGGAGGAGCACGGAAGATTGTGAGTTGGATCCCAGACCTTGAATCATTGGAGTTTGAGTTTTGCTTTTGGTTGTGATTGTGCCCTGATGTGTTTCCCTCTCGAAGGAAGAAAGTATTTTAGTGGAGCCCACAGTTAAAAGACTGAATTTTAAAAGACTTTGAATTTTAAAGATATTGGACATTTTAAGGTGATTGAACTTTTAATGTGTAAAGACTGTGGGACTTTTAATGTAATTTAGATCTTGGGGATGAATAAAAAAGTAAGGGTTGAGGCTCAATAGTGATGTGTTTGTGTGTCAAGTTGACAAGGGGTCAATTGTACTGGCTAGTTTTGTGTGTCTACTTAACACAGGCTGGAGTTATCACAAAGAAAGGAGCTTCCTGACCTGCGTGAGTTCCAGTCCTGACTTCCTTTAGTGATGAACTTCAATGTGGAAGTGTAAGCTCAGTAAACCCTTTCCTCCAAGTTGCTTCTTGGTCATGATGTTTGTGCAGGAATAGAAACCCTGACTAAGATACTGCTATACCACTCCTGGGCATATACCCAGAGGATTCCCCAGCATGCAATAAGGACCCATGCTCCACTATGTTCATAGCAGCCCTATTTGTAGTAGCCAGAAGCTGAAAAGAACCCAGGTGACTCTGAACAGAGAAATGGATACGAAAAAAATGTGGTATATATATACAATGAAGTACTATTCAGCCATTAGAAACAATGAATTCATGAAATTCTTAGACAAATGGATGGAGCTGGAGAACATCATACTAAGTGAGGTAACCCAGTCTCAAAAGATCAATCATGGTATGCACTCACTGATAAGTAGATATTAGCCTAGAACCTTTGAATACCCAAGACATAATCCACATATTATATGATGTCCAAGAAAAATGGCGGAGTGGCCTCTGGTTCTGGAAAGACTCAGTGCAGCAGTATAGGGGAATACCAGAACAGGGAAATGGGAAGGAGTAGATGGGGGAACAGGGGAAGAAGGCTTATGGGACTTTCAGGGAGTGGGGAGTCAGAAAAGGAGAAATTATTTGAAACGTAAATAGAATATACAGAATTAAAAAAAATAGAAATACATTTTTAAAAGAAATTAAAAAAAAACATCAGTAGACAGCGGATGCTGGCTCCACTGCTGGTGGGAATGCAAGCTGGTACAACCCTTGTGTACAATCAGACCAACATGGACAAAGGATGGTCTTCAATAGAAGCAAATAGAACAGAAAGCTCACAGACATATGGAAGCTGAACAGCGCCCTACACAATGATAACTTGGTCAAGGAAGAAACAGAGAAGTTGAAGACATTTGAGAATTAAAAGAAAGGCTCAACATACCCAAACTTATGGGACACAATGAAAGTACTAAGAAGAGAGCTCATAGCTCTGAGTGCCTCCAAAAAGAAACTGGAGAGATTTTCCCTTTCCTGGATCCCCCCTCCCCAAAAGTCCCATAAGCCCTCTTCCCTCCCCCTGTTCCCCAATTCACCCCTTCCCACTTCCCTGTCCTGGTATTCCCCTACACTGCTGCACTGAGCTTTTCCAGTGTAAATAAAGAATGTAAATGAAATGTAAGTATAGAATATATCGAATAAAAAAAAAAGAAACTGGAGAGAGCATACACTAGCACATTGACAACAGACCTCAAAACTTTAGAACAAAAAGAAGCAAATACACTCAAGAGGAGAAGATGACAGGAAATAATCAAACTCAGGGCAGAAATCAACCAAGTAGAAACAAAAAGAAGTATAGGAAATAATAAACAAATCTAGGCGCTGGTTCTTTGAGAAAATCAACTAGACAGACAAACCCTTAGCCAGAGTAACCAAAGTGCGCAGAGGCAGAATCCAAATTAACAAAATCAGAAATGAAAAGGGAGATACAGAAACTAAAGAAAATTTAAAAAAAAATCATCAAATCCTACTTCAAAAGTCTATATTCAGCTAAACTGGAAAAGCAAGTTGAAGTAGAAATTTTCTAGACAAATACTAAATACCAAAGTTAAATCAGAATCAGATAAAACATCCAAACTCTCCCATAACCTTTATATGAATAGAAGCAGTTGTTAAAAGTCTCCCAACCAAAAATGCCCAGGATCAAATGGGTTTAGTGCAGAATTCTATCAGAACTTCAAAGACGACCTAATACCAATACTCTTCAAATTATTCCACAAAATAGAAACAGAAGGAACACTACCCAATTCATTCTATGAATCAACAGTTAAGCTGATACCAAAACTGCACAAAGAGCCAACAAAGAGAATGTCAGACCAATTTCCCTTGTGAATATCGATGCAAAAATACTCAATAAAATTGTCAAAAACTGAATCCAAGAACACTTCCAAATGATCATCGTGATCAAGCAGGCTTCATCCCAGGGATGCAGGGATGGTTCAATATACTGAAGTCCATCAATGTAATCCACTACATAAACTCAAAGAAAAGAAGCACATGATCATTTCATTAGATGCTGCAAAAGCATTTGACAACATGTAGCATCCCTTCATGTTGAAAATCTTGGAGAAGTGTTCCTCTTTCTCCACATCCTCGCCAACACCTGCTGTCTCCTGAATTTTTAATCTTAGCCATTCTGATTGGTGTAAGGTGAAGTCTCAGGGTTGTTTTGATTTGCATTTCCCTAATGACTAATAAAGTTGAACATTTTTTAAGGTGTTTCTCTGCCATCCCAACTTCTTCAGGTGAGAATTCTTTGTTTAACTCTGTACCCCATTTTTTAATACGGTTGTTTGGTTTTCTGGAGTCTAACTTCTTAAGTTCTTTATATATATTCGATATTAGCCCTCTATCTGATGTAGGATTGGTGAAGATCTTTTCCCAATTTGTTGGTTGCCGATTTGTTCTCTTGATGGGGTCCTATGCAGTACAGAAACTTTGTAATTTTATGAGGTTCCATTTGGCAAATCTTTTTTTTTTTTATTCGATATAATTTATTTACATTTCAAATGATTTCCCCTTTTCTAGCCCCCCCCACTCCCCGAAAGTCCCGTAAGCCCCCTTCTCTTCCCCTGTCCTCCCTCCCACCCCTTCCCAGTTCCCCGTTCTGGTTTTGCCAAATACAGTTTCACTGAGTCTTTCCAGAACCAGGGACCGCTCCTGCTTTCTTCTTGTATCTCATTTGATGTGTGGATTATGTTTTGGGTATTCCAGTTTTCTAGGTTAATAACCACTTATTAGTGAGTGCATACCATGATTCACCTTTTGAGTCTGGGTTACCTCACTTAGTATGAAGTTCTCTAGCTCCATCCATTTGCCTAAGAATTTCATGAATTCACTGTTTCTAAAGGCTGAATAGTACTCCATTGTGTAGATATACCACATTTTTTGCATCCACTCTTCTGTTGAGGGATACCTGAGTTCTTTCCAGCATCTGGCAATTATAAATAGGGCTGCTATGAACATAGTAGAGCATGTATCCTTATTACATGGTGGGGAATCCTCTGGGTATATGCCCAGGAGTGGTATAGCAGGATCTTCTGGAAGTGAGGTGCCCAGTTTTCGGAGGAACCACCAGACTGATTTCCAGAGTGGTTGTACCAATTTGCAACCCCACCAGCAGTGGAGGAGTGTTCCTCTTTCTCCGCACCCTCTCCAACACCTGCTGTCTCCTGAATTTTTAATCTTAGCCATTCTGACTGGTATAAGATGAAATCTTAGGGTTGTTTTGATTTGCATTTCCCTAATGACTGATGAAGTTGAGCATTTTTTAAGATGCTTCTCCACCATCCAAAGTTCTTCAGGTGAGAATTCTTTGATTAACTCTGTACCCCAATTTTTAATAGGGTTGTTCGGTTTTCTGGATTCTAACTTCTTGAGTTCTTTATATATATTGGATATTAGCCCTCTATCTGATGTAGGATTGGTGAAGATCTTTTCCCAATTTGTTGGTTGCCGATCTGTCCTCTTGATGGTGTCCTTTGCCTTACAGAAACTCTGTAACCTTATGAGGTCCCATTTGTCAATTCTTGATCTTAGAGCATATGCTATTGGTGTTCTGTTCAGAAACTTTCTCCCTGTACCGATGTCCTCAAGGGTCTTCCCCAGTTTCTTTTCTATTAGCTTCAGGGTGTCTGGCTTTATGTGGAAGCCCTTTATTCATTTGGATTTGAGCTTAGTACAAGGAGATAAGAATGGATCAATTCGAATTCTTCTGCATGCTGACCTCCAGTTGAACCAGCACCATTTGTTGAAAAGGCTATCTTTTTTCCATTGGATGTTTTCAGCCCCTTTTTCGAGGATCCAGTGGCCATAGGTGTGTGGGTTCATTTCTGGATCTTCAATCCTGTTCCATTGATCTGCCTGCCTGTCACTGTACCAATATGGTACAACCACTCTGGAAATCAGTCTGGTGGTTCCTCCGAAAACTGAGCACCTCACTTCCAGAAGATCCTGCTATACCACTCCTGGGCATATACCCAAAAGATTCCCCAGCATGTAATAAGGATACATGTTCCACTATGTTCATAGCAGCCCTATTGATAATTGCCAGAAGTTGGAAAGAACCCAGGTATCCCTCAAAAGAAGAGTGGATACAAAAAATGTGGTATATATACACAATGGAGTACTATTCAGCCATCAGAAACAACGAATTCATAAAATTCTTAGGCAAATGGATGGAGCTGGAGAGTATCATACTAAGTGAGGTAACCCAGACTCAAAAGATAAATCATGGTATGCACTCACTAATAAGTGGATATTAACCTAGAAAACTGGAATACCCAAAACATAATCCACACATCAAATGAGGTACAAGAAGGATGGGGGAGTGGCCCCTTATTCTGAAAGACTCAGTTAAGCAGTATAGAGCAAAATCAGAACAGGGAAGTGGGAAGGGTTGGGTGGGAAAACAGGGGGAGGGAAGGGGACTGATGGGACTTTCCGGGAGTGGGGGTCCAGAAAAGGGGAAATCATTTGAAATGTAAATAAATATATCAATAAATTTAAAAATAAAATGTCTTGGAGAGATCAGAAATGTAAAGCCCATACCGAAACTTAGTGAAAGCAACATACATACACTAAATCAGTAGCCAACATCAAACTAAATGAAGAGAAACTTGAAGCAATCCCACTAACATCAGGGACTAGACAAGGCTGCCCACTCTCTCCCTATCTACTCAATATAGTACTTGAAGGTCTAGCTAGATCAATTACACCACAAAAGGAAGTCAAAAGGATACATTCAAAACATCACTAATTGCAGATATGATAGTATACTTAAGTGGCCCCAAAAATTTCACCAGAGAACTTCTACAGCTGACAACTTCAACAAAGTAGCTGGATATACAATAAACTCAAACAAATCAGTAGCCTTCCTATACTCAAAGGATAAACAGGCTGAGAAAGAAATTAGGAAAATACCACCCTTCACAATAGTCACAAACAATATAAAATATCTTTGTTTGACTCTAACCCATTAAGTGAAATATATAAAATACCTTTCTGTGACTCAAACCTAATAGGTGAAAGATCAGTATGACACAAACTTTAAGTTTTTGTAGAAAGAAATCGAAGAAGCCCTCAGAATGAGGAAGTTCTCCTATGCTTGTGTATTGGCAGGATTATTATAGTAAAAATGACCACTCTGCCAAAAGCAGTCTCCAGATTCAACGCAATCCCCATCAAAATTTCCACTCAATTTTTCATAGTCTTAGAATGAACAATTCTCAAAATCATTTGAATTAAGAAAAAATCCAGGATAGTGAAAACAATTTTCAACAATAAAAGAAATTCTGGGGGAGTCATCATTCCTGACTTCAAGCTGTAGTGCAGAGCAATAGTGATAAAAACTGCATGGCATTGGTACAGTGTTAGGCAGGAAGATCCAGAAATGAAACCACACAACCATGGTCACTTGATTTTTCATAAAGGAGCTAAAACCAACCAGTAGAAAGAAGGTAGCATTTTCAACAAATTGTGGTCATTCAACTGTTAGTCAACATGTAGAAGAATGCAAATTGTTCCTTTCTTATCTCCCTGTAGGGGAATACCAGGGCAGGAAGAAGGGAGTGTGTGGGTGGATGGGGGAGCACTGTCATAGAATCAGCAGGAGGGGATGGGATAGGAGGTTTCCTTAGGGGAGAACTGGAAAGGTGAAAACATCTGATGTGTAAATAAGAAAATATCCAAGAAAAAAGGGCAATTACAAAAAATGGAATAACAAATAAAAAACATATAGCCTATCAATCATCCACAGGGACACCAACAACCTTTCAGTCAAGAAACAGTCTGTCATTCCCAGGACAAAGACATTGCTTGTCAGTCATTCCTAGGAAGAGCTAAGAACTTGTCATGTATGTATAGGAAATGACCTCAGCCTATCAATAATGTGTAGGAATCTGCCTCAGTCTGTCAGTTGTCAAGGGAAAACTCACACAGACAGGCAATGATCCAAAGTAAACACCAAGAGCAGGCCTATCTT
Organism: Apodemus sylvaticus; assembly: GCF_947179515.1. Classification (NCBI taxonomy): domain Eukaryota; kingdom Metazoa; phylum Chordata; class Mammalia; order Rodentia; family Muridae; genus Apodemus; species Apodemus sylvaticus. The sequence goes on from NC_067472.1 coordinate 186,259,934, forward strand.
GGAGACAAAATTCATTCATTCAGTCAGTCATCTATAGGAAATATCTAAAAAGTATCAAGCTCAGAAAACAACCTCATTCTATTACCTATAGGAAGGAAACACCCATACCCTGTCAATCACCCATAGTAAACACCCACAATCTGTCACTCATACATGGTAGTGGAACACAGGCTATTAATCATCTATAGGAAATGCCCTCAGTGTGTAAATCCTCCAGAGGACACACCTACAGATGATCAGATTTCAAGGGCAAGGCTACAGCTGTGTTTGTCTTCCAGAGGAGAAGGCCACAGCCTGTGATTTGTCCACAGGACAAGGCTCAAGCCTGTCAGTCATCCATATTAAACAACCACAGTCTGTCAATCATCCATAGGATGTGCCCACATTTACCTATGTGTGGACCACATACACCAAAGTGGAAACTTCTAGTTCGTCGACATTCAGCTATGTCAAATGATGTTTTGCTGCTGCACACAGATTAAAGGATGTCTTGCTAAAGCAAACATGCGGGAGAATGTTTACCTGAAGCAGACACAGGAGAAAAGATGTTTTGCTGCAACAGACACAGGAAAGAATGCTTACCTGAAGCAAACACAGATGACAGATGTTTTGATATAGCAGATATGTGAAAGGACCTATGATAGAGTATAAATATGACCCCCACACAGAGTGGGGCATGAGCACTGACCTTGGTTTGGGTTGCTCTGCCTGGCTATAGCTTTGTTTGAGTCACAGACGTTTCAAAGAAGGCTGAGCACCCTCAGCTAGGTCCAACAATGACTCTTTACTACAATGGGTGTAACTTCAATGTGGCTTCACAAAGTGCATTCAGGGGACAAACAGGATCACATTAGGAGACAGTGTCCCTACTACAGCTTTTCATGGTACATTGCCAGGCAGACTTTCTTCTTCAAGCTAACTTCAATGGGCTACATTCATTTTCCTACCTGAGGTTTTGATGTTCTTTGCCTGGAACTTACTCTTCTGTCTCTTTTCCCTGATTCACACAAGTTTCCTTTAAAATGTTACTCCTTCAAAAATGCATTCCCTGGATCTATCTATTCCTCTCACACCAAAAGCCACTGACTTCAGGCTACCTGGCCAGCTTTCCTTTATAAAACTTCCTGGGATACTTATCATGAGTGTAATTAAATTTAATTGCAATGGATTTGTAATAGACTGTTTACAATCATAATGATTTTATCCCTTTCTGATGGATATCTGAGCAGGCCCACTGATGTCCACATCCTAAAATTTCCTAATGGAACTAAATTCCAGCGTGCTTGTTGAAGTTGACTGTACAGTGGAAACTCTTTAAAAAGTAGAGGGCTATTCCCATAAAAACTGAAAATCAAGGGGACTAAGTCCTTTTCTAAAAGCAATTAACATAAGTAAATGGCTGCAGAAAGTTTAGGAGATGCTGAGTGACCTCAGAACATTCCATTTTTTATATTGAACCGAGTTTTGTCTTATGAATTCTGAAGGTCACTTTTTACCTGGAAGTAGAAAATTCACTTGACTTCATTATACAGAATAGTATTTCCTGAGAAGTACTCCAAAAGTATAGAAAATAAAAACAAAAATTCATAAATCAGACATCATGAAATTCAAAAGTTTAAATCAAAGAACACCATTATTTGAAAGAAACAGACGCCTCTATCATGTGTATTTTTCTTTCTATTTAATAACAACCTTTCTATTTTTTCACTACTACAAACATACATAAATATTCATATACATATATAAAATCCAAAAATATCAAATCTTACTAATGCCTTATAAAAAAAGTATATTTACAATATAAACACAAGTAAAACATTATGTATTAAGCTTCACTCTCCTAAGTAGCATTCAAGATATGCAAGGTACTCTGCATGCTACCAGAACAGAAACGTAAGCATGGCTATCTCAAAGTTACAAACATTGCAAACTAAAATAGTGACTGGCCTGTAAGCTATTCTGGTGCAGTAGTGGAACAAATGTTATGGATATAATTATATCTCCTGATTATATTTAAAACACAATCCATGTTACAGAAAGTGTTGTACTTTGAGGCAATGGAGTACTACTCAGCTATTAAAACAATGACTTGCTGAAATTCTTAGGCAAATGGACGGAAGTAGAAAATATCATCCTGAGTGAGGTAAGCCAGTCACAAACAATGCACATGGTATGCACTCACTGATAAGTGGATATTAGCCCCAAAGCTTGGAATACCCAAGATACAATTCATAGACCACATGAAGCTCAAGAAGAAGGAAGACCAAAGTATGGATACTTCTGTCCTTCTTAGAAGGGGGAATAAAATACCCACGGGAGGAGATACAAAGTGTGGAGCAGAGACTGCGGAAAAGGCCATCCAGAGACTGCCCCACCTGGGAATCTATACCATACACAGTTACCAAGCCCAACCACTATTATGAATTCCAAGAAGTACTTTCAGACAGGAGCCTGATGTAGCTGTCTCTTGATAGCCTCTGTCAGAATCTGACAAATACAGAGGCTTGCAGCCAACCATTGGATTGAATACAGGGTCCCCAGTGGAAGATGTAGAGAAAGGTCTGTAGGAGCTGAAGGTATTTGCAACCCCATAGTAGGAACAATAATATCAACCAACCAAACCCTCCCAGAGCTCGCAGGGACTAAACCACCAACCAAAGAGTATATATGTAGTAACCCATGGCTCCACCTTATTTGTAGCAGAGGATGGGCTTGTTGGACATCAATGGGAGGAGGGGCCTTTGGTTTTGTGAAGGTTTGATGCCCCAATGTAGGGGAATGGCAAGGCGGGGGAAGTGGGAGTGGTTGGGTGGGTGGAGGAACACACTCATAGAAGCAGGAACAGGGGCGATGGGATAGGAGTTTTGTGGGTTGGACTTGGAAAGGGGAAAATATTTGAAATGTAAATAAAGAAAATATCCTATAAAAAGATAAAAGTATATTTCTTTCTATTTAATAACAACCTTTCTATTTTTCCAATGTATTACAAGCATACATAAATATTCATATACATATATAAAATCTAAAATTATAAAATTATGTCAACCTAAAAAACAATTCAAAAAGACAGAAAATGTCTACCGTGATTTTACAACCACATTAATTAGTCACAGATTATGAAAATGTGTGCATAAGATGCTGCCTGCTAGCCGGGCGGTGGTGGCGTATGCCTGTAATCCTAGCACTCTGGGAGGCAGAGGCAGGTGGATTTCTGAGTTCGAGGCCAGCCAGGTCTACAGAGTGAGTTCCAGGACAGCCAGGGCTATACAGAGAAACCCTGCCTCAAAAAAACAAAACAAACAAACAAAAAACCCAAAAAATCAAATCAAAGAATGCTGCCTGCTACTATGTTGTTAATTACAATGATACAACAGCAGGTTCCATTACAGATATAAGATTATCAAATAATTTGTAGGTGATATGTCTTTTGAAATATCAACTAATATAGTATAGTAAAAATTTCATTTGAGTTCTAAAATACTGCAATCTCCTATTGCACAGAAAAATATGCATCAGATTATAAAATCTGAACATAGAAATTTACACACGAAAATATTTTCCATGACGTAATACACATTTTATCCCCCTGAATTTAGGGGAATTAAAATATACAATGAAGTCCCTATATTTACTTTTGACTCAATATATGACTACTCAGATATGAAAGGCTCATAAAATTTCAACCATGTTCACTTCAGATACTGAAGCTTCCAGCACAGAAATCTGAATAGAGCTATTTGCTGAGGAACATTTAATCCTTGAGATGATGAGAATGGAGAACCCAAGATAAATAGAATTATAGAACTGCAGGTGAATTCAACTTCACTTTTTATTTAAACAGAAACTCAAAGCCTCAGATCCTGGTAGAGCATGCTGAAACTGTACTTTAAACAAGCATTTTTCTCTTGTTCAAATTTTGAGGGCTCTCATAGTTTTCCTCATGTAGGAATCATCTTTTAAGATTCAGGCTAAGTTTTAGTGTAAATCACACTACATCAATATAGCCATTTTAGATATTTAATCACTCTCCTATCCCAAACTTCCTCAGTTTCCAATATGCCCAAAAGTATTTTTGATCACACAAACCAGTTTTCCATTAAAACACTTCAACTCATTCTCATCAAAATCTTCGGTCACTATTCAGATTGTTACTACTAATGCTCTTGTCTTCTGACAGACACCAAATCTAAAATCAATTTGTCACGTTGGATTATATCTACATATGGCATATTTAGAACTTAACCCACACATCCAAACAGGAAACTCAATATGAGTTCTTTTACCTGTGTGGATTTCCCTTTGGATTGGTTTTTATTGTCACCTATAAAAACTGTTATTGATAAAAATTCTCTCTACATACACCAAGAGGAAGAGGCAAGAAATACTTGAATGCATACCAAATTCAGTAGAATTGATACACATATCAATTAGTGGCACCAATTGGAAGAGCTGAATTTATGATGTATATTTTGTATAGATATATTCATAAATGTAAGAATAATGGAATACATGTAGACAAAGAGTCAAATGTTTTAAAAGATATAAACAGTCAATTAATAAAAAGAAAAGACAGAGACATCTTCCACAATGGCAACACTGGTAACAACACTGAACCAGTGTGTAATTCTTCTTTCTGCCTCTTAAATATTCACAGCTAACAGAGGAAAAATCTTTTATGATAACCTGTGACAGAGGATTTAAGAAATAGTTGTGGTCAATATCACCTCATACTCTCAAAGAAGTACACATATTCTAATGAATGCATTAACCTAACTGCCTGTTTTATTCATTTATTATCTAGAATATCGAGCAAATGACTGTCATCAATAAAATTCCCAATTTGGGCTGTCCACATGTCCTAATGAACAGAGTAATATGGGAAAACATCAAACTCTCAAAGGCCACTGATCATTGTGCTTTGTCCTCACAGCTCCTGCAGGAAGAGATCTTATAGAGAGTATGTGAAAGTTACTGAAAGCCTCATGAGAAGTCTATTTGTGGAAGTCACACTGAGCAGGAAGGAATAGGATCATGGCAGAAATGTTGTGAGAACCTGAGGGACAGCTCTGCTGACATTTCTAAATGCCCAATTCATAACAGCAGCTTTGACCAAGGTTCACCATGAGATAACTGTAGCCATGGGAAAGCAATGGTCAGGAAGAGGTAGGTCTGTTATGGAGCAATGGACAGAATGCTGCATATTTCAGTCTTTATCATTGAAACAAGTCGCAAGGACAAAGTACTTTTTCTTTCATAGTAGCATCTTTTTTTTCCGTTTTCTTTTTTTCTTTTCCTTTTTTTCAATTTTCTATATTCTTTGTTTAAATTCCAAATGATTTCCCCTTTCTCGGTTTCCTGCTCCCCATAAGTACCATAAGCCTTCTTTCCTCTGCCCATTCCCCTCCCACTTCTCTGTCCTGGCAATCCCCTACATTGTTGCACAAAGCCTTTCCAGGAAGAGGGCACTCTCCTTCCCTCTTGGGAATCATTTGATATGTTAATTGTGTCTTGAGTATTCAGAGTTTCTGGGCTAATTAACATACACTTATCAGTGACTACATTCTATGTGTATTATTTTGTGATTGGGTTACCTCACTTAGGATGATATTTTCCAGTTCCAACTATTTGCCTAAAAATTTAATGAATTCATTGTTTTTAATTGTTGAGTAGTATTCCATTGTGTAAATATACCACATTTTCTGTATCCATTCCTCCACTGAGGGACATCTGTATTCTTTCCAGCTTCTGGCTATTATAAATAAGGCCGCTATGAACATAATGGAGCATGTGTCCTTATTGCATGCCAGGGAATCCTCTGGGTAAATGCCCAGGAGAGGTATAACAGGGTCCTCCAGAAGTGTCATGCCCAGTTTTCTTAGGAACCACCAGACTGATTTCCAGAGTGGTTGTACCAGCTTGCAATCCCACCAGCAGTGGAGGACTGTTCCTCTTTCTCTACATCCTTGCCAACACCTGCTGTCTCCTGTTTATTTTTATTCGATATATTCTTTATTTACATTTCAAGTGAGTTTTCCTTTCCTGGATCCCCCCCTTCCTGAGAGTCCCATAAGCCCTCTTCCCTCCCCCTGTTACCAAATCCACCCCTTCCCACTTCCATGTTCTGGTATTCCCTGACACTGTTGTACTGAGCTTTTCCAGGACTGGGGGCCACTTCTTCCTTCTACTTGGGCATCATTTGATATGTGCATTGTGTCTTGGGTATTCCAAGCTTTTGGTCTAATATCCACTTATCAGTGAGTGCATACCATGAGTGTTCTTTTGAGACTGGGTTACCTCACTTAGGGTGATATTTACCAGTTCCAACCATTTGCCTAAAATTTTAATGAAATCATTGTTTTTTTTTTTGTTTTTTTTTTTTTTTTTTTTGTATTCTTTTTTTTTTTATTCGATATAATTTATTTACATTTCAAATGATTTCCCCTTTTCTAGCCCCCCCCACTCCCCGAAAGTCCCGTAAGCCCCCTTCTCTTCCCCTGTCCTCCCTCCCACCCCTTCCCAGTTCCCCGTTCTGGTTTTGCCAAATACTGTTTCACTGAGTCTTTCCAGAACCAGGGACCACTCCTGCTTTCTTCTTGTATCTCATTTGATGTGTGGATTATGTTTTGGGTATTCCAGCTTTCTAGGTTAATAACCACTTATTAGTGAGTGCATACCATGATTCACCTTTTGAGTCTGGGTTACCTCACTTAGTATGATGTTCTCTAGCTCCATCCATTTGCCTAAGAATTTCATGAATTCATTGTTTCTAATGGCTGAATAGTACTCCATTGTGTAGATATACCACATTTTTTGTATCCACTCTTCTGTTGAGGGATACCTGGGTTCTTTCCAGCATCTGGCAATTATAAATAGGGCTGCTATGAACATAGTAGAGCATGTATCCTTATTACATGGTGGGGAATCCTCTGGGTATATGCCCAGGAGTGGTATAGCAGGATCTTCTGGAAGTGAGGTGCCCAGTTTTCGGAGGAACCGCCAGACTGCTTTCCAGAGTGGTTGTACCAATTTGCAACCCCACCAGCAGTGGAGGAGTGTTCCTCTTTCTCCGCACCCTCTCCAACACCTGCTGTCTCCTGAATTTTTAATCTTAGCCATTCTGACTGGTGTAAGATGAAATCTTAGGGTTGTTTTGATTTGCATTTCCCTAATGACTAATGAAGTTGAGCATTTTTTAAGATGCTTCTCCGCCATCCGAAGTTCTTCAGGTGAGAATTCTTTGTTTAACTCTGTACCCCATTTTTTAATAGGGTTGTTCGGTTTTCTGGAGTCTAACTTCTTGAGTTCTTTATATATATTGGATATTAGCCCTCTATCTGATGTAGGATTGGTGAAGATCTTTTCCCAATTTGTTGGTTGCCGATCTGTCCTCTTGATGGTGTCCTTTGCCTTACAGAAACTCTGTAACCTTATGAGGTCCCATTTGTCAATTCTTGCTCTTAGAGCATACGCTATTGGTGTTCTGTTCAGAAACTTTCTCCCTGTACCGATGTCCTCAAGGGTCTTCCCCAGTTTCTTTTCTATTAGCTTCAGAGTGTCTGGCTTTATGTGGAGGTCCTTGATCCATTTGGATTTGAGCTTAGTACAAGGAGACAAGGATGGATCAATTCGCATTCTTCTGCATGCTGACCTCCAGTTGAACCAGCACCATTTGTTGAAAAGGCTATCTTTTTTCCATTGGATGTTTTCAGCCTCTTTGTCGAGGATCAAGTGGCCATAGGTGTGTGGGTTCATTTCTGGATCTTCAATCCTGTTCCATTGATCCTCCTGCCTGTCACTGTACCAATACCATGCAGTTTTTAACACTATTGCTCTGTAGTATTGCTTGAGGTCAGGGATACTGATTCCCCCAGATTTTCTTTTGTTGCTGAGAATAGTTTTAGCTATCCTGGGTTTTTTGTTGTTCCAGATGAATTTGATAATTGCTCTTTCTAACTCTGTGAAGAATTGAGTTGGGATTTTGATGGGTATTGCATTGAATCTGTATAGTGCTTTAGGCAAAATGGCCATTTTAACTATATTGATTCTACCGATCCATGAGCATGGGAGGTTTTCCCATTTTTTGAGGTCTTCTTCCATTTCCTTCTTCAGAGTCTTGAAGTTCTTGTCATACAGATCTTTCACATGTTTGGTAAGAGTCACCCCAAGATACTTTATACTGTTTGTGGCTATTGTGAAGGGGGTCATTTCCCTAATTTCTTTCTCAGCCTGCTTATCCTTTGAGTATAGGAAGGCCACTGATTTGCTTGAGTTGATTTTGTAACCTGCCACTTTGCTGAAGTTGTTTATCAGCTGTAGGAGCTCTCTAGTGGAGTTCTTTGGGTCACTTAGGTAGACGATCATGTCGTCTGCAAATAATGATAGTTTGACTTCCTCCTTTCCAATTTGTATCCCTTTGACCTCCTTATGTTGTCGAATTGCCCGAGCTAGTACCTCAAGTACAATATTGAAAAGATAAGGAGAAAGGGGGCAGCCTTGTCTGGTCCCTGATTTCAGTGGGATTGCTTCAAGTTTCTCTCCGTTTAGTTTGATGCTGGCTACCGGTTTGCTGTATATTGCTTTTACTATGTTTAGGTATGGGCCTTGAATTCCTGTTCTCTCCAAGACTTTAAGCATGAAAGGATGCTGAATTTTGTCAAATGCTTTTTCAGCATCCAATGAAATGACCATGTGGTTTTGTTCTTTGAGTTTGTTTATGTAGTGGATTGTATTGATGGATTTCCGTATATTGAACCAACCCTGCATTCCCGGGATAAAGCCTACTTGATCATGGTGGATGATCGTTTTGATGTGTTCTTGGATTCGGTTGGCAAGAATTTTATTGAGTATTTTTGCATCGATGTTCATAAGGGAAATTGGTCTGAAGTTCTCTTTCTTTGTTGGATCTTTGTGTGGCTTTGGTATCAGCGTAATTGTGGCTTCGTAGAAGGAATTGGGTAGTGTTCCTTCTGTTTCTATTTTGTGGAATAGTTTGAAGAGTATTGGTGTTAACTCTTCTTTGAAGGTCTGGTAGAATTCTGCACTGAAACCATCTGGTCCTGTGCTTTTTTTGGTTGGAAGACTTTCTATGACTCCTTCTATTTCTTTAGGCTTTATGGGACTGTTTAGATGGTCTAGTTGGTCCTGATTTAATTTTGGTATTTGGTATCTGTCAAGGAAATTGTCCATTTCCTCCAGATTCTCCAGTTGTGTTGAGTACAGGCTCTTGTAGTAGGATCTGATGATTTTTTGGATTTCCTCAGTTTCCGTTGTTATGTCTCCCTTTTCATTTCTAAGTTTGTTAATTTGGATACTTTCTCTGTGCCCTTTGGTCAGTCTGGCTAAGGGTTTATCTATCTTGTTGATTTTCTCAAAGAACCAGCTCCTGGTTTTGTTGATTTTTTGTATGGTTCTCTTTGTTTCTACTTGATTGATTTCGGCCCTGAGTTTGATGATTTCCTGCCTTCTACTCCTCCTGGGTGAAATAGCTTCTTTTTGTTCTAGGGCTTTCAGGTGTGTCATTAAGTTGGTAATGTATGCTCTCTCCATTTTCTTTTTGGAGGCACTCAGGGCTATGAGTTTTCCTCTTAGCACTGCTTTCATTGTGTCCCATAGATTTGGGTATGTTGTGTTTTCATTTTCATTGTGTTCTAAAAAGTCTTTAATTTCTTTCTTTATTTCTTCCTTGACCAAGGTGTCATTGAGTAGAGTATTGTTCAATTTCCACATGTATGTGGGTTTTCTGTTGTTTCTGTTGCTATTGAAGACCACTTTTATTCCATAGTGATCAGATAGGAGGCATGGGATTAGTTCTATCTTCTTATATTTGTTGAGGTCTGTCTTGTGACCAATTATATGGTCGATTTTGGAGAAGGTACCATGAGGTGCTGAAAAAAAGGTATATTCTTTTGTTTTAGGATAGAATGTTCTATATATATCAGTTAAATCTAATTGGTCCAAAGCTTCAATTAGTTTCATTGTGTCCTTGTTTAGTTTCTGTTTTCCTGATCGGTCCATTGAGGAAAGTGCAGTGTTGAAGTCACCCACAATTATTGTGTTAGGTGCAATGTGTGCTTTGAGTTTTAATAAAGTTTCTTTTATGAAAGAGGGTGCCCTTGCATTTGGAGCATAGATGTTCAGGATTGAGAGTTCTTCTTGTTGTATTTTTCCTTTGACCAGCAAGAAGTGTCCCTCAGAGTCTCTTTTGATGACTTTGGGTTGAAAGTCAATTTTATCTGATATTAAAATGGCTACTCCAGCTTGTTTCCTGAGACCATTTGCTTGTAAAATTGTCTTCCAGCCTTTTACTCTAAGGTAGTGTTTGTCTTTGACCCTGAGGTGTGTTTCCTGTAAGCAGCAAAATGTAGGGTCCTGTTTACGTATCCATTCAGTTAGTCTGTGTCTTTTTATTGGGGCATTGAGTCCATTGATGTTAAGAGATATTAAGGAATAGTGATTGTTACTTCCTATCATTTTTGACGTTATTTTTTAAATTTGATTGCTTAACTTCTTTTGGGTTTGATGAAAGGTTACTATCTTGCTTTTTCCAGGGTGAAGTTTCCCTCCTTGTATTGGTGTTGTCCTCCTATTATCCTTTTTAGGGCTGGGTTTGTGGATAGATATTGGGTGAACTTGGTTTTGTCGTGAAATATCTTAGTTTCTCCATCTATGGTGATTGAGAGTTTTGCTGGATATAGTAGTTTTGGTTGGCATTTGTGTTCTCTTAGAGTCTGCATGAGATCTGCCCAGGACCTTCTAGCCTTCATAGTCTCAGGTGAAAAGTCTGCTGTGATTCTGATAGGTCTTCCTTTATATGTTACTTGGCCTTTTTCTCTTACTGCCTTTAATATTCTTTCTTTGTTTAGAACATTTGGTGTTTTGATTATTATGTGACGGGAAGTATTTCTGTTCTGGTCCAGTCTGTTTGGAGTTCTGTAGGCTTCTTGTATATTCATGGGCATCTCTCTCTTTAGGTTAGGGAAGTTTTCTTCCATAATTTTATTGAAGATATTTGCTGGCCCTTTAAGTTGTAAATCTTCACTCTCATCTATGCCTATAATCCTTAGGTTTGGTCTTCTCATTGTGTCCTGGATTTCCTGGATATTTTGGGTTACAAGCTTTTTGCATTTTGCATTTTCTTTAACTGTTGAGTCCATGGTTTCTATGGAATCTTCAGCATCTGAGATTCTTTCTTCTATTTCTTGTATTCTGTTGTTGATATTTGCATCTCTGTCCCCTGTTTTCTTCCCAAGGCTTTCTATCTCCAAAGTTGTCTCCTTTTGAGTTTTCTTAGTTGTTTCTACTTCTGTTTTTAGATCCTGGATGGTTTTGCTTAGCTCCTTCACTTGCTTGTTTGTGCTTTCCTGTAATTCTTTAAGAGATTTTTGTGTTTTTTCTTTCATGACCTCAGCCTGTTGACCAAAGTTCTCCTGTATTTCTTTAAGAGATTTTTGTGTTTCTTCTTTCATGACCTCAGCCTGTTGACGAAAGTTCTCCTGTATTTCTTTAAGTGTTTTTTGCATTTCCTCCTTGTTGGCTTTTGTATTCTCCTGGATTTCTTTCAATGATTTTTGTGTTTCCCTTGCAAGGGCTTCTAACTTTTGATCCATTTTCTCCTGAATGTCCTTCATGTGTTCCTGTACCAGCATCATGACCAGTGATTTTAAATCCAAATCTTGTTTTACAGGTGTGATGGGGTATCCAGGACTTGCTGGTAGAGGAGAATTTGGTTCAGATGTTGCCATATTGCCTTGATTTCTGTTAGTGACGTTCCTGCGTTTGCCTTTTGCCATCTAGCTCTCACTGGTGTTACTTGGTCTTGTCAGTGCTGGACTCACCAGTGCAAGCTGCCCCTTCCCCGTTGGCCTCTGGTGCACAGCTTACACTCTGCACTGCCTGTAGACAGGGTGCTGTTGTCCAGGCTGTTCAGATCCCGAAGCAGGCACCTGAAGGCTCCCGCTGGGGCCCGCAGGATTTATTGGAGCACACCGACTTCTCCCAGCTGGCCGCCCGGAAGCCCCCACTAGCCTCTTGAGGGACCTGGAGATGTGGCGGCCACCCAGGCTGATCTGAAGCGGAGAGAGTTAAGCTGGGGGCTTCTGCCTGAGGCCTTGCCCCAGATTGTGTCTGTGGACCAGGTGGAACCCGTGTGCACCCCCAGGGAGCTCCGAAGGTGAATGTTGCTGTGACCTCCCCTGTGCTCCGCTCACTCCGCTGGGCAGCCGATTTCCCCAACCGGGCTGGCGCACACTAGGTTAGCCTTGTCGCCCGGGCCCTGAGTCCAGGCAAACGCCTGGGAGGCCAAGGTCCGAGCAAAGTTCCCCTGGGGCTATGTCTGTTATTTGGGTCCGCCAGGTGACCCGGATGGCGGGCGTGCGTGTCCGCGCTCCCCGAAAGCACCGGGAGAGTCTGTTGTGCTAATAACCTCCTGGGCGGGTTGACACACAGATGGCCCACCAAGCCGCCCAGTTCTTGGGGTCAGTCCTGTGCCTTTTGGGGCCTAGACCCCCGTTTTGTTAGCCTCAGGCTACGCTTGTTAGCAGTCTCTGCCCTCCCGAGCACTCTGGCTCCTGTAGGCAAAATGGCGGCGCGTGCGCCGGCCGGGGCAAAAAAAACTCCTGGCTGGGTTGGCGCCCCGATGGCCACTCGAACGGCCCAGGGCCTGGGTGCAGGCCAACGCCCGTCTGGCTCAGACCCCTGCGGTGTTGGGCCTAGGATTATGTTTGTGTACCTCAGTCTGACCGATCTCTGGAGCCCGGGGTCAAGATGGAGGTGAGTCTCTCCTGACTGGCGGGAAGCCGAGTTCTGAAGTGGCTTCTGTGCAGCGAAAGGCTCCACAGAACCGCAGTTGCTTGCCGCCCGGCTGGTCAGCGAAGGTCAGTGGTCGTGGGCGCAGGGCCTAACTGGACCCTGTGTCGCCTTGGTTCCACCGCTGATGGCCCTTCAGCTGGAGCAGCCACTGCTACCGCCTCCGCCGCCGCCGCCGCCAAGGAATCGAAATCATTGTTTTTAATTGCTGAGTAGTATTCCATTGTGTAAATATACCACATTTTCTGAATCCGTTCCTCCACTGAGGGACATCTGGGTTCTTTCCAGTTTCTGGCTATTATAAATAAGGCTGCTATGAACATAGTGGAGCATGTGTCTTTGTTGCATGCCAGGGGAATCCTCTGGGTATATGCCCAAGAGTAGTATGGCAGGGTCCTCTGGAATGTCATGCCCAGTTTTCTGAGGAACCGCCAGACTGATTTCCATAGTGGTTGTACCAGCTTGCAATCCCACCAGCAGTAGAGGAGTGTTCCTCTTTGTCCACATCCTCATCAACACCCGCTGTCTCCTGAGTTTTTAACCTTAGCCATTCTGACTGGTGTGAGGTGAAATCTCAGGATTGTTTCAATTTGCATTTCCCTAATGACTAATGATGTTGAACATTTCTTTTATATATATATATTTTTTCTATATTCTTTGTTTACATTCCAAATGATTTCCCCTTTCCCAGTTCTTTTATATATATATATATATATATATATATATATATATATATATATATATATATGTATGTATGTATATATATAAAATATATATGTATACATATTTTTCTATATTCTTTCTTTACATTCCAAATGATTTCCCCTTTTCCAGTTCCCCCCTCCCCATATGTCCCATAAGCCTTCTTTTCTCCACCCATTCTCCCAATTACCTCCCTCCTTTTTCTCTGTCCTGGTACTCCCCTACAATGCTAGATCAAGCCTTTCCAGGATCAGGACCCTCTCCTTACTTCTTCATGGGAGTCATTTGTTATGCTTATTGTGCCTTGGGTACTCAGAGCTTCTGGGCTAATTAATATCCACTTATCAGGGATTGCATTCCATGTGTATTCTTTTGTGATTGGGTTACCTCACTTAGGATGATATTTTCCATTTCCAACCATTTGCCTAAAAATTTCATGAATTCATTGTTTTTAATTGCTGAGTAGTATTCCATTGTGTAAATATACCACATTTTCTGTATCCATTCCTCCACTGAGGGACATCTGGGTTCTTTCCAGCTTTTGGCTATTATAAATAAGGCTGCTATGAACGTAATGGAGCACGTGTCCTTATTGCATGCCTGGGAATCCTTTGGGTATATGCCCAGGAGAGGTATAGCAGGGTCCTCCAGAAGTGTCATGTCCAGTATTCTGAGTAACCACCAGACTGATTTCCATAGTGGTTGTACTAGCTTGCAATCCCACCAGCAGTGGAGGAGTGTTCCTCTTTCTCCACATCCTTGCCAACACCTGCTGTCTCCTGAGTTTTTAACCTTAGCTATTCTGACTGGTGTGAGGTGAAATCTCAGAGTTGTTTTGATTTGCATTTCCCTAATGACTAATGAAGTTGAGCATTTTTAAGATGCTTCTCCACCATCCGAAATTCTTCAAGTGAAAATTCTTTGTTTCACTATGTACTCCATTTTTTTAATAGGGTTATTTGGTTTTCTGGGGTCTAACTACTAGAGTTTTTTGTATATATTGGATATTAGCCCTCTATCTGATGTAGGGTTGGTGAAGATCTTTTCCCAATTTGTTGGTTGCTGATTTGCCCTTTTGATGGTGTCCTTTGCCTTACAGAAACTTTGTAATTTTATGAAGTCCCGTTTGTCAATTCTTGCTCTTAGAGCATAAGCTATTGGTGTTCTGTTTAGGAACTTTCCCCCTGTACCGATGTCCTCAAGAGTCTTCCCCATTTGGATTTGAGCTTAGTACAAGGAGACAAGGATGGATCAATTCGCATTCTTCTGCATGCTGACCTCCAGTTGAACCAGCACCATTTGTTGAAAAGGCTATCTTTTTTCCATTGGATGTTTTCAGCCTCTTTGTCGAGGATCAAGTGGCCATAGGTGTGTGGGTTCATTTCTGGATCTTCAATCCTGTTTGGGACATTTTGCTTAATCTTAGTAGTTTCTAGGTTCTTCCATGTTCCTGTCGTTGCCATGGTTTCATTTTTTTCTTCTGGGAGGACACCTACGTTGTCTCCATGAGGATCGTGTATAAAATAAATATGGATGTCTAAATATCCTTATAATAGGACTCAGCATATTTGTAAAATCCAATGGAATGGCACAGTGGGTAAAGAAGCTTGCAGCAGGCATGATGGTGAGTTAGTCCTCAGGAGGAAAGAACTGACTTCCACAGCTTTCCTAGAGTTTACACACACACACACACACACACACACACACACACACACACACACCGTGTCTTTTTAACACACGCACACACACACATGCACAAGTTCAAAACTGTAATTCAATATTTTAATAACAAATTCTGGACTTCTAAAAGAAAATGTAGGGAGAGGATACTGAATTCTCAATATATACAAGAACTCGCTATAATATAATTATTATGTATAGATATATACATATTAAATTCAGTGTAATGAATTCAGAGATAGAGAGAGAAATAATGTCCAGAAATGAAAAATAAGATTATATGAAGTTCAGAGAGCTTCTGCCTAGCATGGAGCACAGTTGGCAAAGTGAAGAGCAGATATGTATAATGGGTGGGAAAAGAATTTGTCAAACAATAAATAGATAAATGAACTGAACAGACAGTTTTCAAAAAAAAATGAAAGAAAAAACAAGTATCTAATAAGCAGAACTTACAGGGGCTGAACCTAGGCCTCCCTGCACATAGGTAGCACATGTGCACTTGGTTTTCATGTGAGTTCTGAACATCTGGAGCAGATGCTATCCCAACAGCTGTTGCCTGCACGTGGAATGTGTTCTACCAGCTGGGCTGCCTTGTCCGTCCCCAGTGGGAGAGGATGTGCACAGACTTTCAAAGACTTGAAGTGCCAGGGTGAAGGGAGACACAGAGGGACCCTGCCCCTCAGAGGAGAAGGGGAGGGGAAATAGAGGAAGGATTGTGGGAGGGGTGACCAGAACGGGACAGTGAGCAGAATGTAGAGTCAATACATAAAAGAAAAGAAAAGAAAATTTTTAAAAAAGAAAGAATTTGGCATCGTATACCATCAGGGAAATAAAAACCAAAACTAGTTTGAGAGTCTCAGACCAGTGGCTTCTAATTAATCAAACCCCACCCCACCTCCACTGCCACCACTGTACTGTTTACGCCCTGAACAGAGGCTTGTCCTTCCTTGTACAATTTCAGTAGCTGTTGTGTTATCAAGGCATCCATTCCCCTATGGGGACACTACAGACAGGACAGAGAGGGTGAAAGGGGCGCATGACTTAGAGACCCTCAGGCTAAAGGTCTTGAACCTTTGTCTGTCCTGTCCACTCTACTTTTTCTGCTTCTGGGCTCTCATTTTCTCACCATTAAAAAGGGAAGGTCATAGCTAAGGCTGTGTTGCATCTCCTTTTGGAGTGATTCCTGGTGTCAAACAATTAGAAAATGGAAGAATGAAATCTGGTATGAGGCTTGAGTGAATTTGTGGAAAGCACAGTGGACTGTGGGGTGACCAGGATGGGAGCTGGAAAGAATGCAAGGCCACACTGTCTCCTGCATATTCTTTATATCTTCATAATGCTATTATTAACATACAAAGGAATGCATTTCTCCCTGATCTTTTCTTACACACAGATCACTACCTATGTTCTCATTCACACACACACACCTTTATTGGACTCCCCACAAAACTATTCACTGCTAGCTTATTCACACCTACCAAATTTTGAGCGTGTCATGAGGAGGGTTATTGGGCTATCAATTGTCCTGTGCGACTCAGGACAGAGGGACATCACTCTCAGGTAGCCCTCCAGCTGATGATCTAGGCTTGCCTATGGACGACTGAAGAGGCCTGAGTTCCCTTGATCCGACTGCTTCCATCACCACCAGAGAGCCGGGGTAGTCATCATGGTATCTGGGCAGCCCATCTCCTTCCTCTTGGACTCTGGGACCACTTACTCAGTCCTGATGTAGTTTTGGGAACTCACCTTTCATTCTTGTTCCCCTGTTGTCATTGTAGGAGGACAACCTTACCTTCCTCACCAAACACCACTACTTTGTTGCATTTTTAGGGGTGTTCCTCTCACCCTTCCTGTTTGGTAGTACCAGTGTGTCCTGTCCCCTTATTTGGAAGGGATCTTCTAGCTAAGTGGGGAGCCTCTACTTCATTTGCTCCCCTCACTTGCCTAAACCCAACCTTGCCAGCAGACCCTCTCCTCCTCCTCCTAGCCAGTCAACCTTCTAAATCTAGCATGTTGTTCCCTTTGTCAGCTTCTCAGTAGACCCCCAAGTCTGTGATGATTAGAACCCCTCTGTTGCTAATCATCTTTCTCCTGTTGAGAAAGAGGAACACTCCTCCACTGCTGGTGGGATTGCAAGTTGGTAATAAGGACACATGATTCACTATGTTCATAGAAGCCTTATTTATAATAGCCAGAAGCTGGAGAGAACCCAGATGATGTCTTTCCAAAGAGAAATGGATACAAAAAAATGGTATAATTATGCAATGGAGTACTACTCAGCTACTAAAAAGAATAAATTCATGAAATTGTTAGGCAAAAGGATGGAACTAGAAAGTGCCATCCTGACTAAGGTAAACCAATCACAAAAGAACACACACAGTATGCACTCACTGATAAATGGATATTAGCTCAAATGCTCAAAAAGACTGTCCTACCTGGGGATTCATCCTATAATGTCACCAAACACTGACACTATTGTGAATGCCAAAAAGTGCTTGCTGAAAGGAGCCTGATATGGCTGTCTCCTGAGGGACCCTGTCAGAGCCTTATAGATAGAGGCTGATGCTAGCAACCAACCATTGTGCTGAGCGTGGGGTCCCAAGGGAGAAGCTAGATGGAGGATTGGAGGAGCTGAAGGGGTTTGCCTACTCGTGGGAAGAACGCCAATGACTGCCAATCAGACCCCCAAGGGCTCCCAGGGACTAAGCCATCAATCAAGGGTTATGAATGGTTCCAAGTGAAATTGTGGTAGAGGAATGACTTGTTGGGCATCAATGGGAAGAAAGGTCCTTGGTCCTATGAAGGTTTAATAGATGCCCCAGCATGGTGAAATGGAGAGGGGGTAGGTGGGAGTGGGTTGGGTTGAGGGGCAGCTTCTGGGAGGCAGTGAAAGGGAGGATGGATTGAGGGATTTCTGGGAGGGCAGAAACAAGGAAAGGATATATCATTTGAAATGTAAATGAAGAATATATTCAATAAAAAAATAAAAGAAAATATCATCCTGACTGGGATAACCCACACCTAAAGGGACATTCAAAGTATGTACTCACTGATAAGTGGATATTAACCAAAATGTAAAGAATCCCCAAGATACAACCGACAGTCCATAAGAAGTTTAACAATACTGAAGGCCCAAGAGAGCATGCTTCAACCTTGTTTAGAAAGGGGAACCCAGCTGGGCAGTGGTGGTGCAAGTCTTTAATCCCAGCCCTTGGGAGACAGAGGAAGGATTTCTCAGTTGGAGGCCAGCCTGGTCTATAGAGTGAGTTTCAGGACAGCCAGAGCTACACAGAGAAACCCTATCTCGAAAAACCAAAAAAAAAAAAAAAAAGAAAGAAGGAAAGAAAGAAAGAAAGAAAGAAAGAAAGAAAGAGAGAGAGAGAGAGAAAGAAAGAAAGAAAGAAAGAAAGAAAGAAAGAAAAGAAAAGAAAAAGAAAAAGAAAAAGAAAAAGAAAAAGAAAGAAAAAGAAAAAGAAAAGGATAAGGAAAAGGAAAAGGAAAAGGAAAAGAAAATGAAAAGAAAAAGAAAGGGGAACACAATAATCCCAGGAGGCAGAGGAATGCAGGGACCTGGGTGGAGAGGGGAGGGGAAATGGAGCAGGATCAGGTTTGAGGGGAGACAGGAGAGAAGCCCAGAGGGCCTGAAAAATGAATGGAAATATGCAGCTGTGGGGGTGGGGTAGGGTAAGGGGAACCTCTAGAAATTCCCATAGACCTGGGATGTGAGAGGCTTGTAGGATTCATTGAGGATACCCTTATTCAAAATGCCCAAGAGTGGGGAGATGTACCCTTTATTTGTAAAAGCCATAAACAGAAAACAACCAGGATGGACTTCAACTGAAAAATGGATTAGGAAAATGTGGCATATTTACAAACTGAAATATCATTCAGCTATTAAAAACAAGGAAACCATGAAATTTGAAGGAAAATGAATGGGATTTAAAATTTTCATTCTGAGTGTGACTGCTATCCATGCCAGCTTTTCTCAAGAGAAAACTTGAAAACCTGAGAATTTCATGAAGTTGTTGTTTTTAATAGCTGTGTAGTATTCCATTGTGTAAATATACCTTTTTTTTTATCCACTACTATGTTGAAGGACATCTGGTTTCTTTCCAGCTTCTGGCTATTATAAATTAGGCTTCTATGAACAAAGTGGAGCATGTATCCTTATTACATGTTGGAGCATCTTCTGGGTATATGCCCAGGAATGATATACCTGGGTCCTCAGGTAGTACTATGTCTAATTTTCTGATGAAGCTCCAAACTGATTTCCAGATTGGTTGTCCCAACTTGCAATACCACCAGCAATGGAGGAGTGTTTCTCTTTCTCTGCATCCTTGACAACATCTGCTGTCCCCTGAGTTTTTCATCTTAGCCATTGTGACTGGTGTGAGGTGGAATCTCAGGATCGTTTTGATTTGCATTTCCCTGATAACTAAGGATATAGAACATTTTTTTATGTGCTTCACAGCCATTCAAGTTTCCTCAGTCGAGAATTCTCTGTATCATTGTGTACCTCATTTTTTAACAATTTTAATTGACTCTAGAGTCTCACTTCTAAGGTTCTTTGTATACATTGGATATTAGTCCTCTATCAGATGTATGTATCAGGATTGGTAAAGATGTTTTCCCAATCTGTTGGCTTCCATTTTTTCCTGTTGACAGTGTTCTTTGCCTTACAGGAGCTTTGCAATTTTATGAGGTCCCTTTCTTCGATTCTTGTTCTTAGAGGATAAGCCATTGGTGCTCTTCTGTTCAGGAAATTTTTCCCTGTGCTGACATATTCAAGGCTCTTCCCCACTTTCTCCTCTATAAGCTTCAATGTATCTGGATTCATGTGAAGGTCCTTGATCCACTTAGACTTGAGCTTTGTACAAGGAGATCAGAATAGGTTGATTTGCATTTTTTGCATGCAGATCTCCAGTTGACCCAGCACCATTGGTTAAAAATGCTGTCATTTTTCCACCGGATGTTTTTTAAGCTCCTTTGTCTAAGATCAAGTGGCCATAAGTGTGTGGGTTCATTTCTGGATCTTCAGTTTTGTTCCTTATTATACCTTCCTGTCTCTGTATCAATACCATGCAATTTTTGTCATTATTGCTTTGTAATACAGCTTGATGTCAGGGATGGTTATTCCCCCTGAAATTCTTTTATTGTTGAAAATAGTTTTCACTCTCCTGGGCTTTTTGTTATTCTTAATGAATTTGCTAATTGCTCTTTCTAACTCTATGAAGAATTGAGTTGGTGTTTTGGTGGGGATTGCACTGACTCTGTAGATCTCTTTCAGTAAGATGGCTAGTCTTACTATATTAATCCTGCCAATTCATGAGCACGTGAGATCTTTCCATCTTTGAGTTCCTTCTCCAGAGACTCCAAGTTCTTATCACACAGATCTTTCACTTGCTTGGTTAGAGTCACACCAAGGTATTTTATGTTATTTGTGACTATTGTGAAGGGTGTCACTTCCCTAATTCCCTTTTTTCAATTGCACATTTTCTTTATTCACATTTCAAGTTTTATCCCCTTTCCATTTCTTATCATCACTGCCCAGCTTGTGTGCAGGATTATGTGCCACATGGCCAGACCTTCTAAAGGAAATCTACAGAAACGCTGGCTTCATTTTTCAAGAAATGGAAATAACTGTGCTAGGTTAAGTCAAAAGTATAGAAGACAGGGGACACGAGAAAATCTATGTATGCGATTTTATCCCACCCAAAGCTTTAATGTATTTGAAAAGTAGAATTCATGAACTAAAAACTATTGTCCTTCTAGAGTCCTGTCAAGTTTAATAGAAGTGGGTTCAACCTGATTACAACACTGACACCAGTATCACTGATCTGATATTTACAAAAAAGTAATATTTTTCAATAAATTAATGTCAATGCAACACCCAAGTCAGTTATAATACTAGCTGTTTGGTGAACAAGGTCCTAACATCAGACCAAGTCTATAAAGTCCAAATGGATATTTTCCAAACTTCACACATTGAAGATGTGAAACCCAAACCTGTTTCTCTTTGTGTGTGGGTTTGCAATCATACTGAGCATCAAGATTTCAAAAAAACTTCTTGTTGCTTCAAAGTCTTTTAACTTTCTTTATCAATGGAGCTATAGCCAACTTCATCTTCACTCTTAATGCCCATTAACTTCCTAAATTTGACATTTTGGTCCTTGTTTCCAAAATTCATTTTTTTAAGATTTCAGCAGACTGAGATTTGTTGCCTTCTTTCTTGCCTTGCCAGAGCATTTTCCTCTCTTTCTCTTGCTCAGCAAATTTCACTGGATTCACAGCTGCTGGGTTATAGTAACTGGGCTCTGCTGCTATACCTGTCTCTGCCAAGGCTTTAGCTTCCAGGGCCACTATTTGGGCAGCCATAGCTATCTGAGGAGTAACCTGGGTAACCTGGGTTCCTGATTTCAACACTGCCTCCAGTTGCTGCAGCCACTGCAGCCATTTCTTGTTGTTTCTGATTTTGACCATTTCATTTTTTGTTCTTATAGTTTCTTTGTCCTTTTTCATCTAGCTAATCTTCATGGGTAAATTGCTGTGTTTCTGCCTCCGAAGGGAGTTGGACTAGGTATCTGGCTTAGGCTTCTGCTAAATCTTCTTGGTTTTTTTTTATCCTCTTCTATCTTGACTTCAACTGCATATTCTGCTCCTGGTTCTAGTCCTATGCCTGTGTATGGATCTTAATCAGGAGAATGTTCTGATCCTTCTTTTTCTATATCTGCTTCTAGATGGTGACATCTTCCTGCCTCTGCTTCTGGGTTGGGATTGATTTTCCAATCCCTACTTCTTGAGCAAGACTTCTTCCTTTCCCTGTTCTACTGCTATAGAGTCTTTAACATGATCTAACTTCTGCCCCATGATGACTTCCTTTCTTTGTGTTTGTGTCTGTCCTCACCATTCCCAGATGAATTTAATCATTCTCTTCCTTTGTCAGTAGAGTGTTCTTTGTCATTGTGCTCCTCAGACTTGTGTCTCTTAGAGGCCTTATCTTTGGATTCTTGACTCTGCTTCTGCTCAGGCTCCTGTGCTTGCTTCCATCATTAACTAATTTTTGTTTTCTTTCTCTTGACCTTGACCTCAACTTTGAAAAATGATGTTTTGAGGCTACTGAAAAAATAGATATATTTGACTACTCTTTTTTTCTTTTCTCTATCTGGTGATGTCTTTTCTGGGCCTAATCTCATTCTGTATCAATAGCCACCATTGCTTTTGAGTCCCAGCTGCTAAATTGGTGCTTCTGCTTACCCACACTCAACAGTACTCCCTAATTTCTTTCTCAGCCCGTTTGTCCTTTGAGTAGAGGAAGGTTATTGATTTGGTTGAGTTTATTGTATATCCAGCCATCTTGATGAAGTTCATTATCAGGTTTAGGAGTTCACTGGTGGAATTTTAAGTAGACTATCATATCGTCTGCTAATAGTGATATTTTGACTTCTTCCTTTCCAATTTTTATCCGTTTGACTTCCTTGTTGTCTAATTGCTCTGGCTAGGACTTCAAGTACTATATTGAATAGGTAGGAGGAGAGTAGGCAGCCTTGTCAACTCCCTGATTTTAGTGGGATTGCTTCTAGTTTCTCTCCATTTAGTTTGATGTTGGCTACTGGTTTCCTGTATATTCCCTTCACTATGTTTAGGTAAGGGACTTGAATTCCTGCTGTTTCCAAGACTTTTACCCTGAAGGAGTGTTGGATTTTGTCAAATGCTTTCTCAGTATGTAATGAGATGATTGTGTGGTTTTTTTCTGTGGGTTTGGTGCAGAATTTTATCAGACCTTCAATGAAGACCTAATTCCAATACTCTTCAAATTATTCCACAAAATAGAAACAGAAGGAATGCTACCCAATTTGTTCTATGAAGCCACAATTATGCTTATACCTAAATCACACAAAGGCCCAACATAGAAAGAGAACTTCAGAGCAATTTCCTTTATGAATATTGATGCAAAATTCTTGCAAAAAAATCCAAGAACACATCAAAATGATCATTCACCATGATCCAGTAGTCTTCATCCCAGGAATGCACGATGGTTCCATATATGGAAATCCATTTATATAATCCACCATATAAACAAACTCAAGGAAAAAAAACACACAATCATCTCATTAGATACTGAAAAGCATTTGACAAAATCCAACACTCCTTCATTATAAAAGTCTTGGAAACCTCAGGTATTCAATCCCATACCTAAACATTTGAAGTGAGAAAACACATTCCAAATTCAGATCTTTGGAGGTGGTGATATTTAATTAAATATAGGCTAAGCCTTCTATGGATAAAACATCTTGTTCTCCAGGGTAAAAGAGAGGAGAGCAAGATAAAATTTGCTGCATTGAAGATAACAAACAATAACAATTATAAAGTCACTGAAGACAATGAAGGATTAATTTCCTCAGTCAGAGGTAGAAAGCCAATACTTCAAGGGGTATGGAGAGGGGTGCATCTTATAAGGAGGGTGGAAAGTCTATTACTTTGGGTGATATAAGCCCTTGAGAATCTGAAAGTTCAAAGTTCCCAGCCTCATGGTGTCCTGCCACACAGCTCCGTCCCAGGTTACAGGATCCCATCCTTTTTTTTCTTTCCATTTTTTTAATTCGATATATTTTTTATTTACATTTCCAATTGTTTCTGCTTTTCTAGCCTTCCCACTCCCCAAAAGTCCCATAAGCCCCCTTCTCTCCCCCTGTCCTCCCACCCAACCCTTCCCACTTCCCCATTCTGGTTTTGCCCTACACTGCTTCACTGAGTCTTTCCAGAACAAGGGGTCACTCCTCCGTTCTTCTTGTGCCTCATTTGATGTTTGGATTATGTTTTGGGTATTCCAGTTTTCTGGGTTAATATCCACTTATTAGTGAGTGCATAACATGATTCACCTTTTGAGTCTGGGTTACCTCACTTAGTATGATCTTCTCCAGCTCCATCCATTTGCCTACAAATTTCATGAATTCATTGTTTCATTGTGGCAGAGTAGTACTCCATTGTGTATATATACCACATTTTTTGCATCCACTCTTCTGTTGAGGGATACCTGGGTTGTTTCCAGCTTCTGGCAATTATAAATAGGGCTACTATGAACATAGTGGAATATGGATCCTTATTACATGCTGGGGAATCTTCTGGGTATATGCCCAGGAGTGGTATAGCTGGATCTTCTGGAAGTGAGGTGCCCAGTTTTCAGAGGAACCACCAGACTGATTTCCAGAGTGGTTGTACCAATTTGCAACCCCACCGGCAGTGGGGGAGTGTTCCTCTTTCTCCACATCCTTTCCAACCCCTGATGTCTCCTGAATTTTTAATCTTAGCCATTCTGACTGGTTTAAGGTGAAAACTCAGGGTTGTTTTGATTTGATTTCCCTAATGACTAATGAAGTTGAGCATTTTTTAAGATCTTTCTCTGCCATCTGAAGTTCTTCAGGTGAGAATTCCTTGTTTAACTCTGTACCCCATTTTTAATAGGGTTGTTTGGTTTTCTGGAGTCTAACTTCTTGAGTTCTTTATATATATTGGATATTAGCCCTCTATCTGATGTAGGATTGGTGAAGATCTTTTCCCAATTTGTTGGTTGCCGATTTGTCCTTTTGATGGTGTCCTTTGCCTTACAGAAACTTGGCAATGTTATGAGGTCCCATTTGTCAATTGATCTTAGAGCATACGCTATTGGTGTTGGCCACTTGATCCTCGACAAAAGGGCAGAAAATATCCAATGGAAAAAAGATAGCCTTTTCAACAATGGTGCTGGTTCACTATAGGTCAGCATGCAGAAGAATGCGAATTGATCCATCCTTGTCTCCTTGTACTAAGCTCAACTCCAAATGGATCATGGACCTCCACATAAAGCCAGACACTCTGAAGCTAATAGAAAAGAAACTGGGGAAGACTCTTGAGGACATCGGTACAGGGGGAAAGTTCCTGAACAGAACACCAATAGCTTATGCTCTAAGAGCAAGAATTGACAAACGGGACTTCATAAAATTACAAAGTTTCTGTAAGGCAAAGGACACCATCAAAAGGGCAAATCAGCAACCAACAAATTGGGAAAAGATCTTCACCAACCCTACATCAGATAGAGGGCTAATATCCAATATATACCAAAAACTCTACTAGTTAGACCCCAGAAAACCAAATAACCCTATTAAAAAAAATGGAGTACATAGTGAAACAAAGAATTTTCACCTGAAGAATTTCGGATGGTGGAGAAGCATCTTAAAAATGCTCAACTTCATTAGTCATTAGGGAAATGCAAATCAAAACAACTCTGAGATTTCACCTCACACCAGTCAGAATAGCTAAGGTTAAAAACTCAGGAGACAGCAGGTGTTGGCAAGGATGTGGAGAAAGAGGAACACTCCTCCACTGCTGGTGGGATTGCAAGCTAGTACAACCACTATGGAAATCAGTCTGGTGGTTACTCAGAATACTGGACATGACACTTCTGGAGGACCCTGCTATACCTCTCCTGGGCATATACCCAAAGGATTCCCAGGCATGCAATAAGGACACATGCTCCATTACGTTCATAGCAGCCTTATTTATAATAGCCAAAAGCAGGAAAGAACCCAGATGTCCATCAGTGGAGGAATGGATACAGAAAATGTGGTATATTTACACAATGGAATACTACTCAGCAATTAAAAACAATGAATTCATGAAATTTTTAGGCAAATGGTTGGAAATGGAAAATATCATCCTAAGTGAGGTAACCCAATCACAAAAGAATATACATGGAATGCAATCCCTGATAAGTGGATATTAATTAGCCCAGAAGCTCTGAGTACCCAAGGCACAAGAAGCATAACAAATGACTCCCATGAAGAAGTAAGGAGAGGGTCCTGATCCTGGAAAGGCTTGATCTAGCATTGTAGGGGAGTACCAGGAGAGAGAAAAAGGAGGGAGGTAATTGGGAGAATGGGTGGAGAAAAGAAGGCTTATGGGACATATGGGGAGGGGGGAACTGGAAAAGGGGAAATCATTTGGAATGTAAAGAAAGAATATAGAAAAATATGTATAAATATATATTTTATATATATACACACACACATATATATATATATATATATATATATATATATATATAAGAACTGGGAAAGGGGAAATCATTTGGAATGTAAACAAAGAATATAGAAAAGATATATATATATATAAAAGAAATGTTCAACATCATTAGTCATTAGGGAAATGCAAATTGAAACAATCCTGAGATTTCACCTCACACCAGTCAGAATGGCTAAGGTTAAAAACTCAGGAGACAGCGGGTGTTGATGAGGATGTGGAGAAAGAGGAACACTCCTCCACTGCTGGTGGGATTGCAAGCTGGTACAACCACTATGGAAATCAGTCTGGCGGTTCCTCAGAAAACTGGACATGACATTCCAGAGGACCCTGCCATACTACTCTTGGGCATATACCCAGAGGATTACCCTGGCATGCAACAAAGACACATGCTCCACTATGTTCATAGCAGCCTTATTTATAATAGCCAGAAACTGGAAAGAACCCAGATGTCCCTCAGTGGAGGAACGGATTCAGAAAATGTGGTATATTTACACAACGGAATACTACTCAGCAATTAAAAACAATGATTTCATTAAATTTTTAGGCAAATGGTTGGAACTGGTAAATATCACCCTAAGTGAGGTAACCCAGTCTCAAAAGAACACTCATGGTATGCACTCACTGATAAGTGGATATTAGACCAGAAGCTTGGAATACCCAAGACACAATGCACATATCAAATGATGCCCAAGTAGAAGGAAGAAGTGGCCCCCAGTCCTGGAAAAGCTCAGTACAACAGTGTCAGGGAATACCAGAACATGGAAGTGGGAAGGGGTGGATTTGGTAACAGGGGTAGGGAAGAGGGCTTATGGGACTCTCAGGAAGGGTGGCATCCAGGAAAGGAAAACTCACTTGAAATGTAAATAAAGAATATATCGAATAAAAATAAACAGGAGACAGCAGGTGTTGGCAAGGATGTAGAGAAAGAGGAACAGTCCTCCACTGCTGGTGGGATTGCAAGCTGGTACAACCACTCTGGAAATCAGTCTGGTGGTTCCTAAGAAAACTGGGCATGACACTTCTGGAGGACCCTGTTATACCTCTCCTGGGCATTTACCCAGAGGATTCCCTGGCATGCAATAAGGACACATGCTCCATTATGTTCATAGCGGCCTTATTTATAATAGCCAGAAGCTGGAAAGAACCCAGATGTCCCTCAGTGGAGGAATGGATACAGAAAATGTGGTATATTTACACAATGGAATACTACTCAGCAATTAAAAACAATGAATTCATTAAATTTTTAGGCAAATAGTTGGAACTGGAAAATATCATCCTAAGTGAGGTAACCCAATCACAAAATAATACACATAGAATGTAGTCACTGATAAGTGGATGTTAATTAGCCCAGAAACTTTGAGTACTCAAGACACAATTAACATATCAAATGATTCCCAAGACGGAAGGAGAGTGCCCTCTTCCTGGAAAGGCTTTATGCAACAATGTAGGGGATTGCCAGGATAGAGAAGTGGGAGGGGAATGGGCAGAGGAAAGAAGGCTTATGGTACTTATGGGGAGCAGGAAATCAAGAAAGGGGAAATCATTTGGAATTTAAACAAAGAATATAGAAAATTGAAAAAAAAGGAAAAGAAAAAAAGAAAACGGAAAAAAAAGATGCTACAATGAAAGAAAAAGTACTTTGTCCTTGAGACTTGTTTCAATGATAAAGACTGAAATATGCAGCACTCTGTCCATTGCTCCATAACAGACCTACCTCTTCCTGACCATTGCTTTCCCATGGCTACAGTTATCTCATGGTGAACCATGATCAAAGCTGCTGTTATTAATTGGGCATTTAGAGATGTCAACAGAGCTGTCCCTCAGGTTCTCACAGCATTTCCGCCATGAGCCTATTCCTCCCTGCTCAGTGTGACTTCCACAAATAGACTTCTCATGAGGCTTTCAGTAACTTTCACATACTCTCTATAAGATCTCTTCCTGCAGGAACTGTGAGGACAAAGCACAATGATCAGTGGCCTTTGAGAGTTTGATGTTTTCCCATATTACTCTGTTCATTAGGACATGTGGACAGCCCAAATTGGGAATTTTATTGATGACAGTCATATGCTCGATATTCTAGATAATAAATGAATAAAACAGGCAGTTAGGTTAATGCATTCATTAGAATATGTGTACTTCTTTGAGAGTATGAGGTGATATTGACCACAACTGTTTCTTAAATCCTCTGTCACGGGTTATCATAAAAGATTTTTCCTCTGTTAGCTGTGAATATTTAAGAGGCAAAAAGAAGAATTACACACTGGTTCAGTGTTGTTACCAGTGTTGCCATTGTGGAAGATGTCTCTGTCTTTTCTTTTTATTAATTGACTGTTTATATCTTTTAAAACATTTGACTCTTAGTCTACATGTATTCCATTATTCTTACATTTATGAATATATCTATACAAAATATACATCATAAATTCAGCTCTTCCAATTGGTGCCACTAATTGATATGTGTAGCAATTCTACTGAATTTGGTATGCATTTAAGTATTTCTTGCCTCTTCCTCTTGGTGTATGTAGAGAGAATTTTTATCAATAACAGTTTTTATAGGTGACAATAAAAACCAATCCAAAGGGAAATCCACACAGGTAAAAGAACTCATATTGAGTTTCCTGTTTGGATGTTTGGGTTAAGTTCTAAATATGCCATATGTAGATATAATCCAACGTGACAAATTGATTTTAGATTTGGTGTCTGTCAGAAGACAAGAGCATTAGTAGTAACAATCTGAATAGTGACCGAAGATTTTGATGAGAATGAGTTGAAGTGTTTTAATGGAAAACTGGTTTGTGTGATCAAAAATACTTTTGGGCATATCGGAAACTGAGGAAGTTTGGGATAGGAGAGTGATTAAATATCTAAAATGGCTATATTGATGTAGTGTGATTTACACTAAAACTTAGCCTGAATCTTAAAAGATGATTCCTACATGAGGAAAACTATGAGAGCCCTCAAAATTTGAACAAGAGAAAAATGCTTGTTTAAAGTACAGTTTCAGCATGCTCTACCAGGATCTGAGGCTTTGAGTTTCTGTTTAAATAAAAAGTGAAGTTGAATTCACCTGCAGTTCTATAATTCTATTTATCTTGGGTTCTCCATTCTCATCATCTCAAGGATTAAATGTTCCTCAGCAAATAGCTCTATTCAGATTTCTGTGCTGGAAGCTTCAGTATCTGAAGTGAACATGGTTGAAATTTTATGAGCCTTTCATATCTGAGTAGTCATATATTGAGTCAAAAGTAAATATAGGGACTTCATTGTATATTTTAATTCCCCTAAATTCAGGGGGATAAAATGTGTATTACGTCATGGAAAATATTTTCGTGTGTAAATTTCTATGTTCAGATTTTATAATCTGATGCATATTTTTCTGTGCAATAGGAGATTGCAGTATTTTAGAACTCAAATGAAATTTTTACTATACTATATTAGTTGATATTTCAAAAGACATATCACCTACAAATTATTTGATAATCTTATATCTGTAATGGAACCTGCTGTTGTATCATTGTAATTAACAACATAGTAGCAGGCAGCATTCTTTGATTTGATTTTTTGGGTTTTTTGTTTGTTTGTTTTGTTTTTTTGAGGCAGGGTTTCTCTGTATAGCCCTGGCTGTCCTGGAACTCACTCTGTAGACCTGGCTGGCCTCGAACTCAGAAATCCACCTGCCTCTGCCTCCCAGAGTGCTAGGATTACAGGCATATGCCACCACCGCCCGGCTAGCAGGCAGCATCTTATGCACACATTTTCATAATCTGTGACTAATTAATGTGGTTGTAAAATCACGGTAGACATTTTCTGTCTTTTTGAATTGTTTTTTAGATTGACATAATTTTATAATTTTAGATTTTATATATGTATATGAATATTTATGTATGCTTGTAATACATTGGAAAAATAGAAAGGTTGTTATTAAATAGAAAGAAATATACTTTTATCTTTTTTATAGGATATTTTCTTTATTTACATTTCAAATATTATCCCCTTTCCAAGTCCAACCCACAAAACTCCTATCCCATCGCCCCTCTTCCTGCTTCTATGAGTGTGTTCCTCCACCCACCCAACCACTCCCACTTCCCCCGCCTTGCCATTCCCCTACATTGGGGCATCAAACCTTCACAAAACCAAAGGCCCCTCCTCCCATTGATGTCCAACAAGTCCATCCTCTGCTACAAATAAGGTGGAGCCATGGGTTACTACATATATACTCTTTGGTTGGTGGTTTAGTCCCTGCGAGCTCTGGGAGGGTTTGGTTGGTTGATATTATTGTTCCTACTATGGGGTTGCAAACACCTTCAGCTCCTACAGACCTTTCTCTACATCTTCCACTGGGGACCCTGTATTCAATCCAATGGTTGGCTGCAAGCCTCTGTATTTGTCAGATTCTGACAGAGGCTATCAAGAGACAGCTACATCAGGCTCCTGTCTGAAAGTACTTCTTGGAATTCATAATAGTGGCTGGGCTTGATAACTGTGTATGATGTAGATTCCCAGGTGGGGCAGTCTCTGGATGGCCTTTTCCGCAGTCTCTGCTCCACACTTTGTATCTCCTCCCGTGGGTATTTTATTCCCCCTTCTAAGAAGGACAGAAGTATCCATACTTTGGTCTTCCTTCTTCTTGAGCTTCATGTGGTCTATGAATTGTATCTTGGGTATTCCAAGCTTTGGGGCTAATATCCACTTATCAGTGAGTACATACCATGTGCATTGTTTGTGACTGGCTTACCTCACTCAGGATGATATTTTCTACTTCCGTCCATTTGCCTAAGAATTTCAGCAAGTCATTGTTTTAATAGCTGAGTAGTACTCCATTGCCTCAAAGTACAACACTTTCTGTAACATGGATTGTGTTTTAAATATAATCAGGAGATATAATTATATCCATAACATTTGTTCCACTACTGCACCAGAATAGCTTACAGGCCAGTCACTATTTTAGTTTGCAATGTTTGTAACTTTGAGATAGCCATGCTTACGTTTCTGTTCTGGTAGCATGCAGAGTACCTTGCATATCTTGAATGCTACTTAGGAGAGTGAAGCTTAATACATAATGTTTTACTTGTGTTTATATTGTAAATATACTTTTTTTTATAAGGCATTAGTAAGATTTTATATTTTTGGATTTTATATATGTATATGAATATGTAAGTTTGTAGTAGTGAAAAAATAGAAAGGTTGTTATTAAATAGAAAGAAAAATACACATGATAGAGGCGTCTATTTCTTTCAAATAATGGTGTTCTTTGATTTAAACTTTTGAATTTCATGATGTCTGATTTATGAATTTTTGTTTTTATTCTCTATACTTTTGGAGTACTTCTCAGGAAATACTATTCTGTATAATGAAGTCAAGTGAATTTTCTACTTCCAGGTAAAAAGTGACCTTCAGAATTCATAAGACAAAACTCGGTTCAATATAAAAAATGGAATGTTCTGAGATCCCTCAGCATCTCCTAAACTTTCTGCAGCCATTTACTTATGTTAATTGCTTTTAGAAAAGGACTTAGTCCCCTTGATTTTCAGTTTTTATGGGAATAGCCCTCTACTTTTTAAAGAGTTTCCACTGTACAGTCAACTTCAACAAGCACGCTGGAATTTAGTTCCATTAGGAAATTTTAGGATGTGGACATCAGTGGGCCTGCTCAGATATCCATCAGAAAGGGATAAAATCATTATGATTGTAAACAGTCTATTACAAATCCATTGCAATTAAATTTAATTACAGTCATGATAAGTATCCCAGGAAGTTTTATAAAGGAAAGCTGGCCAGGCAGCCTGAAGTCAGTGGCTTTTGGTGTGAGAGGAATAGATAGATCCAGGGAATGCATTTTTGAAGGAGTAACATTTTAAAGGAAACTTGTGTGAATCAGGGAAAGGAGACAGAAGAGTAAGTTCCAGGCAAAGAACATCAAAACCTCAGGTAGGAAAATGAATGTAGCCCATTGAAGTTAACTTGAAGAAGAAAGTCTGCCTGGCAATGCACCTGTGAAAAGCTGTAGGAGGGACACTGTCTCCTAATGTGATCCTGTTTGTCCCCTGAATGCACTTTGTGAAGCCACATTCAAGTTACACCCATTGTAGTAAAGAGTCATTGTTGGACCTAGCTGAGTGTGCTCAGCCTTCTTTGAAACGTCTGTAACTCAAACAAAGCTATAGCCAGGCAGAGCAACCCAAACCAAGATCAGTGCTCATGCCCCACTCTGTGTGGGGGTCATATTTATACTCTATCACAGGTCCTTTCACATATCTGCTATATCAAAACATCCGTCATCTGTGTTTGCTTCAGGTAAGCATTCTTTCCTGTGTCTGTTGCAGCAAAACATCTTTTCTCCTGTGTCTGCTTCAGGTAAACATTCTCCCGCATGTTTGCTTTAGCAAGACATCCTTTAATCTGTGTGCAGCAGCAAAACATCATTTGACATAGCTGAATGTCGACGAACTAGAAGTTTCCACTTTGGTGTATGTGGTCCACACATAGGTAAATGTGGGCACATTCTATGGATGATTGACAGACTGTGGTTGTTTAATATGGATGACTGACAGGCTTGAGCCTTGTCCTGTGAACAAATCACAGGCTGTGGCCTTCTCCTCTGGAAGACAAACACAGCTGTAGCCTTGCCCTTGAAATCTGATCATCTGTAGGTGTGTCCTCTGGAGGATTGACACACTGAGGGCATTTCCTATAGATGATTAATAGCCTGTGTTCCACTACCATGTATGAGTGACAGATTGTGGGTGTTTACTATGGGTGATTGACAGGGTATGGGTGTTTCCTTCCTATAGGTAATAGAATGAGGTTGTTTTCTGAGCTTGATACTTTTTAGATATTTCCTATAGATGACTGACTGAATGAATGAATTTTGTCTCCAAGATAGGCCTGCTCTTGGTCTTTTCTTTGGATCATTGCCTGTCTGTGTGAGTTTTCTCTTGACAACTGACAGACTGAGCCAGATTCCTACACATTATTGATAGGCTGAGGTCATTTCCTATACATACATGACAAGTTCTTAGCTCTTCCTAGGAATGACTGACAAGCAATGTCTTTGTCCTGGGAATGACAGACTGTTCCCTGACTGAAAGGTTGTTGGTGTCCCTGTGGATGATTGATAGGCTATATGTTTTTTATTTGTTATTCCATTTTTTGTAATTGCCCTTTTTTCTTTTTTCTTGGATATTTTCTTATTTACACATCAGATGTTTTCACCTTTCCAGTTCTCCCCTAAGGAAACCTCCTATCCCATCCCCTCCTGCTGATTCTATGACAGTGCTCCCCCATCCACCCACACACTCCCTTCTTCCTGCCCTGGTATTCCCCTACAGGGAGATAAGAAAGGAACAATTTGCATTCTTCTACATGTTGACTAACAGTTGAATGACCACAATTTGTTGAAAATGCTACCTTCTTTCTACTGGTTGGTTTTAGCTCCTTTATGAAAAATCAAGTGACCATGGTTGTGTGGGTTCATTTCTGGATCTTCCTGCCTAACACTGTACCAATGCCATGCAGTTTTTATCACTATTGCTCTGCCCTAGAGCTTGAAGTCAGGAATGATGACTCCCCCAGAATTTCTTTTATTGTTGAAAATTGTTTTCACTATCCTCGATTTTTTCTTAATTCAAATGATTTTGAGAATTGTTCATTCTAAGACTATGAAAAATTGAGTGGAAATTTTGATGGGGATTGCGTTGAATCTGGAGACTGCTTTTGGCAGAGTGGTCATTTTTACTATAATAATCCTGCCAATACACAAGCCTAGGAGAACTTCCTCATTCTGAGGGCTTCTTCGATTTCTTTCGACAAAAACTTAAAGTTTGTGTCATACTGATCTTTCACTTATTAGGTTTGAGTCACAGAAAGGTATTTTATATATTTCACTTAATGGGTTAGAGTCAAAAAAGATATTTTATATTGTTTGTGACTATTGTGAAGGGTGGTATTTTCCTAATTTCTTTCTCAGCCTGTTTATCCTTTGAGTATAGGAAGGCTACTGATTTGTTTGAGTTTATTGTATATCCAGCTACTTTGTTGAAGTTGTCAGCTGTAGAAGTTCTCTGGTGAAATTTTTGGGGCCACTTAAGTATACTATCATATCTGCAATTAGTGATATTTTGAATGTATCCTTTTGACTTCCTTTTGTGGTGTAATTGATCTAGCTAGACCTTCAAGTACTATATTGAGTAGATAGGGAGAGAGTGGGCAGCCTTGTCTAGTCCCTGATGTTAGTGGGATTGCTTCAAGTTTCTCTTCATTTAGTTTGATGTTGGCTACTGATTTGGTGTATGTATGTTGCTTTCACTAAGTTTCGGTATGGGCTTTACATTTCTGATCTCTCCAAGACATTTTATTTTTAAATTTATTGATATATTTATTTACATTTCAAATGATTTCCCCTTTTCTGGACCCCCACTCCCGGAAAGTCCCATCAGTCCCTTTCCCTCCCCCTGTTTTCCCACCCAACCCTTCCCACTTCCCTGTTCTGATTTTGCTCTATACTGCTTAACTGAGTCTTTCAGAATAAGGGGCCACTCCTCTTTTCTTCTTGTACCTCATTTGATGTGTGGATTATGTTTTGGGTATTCCAGTTTTCTAGGTTAATATCCACTTATTAGTGAGTGCATACCATGATTTATCTTTTGAGTCTGGGTTACCTCACTTAGTATGATATTCTCCAGCTCCATCCATTTGCCTAAGAATTTTATGAATTCGTTGTTTCTGATGGCTGAATAGTAATCCATTGTGTATATATACCACATTTTGTGCATCCACTCTTCTTTTGAGGGATACCTGGGTTCTTTCCAAATTCTGGCAATTATAAATAGGGCTGCTATGAACATAGTGGAACATGTATCCTTATTACACATGCTGGGGAATCTTTTGGGTATATGCCCAGGAGTGGTATAGCAGGATCTTCTGGAAGTGAGGTGCTCAGTTTTCGGAGGAACCACTAGACTGATTTCCAGAGTGGTTGTACCATATTGGTACAGTGACAGGCAGGCAGATCAATGGAACAGGATTGAAGATCCAGAAATGAACCCACACACCTATGGCCACTGGATCCTCGAAAAAGGGGCTGAAAACATCCAATGGAAAAAAGATAGCCTTTTCAACAAATGGTGCTGGTTCAACTGGAGGTCAGCATGCAGAAGAATTCGAATTGATCCATTCTTATCTCCTTGTATTAAGCTCAAATCCAAATGGATAAAGGACCTCCACATAAAGCCAGACACCCTGAAGCTAATAGAAAAGAAACTGGGGAAGACCCTTGAGGACATCGGTACAGGGAGAAAGTTTCTGAACAGAATACCAATAGCATATGCTCTAAGATCAAGAATTGACAAATGGGACCTCATAAAATTACAAAGATTCTGTACTGCATAGGACACCATCAAGAGAACAAATCGGCAACCAACAAATTGGGAAAAGATCTTCACCAATCCTACATCAGATAGAGGGCTAATATCGAATATATATAAAGAACTTAAGAAGTTAGACTCCAGAAAACCAAACAACTGTATTAAAAAATGGGGTACAGAGTTAAACAAAGAATTCTCACCTGAAGAAGTTAGGATGGCAGAGAAACACCTTAAAAAATGCTCAACTTTATTAGTCATTAGGGAAATGCAAATCAAAACAACCCTGAGACTTCACCTTACACCAATCAGAATGACTAAGATTAAAAATTCAGGAGACAGCAGGTGTTGGCGAGGATGTGGAGAAACAGGAACACTTCTCCAAGATTTTCAACATGAAGGGATGCTACATGTTGTCAAATGCTTTTGCAGCATCTAATGAAATGATCATGTGCTTCTTTTCTTTGAGTTTATGTAGTGGATTACATTGATGGACTTCAGTATATTGAACCATCCCTGCATCCCTGGGATGAAGCCTGCTTGATCACGATGATCATTTGGAAGTGTTCTTGGATTCAGTTTTTGACAATTTTATTGAGTATTTTTGCATCGATATTCACAAGGGAAATTGGTCTGACATTCTCTTTGTTGGCTCTTTGTGCAGTTTTGGTATCAGCTTAACTGTTGATTCATAGAATGAATTGGGTAGTGTTCCTTCTGTTTCTATTTTGTGGAATAATTTGAAGAGTATTGGTATTAGGTCGTCTTTGAAGTTCTGATAGAATTCTGCACTAAACCCATTTGATCCTGGGCATTTTTGGTTGGGAGACTTTTAACAACTGCTTCTATTCATATAAAGGTTATGGGAGAGTTTGGATGTTTTATCTGATTCTGATTTAACTTTGGTATTTAGTATTTGTCTAGAAAATTTCTACTTCAACTTGCTTTTCCAGTTTAGCTGAATATAGACTTTTGAAGTAGGATTTGATGATTTTTTTAAAAATTTTCTTTAGTTTCTGTATCTCCCTTTTCATTTCTGATTTTGTTAATTTGGATTCTGCCTCTGCGCACTTTGGTTACTCTGGCTAAGGGTTTGTCTGTCTAGTTGATTTTCTCAAAGAACCAGCGCCTAGATTTGTTTATTATTTCCTATACTTCTTTTTGTTTCTACTTGGTTGATTTCTGCCCTGAGTTTGATTATTTCCTGTCATCTTCTCCTCTTGAGTGTATTTGCTTCTTTTTGTTCTAAAGTTTTGAGGTCTGTTGTCAATGTGCTAGTGTATGCTCTCTCCAGTTTCTTTTTTTTTTATTCGATATATTCTATACTTACATTTCATTTACATTCTTTATTTACACTGGAAAAGCTCAGTGCAGCAGTGTAGGGGAATACCAGGACAGGGAAGTGGGAAGGGGTGGATTGGGGAACAGGGGGAGGGAAGAGGGCTTATGGGACTTTTGGGGAGGGGGGATCCAGGAAAGGGAAAATCTCTCCAGTTTCTTTTTGGAGGCACTCAGAGCTATGAGCTCTCTTCTTAGTACTTTCATTGTGTCCCATAAGTTTGGGTATGTTGAGCCTTTCTTTTAATTCTCAAATGTCTTCAACTTCTCTGTTTCTTCCTTGACCAAGTTATCATTGTGTAGGGCGCTGTTCAGCTTCCATATGTCTGTGAGCTTTCTGTTCTATTTGCTTCTATTGAAGACCATCCTTTGTCCATGTTGGTCTGATTGTACACAAGGGTTTTACCAGCTTGCATTCCCACCAGCAGTGGAGCCAGCATCCGCTGTCTACTGATTTTTTTTTTTAATTTCTTTTAAAAATGTATTTCTATTTTTTTAATTCTGTATATTCTATTTACGTTTCAAATAATTTCTCCTTTTCTGACTCCCCACTCCCCGAAAGTCCCATAAGCCTTCTTCCCCTGTTCCCCCATCTACTCCTTCCCATTTCCCTGTTCTGGTATTCCCCTATACTGCTGCACTGAGTCTTTCCAGAACCAGAGGCCACTCCGCCATTTTTCTTGGACATCATATAATATGTGGATTATGTCTTGGGTATTCAAAGGTTCTAGGCTAATATCTACTTATCAGTGAGTGCATACCATGATTGATCTTTTGAGACTGGGTTACCTCACTTAGTATGATGTTCTCCAGCTCCATCCATTTGTCTAAGAATTTCATGAATTCATTGTTTCTAATGGCTGAATAGTACTCCATTGTATATATATACCACATTTTTTTTCGTATCCATTTCTCTGTTCAGAGTCACCTGGGTTCTTTTCAGCTTCTGGCTACTACAAATAGGGCTGCTATGAACATAGTGGAGCATGGGTCCTTATTGCATGCTGGGGAATCCTCTGGGTATATGCCCAGGAGTGGTATAGCAGTATCTTAGTCAGGGTTTCTATTCCTGCACAAACATCATGACCAAGAAGCAACTTGGAGGAAAGGGTTTACTG
The DNA here is from genome assembly GCF_947179515.1 of Apodemus sylvaticus. Lineage (NCBI taxonomy): Eukaryota > Metazoa > Chordata > Mammalia > Rodentia > Muridae > Apodemus > Apodemus sylvaticus. The sequence continues at coordinate 186,297,993 of NC_067472.1, forward strand.
AGCTTACACTTCCACATTGAAGTTCATCACTAAAGGAAGTCAGGACTGGAACTCACGCAGGTCAGGAAGCTCCTTTCTTTGTGATAACTCCAGCCTGTGTTAAGTAGACACACAAAACTAGCCAGTACAATTGACCCCTTGTCAACTTGACACACAAACACATCACTATTGAGCCTCAACCCTTACTTTTTTATTCATCCCCAAGATCTAAATTACATTAAAAGTCCCACAGTCTTTACACATTAAAAGTTCAATCACCTTAAAATGTCCAATATCTTTAAAATTCAAAGTCTTTTAAAATTCAGTCTTTTAACTGTGGGCTCCACTAAAATACTTTCTTCCTTCGAGAGGGAAACACATCAGGGCACAATCACAACCAAAAGCAAAACTCAAACTCCAATGATTCAAGGTCTGGGATCCAACTCACAATCTTCCGTGCTCCTCCAAGGGCGTGGGTCACTTCTCCAGCTCTGCCCATTGTAGCACACAGCTTGTCTTCTAGGCTCCAGCTGCCTATACTCCACTGCTGCTGCTGTTCTTGGTGGTCATCTCATGGCACTGGCATCTCCAAAACACTGCTGACTTCTACTGTAATTAGGCCTCAACAATAGCCTCTCATAGGCTCTCTTCATGGTGACAAGACTCTGCTCCTATGCATGACCCCTTCAAGTCCTGGGCCATCAATTGCAACTGAGGCTGCACCTTCACCAATGGCCTTCTGTGACCTCTTACTGTGCCAAGAGCCTCAGCTGCTCTTCATGATCCCTTCATGCCTTCAAAACCAGTACCATCTGGGTGACTCTTACACAGTACCAAGTCCAGCCACAGCACAAAATACAACTGTGGCTATCTCTGGAACACACTCTCTGTGCTCTCAGAAAACATTTTCAAGAAGATTTCATCTCAGTGATGCTGGTCTCTTCTTAATCACCGCTAATCTCTTAGCCCCAGCTAACCAGCATCTATAGTCCCAATAACACAAAGGTTTGCTTTAGTGGTTCTGGTATCTTGTTACTCACAGCTGATTCGTCAGCCCCAGCTAACCAAAACCACAGAATCTTCACAATCAAAACATGGCCACTATAAGAGTCTTTAATCTTCCCTCCAAAATTTCACAAGCCAGGCCTCCATCTTTTGCACTGTTCTTAACATTGTCTTCCAAGCTCCTTCAGAACTTTCCACTGAGCTCTAAATATTCTAATGGCTTTTCTAGCTCAAAGTTCCAAAGTCCTTCCACAGTCCTCCCCCAAACATGGTCAGGTTGTCACAGGAATACTCCACTATGCTGGTACCAATTTGTCTTAGTCAGGGTTTCTATTCCTGCACAAAGATCATGACCAAGAATCAAGTTGGGGAGGAAAGGGTTTATTGAGCTTACACATCCACGTTGAAGTTCATCACTAAAGGAAGTCAGGACTGGAACTCAAGCAGGTCAGGAAGCAGGAGCTGATGCAGAGGCCATGGAGGGATGTTTCTTACTGGCTTGCTTCCCCTGGCTTGCTCAGCCTGCTCTCTTATAGAACCCAAGAGCACCAATCCAAAGGTGGTACCACCCACAAGGGGCCCTCCCCACTTGATCACTAATTGAGAAAATGCCCCACAGCTGGATCTCATGGAGTCAGTTCTCCAACTGAAGCTCCTTTCTTTGTGATAACTCCAGTCTGTGTCAAGTTGACACATAAAACTAGCCAGTACAAGCAGGGTCCTCCAGAAATGTCATGTCCAGTTTTCTGAGAAACCGCCAGACTGATTTCCAAAGTCGTTGCACCATCTTGCAATCCCACCAGCAGTGGAGGAGTGTTCCTCTTTCTCCACATCCTTGCCAACACCTGCTGTCTCCTGTTATTTTGATGTTAGCCATTCTGACTGGTGTGAGGTGAAATCTCAGGGTTGCTTTGATTTGCATTTCCCTGATAACTATGGATGTTGAACATTTCTTTAGGTGCTTCTCAGCCCAGAAGCTCAGAATACCCAAGACATAATCACATATCAAATGATGCCCAGGAACGAAGCAAGGAGAGGCCGCTGGTCCTGCAAAGGCTCTATGCAGCAGTGTAGGGTAATACCAGGACAGGAAAGCAGGAGGGGGGTGATTGGAGAACAGGGGGAGGGGAGAGGGCTTATGAGACTTTCAGGGAGGTAGAAACAAGAAAATGTAAATAAAAAATCGAATATATACATAAAATATATCTAATAATATTTGTGATGTTAAAAGGTGCAGAAGAATGGATGCAAAAAATGTGGTATTTATACACAATGGAGTACTATTCAGCCATTAGAAACAATGAATTCATGAAATTCTTAGGCAAATGGATGGAGCTGGAGAACATCATACTAAGTGAGGTAACCCAGTCTCAAAAATCAGTCATGGTATGCACTCACTAATAAGTGGATATTAACCTAGAAAACTGGAATACCCAAAACATAATCCACACATCAAATGAGGTACAAGAAGAGAAGAGGAGTGGCCCCTGGTTCTGGAAAGACTCAGTGAAGCAGTATTCTGCAAAACCAGAATGGGGAAGTGGGAAGGGGTGGGTGGGAGGACAGGGGAAGAGAAGGGGGGTTAAGGGACTTTCAGGGAGTGGGGGGCTAGAAAAGGGGAAATCATTTGAAATGTAAATAAATTGTATCGAAGAAAAAAAAAGTGTTACTTAAAAAAAAAAAAAGAATGGAGGAGTGGCCCCTTGTTCTGGAAAGACTCAGTGAAGCAGTATAGGGCAAAACCAGAACAGGGAAGTGGGAAGGGGTGGGTGGGAGAACAGGGGGAGGGAAGGGGGCTTATTGGACTTTCAGGGAGTGGGGGGACAGAAAAGGGGAAATCATTTGAAATGTAAATAAAAAGTGTATCGAATGAAATAAATTAATTAATTGATTAAATTTAAAAAAATTAAAATGAAAAAGGTGATGTTAAAAGGTATTAAAAAGTAGTGATTGTTGCTTCTGTTATTTTTTATCTTATTTTTATGTTTGTGTGGCTATCTTCTTTTGGGTTTCCTTAAAGAAGATAACTTTCTTGCTTTTTTTTTCCTTAAAGAAGATAACTTAGCCTATACCCAGGATTTCTGGCTTTCTCTGGTGAGAAGTCTGGTGTAATTCTGATAGATCTGCCTTTTTATGTTACTTGACCTTTTCCCCTGTCTGCTTTTAATATTCTTTCTTTGTTTTGTGCACGTGGTGTTTTGACTATTATATGGCAGAAGGATTTTTTCTGGTCCAATCTATTTGGAGTTCTGTAGGATTCTTGTATGTTTATTGTGCCCTGGAATTTCTAGATGTTTCTCATTAGCAGCATTTTGCATTTTTTCATTTTCTTTGACTCTTGTTTCAGTATTTTCTATAGTATATTCTGCACCTGAGATTCTTTTTTTTAAGATTTATTATTACATGTAAGTACACTGTAGCTGTCTTTAGACACACCAGAAGAGGGCTTCTCATCTCATTACAGATGAATGTGAGCCACCATGTAGTTGCTGGGATTTGTACTCAGGACCTTCAGAAGAGAAGTCAATGCTCTTAACCACTGTTCCAGCTCACCATCCCTGAACTTGAGGTTCTTTCTTCTATCTCTGGTATTCTGCTGGGGATGGATGAACCCCTGAACTCTTTCCTCAGTTTTCTATCTCCAGGGTTCTCTCCTTTTGTGATTTCTTAATTTTTTCTATTTTCATTTTTAGATCCTGTATGGTTTTGCTCAATTTCTTTACCTGTTTGTTTTTTTCCTGTAGTTCTTTAAAAGATTCATGTGTTTCCTCTTTAAGAGCTTCTAGTTGTTTGCCTGCCTTCTCCTGTATTTCTTTAAGGGAGTTGTTTATGTCCTACTTAAAGTTCTCTATCATCATCATGAGATGTGATTTTACATCAGAGTCTTGCTTTTCTGGTATGTTGAAGTATCCAGGGCTCACTGTGGTGGGAGAGCTGGGTTCTGATGATGCCAAGTAGCCTTGGTTTCTGTGGCTTATGTTCTGTTCTTATGTTTGCCATCTCATTACGTCTGGTGTTGGCTGTTCTTGCTGTTTCACTGTGGCTTGTCCCTTTTGGGAGCCTGTGTGTCGGTGCTCCTGTGAGACCAGCTCTCTCTGGGAGGAATTTTGGTATGCGGCTTTATGGCCCTGGGTCATCTCTGGGGTGCAGACAGAATCCCAAAGCATCCTTTGCCCATGTGTGCCTTGGTGCCTTTGTCCTGAGGGTTCCTTGTGAGTCCCTCTGAGCAGAATCAGTGGTCTTACCTTTGCTCACGGGCATGTGTGCACTCCTTGGTGATCCCCAAAATCCTGGCAGTATTTGGGTTTTGGCTATGTGCATTTCTTCTGGATAATTCTCAGGTTGTGGGCAATTCCAATGGATTAGTGATAGCATGCAGCTTTTTTCTCCAAATGATTGCCATGCTGGGGGTATGCCATGTGCATGGCTGTCGCTATTTCCTATGGGTGATTGACGGGTTGTGGGCATTTCCTATGAATGACTGACAAGTTGTGGGTACTTTCTATGGATAGTTGACAATCTGTACTTGCTACCTATGTCTGACAGGTTGTGAAAATGTCCTAAAAAAATTGACACGATATGGGTATATCCTATTAATGACTGAAAGTCTGTGGGCATTTTCTGTAGATGATTAGCAAGCTATGGTTATATGTTGTGGGTAAATGACAGCTTTGGGCATTTCTTAGGCATGATTGATAGCCTGTAGACTTTTCCTATGGATGATTTGCACATGGTGGTCATTTTCTGTGGATGACTGACAAGCTGTGGACATATCCTGCGGATGACAGAAAGGCTGTGCATGTTGGCAATGCATATAGAAAAGTTGAAGATATGTAGTATGTATGTGTGACGGGCTTTGGATGTTTCCTGTGAATGATTGACAGGGCATAGGCATTTTCTATGGATGATTAACAGAGTGTGAGCTTGTCCTTTGGAGGAGTCACAGGGTTGGTGTGTGTTTCCTGTGGTTGATTGACAGGCTGTTGGCATTACCTATGAATGGTTGGCAGGGTCTCAGATATCCTATGAAAGATTGACCGGCTATGAGTGTTTCCATGGGATAATTGACAGGGTATAGGAGTTTCCAATGAATAATCGACAATCTTTGAGTGCTTTGTATGTAAGACTGATAGGTTATAGCCATATCCTGTGAATGATTAACAGACTATGGCCATATTTTATACATGACTGACATGTTGTGACTGCTTTCTGTGGCTGATTGACAGGCAGGGGGCATGGCTTGTGAATTAAGGACAAGCTGTGGGAGTTTCCTGTCGATGAGTTACAGGCTGTGATAATTTCTTCTGGTTGACTCCCAGGCTTTGTGAGTTGCCTGTAGATGATTGACAGGACTTGGGCATTCCTTATGGGTGATAGCCAGGTTGATGATTTTTCCTCTGGATAATTAACAGGCTGTGGGGGCTGTTGGACAGAGTTTTGGTAAGCTGTGTGTGTCTTGTGCAAGACTGTCAGGCTGTGGGTCAGGTTGGATGATTGACAAAATATAGACCAACAGATGCAATTCTACAGATCACTTGTATCTGTGCAAATTTTTAACAACAAATGGAAATCTATATTGCTAGTCATGAACACTTTGATTCTTTTCATTTCCACATTTCATTTTTTAATGCTCATGAGTAGTGTCTCTATATTTGCAGCCAGCAAAAGCACAGCATATCCGAAGGTAATAAGTAAAGCATCCATGGTAATCCAGGTGGTAAATGGTACCAAAGCAGGACCACATGCTTTGACATAAAAAGGTCAATGTTCACCTAAACTCACACCAAATTTGGGAAAATATCCCCATAAGGTGATAACCTATGCCATCGAAGATCTCATGCTTGATATTCAAAAGCTTTAGGCAAAATGAAACTAGGGTTCCAAAGAGTATGGTTCATTTCATGTAACATTTATATTTATAGAGTGTAAAGAAAACTAGACTGGCAGAATGGCTAAGATTAAAGACTCAGGATACAACAGGTGTTGGCGAGGATGTGGAGAAAGAGGAACACTTCTCCACTGCTGGTGGGGCTGCAAATTGGTACTACCACTCTGGAAATCAGTCTGGCAGTTCCTCAGAAAACTTGGCACCTCACTTCCGAAAGATCCTTCTATACAACTCCTGGGCATTTACCCAGCGATTTCCCAGCATGTAATATGGATATATGCTCCACTATGTTCATAGCAGCCCTATTTATAATAGCTAGAGGCTGGAAAGAACCCAGGTATCCCTCGACAGAAGAATGGATGCAAAAATGTGGTATATATACACAATGGAGTACTATTCAGCCATTTAAAACAAGGAATTCATGAAATTCTTAGGCAAGTGGATGGAGTTGGAGAACATCATGCTAAGTGAGGTAAACGAGTCTCAAAAGATCAATCATGGTATGCACTCACTAATAAGTGGATATTAGCCTGGAAAACTGGAATACACAAAACATAATCCACACATCAAATGAGGTACAAGAAGAACGGAGGAGTGGCCCCTGGTTCTAGAAAGAGTCCGTGTAGCACTATAAGGCAAAACCAGAACAGGGAAGTGAGAAGGGGTGGGTGGGAGAACAGGAGGAGGGAAGGGGGCTTATGTGGCTTTCGGGGAGTGGGGACCCAGAAAAGGGAAAATCATTTGAAAAGTAAATAAAAAATATATCGAATTAAAAAAAAGAAAACTAGACTGGGCAGAAGAACATAAATGTGTAAGAACAGAAAGAGCTGGAGAGAAGTAGAATATATATTCTACATAGTGGATATCTAAGTTATGTGTGGGGAAAAAATGGACTGACAGATAAAAATTACAGTTGGACAATTCACTGTTTTTAAAGAAAACATTCAATAAACAAAAGAATATCTTGGAACTATCCTTTACAGTCTATTCTTCTATTATTTCTATGAAACTCCAACATAAAAAATGATTAGCTGTTTAGAACTACAAAATGTTCCAGAATCATGTGGAAAACAGAAAATCTACTGTTGTGTCTTTGGTTCCCCTCTGTAACCTATCAGAGAATAATAGCAAATAAGAATGAGGGACTGGGGTGGCTGAGTGCAGATATGTGGATAATGGGATCCCCAAAGCATACTTGCCTGGAAGTCTGAGAATCAGTGTACTCCAAGAGAGTAAATCTATCACATCTAGGATTTGGGTGAGTGAACATTGACTGTTATTGAAGAAGAAGAAGAGGAAGAGGAAGAGGAAGAGGAAGAGGAAGAAGAAGAAGAAGAAGAAGAAGAAGAAGAAGAAGAAGAAGAAGAAGAAGAAGAAGAAGAAGAAGAAAGAAGAAGAGGAAGAGGAAGAGGAAGAGGAAGAGGAGGAGGAGGAGGAGGAGGAGGAGGAAGAGGAAGAGGAAGAGGAAGAGGAAGGACAATGAGGAGGAGGAGAAGAAGGAAAAGGAGGAAGAAGAGGAGGAGGAGGAGGAAGAGGAGGAGGAGGAGGAGGGATGGCAGTCCATATGGAGATAGGAATTTCACATGAAGAACAACAGAATCAGCTAACATGGACTCTTTGGGCTCTCAGAGCCTGAACCACCAACCAAAGAACATACACCGTCTGGCCCTAAGCCTCCATGCACATAGATAGCAGATGTGCAGCTTGGTCTTCATGTGGGCCCCAAAGAAGTAGAGGGGGGGCTATCTCAGAGGCTGTTGCATGTATGTGAGATATGTTCTTCTAGCTTGACTGCCTTGAATGGATTCAGTGGAAGTGAAAGCACATAGCCTCACAGAGACTCCATGTTCCAGGGTTGGGATATAACCAGGCAACCACCACCCTCTCAGGGGACGAGGGGAGGGTAAGAAAGGGCAAAGATTGCAGGAGATGCAGACTGGGAGGGGCAGTTATCAGGATGTAAAGTAAACAAGTAAAAAATAAAAATAAATGAAATTTTTTCCAGAAAACATCACATGGCTCAAGTGAGACTCCAATAAAACAATAAATTTTGACTTCAGTCTACTTTAAGTTAAATCATTTTAATTTAATATTTCAATATATACATATATTATACAGTTTTTCTTTACACACTGCATCTTGATGTATTTAGTGTGTTCTGTCCCCTACTTCAAGGGACTGATGATCAGCTGCAGCAGCAACTAGAAGGAAAGCAAAAAGCATCAATAGTATCATCAGGCACATCATTGGTGGTATTGTCACCATCAGCATCAGTAACATCAGTGTCAGTATCATCAGAATCAACTACATGAGAAACTGAGATGGTGGAGGCTTATTTTGTTAAATTTATTCTCAGATGTTGCTTCTTCTGGAATGCTTGTTTCCAGGCTGATGCTATCCTTACAAGTCAGAGTTCAGAAAACAGAGACAAATATATTCTAATGTTTAAGAGGAAGATTTCTCTGCTTAGCCATTCAGAAAGCACAAGGTTTTCCCTGGGAGTGAAAAAAAATGTCCTCATTCCAGAATGGGAGACAACCAAGTACCAATAAACTTGACATGGTCAGTTGTGTTGGTCTAAACTGGTTTTGTTACACTATGTGAAGTATTTTCAGTAAATTGGGAAAAGGAAACCCTTTTTTCTGGGTCTAGGTAATGCTTAAATAGCCAGATAGAAGCATGAAATGTAATAATAATAATACCATATAAAAGTTCATCTATTTTAGCAACTACTGTGCTCTAACTTACCTGACCCTTCTTTTCTGTTAGTGGGAGGTCCTTGGCCATTTTCATCATGCCACACTTGTTGAAAGAGATTACTCATCCCTGCAATTATTGATAAGAGGTATGCCAGGAGCCACAGGAAGGGCATTAACATCATCAGTAGGTTCTCTTGCTCCAGGAGATACCCAGGCTCCCTGACAGTGGTCTTGCTATGGCCAGTGTGGTCAGCTGACAGTAAATTATCATAAAAAACATTAGCATCCCGAGTAGGGGCCAGATGTTCATCTAGGTCAGGAACTTGAGTAGGTTCCTCATCTAAAGAAAAGCTATCATACTTGTCTTGTGCTTTGAGCAAGGTCAAATTGTTCAGGTCAGCTCTTTCAGTGGAGTCTATGGAATAACAAGTGTGGGGACCAGGAGTAGGCTCTGGGTCAGCCCAGGGCGCGTCCCTTGCATGCTCCGTGTAAACGGCTAAATCACTTATGGAATCTAACTCAATGTCACTAGCTGTTTCTGAGTCATGTTTCTCATCTGACTCAGCAATGTCAGCAGGACCTGGGGCAAAAGTTGCTTCAACTTCAGCAATAGCCACACTGTCAGCAGCATATTGGGAAGGAGTTATTTCAATGTCAGCAGGAGCTCTGCTGCTGGCAGCACTGGTGGAAGGAATTTTCTCAGTATCAGCAGGAGCACCCCTGTCAGCATTACTTTGGGGAGAAATTGCCTCACTTTCCATGTTCAACTGCATAATTCCTCTGTCTAGCCATTCAACAAACTCAAGGTTTTCTCTGGGAGTGACAGAAAATCTCCTCCTGCCAGAAAACTCGCTGTCAATAGCACTGGGGGAAGGAGTTGACTCAATGCCAACTGTTGCCCCAATGACAGCAGCACTGGTGGAAGGTGTTAGCTCAATATCCATAGTTGCCCCAATATCAGCAGCACTGGTGGAAGGCGTTGGTTCAACAGCAACAGGAGCCTCGGGCACAGAAATTCTATGCTCCTGATGTATTTGATGGCAATTTTCTGGTTTACATCCTTCAACCTATTAGGAAAATTGGCAATGTTACTTTTGATTTAAAATTTTTACTGATTTTATTTATTTGAGCATTGGTCTGCTAATGTAAGAATCTTGATTTATAGTCCCCAAAATGTCTCTGTATTCACACCAACTTCATCACTAACCACACTCACTGATATTCAGTAACCTCTGCTTCCTTTATGCTTGAGTAAAAGGCCCAGAGTTTCTAGAAATCTTTGTAAGGGACCTGCTCAGATTTATGCTTTCCTTTCTCCTGCTTTTTGCTACATAACATCATTCTCTGTAAAATGGAAAAATATAAAAGGAAAGCACAGAAGGTTTCTTCTCCTCTCTTTAGGTCCTGAATTTTGAATTCCGCCAGACTAAGAGAATGGGACAGTGAGGTGCTTTGGGAACAAAATGAACCTCTCTCTTCTGCACCATATTAACCCTTCCCCAATGTACAGCCTTTCTCAGTTGCCCATTAGGGTCCTGGGATACCAGAACAGAGGAAAGGAATTTTGAAATGCATGAACAAAGTATGTCACCACCTACACCAGAAGGCAATTGCTGAGTTCCAGGTGTGGATTCTATAACTTTTATTCACTAGGTGAAATTGTAATCTCTGAGGTTTACTGCCTCCAAGTCCTAACCTAGACCAAATCCTGGAAGGTTATAGCTTCTGTAAAATTTAGCATAGGCTAGAATATTTTTATTCTCTCATACTTACTGCTGAATTAATACGCCATTGTTTCTGGTTCTTCATCTCTTTCTAACAGATTCAACTCAGCTGTTCTAGCTCAAAGCTCCTCTCTATGGTAACTGATTCAGTTTGGATTCTCTCTGGGCCTGTGATATTTTGCTCTGCTTGGCCTCAAACTAGCAATTTTTCTAATCTTCTGATTCTTTCATAATCTCAGGTTCATTTTGCCTTCACTTGGGCCTTGTTGTTTCTCTCTTCAATATGTCTCTCTAAAAGGCTCCAGGTAAAAAATGCCTCCTCTCAGTGTCCCCTGGTTCTGGAAAGGCTCAGTGCAGCAGTATTGGGCAATACCAGAACAGGGAAATGGGAGGGGGGATGGGGGAGCAGGGGGAGAGAAGAGGGCTTATGAGACTTTCAGGGAGTGGGGAGCCAGAAAAGGGGAAATCATTTGAAATGTAAATACAAAATATATAAAATTAAAAAGTGCCTCCTCTCTTTCTCCTCTCTCCCCTCCTCTCCCCTCCTCTCCTCTCATTTTGGCTCCTCTCCCCTTAACTCCCCCCCCCTCTCTCTCCCTCCTTCTCTTTATTTCCTCTCTATCTCTACACTACCCTTCAAGTAGCTTCCACTTCCTCTTTCTTCTTGAGAGACTTGGGAATGCCTTGTTCTGTCAAATCCTTCTCTGATTCATCATTTTCTCTGCCATGCAATTACATATCTTTCTCAAACAAGGCACTTAATTCCACAAACTAATTTGACCTTGATTGTTCAGGATTAAGGTGTTTACTAAGGAAGTGTCTGTATTCTGGCTAGAGAGATTAAAGTTCTGTGCAAAAGCTGAGCCACACAATAACTAGAAATGGGTTTATTGAGTAAACAACACAATAACGCACAAGTACAGCATGATCAAATATCCTGCAACACCATGGACTTTAGTACACCAAGAGGATGTACATAATGACCTGATCCCCACCGCTGTGGCTGCTTGGATGTCAACAGTCCCATGGGATCATATAATGCTTGCTCTCTCCAGATGGCTGAACTCTTTTGGAAATGATTATGAGTTCTGGACTTTTTATAGGATTTATATCACTGGAATGGCATTTAAGATTTCAGTAGACTGGTGTCATTTCCACAAAGTTCTCTCTTTCCTGTGTAGGTCAAGATGTGATCTCTCATCTGCTCCTTCAGTATCATGCCTGTCTGCCTGAACCGTGATGGTGAGGTGTGTATCCAACTGGAACCAGGAACCGTACTTGAAATGCACCCTTTCTTCTAGAAGTTGTCTTCCCCTGGTATTTTGTCGCAGCAATAGCCAGTAACTAACATAACCATCATGTAGTTGCAGTAGGAGTGACTTGAAAAGTCTGAAGGATTCATTCCAAGCTGTGAAGGGGTTTTACCCAGTGGATTGGGGGATTGGGACACAATACAAGTGAGTAAATTCCCTAAGGCTAGCTTAGTTAGGATACTCAGAAAACCCATTGATTCAACCAGATAAATTTAGAAAATGTGAGTGTTGAAAGTGGATTTGATTCTGCATGGCAAATGGGAAGCCTCATGGACATTTATAAGATAACAAATAAGGTCTCCATACATTTGTTATTGCTTATGTCTCCATGAAACTCAAAGCTTAGCAGTCTACTTTAGCCTTTCAGTACCAGACTTGGTATATGCTACTTACATGAAAAACTCATACTCAAAAATATACTCTGAATTGTCAAGCAATATAACACAGAGAAGATTCAACAAAATAAGGTAAGAAACACTGTTGATCATGGTAAAACCACTCTGGAAATCAGTTTGGCAGTTCCTCAGAAAACTGGACATAGTACTGCCTGAAGATATAGCTATACCACTCCTGGGCATATACACAAAAGATGCTCCAACATGCAATAAGGACACGTGATCCACTATGTTCAGATAAGCCTTATTTCTAATAACCGTAAGCAGGAAAGAACCCATATGTTCTTCAATAGAGGAATGGACACAGAAAATGTGGTACATTTACACAATGGAGGTCTACTCAACTATGAAAAGCAATGCATGTATGAAATTCTTAGGCAAACGAATGGAACTAGAAAGTATCATCCTGAGCAAGGTAACCCAATCACAAAAGAACAAACAAGGTATGCACTTGCTGATAAGTGGATTTTAGCCCAAAAGTTTGAATACCCAAGATACAACTCACAACCCACATGAAACTCAAGAGGAGAAATAAAGCCACAGTGTGCATACTTTGATCCTTCTTAGAAGGTGGATCAAAATACCCATGGCTCACAGGCCACCAACAGACTGAACATAGAGTCCCCAGTGGAGGAGCTAGAATAAGGCTCCAAGGAACTGAAGAATTTTGCAGCCCCATAGGAGGAACAATAATATGAACCAACAGTACTCCCAAAACTGACAGGTACAAAACCACCAACCAGAGAGTACACATGGAGGGACCCATGCCCCCAGCTTCATATGTAGCAGAGGCTGGCCTTTTCAGTCATCAATGAGAGGAGAGGCCATTGGTCCTGTGAAGGCTCGATCCCACAGTGTAGGGGAATGCCAGGTCAGGAAAGTGGAGGTAGGGTTTGGTAAGCAGGGGGAGGGGGATGGGATAGGGGCTTTTGGAAGGGTAACAAGGAAATGGGATACCATTTGAAATATAAATAAAGCACATATCTAATGAAATAAAAAAAGAAGCACTGTTGATCAAAGAAAGAGGATGAGGAAGCAGACATGTTACATGTGTGTTCACACTATTCAAATGGATCATGTGAGAAATTCAGTTCAGTGGATTCCTGAGAACGATGGACATGAACACAGCAGAAATGTGGTAGTTTTTGGACAGAGGCACGTTTTCATATGACCTGTTTTACCTGACTCATTAATTCCTCCTCATTCTGTAAATATGTTTGAGCCAGTTATGAATAAAAGAATGGTGTGTGGTTTTTTCCTTTGCCCTTTTTCTGGGTAATGTAGTTCAGGCTCACATTCTTTTGTTTTGTTTTTTATTTGTTTTTGGTTTTTCAAGACAGGGTTTCTCTGTGTATTCCTGGCTGTCCTGGAATTCACTCTATAGATCAGGCTGGCCTCGAACATAGAAAATTTATCATAAGATAAATCATCAACTTTAATGCAAAAAAATCAATACTCAATAAAAATCTTGCCAACCGAATCCAAGAACACATCAAAAAACGATCATCCACCATGATCAAGTAGGCTTTATCCCAGGGATGCAGGGTTGGTTCAATATACGGAAATCCCTCAATGCAATCCACTACATAAACAAACTCAAGGAAAAAAAAACACATGGTCATTTCATTGGATGCTGAAAAAGCATTTGATAAAATTTAGCATCCTTTCCTGCTTAAAGTCTTGGAAAGAACAGGAATCCAAGGCCCATACCTAAACATAGTTAAAGCAATATACAGCAAACCGGTAGCCAGCATCAAACTAAATGGAGAGAAACTTGAAGCAATCCCACTAAAATCAGGGACTAGACAGGGCTGCTCCCTGTCTCCTTATCTTTTCAATATTGTATTTGAGGTACTAGCTCAGGCAATTAGACAACATAAGGAGGTCAAAGGGATACAAATTGGAAAGGAAGAAGTCAAACTATTATTATTTGCAGATGATATGATAGTCTACCTAAGTGACCCAAAAACTCCATTAGAGAAATCCTACAGCTGATAAACAGCTTCAGCAAAGTGGCAGGTTATAACATCAAGTCAAGCAAATCAGTAGCTTTCCTATACTCAAAGGATAAGCAGGCTGAGAAAGAAATTAGGGAAATGACACCCTTTACAATAGACACAAACAGTATAAAGTACCTGGGGGTGACTCTTACTAAACATGTGAAAGATCTGTATGACAAGAACTTCAACACTCTGAGGAAGGAAATGGAAGACCTCAAAAAGTGGAAAAATCTCCCATGCTCATGAATCGGAAGGATTAATACAGTTAAAATGGCCATTTTGCCAAAAGCAATATACAGATTCAATGCAATACCCATCAAAATCCCAAGTCAGTTCTTCACAGAGCTAGAAAGAGCAATTCTCAAATTCATCTGGAATAACAAAAAACCCAGGATAGCTAAAACTATACTCAACAACAAAAGAAATTCTGGGGGAATCAGTATCCCTGACCTCAAGCAATCCTACAGAGAAATAGCGTTAAAAACTGCATGGTATTGGTACAGTGACAGCCAGGTGGACCAGTGGAACAGGATTGAAGGTCCAGAAATGAACCCACACACCTATGGACACTTAACCCTCGATAAAGGAGCTGAAAACATCCAAAGGAAAAAAGATAGCCTTTTCAACAAATTGTGCTGGTTCAACTGGAGGTCAGCATGCAGAAGAATGTGAATTGATCCATCCTTGTCTCCTTGTACTAAGCTCAAATCCAAATGGATCAAGGACCTCCACATAAAGCCAGACACTCTGAAGCTAATAGAAAAGAAACTGGGGAAGACCTTTGAGGACATCGGTACAGGGAGAAAGTTTATGAGCAGAACACCAATAGCGTATAATCTAAGATCAAGAATTGACAAATGGGACCTCATAAAATTACAAAGTTTCTGTAAGGCAAAGGACACCATCAAGAGGACAAATCAGTAACCAACAAATTGGGAAAGGATCTTCACCAATCCTACATCAGATAGAGGGCTAATATCGAATATATATAAAGAACTCAAGAAGTTAGACTCCAGAAAACCAAACAACCCTATTAAAAAATGGGGTACAGAGTGAAACAAAGAATTCTCACCTGAAGAATATCGGATGGCAGAGAAGCATCTTAAAAAATGCTCAACTTCATTAGTCATTAGGGAAATGCAAATCAAAACAACCCTGAGATTTCACCTTACACCAGTCAAAATGGCTAAGATTAAAAATTCAGGAGACAGCAAGTGTTGGAGAGGGTGTGGAGAAAGAGGAACACTCCTCCACTGCTGGTGGGGTTGCAAATTGGTACAACCACTCTGGAAATCAGTCTGGTGGTTCCTCCGAAAACTGTGCACCTCACTTCCAGAAGATCCTGCTATACCACTCCGGGGCATATACCCAGAGGATTCCCCACCATGCACTAAGGATACATGCTCTACTATGTTCATAGCAGCCCAATTTATAATTGCCAGACGCTGGAAAGAACCCAGGTATCCCTCAACAGAAGAGTGGATACAAAAAATGTGGTATATCTACAAAATGGAGTACTATTCAACCTTTAGAAACAGTGAATTCATGAAATTCTTAGGCAAATGGATGGAGCTAGAGAACGTCATACTAAGTGAGGTAACCCAGACTCAAAAGGTGAATCATGGTCTGCACTCACTAATAAGTGGATATTAACTTAGAAAATGGAATACCCAAAACATAATCCACACATCAAATGAGGTACAAGAAGAAAGGAAGAGTGGCTTTTGGAAAGACTCAGTGAAGCAGTATTCAGCAAAACCAGAACGGGGAAGTGGGGAGGGGTGGGTGGGAGGACAGGGGGACAGAACGGGGCTTGCGGGACTTTCGGGGAGTGGGGGGCTAGAAAAGGGGAAATCATTTGAAATGTAAATAAAAAATATATCAATTAAAAAAAATTCAGGAGACAGCAGGTGTTGGTGAAGATGTGGAGAAAGAGGAACACTCCTCCACTGCTGGTGGGTTTGCAAATTGATGCAATTACTCTGAAAATCAGTCTGGCGTTTCCTCAGAAAATTGGGCAGGTCAATTCTGAAGGATGCTGCTATACCACTCCTGGGCATATACCAAGAGGATTCCCAGCATGTAATAAGGATATGTTCTCAGTATGTTCATAGCAGCCCTATTTATAATAGCCAGAAGCTGGAAAGAACTCAGGTATACCTCAACAGAAGAATGGATGCAAAAAAAAATGTGGTATATATACACAATGGAGTACTATTCAGCCATTAGAAATGATCAATTCATAAAATTCTTAGACAAATGGATAGAGCTGGAGAACATCATACTAAGTGAGGTAACCCAGTGTCAAAAGATCAATCATGATATACACTCACTAATAAGTGGATATTAGCCTTGAAAATTGGAATACCGAAAACCTAATCCACACATCAAATGAGGTACAAGAAGAACAGAGAAGTGGCCCCTTGTTCTGGAAAGACTCAGTGTAGCAGTATAGGGCAAACCCAGAACAGGGAAGTGGGAACGGTTGGGTGGGAGAACAGGGTGAGGGAAGGGGACTTATGGGACTTTTAGGGAGTGGGGGGCCAAAAAAGGGGAAATCACTTGACGTGTAAATCTTCATAGAGCTAGAAAGAGCAATTCTTAAATTCATCTGGAATAACAAAAAACCCAGGATAGCTAAAACTATTCTCAACAGTAAAAGAACTTCAGGGGGATTCAGTATCCCAGCCTTTAAACTTTACTACAGAGCAATAGTGATAAAAACTGCATGGTATTGGTACAATATCAGGCGTGCAGATCAATGGAATAGGATTGAAGACCCAGAAATGAACCAGCACACCTATGGTCACTTGATCTTCGACAAAGGAGCTGAAAGCATCCAGTGGAAAAAAGATAGTCTTTTCAACAAATGGTGCTGGTTCAATTGAAGTTCAGCATGCAGAAGAATGTGAATCGATCCACTCTTATCTCCTTGTACTAAGCTCAACTCCAAATGGATCAAGGACCTCCACATAAAACCTGACACACTGAAACTAATCGAAAAGAAACTGGGGAAGACCCTGGAGGGTATGGGCACAGGGGAAAAGTTCCTGAATAGAACACCAATAGCTTATGCTCTAAGATCAAGAATTGACAAATGGGACCTCATAAAACTACAAAGTTTCTGTAAGGCAAAGGACACTGTCAAAAGGACAAAACGTCAACAAACAGATTGGGAAAGGATCTTTACCAACCCTAAATCCAACAGAGGGCTAATATCTAATATATACAAAGAACTCAAGAAAGTAGAACCTAGAGAACCAAATAACCCAAAACCAGAACGGGGAAGTGGGAAGGGGTGGGTGGGAGGACAGGGGGAGAGAAGGGGGCTTATGGGACTTTCGGGGAGTGGGGGGCTAGAAAAGGGGAAATCATTTGAAACGCAAATAAAAAATATATCGAATAAAAATAATTAAAAAAAAGTGGGGTACGGAGCTAAACAAAGAATTTTCACATGAAGAACTTTTGAGTTTGGTTTGTGACAATAGTAAATTTACAGTTTCTAATGATTTCACTAGGTGGAATAATTTTGTCTACTCTGCCACTTTTAAAATGGTGACTTCAGAGGTTTCAGATTAAGGTGCTGAGCTAGTTGTTAACAGTATGTAATGGAGTAAGTGGTGCAAGTAAGATCTGCAAACAGACCCTTCTTCTGCCTTTGTGCCTTCTGAATGGGGATTAAAACAGAATGGAGGGCTATTACTTTTTCCTTGCTTCTGTAGTTGCTGTGACAAGATATCTGATGGAGAACATCAGTCAGTTACTTCAAGGAAGGCAACAGGGTGCCCTGGTTTGTGGAAGTAGTCTGTTGTTTCTCACATGCCGGTAGACCAGGAAATAGATATCACAGAACCGGTACCACAAGTAGTCATAACCATTGAAATCTACCACTGACAACCTTGTGCTACCTAGGCCATAACCTGAAAGGTAAACCTCCAAAGAGTGGCCAAGTGTTCTAACACAGGAGAATCCATGTCTCTCTGTCTGATCATTCCATGTACCAGTTAGGAAGCATGTTAATGTTAAATAACACACACACTTTTTATAATACAGGGTGTGTGTGTGTGTGTGTGTGTGTGTGTGAATACTAATGTATTTTCAGTCAAAGTGTAAGTCAGAGTGCCAGTGAAATGGCTAAGTAGATAAAGGTATTTGCCAGCATTACTGACAACTGGAATTTCATACCTGAGACTAAAATAGTGTGAGGAGAAGACTGACTCCTATTAGTTTTCATTTGATACTCTAAATTCACCTTCCCTTCCCCTACTCCCCAAAGATATTAAGAACACATTGTCCTTAAACTGGAAGAGAATAGCCTGTCTGCTTTATGAGTTCATATATTAAAGTTGTGCACCCATGCACACAGTATCCTATTGTGTACACCCTGCCTATGAGTCCTTAGGACTTCAATGGGTAAAATATGAAGGCTGAAACCAGGGGTCCAGGAAATTAACAAATATTCTTTTTCTTTTAGCAAGAACAGTAGGCAACTTTTATTTCTAGACACCTGCCCAGGAGCCTAGTGACTCCACTATTTCTCAAAATTATTAAATGAAACTCAGACATGCATATGCTGGACATGATGTCAGGAACACGGTGACTTTAAACCACAGCATCCAGAATATGCTGCAAATAGCAATGGAGAAACTTAATGCTCCACAAGCAATTATTATCAATACCATCAAATGGACATTATAAAACCATATTTATTTATATAACACTCCAAATTACAAACCTGAGGGTCATGAGCCAACCAGTTTGGGGGATGGTCACAGTACAGGGCCTCATTAATGTGAAATGAGCTGTGAGAGTCATGACTTTTTATTTGACAAAACATTTTATAAATTATCAAAACTGTAGGTAAAAGATTTTTTCAATTTTCTTTGTTATTTGGTAGAAATCCTCTACAGACCTAATAATCATAAGGTCGTTTACATTTTCCATTCAAACCCAAGCCCCTAAAGTCCCTAGCACAGGTGAGGTTATGACTCAAACCGCAGAGGAGTAATTAATGCTGATCATTTCTAACAGCCTTACAAAGGGCAGTTAGCAAGTCATGTATTACCTTAGCTAGAGACTATAGAAGACAACTGAAATTCCTCTTCAACAAGTTTATACACACATGTTATGTAGACATGGAATAGAAGTGATAGTGCTCATCATGATGATAAGTTTCCCTTATACAAAGAACAAGTCAGATCCCATAGTTGTTTATTTGATGCACTATCAGCAGAAAACAATCTCAACCTATATCTTCCTTTTCCATAGTTGGACCATCTAGGCACATGAACTGATAATTATGAAAGACATCTTTTTTCTTTTTTTCTATATTCTTTGTTTACATTCCAAATGCTTTCCTCTTTCCCAGTTCTCCCCTCCACATATGTCCCATAAGCCCTCTTCTTTCTGCCCATTCCCCAATCACCCCCCTCCCATTTCTCTGTCCTGGTACTCCCCTAAGATGCTGGATCAAGCCTTTCCAAGACCAGGGCCCTCTCCTTCCTTCCTTCTTGGGAATCATTAGATATGCTAATTGGGTATTGAGTATTCAGAGCTTCTGGGCTAATTAATATCCACTTATCAGTGATTGCATTCCATGGGTATTCTTTTGTGATTGGGTTACCTCACTTAGGATGATATTTTCCAGTTCCAACCATTTGCCTAAAAATTGCATGAAATCATTGTTTTTAATTGCTGAGTAGTATTCCATTGTATAAATATACGACATTTTCTGTATCCATTCCTCCATTGAGGGACATCTGGGTTCTTTCCAGTTTCTGGCAATTATAAAGAAGGCTGCTAAACTCTCAATAACCATAGATGGAGAAACCAAGATATTCCATGACAAAGCCAAATTTACACAATATCTTTCCACAAACACAGCCCTACAAAGAATAATAGGGGAAAAACACACATACAAAGAGGGAAACTACACCCTGGAAAAAGCAAGATAGTAACCTTCTTTCATCAAACCCAAAAGAAGATAACCAATCAAATTTAAAAAATAACATCAAAAATGACAGGAAGTAATAATCACTATTCCTTAATATCTCTTAACATGAATGGACTCAATTCCCCAATAAAAACACATAGACAAACAGACTGGATACACAAACAGGACCCTACATTTTGCTGCATACAGGAAACACACCTCAGTGTCAAAGACAAAAACTACCTAAGAGTAAAAGGCCAGAAGACAATTTTACAAGCAAATGGTCTCAGGAAACAAGCTGGAATAGCCATTCTAATATCAGATAAAATTGACTTTCAACATAAAGTCATCAAAAGAGACATGGAAGAACACTTCTTACGGGTCAAAAAAAAATACACCAAGAAGAACTTTCAATCCTGAACATCTATGCTCCAAATGCAAGAGCACCCTCATTCATAAAATAAACTTTACTAAAGTTCAAAGAACACATTGCACCTAACATAATAATTGTGGGTGACGTCAACACTCCAATCTCCTCAATGGACCGATCAGGAAAACAGAAACTAAACAGCAACCCAGTGAAACTAATTGAAGCTTTGGATAACTTGGATTTAATGGAGATATATATAGGACATTTCATCCTAAAGCAAAAAATAAAGCTTTCTCCCAGCACATCATGGTACCTTCTCCAAAATCAATCATATAATTGGTCACAAGACAGAACTCAACAAATATAAGAAGATCGAATTAATCCCATGCCTCCTATCAGATCACAATAGAGAAAAGTCGTCTTCAGTAGCAACGAAAAACAACAGAAAGCCCACATACACATGGAAACTGAACAATACTCTACTCAATGATACCTTGGTCAAGGAAGAAATAAAGAAATCAAAGACATTTTTAGAATATAATGAAAATGAAGACACAACATACCCAAATCTATGGGACACAATGAAAGCAGTGCTAAGAGGAAAACTCATAGACCTGACTGCCTCCAAAAAGAAACTGGTTTAACAAATATTCTAAGACTGACTACTCGTTTCCCCTGATGATACTTTAAATCATTTGCATATCAAACATATTCACTCTGTGTGCTGGAAAAGTCTTGCAGTATAGCTCTAGCCCAGCATCTTAGTTTGATTTGTAATACACAAACGTTGGCTAACAAAATTCTGGAACACCAAGTCCAGGGGATGAAATGACCTCTACTGATGTCTTCGGGAAGCACACACACATGCTACACAGAATACACATGCCAAACATTCACAAACTTAAAGTCAGTCGATCTATGAAAGGAAACACAAATACATTGGTTGCTTTCATGTTGACTCTACCTACTTCCAGGAGCCTGTATTGCCTATTTTCTGCAATTATATGAGCTCTCCTCACTGTGTTACAAACATGCTCATTTTCTGTTTTTTTCTTTTGCTTCCATAGTCTAAATTCCTATCACTTACACTTTAGAACATTGGTTCTCAAGCTGTCTGTCATAAACAACTGAAGGAGGGGCATAGAACAGACTCTCACAAGTTACCTTAAGACCTTCTGCAAACACAAATATGATATCACAACTGATAACATTATCAAACCTACAGTTAGGAGTAGCAACAAAAACAATTTTATGGTTGGGAGTCACCACATCATGACGAACTCTATGCCAAGGTCACAGCATTAATGAAATTGAGAAGCCCTGCCTAACACAGTGACTGGCAAGGAGTGAGGATATGAAGGACTTGAAGGGAACGTTCAAGGCTAGTTTTCTCTTCTCTGATAACACTGGCAGTAGTCAAGGCACAGGCACACACACACACACACACACACACACACACACACACACACACACACACACATCCTTCCCCTTCCCAACAAGCAAATCTATTACTTATTGAATTAGGGAGAATTACCATTACGGATGCTTTTTCTTCGTAATTGTCAGGTATTGGCTCTCCCTGAGAACATAAATAAACTTCAGATTTTGTAAAAACCTTCTGCATCCGCTTCTGGGGTCTAGGTACAGGTTTGCTAGATGCTTCCTGCAGGGCAAAAGAAGAAAGTTAACTTTTTGTTTGGTTCTTGAATTAACACTTGCTTTTGTATGCATGCTTTCAAATCAAGTTTATTCCTTAGTAATCACAGGGTATTGACACATGAAAAGTAAAAACCATTAAATGTGAAATGTCTCCTAATATGTTGATCTTTTTACAAATTGCTAGGATATCCTCAAGATGTAAAAATATTTATGCTAGTGAAGAGAAAATCATGACATGAGAAACAGGAACTTGTTCTTCTGGTGAACTAGGCTCACTTCATCATGTGTCAAATTTTCTACATATTGTATAAGATGATCATTAATATTAATAAAACCTCTTTTGACAGTCTCTTTCTTCCATTTTTGGAGGGCACAAAATGCACATTCTCCATTTATAAATAAATGCCAATTAAATTGCCAGTGCTATCCATATCATAGTACCTGTGGAACTGCTTGACAGAAACCTATTGGTCTACTGAGTTACATTCAAATGTCATGTATCATTTATACAGCCCCTCCCTCTAGGGTTACAGGTAATACAGAACCAGGTTTCCCAACCTCCAGCAACTAATAGTAATGAAGAGGCTTCAAACTGAATACGGAAATATCTCAGTAAAACATTACAACATTTTGTGCATTTGAATGTGACACAAAGAATATAAGTGTATATTATTTTCAAACACAAAAAGAAGAAATTAAATGGAACTATATAGCGCTTGACACTCTGCTTCTAGAAATGCTGGCTAATTGGGGAAAGACACTTATTGTTTAACTATATGAAGACCTTTCGACATACCCTTATAAGAATCAAATAGAAAATGCTCTAATCTCTTCATAAGGAAAACTTCATGAACATATTACATATTGCTAAATATCTACAATTACTTCTCAGTCTAAATATAGATGAAAGGGAGAAACTAGAGATGCTCTCACATATGATCCTGAAATAGGAGTGTACAAGGACAGATAAAACTTATGGGCATTTTGCTGAGGATAAAAGCACTTTGGAGATTCCTGGATTATTTAAATATCTGGAGATCTTAAAAATGTATTCTGGACTATTATCACAGTCACATAGTTAAGTCAGTCTAAGGTGTATTTCTTTCTGCAAACCATACTTTGTCAAACATCAAACATCTTCTACTACGTGAAAACTGCACTCAGTCTTCTACTCACTGTCTTTTGAGTCCATTCACACATTGGGCCACCATTACCCATAAGGACTTACTGCTCACTTGAAATTTATAGACTTCCACATCCTCAATATGGTTTCCTCTGAAGCACCTTTCCATATAAAACTGGGATAGTTAGACTACTGCTGAATGAAGACACAATTCATAGGAAAATTAATTTAACAAAGAAGCATTTTACCTTGTTCGAGGAAGTATACCTGACCTTGTCTCCTTTTATACACCTAGGAACAACAATGGGAGGTTTGTCAGGGAGCCTTTAGAACAAAAACATGCAACCTTCTTTCAACCTTAGTTTTGTGGCTGGATCTCTTGTTCTTTAATGGAAACCCTAGGGTAACTATCAAGTAAACTTTAGGGGATTCTCGGTCATCACCTCCTGTCTCACCATAAGGGCCCCAGGATACAGTAGCTCATGAGACTATCAGACCTCATGTGGATTCTGGGATCCAAATTCCCATTCTAACACATGCATGGCAAACACTTCAACTACTGGATCTTCTCCCTAGCTATGAATTCTTGTCAGCATTTCATGCTGTGTGAGAGATATAATCATTAATTTCAACATGCTTTGCTCTATAAATAGTAATTCAGCATGTGATTTCAGAAGAAATAAAGAAGCTGCAACTGTCTTACACAGAGACAAAGACAGTCAGGTTCTGAATGTTGTGTTTTCAACGGATTAATATATTGTAAAATGCATATATTCTTACCGCAGTGATTTTCTTGTCACTTCATCACTGGCTACAAAAGAGAGAGGCAAAATTTGTCATTAAACAACTGTAGGAAACATGACTATCATGTGCCAAGGCTATTTTTTGATACCCTATATGCTTTGAAACCATTTATGAAAAGCCTTTAAAGTGAATATTTATTTGTAAGCACTAAATATATGGGGAAATCTACCTTTCCTCTTCCTTCTATTTTTAAAATACAAAGAGAAAACCTTATCAACAGTTACTACTTATGATAAATTGTTGTGCAAACTACTTAAGATGGTGAGCACTATCAGACACAAGAAGTGTCACCTTAGTCTGTATTGTTATCCCATAGTGAACTGTGAAAAGGATAGCTTCGTGTTGCCTTTGCTGCTTTTTGTCTCTAGTCTTGGGATGCTGGTAGAATTCTTAGTGAGCATACCCATCTTGTGCAGAAGTGAAAGGGGCATCTCCAAGTATTGACTTGAACTTCCTTCACTGGGGAGGAATATTCACTCCTAAGTACAGGGAATCTCAGTCTATGGTGACTGTCATTGCAACATAGCTAAACACAGGAGACCCAAGACCTTTACAAAGCAATCCAGCTGCAAGTGTGACACAGCTCCAGAGAGATCAGTGCATTACTCTTTGCAAATTCTTCTGAGGAAGATGCTAGAGGCCCTCAGTTCTAGCATTGGTCCCACCTCATGTGCAGTGCAAAAAAAGTTCAGCATCAACTTCCATTGCCTCCCATGGGAAGACCACCTTAGGAGTTATGTGAACTGAACTATTACTCCACAGGGAGACACGTGGAAGAAACCTGGGCACAAAGAAGCAATTCGAAGGGATTAATGCCTCACATGAAACATTTTTAAATTTACTTCCACATATAAAACACTGATGGACTCAAGTATCACTCTATGTAAAAAGCCTGCCCTCCAAACAAGCTAACACATGAACAATTCTTGTTTACTTCCTTTATAGTATGTAAGACTCCACTCTACCTTCCTATGCATTACCCATGGCCAGAGCAGAGCATTTGTCCCACCAAGAAATGGGCTGAGAAAGTGGCTCTTTGGTGGACCTTATGCTAGGCATGTGAGGGGTCTCTGTCAATCCTTATCACCACAAAGAAAGCTCCATTGCTGAAATAACTTAAAAGAAACTCACCCACATTACACTAATGCTATTTCACATCGTGCTTATGTGAAGAGTCATTTAGATTCCTCTACACTATTCTCTAGCTGGTGCTTGCCAAAGGCAAATGTAGGTGTGAGAAATGCTGTGGTGACAGCTGCTGAAAGCATGAACTCTGTGGTGTTTCTCTCATTGTGAGAATCATATTTACACTCCTGGGCATATACCCAGAGGATTCCCCAGCAGATAATAAGGATACGTGCTCCACTATGTTCATAGCAGCCCCATTTATAATAGCCAGAAACTGGAAAGAACCCAGGTATCCCTCAACAGAAGAATGGATGCAAAAAAATTTGGTATATATACACAATGGAGTACTATTCAGCCATTAGAAACAATGAATTCTTGAAATTCTTTGGCAAATGGATGGAGCTAGAGAACATCATACTAAGTGAGGTAACCCAGACTCAAAAGGTGAATCATGGTATGCACTCACTAATAAGTGGATATTAACCTAGAAAACTGGAATACCCAAAACATAATCCACCCATCAAATGAAGTACAAGAAGAAAGGAGGAGTGGCCCCTTGTTCTGGAAAGACTCAGTGAAGCAGTATTCAGCAAAACCAGAATGGGAAGTGGGAAGGGGTGGGTGGGAGGACAGGTGGAGGGAAGGGGGCTTATGGGACTTTTGGGGAGTGGGGGGCTAGAAAAGGGGAAATCATTTGAAATATAAATAAAAAAATATATCGAATAAAAAAAATAAAAATAAAACTTCAATCACCTTAAAAAATGCTCAACTTAATTAGTCATTAGTGAAATGCAAATAAAAACAACCCTGAGATTTTACCTTACACAAGTCAGAATGGCTTAGAATAAAAATTCAGGAGACAGCAGATGTTGGCGAGGATGTGAAGAAAGAGGAACACTCCTCCACTGCTGGTGGGATTGCAAATTGGTACAACCACTCTGGAAATCAGTCTGGCAGTTTCTCAAAACCTGGGCACCTCACTTCTAGAAGATCCTGATATACCACTCCTGGGAATATACCCAGAAGATTCCCCAGCATGTAATAAGTATACAAGTTCCACTATGTTCATAGCAGCCCTATCTATAATTGCCAGATGCTGGAAAGAACCCAGGTATCCCTCAACAGAAGAGTGGATGCAAACAATGTGGTATATATATATACAATGGAGTACTATTCAGCCATTAAAAACAAGGAATTCATGAAATTCTTAGGCATATGGAGCTGAAGAGCATCATACTAAGTGAGGTAACCCAGACTCAAAAGATGAATCATGGTATGCACTCACTAATAAATGGATATTAACCTAGAAAACTGGAATACCCAAAACATAATCCACACATCAAATGAGGTACAAGAAGAACAGAGGAGTGGCCCCTTGTTATGGAAAGACTCAGCGAAGCAGTATAGGGCAAAACCAGAACAGGGAAATGGGAAGGGTTGGGTGGGAAAACGGGGATGTAAGGGGGATGATGGGACTTTCAGGGAGTAGGAGTCTAGAAAAGGGGAAATCATTTGAAATGTAAATAAAAAGAACTAAAAAAAATTAAAATATTCCTGAGTGAGCCAGTTATTTATAATGTTAAGTTCTTCACATTCAAACTGAAGAAAATTAAAAATAACCGAAGATAATATATGAATTATCAAATAACTTGAGACTGAGAAATTCTAACAAGGAAAAAATCTAGATGGCTGTAATGGAATTTGGTAAATCTTCAAGTTTATCAGAAAATGTTTATAATTCCACATTTAATCAACATAGGAATACTTTTATACCTACCATAATTGTATCTATATAAAATTTTCCATGATAATCTTCAAATCTGACATGTGTTTCTACATTTTTCTACAAATTTACCAGAAATATTTTCCATGTAAATCTTCAATTCTGTCATAAAATGTTTCTTTCCCATATTTCAATTAATTTAGCAATGTTTACATATCTACCTCTTTACTCCTTAATTTTCCATGAAAATTGCCAATCTTAACATGTTTTTCTGAAATATTTTCCATGTAAATCTTTAATTTGATCATAAAGTGTTTTTACTTCCCTTTAAAAAATAAAAAAAATAAAATAAAATAACATCCATTCTGTAAAAAGTCAACTTGCTGTTATGTGACTAGAGAGGACCCACCTCATGGAATAGGTGAAAAAAAATCTTTTAACTTATAAAAAGTTGATACATCAGTACATTGTTTTAAATAGACAAACATATTATAATTGTATGTAATTGTAATAGCATTACAAATACAGATATAATTGTATTTAAAATTTCTTAGAAACAATTTCTTAAATAAATCTGCTTCTTAAAAGTGTTTGGCAGCTGGTATTGGTACAGTGACAGGCAGGAGGATCAATGGAACAGGATTGAAGATCCAGAAATGAACCCACACACCTATGGCCACTTGATCCTCGACAAAGAGGCTGAAAACATCCAATGGAAAAAAGATAGCCTTTTCAACAAATGGTGCTGGTTCAACTGGAGGTCAGCATGCAGAAGAATGCGAATTGATCCATCCTTGTCTCCTTGTACTAAGCTCAAATCCAAATGGATCAAGGACCTCCACATAAAGCCAGACACTCTGAAGCTAATAGAAAAGAAACTGGGGAAGACCCTTGAGGACATCGGTACAGGGAGAAAGTTTCTGAACAGAACACCAATAGCGTATGCTCTAAGAGCAAGAATTGACAAATGGGACCTCATAAGGTTACAGAGTTTCTGTAAGGCAAAGGACACCATCAAGAGGACAGATTGGCAACCAACAAATTGGGAAAAGATCTTCACCAATCCTACATCAGATAGAGGGCTAATATCCAATATATATAAAGAACTCAAGAAGTTAGACTCCAGAAAACCGAACAACCCTATTAGAAAATGGGGTACAGAGTTAAACAAAGAATTCTCACCTGAAGAACTTCGGATGGTGGAGAAGCATCTTAAAAAATGCTCAACTTCATTAGTCATTAGGGAAATGCAAATCAAAACAACCCTAAGATTTCATCTTACAGCAGTCAGAATGGCTAAGATTAAAAATTCAGGAGACAGCAGGTGTTGGAGAGGGTGCAGAGAAAGAGGAACACTCCTCCACTGCTGGTGGGGTTGCAAATTGGTACAACCACTCTGGAAAGCAGTCTGGCGGTTCCTCCGAAAACTGGGCACCTCACTTCCAGAAGATCCTGCTATACCACTCCTGGGCATATACCCAGAGGATTCCCCACCATGTAATAAGGATACATGCTCTACTATGTTCATAGCAGCCCTATTTATAATTGCCAGATGCTGGAAAGAACCCAGGTATCCCTCAACAGAAGAGTGGATACAAAATGTGGTATATCTACACAATGGAGTACTATTCAGCCATTAGAAACAATGAATTCATGAAATTCTTAGGCAAATGGATGGAGCTAGAGAACATCATACTAAATGAGGTAACCCAGACTCAAAAGGTGAATCATGGCATGCACTCACTAATAATTGGTTATTAACCTAGAAAACTGGAATACCCAAAACATAATCCACACATCAAATGAGATACAAGAAGAAAGCAGGAGTGGTCCCTGGTTCTGGAAAGACTCAGTGAAACAGTATTTGGCAAAACCAGAATGGGGAACTGGGAAGGGGTGGGAGGGAGGACAGGGGAAGAGAAGGGGGCTTACGGGACTTTAGGGGAGTGGGGGGGCTAGAAAAGGGGAAATCATTTGAAATGTAAATAAATTATATCGAATAAAAAAAAAGTGTTTGGCAGCTTAGAAACAATGAATTCATGAAATTCTTAGGCAAATGGATGGAGCTAGAAAACATCATACTAAGTGAGGTAACCCAGACTCAAAAGGTGACTCATGGTATGCACTCACTAATAAGTGGATAATAACCTAGAAAACTGGAATACCCCAAACATAATACATACATCAAATGAGGTACAAGAAGAAAGGAGGAGTGGCCCCTTGTTCTAGAAAGACTCAGTGAAGAAGTATAGGGCAAAACCAGAACGGGGAAGTGGGAAGGGGTGGGTGGGAGGACAGGGGGAGAAAAGGGGGCTTATGGGACTTTCGGGGAGTGGGGGGCTAGAAAAGGGGAAATCATTTGAAATGTAAATAAAAAATATATCGAAGAAAAAAAAAGAAAAAAAAGTGTTTGGCAGCAAATTAAGAAAGGATATAAATACTGGAAATCTTGATTACCTTACTATTCTAGCAGGAACAAAACTCTTTTTCTAATTAGGATAGAATCAGTATTAATACTTGCCAATATTCTTACCTATATTATCCTGGGAAGACTTTTTCAGGATGGATTTCGGCTCTTCTCGTGGTCTTACTCCACTGAGGTATATTTTAAGAGTGTTATTTTAATAGTCATATAAAACATTAATGAAAGGCTTTGAATTCTTTGTTGTTTGATTTCCTAATTTATATTACATTACAAATTAAAAAACTATTAATTTGTTCTTCAACCAGTTGATTACATTTGGAGACATTTTCTTTACAACTTTTCCTAATGTGGAATATAGGGGAGAATTTAGCCCACAAAAATTAGCCCTCCCAAAAAAACACTTACACAGATACAGAAAAATGCACACACACTCATGAACACACACACACACACACACACACACACACACACAATTACTAGTACCTCTTCAGCCTTTGTTTTGATAGTTGTACTGACTGGTATTTTTACTCTATAGACTCAATGTCAGTCTTTGGCCCTGGAGCAGCACAGCACCTTCTCTCATGGTACCTTGTGCATATTTCACTGACTATGATGTTACCACCCAAAAGGTTGATTTGTGGACCATCAAATAGATTTCTAGAACTCTTAAAATCCCACCACAGCTTTCACATTATTCAAGCCATTCCTTCATAACTCAAGCATGGATGAATCCTGAAATCACAATCTGCCTGTTTCTGTGACAAACAAGCATTTCTATGATTTAGTAAGATAATGACAAGAGCAAAGGACAATAAAACCTAGTGGGCACTTGTGGTTTTACTGTGGAACTGTTCAGAATTCCAAATAGAAGTTAACATGTGTAATTTGAAAGGAGTCTGAATAGTTTTGAGTACTGAAAAGTTTTGAATATTCATTTTCAACATTAGCTTTGATGATTTGGGAAATTTTCAAACATTTTCAATATTATTTTCCTCTCTTGTGGAAGTAATTAATCGTAATGAGCACAGAATTGGCTTGAAATACAACTTTAAATTTTCTACCAAACCATTTTCTAAACAGGAATGGATAGGCCTTGGCCTTTATGTTCATGTCCAAATGAGGTGGAAGACAAAAGCCCCCGTTGTAGTGAGGTAAATATTAGTTACACTATCATTCAGATAATCGATTGAGAGTGAAAGGATTCATTTCTGTGTAAAACAGATGTGAACAGATCATTGATGGATGGAGCATTCTGGAAGACATGGGTGCCTTCCAACAACTACAAAAGACGCTACACCTGACAAAATGGTCCTTTGCATGTAAAGCTGGTTGTCAGAGGAGGAAAGAAATGCATTGGCATCCTGTAGTAATGACTGAAAATGGAGAACCACCCCAATTTATGTAAACGTACTGACAAGAGAAATGCCTGAAATGACAGCTACTAGTGTGGGTCTTAGTTCACAAATTGAATTCAGTAAGGCTTGGAAAGCCAAGGAAGCTTAGATGGACAGCCATGTTCCTAGCTAATCCCAGCAGGCTCTTTTTCCAAACTGCAGAGTTGGTTCTTGGAAATGGTGGGGGAATGTGACGGGCATGTTCATAGGAACCACACTGAGAACGTTTTCAAGTGAATAAGCATGCATTATACTGTGAAACTTGTAAGACAAAGGTCTCAAAGTACTCCCAACAAGAATTTGCTTCCTCTCTTTGAATTTATCTACTATTACTGTATAGTTAATAAACCTTACCAGGACAAAGGTCTTTCATCGTTAAAATAAAAGACTTCTGAAAATAAAAACAAAATATATTTTATTACAACTAGAGAAAAACCTTACCTATAAAAATGATCAGATTCAATGTTAGTATCAATTTCTATGAGACAATTCTAGAGACTATTCTAGAAGAAATATTCATTTGTAGCAAATGACTTCATGAAGAACTGTTATATTTTAAATCAAAGATGACAATATTTTATCAAACATTAATGCCTAAATATAAATTCACACACACAATTGTGTGTAAAATGAACTCTCTCATACTGATAGAGAGCACAAAACTGATCAGAAAAAAGTCAATTGTTTTGAAAATGAATTCTTATGATTCTTTTTAAACCTAGGCTGATGGTTCTGGGAAGAATTATAGATTGAGTCTGGCCACATATCATATGAATATCAAAACTTAGGAGGCAAAAGCAGATGGATTGCTGTGATTTCCTAGACAAACAGAGCTACATTTAGTGAGACCATGTCTCAACCCCACTGTTAAAAGAGTTAAACCCAGAACTGAGCTGAAAGCTGTCCCTTGAGTGCCATTCTCTGGCCACAATTTAACCCAACATAAGCAGGCCTGCTGTACCAGGAACTTAAAAGTTTGACCTCTTCTCATTGAATGCTCTGCCCATTTTCCAGAAGACATACACCATGCCCTGATTTCCAATGTCCAGGCAAAGGCAGCCAACCTCAGGACTCCTGCACCAGAAACACCCATGGATAACCAGTTGTCTAAAGGTCACAATGAAAACACTAACCACAAGTGCTAATTCAATATGACACATCCAGAGCCCAGGTATCCTACTATAGCAAGCTCTGGATATCCTATCATGATCCAAGCACAATAAAATGTCATTAAATCCAATCTTATGAAGATGGTAAACGAATTTAAAGGAGAAATTAACAAATGCCTTAATTAAACTGGAAAATACAATCAAGCAAGTGAAGAAAATGAATAAAACAATTCAATACCTGCAAATGGTCAAAGAAGTGGTAAAGAAAACACCGAGGGAACCATGGAGATGGAAAATCTAAGAAAGACAACAGGAACAGAAGCACAGCCAACAGAATGAAAATAATGGAAGAGTCGATCTCGGGTATAGATGATATGAAAAAAGAACCTAACACATCAACCAAAGAAAATGTTAAACCTAAAAAAATTACTGACTCAAAGTATACAGAAATTCTGAGTCACTGTAAAATCCTACTAAGAGTAATGGGAATGAACAAGAGTGAAGACAGTTCCAGCTGCAAGGACAAGAAAATATTTGAAAGAAAAAACATAGAAAAAATTCACCCAACCTAAAGAAAAAATGCCTATCAACAACCAAGTTGATTGGTGTTCCCAAAAAATAATAATCCTATGCTCTCTATGTTCTATGCTCTATGCTCAGTGACCTCCGGAGAAAGAAGAAATCAGAGTTTCTAGAATTCAATGAAAATGAAGGCACAAAGTATCCAAATTTATGGGACACAATCAAAGCAATGCACAACAAAATGTTCATAGAACTTTGTCTATTCAAAAAATTGGAGAGATTTCACACCACTAACTTAACAGCACATCTGCAACCTGAAGAAGAAACAGAAGCAAGCACACTCCAGAGGAGTAGATGGCACGAAATAGTCAACAGAGAAACAAAAAAAAAAAACAATACAAAGAATCAACAAAACCAAGAGCTGCTTAATCAACTCTGAGATTCCATTCTACACACATCACAAAAGCAAAGACGCAGCTATACCACTCCTGGGCATATATCCAAAGGATGCTTCACCATGCCACCTCTAGGAAACTTGCTCAACTATGTTCATAAAACATTGATTTGTAAAAGCCAGAAACAGAAAACAACCAGGATGGACTTCAACTGAAAAATGGTTCAGGAAAATTTGACATATTTACAAAATGAAATGCCATTCATTTATTTAAAAACAAGGAATTAATGAAATTTGAAATCAAATGAATGGGATTTAAAAATTTCATCGTGTGACAATCCAAACCCAGAAATGCAGATGTAGTACGTACTCACTTAGAAGTGAGTACTTCTTTAACCATATAGTACAGAATAATCATGCTAAAATCCACAGACCGAAAGGCTAAAACATGAGGGCCCCAGGGTAGAAGCTTTAATCTCACTCAGAGGCGAAAACATAGAAATCAGGTTTCCATTTAGGCAGGGAAAATTTTGGGAGATGGGGAAGGGAACTGATGTGGGAGCAAGTGTAGGTAGTATCAGGGACAAGAGATACCTGGAGGTATCCTCCAGGGAAAGGAGGAGAATACCAATGCACTCACAAAAACATCAGCCCAAAATTCATCCTACCTACAAGATATTCAGGGATTAAAATGGAACATAGATTAAGGGAATAGCCACCCATTATCTGGCTCAAACTGAAACCATTAATAATATTCTTCTATTCTTGCACACAGGATCCAAGGATAACTCTTATGAGAGGATACATCCAGCACAGAATGGAAAGAGATGTGTGTACCCACATCCAAACATCAAGTAGAGTTTGGACGGTCTTGTGGAAGAATTGGGGAAGGACATTGAACACAAAGGCCAACAGTGTGATTGAGGGCTCTGGGACAAGAAAACCTAAAGAATCAACTAAACTGGGCCCATGAGGGCTCACAGAGATTGAACCACCCATGAAAGAGAACAAATGGGGTACACATAGGCATCCTCCCCATAAGGAGCAGATGTGCAGCTTGGTCTTCATGTGGGTTCTCTAAAAACTGAAGTGAGGACTGTTTCACACTGTTGGATGCATTTGGATTCCTTTCTGCTAGTAGAGCTGCTTTCTCTGGTCTCAGTGGGAGAAGGAGCTAAAATCTCTACTCTTATTTAAGGTAATAGGACCAGCTACTATATGCTATATTAATAATCATTATAAAAACCTTACTTTCATTGAAGCTGACATGCTTCACTCCGGTTTTCTGGGCTGGTGTCTCTGTCCTGTGACATAGGTTTAAAAGTTATAATTATTGTGCTATTCATAAAAACATTTGGCAAGTGTATTAAGCACTTTATATTTGAGTCTCTACTCTATCTTACTCTAGAGGGTTACTAACAGTATTTTTTGGAACGGGATCTCACTATGTAGGCATGCTCCTCTGAAATCTGCTCTATGGACCATGATGGCCTTAACTCACAGAGATCTGTGTATCTTCTACTTCCACAGTTCCGGGATAAAATGCATGGGCCAACAGGAATAGACAAACACTGTTGAATTTGCTTTTCAGCAATTGACTGTGATTGCTGACTGCTATCCTTTCCAGCTTTTCTCAAGAGAAAACATGAGGAATACTAAGCACTTAATCAAACACAAACAAAAGTGCTCAGACAAACCCCCACCACACACAAATACACTTTTCAAAAGCATTAAAGACAAAATTAGACGTGCTTGATATAATATGTCTGTTGACACTTATGGAAGACTAGGAGGAAGGAATCGAGGCCTGAGGGAGATAGGAACCCCAGAGGTCAACAAACAGAAGCAGATAAACTGGACACTTAGGGTTCTCAGAGACTGAACCACCTATCCTAGAACAAACATGCACTGGACGGACACCTCCTGACACATATGTAGCAGACATACAGCTAAGTCTTCACACAGATACCGATCAACTGGGACTCGGTCTATCCATAAGGCTGTTGCCTGTACATGGGGTATATCCTTCTAGCTGCACTGTTTTGTCTGGACTCAGAGAGAGGAAGGGCCTACCCTTGCGGAAATGAACTGCCATGGTAGGGACATACAGGAGATCCCCAACTGATCAGAGGTGAAGTGGAGGAGGAACAGAGAAAGAAATATGGGATGGAACAGAGAAATAAATGTAGGAACAGGAAATGTAGGAGGGATGACCAGGAGGGAGTCAGTTAAGCTAGATGTAATGTGAATAAAATAAAATAGAATAAAATAAAATAAGTTTTTACAAAAGGCATTAAAGATTTGAAAGGAGAGTAAGCTACCTCTACCAAGGCTCATCATAAAACACAGAGCTATTATGTGGGAATAATGGCTCAAAATAAACAGGTATACATATGGACTAAACAGAAAATTCAAGCATACATAAGTGTATTTCATATGGAAAGGGCATATAGCATTGTAAGAACAAGCTGTTTCAGAGCTAAACATTCACAGAATTCAGGACAAGATTGAAAATGCTAAAGTACCAGACTCTGTGGAAAGAAATGAACTACTTATATATCCACTTTGAAAGCTCCATCTGAAATGGGGAAGAAAAATGTCTTGACCTGTGGAATTACCAAACTAGCTGGGTACTTGTACTATGTCTCTTAAAGTACATCTTCCAGTGAAAGTTCGTTTCCTGCTGAGTTGGACATTTCAAACTTAAACAGATCATTAGGAAACACTATTTGTTACCTGTGATTATGATGTCATCTTTAGGGTCATAGAATATAAATTTTCAGGCTTAGGGACTATCAGTGTTTATCCATGATGAAACACTTGTCAATGACACCTATGGACCTTAATTCAGTGACAAACACTGTCAAAAGCAAAAATATGATGGTCGAGCAACAATTGTTCTACCTTATCCTTTGGTTTGGTTGAAGGCTCATGAGTTGAACTCCTTAACTAGCTAGTGATCCCTGGTGTGTGCTGTTCTTGTGTTGTGTTGAAACAGTCTCTTTTCTAGCTCCCACTTCATGTGTGCTAAGGTTTCTAACTATGTGCCTCTGAGTTTCTCAAAATCTTCCTGTCATTTTAATATTCCTGACCTAAGCAATTGTCACTCTCAATAACAGCACTAAGATTGAAGAAAAGAAGAAACTGTACCCATTTATCTCTACCGGTGCATGTGCGTTAGCACACATTGCTTCTAAAAATTCTACCATTTCAGGTTTCCGTTCATATGTAGCAAGCAGTAAGGGGGTCAAGCCATACTGTAAAGGAAAGAATATTGCATTTTACAAAATGAATTATTTCTCAATGAAAATTCATCACAGATTTGGTAAGCATAAATATACTGTAAAGTGTTACAAGGGTTCATTTATCCTACAACACCAGTTGCCCTTTCCCACACACAGCTTTTTCCCTATGACACACCTTTTCCCTGTCCAACATTATCTGTGAACAACACTCCCTTCCAGAACTCTCCCCAAACACTCAATGTTTCCAGTCTACTTAGCTCCATGGAGTTGGCCCTCCATTGACACAGCCCTGATACATAAAGTTTGGTATGTCCCTGTTGAAGAACTGGGCTCCAGAAAGGTGTGGAGCAGCATTTCTCAATCTGTGTGTGAAATACATTTATTTGCTAAACTAAGAATTACCTTGCAAGCTCAACAGCATTTCCTATGTATATCAAAGTTTTTAAAAATTAAATAATTTTTTTAAATTTTCTCCAATGATCAAATTTCCTAATTTTTCTGTCACCTCTCTCACTTTCCAGTGCACTCTCATACTCGAGTCAAACCCACATCAGTACCTTCTTTGCAACAACACACTTCTATCTATTCTATAATCATATAACGTGAAATGAATTTATTTTTATTGTCTGTGTATATGTGATGTGTATGTGTAGTCCTAAATCCTTTATTTTTGAATGTTAAAATCAAGGCCAATTCTGAGACAAAATATGCTATGCTGTGTTTTTCTGAACTAACTACCAAAAATATGAAAAACATGTTTGGAGAAAGCAGCGTTCCTGTAAACAGATATATTGAGAATGCTTCAACTTCTGCACGTAGAAAACAGATGTGAGTGTCACTGCTAGAAGTGCACTGGGAATGAAGTTGAGTGATCTTTACCTTTGTTTTGGCTTCAATATCTACATTGTGCTTTAGAAGCATTTTTACAATGGGTAGGTTACCCGTGGATACAGCATGGTGTAAGGCTGTATTCCCAATAAAATCCATCACATTTGGATCAGCATTGTAGTCGAGCAATACAGAAACACAATGTATATTGCCTCGCTGGGCAGCCTGTAGAAATTGGACAAAAAAAAAATACATCTTCAATTCAAGGAATCCAAGAGAGACATTTCTACCATCACACTGAATACTTCCCCTTAAAGCAAACACAGAGTTTCAGTTATGCATATTATCTATTTTGACACAAAGTCTTAAGCACTCCAGACTCACCTGATTTTAGAATCTCCCCACAACATCTTTTTACAAGCGGTAGAATTTAAAGGTAGAATGCACCCAGATTTTCTAAGAATTCTGGTCTGTGCTGGTTTGCTGTCACAGTGCAGAGATTAGTTGTTTGGTTAGTTTTTGTTCTCTTTGCCAGTTTGACATAGGCTAACACACCTGGAAAGATTGTCACTTGAGGAACTTCCCCTATCAGAGTTCCCTCTGGGCAACTATGTGGAATATATTTTTGATTTTGATGGAAGTAGGAAAGCCCAGGGTCTTAGGGTTGGAGGCACAGCTGGGAGAATATACTCAGATGTATGAAAATAATCTGTGCAAGCCCTGGTAAAAGTCATGGAAAAGCTGCATTCGCCCATGATCTCTAGTTTAGCTCTTCCCTCCAGTTCCTGATTATGAGCTCCTGCCCTGGTTCCCCTTGAGAATGAACTGTGACATGTAAATATAAACCAAATAACCATTTCCTTTCCTGACTTGTTTTTGGTCAGTGTTTTATTACAGCCAAAGAAACCAAACAAGGACAACCTCTAATCCATTTCATACCACAACAGATGTCCCATAGCTACCTTAATCAAGGGTGTGCAGCCTTCATCATCCCGGATATTAACGCTGGAGTTATTTTCTAATAATAGTAATACCACGTCTGGATGGTTGTGGGCACATGCATAATGCAGTGATGTCCTGCAAAAGGAAAGGACATTTAGGAACATTTCTGAATGCTAAATAAGAGCCCCATCACTTTTAAGTGCTACATAGTATGGAGGTAATTTCCAACTGATGTAAGCAAGGAACTGGAGTTTCCTTACTTGGTTATGTCTACCCAGGTGTTCATATGCTGTGCTAGGGATATAATGCACGGCTGATCTGAGTAAGGCAGGAGTTCTATCAAGGCTCTCATCCTGCACAAAGCAGCCTGTCTGGATCATAGAAAAGCTCCCACTAAATTATCTCAGCTTGAATTTAAATCCTACTCTACTATCTGGGATTTCTATGAAGCCGATGACTCCATTTCATAATAACTGACTCCCATGAAGAAGTATGGAGAGGGTCCTGATCCTGGAAAGGACTGATCTAGCATTGGTGGGGAATATAAGGACAGAGAAAAAGGAGGGAGGTGATTGGAGAATGGATGGAGAGGAGAAGGTTTATGATACATATGGGGAGGTGAGATCTGGGAAAGGGGTAATCATTTGGAATGTAAACAAAGAATATAGAAAATAAAAATATTAAAAAAAACTAGGGTTTCAAAGAGTATGGTTCATTTCATTTCATATTTAAATTTTAGAATGTAAGGAAATTTTGGGCAGAAAAACATAATCGTTTAAAAATGGGAAGATCTGTTAAGAGAGTAGAATGTGTATTTTATACAGTAGATATCTAATATATGTGTGGGGAATAAATGGACCAACTGAAAATCTACAGTTGGACA
Source organism: Apodemus sylvaticus (assembly GCF_947179515.1). Lineage (NCBI taxonomy): Eukaryota > Metazoa > Chordata > Mammalia > Rodentia > Muridae > Apodemus > Apodemus sylvaticus. Next base: position 186,336,477 of record NC_067472.1, read on the forward strand.
ATTCAGTCTTTTTAAAGAAAACAATCAGTAAGCAAGAGAATATCTTGAAACTATAATGTATAATTTATTTTTCATGAACCTTGAACTTGAAGACTAATTAACCCCTTAGAACTACTAGACTCTGAAGAAGGAAATGGAAGAAGATCTCAAAAAATGGGAAAATCTCCCATGCTCATGGATCGGTAGAATCAATATAGTTAAAATGGCCATTTTCGGCGGCGGCGGCGGCAGCGGCAGCAGTGGCTGCTCCAGCTGAAGGGCCATCAGCAGTGGAACCAAGGCGTCACAGGGACCAGTTAGGCCCTGCGCCCACGACCACTGACCTTCGCTGACCAGCCGGGCAGCAAGCAGCTGCAGTTGTGCGGCGCCTTTCCTGCACGGAGGCCACTTCAGAACTAGGCCTCCCACCAGTCAGGAGAGGTGCATCCATCTTGGTTCCGTACTCCAGAGATCGGACAGACTGAGGTACACAAACATAATCCGAGGCCAACACCGCGGTGGTCTGAGCCCGACGGGCGTTGGCCTGCACCCAGGCCCTGGGCGGGTCGGGGGGCCATCGGGGTGCCAACCCAACCAGGAGGTTTTTTGCCCAGGCCTGCGAGCGCGCTGCCGCCATTTTGCCTGCAGGACGACAGAGAGCTCAGGCGGGCAGACCTGTAACAGGCATAGCCTAAGGCTAACAAAGCAGGGGTCCAGGCCCCAAAAGGCACAGGACTGACCCCAAGAACTGGGCGGCTTGGTGTGCCATCTGTGAGTCAACCGCCCAGGTGATTGTTAGCAAAGTAGACTCTCCCGGCGCTTTCAGGGAGCGCGGGCGCGCACGCCCGCCATCCTAGTCACCTGGCAAACCCAATTAACAGTCATAGCCCTAGGGGAACTTTGCCCGGACCTTGGCCTCCCAGGCTTTTGCCTGGACTCAGGGATTGGGCGGCCAGGCTAACCTTGTGTGCGACAGCCCGGTTGGCAGATCGGCTGCCCAGCGGAGTGAGCGGAACACAGGGGAGGTCACAGTAGCATACACCTTCGGCACTCCCTGGGAGTCGACACGGGCTCCATCTGCTCCACAGACACAATCTGGGGCAAGGCCTCAGGCAGAAGCCCTTAGCTCTACTCTCTCCGCTTCCGGATCCAGATCAGTCTGGGCGGCAGCATTACATCTCCAAGTCCTGCAAGTGGCTAGCTGGGCTTCCGGGCGGCCAGCTGGGAGAAGTCAGTGTGCTCCAGTGAATCCAGCGGGCCCCAGCGGGAGCCTTCGGGTGCCTGCTTTGGGATCGGAACAGCCTGGGCAGCAGCACACTGTCTACAAGCAGTGCAGGAGGTAAGCTGTGCACCAGAGGCCAACTGGGAAGGGGCAGCTTGCACTGGTGAGTCCAGCACTGACAAGATAAACTAACACCAGTGAGATCAGGATGGCAAAAGGCAAACGCAGGAACGTCACTAACAGAAATCAAGGCAATATGGCAACATCTGAACCCAATTCTCCTCTACCAACATGTCCTGGATACCCCATCACACCAGTAAAACAAGATTTGGATTTAAAATCACTGGTCATGATGCTGGTACAGGAACACATGAAGGTCATACATAAAGAAATTCAGGAGAAAATGGATCAAAAGTTAGAAGCCCTTGCAAGGGAAACACAAAAATCATTGAAAGAAATCCAGGAGAATACAAAAGCCAACAAGGAGGAAATGCAAAAAACACTTAAAGAAATACAGGAGAACTTTGCTCAACAGGCTGAGGTCATGAAAGACGAAACACAAACATCTCTTAAAGAAATACAGGAGAACTTTGGTCAACAGGCTGAGCTCATGAAAGAGGAAACACAAAAATCTCTTAAAGAATTACAGGAAAACACAAACATGCAAGTGAAGGAGCTAAGCAAAACCATCCAGGATCTAAAATCAGAAGTAGAAACAACTAAGAAAACTCAAAGGGAGACAACTTTGGAGATAGAAAGCCTTGGGAAGAAATCAGGGGACAGAGATACAAATATCAACAACAGAATACAAGAGATAGAAGAAAGAATCTCAGATGCTGAAGATTCCATAGAAACCATGGACTCAACAGTTAAAGAAAATGCAAAATGCAAAAAGCTTGTAACCCAAAATATCCAGGAAATCCAGGACACAATGAGAAGACCAAACCTAAGGATTATAGGCATAGATGAGAGTGAAGATTTGCAACTTAAAGGGCCAGCAAATATCTTCAATAAAATTATGGAAGAAAACTTCCCTAACCTAAAGAGAGAGATGCCCATGAATATACAAGAAGCCTACAGAACTCCAAACAGACTTGACCAGAACAGAAATACTTCCCGTCACATAATAATCAAAACACCAAATGTTCTAAACAAAGAAAGAATACTAAAGGCAGTAAGAGAAAAAGGCCAAGTAACATATAAAGGAAGACCTATCAGAATCACAGCAGACTTTTCACCTGAGACTATGAAGGCTAGAAGGTCCTGGGCAGATCTCATGCAGACTCTAAGAGAACACAAATGCCAACCAAAACTACTATATCCAGCAAAACTCTCAATCACCATAGATGGAGAAACTAAGATATTTCATGACAAAACCAAGTTTACCCAATATCTATCCACAAACCCGGCCCTAAAAAGGATAATAGGAGGACAACACCAATACAAGGAGGGAAACTTCACCCTGGAAAAAGCAAGATAGTAACCTTTCATCAAACCCAAAAGAAATTAAGCATTCAAATTTAAAAAATAACGTCAAAAATGATAGGAAGTAACAATCACTATTCCTTAATATCTCTTAACATCAATGGACTTAATGCCCCAATAAAAAGACACAGACTAACTGACTGGATACGTAAACAGGACCCTACATTTTGCTGCTTACAGGAAACACACCTCAGGGTCAAAGACAAACAGTACCTTAGAGTAAAAGGCTGGAAGACAATTTTACAAGCAAATGGTCTCAGGAAACAAGCTGGAGTAGCCATTTTAATATCAGATAAAATTGACTTTCAACCCAAAGTCATCAAAAGAGACCCTGAGGGACACTTCTTGCTGGTCAAAGGAAAAATACAAAAAGAAGAACTGTCAATCCTGAACATCTATGCCCCAAATGCAAGGGCACCCTCTTTCGTAAAAGAAACTTTATTAAAACTAAAAGCACACATTGTACCTAACACAATAATTGTGGGTGACTTCAACACTGCACTTTCCTCAATGGACCGATCAGGAAAACAGAAACTAAACAGGGACACAATGAAACTAATTGAAGCTTTGGACCAATTAGATTTAACAGATATATATAGAACATTCTATCCTAAAACAAAAGAATATACCTTTTTCTCAGCACCTCATGGTACCTTCTCCAAAATCGACCATATAATTGGTCACAAGACAGACCTCAACAAATATAAGAAGATCGAACTAATCCCATGCCTCCTATCTGATCACTATGGAGTAAAAGTGGTCTTCAATAGCAACAGAAACAACAGAAAGCCCACATACACGTGGAAACTGAACAATACTCTACTCAATGATACCTTGGTCAAGGAAGAAATAAAGAAAGAAATTAAAGACTTTTTAGAACACAATGAAAATGAAAACACAACATACCCAAATCTATGGGACACAATGAAAGCAGTGCTAAGAGGAAAACTCATAGCCCTGAGTGCCTCCAAAAAGAAAATGGAGAGAGCATACATTACCAGCTTAATGACACACCTGAAAGCCCTGGAACAAAAAGAAGCTATTTCGCCCAGGAGGAGTAGAAGGCAGGAAATCATCAAACTCAGGGCCGAAATCAATCAAGTAGAAACAAAGAGAACCATACAAAAAATCAACAAAACCAGGAGCTGGTTCTTTGAGAAAATCAACAAGATAGATAAACCCTTAGCCAGAATGACCAAAGGGCACAGAGAAAGTATCCAAATTAACAAACTTAGAAATGAAAAGGGAGATATAACAACGGAAACTGAGGAAATCCAAAAAATCATCAGATCCTACTACAAGAGCCTATACTCAACACAACTGGAGAATCTGGAGGAAATGGACAATTTCCTTGACAGATACCAAATACCAAAATTAAATCAGGACCAACTAGACCATCTAAACAGTCCCATAATGCCTAAAGAAATAGAAGGAGTCATAGAAAGTCTTTCAACCAAAAAAAGCACAGGACCAGATGGCTTCAGTGCAGAATTCTACCAGACCTTCAAAGAAGAGTTAACACCAATACTCTTCAAACTATTCCACAAAATAGAAACAGAAGGAACACTACCCAATTCCTTCTATGAAGCCACAATTACGCTGATACCGAAGCCACACAAAGATCCAACAAAGAAAGAGAACTTCAGACCAATTTCCCTTATGAACATCGATGCAAAAATACTCAATAAAATTCTTGCCAACCGAATCCAAGAACACATCAAAACGATCATCCACCATGATCAAGTAGGCTTTATCCCAGGAATGCAGGGTTGGTTCAATATACAGAAATCCATCAATACAATCCACTACATAAACAAACTCAAAGAACAAAACCACATGGTCATTTCATTGGATGCTGAAAAAGCATTTGACAAAATTCAGCATCCCTTCATGCTTAAAGTCTTGGAGAGAACAGGAATTCAAGGCCCATACCTAAACATAATAAAAGCAATATACAGCAAACCGGTAGCCAGCATCAAACTAAATGGAGAGAAACTTGAAGCAATCCCACTGAAATCAGGGACCAGACAAGGCTGCCCCCTTTCTCCTTATCTTTTCAATATTGTACTTGAGGTACTAGCTCGGGCAATTCGACAACATAAGGAGGTCAAAGGGATACAAATTGGAAAGGAAGAAGTCAAACTATCATTATTTGCAGACGACATGATCGTCTACCTAAGTGACCCAAAGAACTCCACTAGAGAGCTCCTACAGCTGATAAACAACTTCAGCAAAGTGGCAGGTTATAAAGTCAACTCAAGCAAATCAGTGGCCTTCCTATACTCAAAGGATAAGCAGGCTGAGAAAGAAATTAGGGAAATGACCCCCTTCACAATAGCCACAAACAGTATAAAGTATCTTGGGGTGACTCTTACCAAACATGTGAAAGATCTGTATGACAAGAACTTCAAGACTCTGAAGAAGGAAATGGAAGAAGACCTCAAAAAATGGGAAAACCTCCCATGCTCATGGATCGGTAGAATCAATATAGTTAAAATGGCCATTTTGCCTAAAGCACTATACAGATTCAATGCAATACCCATCAAAATCCCAACTCAATTCTTCACAGAGTTAGAAAGAGCAATTATCAAATTCATCTGGAAAAACAAAAAACCCAGGATAGCTAAAACTATTCTCAGCAACAAAAGGAAATCTGGGGGAATCAATATCCCTGACCTCAAGCAATACTACAGAGCAATAGTGTAAAAACTGCATGGTATTGGTACAGTGACAGGCAGGAGAATCAATGGAACAGGATTGAAGATCCAGAAATGAACCCACACACCTATGGCCACTTGATCCTCGACAAAGAGGCTGAAAACATCCAATGGAAAAAAGATAGCCTTTTCAACAAATGGTGCTGGTTCAACTGGAGGTCAGCATGCAGAAGAATGCGAATTGATCCATCCTTGTCTCCTTGTACTAAGCTCAAATCCAAATGGATCAAGGACCTCCACATAAAGCCAGACACTCTGAAGCTAATAGAAAAAAAACTGGGGAAGACCCTTGAGGACATCGGTACAGGGAGAAAGTTTCTGAACAGAACACCAATAGCGTATGCTCTAAGAGCAAGAATTGACAAATGGGACCTCATAAAATTACAAAGTTTCTGTAAGGCAAAGGACACCATCAAGAGGACAAATCGGCAACCAACAAATTGGGAAAAGATCTTCACCAATCCTGCATCAGATAGAGGGCTAATATCCAATATATATAAAGAACTCAAGAAGTTAGACTCCAGAAAACCAAACAACCCTATTAAAAAATGGGGTACAGAGTTAAACAAAGAATTCTCACCTGAAGAACTTCGGATGGCGGAGAAGCATCTTAAAAAATGCTCAACTTCATTAGTCATTAGGGAAATGCAAATCAAAACAACACTAAGATTTCATCTTACACCAGTCAGAATGGCTAAGATTAAAAATTCAGGAGACAGCAGGTGTTGGAGAGGGTGTGGAGAAAGAGGAACACTCCTCCACTGCTGGTGGGGTTGCAAATTGGTACAACCACTCTGGAAATCAGTCTGGCAGTTCCTCCGAAAACTGGGCACCTTACTTCCAGAAGATCCTGCTATACCACTCCTGGGCATATACCCAGAAGACTCCCCACCATGTAATAAGGATACATGTTCTACTATGTTCATAGCAGCCCTATTTGTAATTGCCAGATGCTGGAAAGAACCCAGGTATCCCTCAACAGAAGAGTGGATGCAAAAAATGTGGTATATCTACACAATGGAGTACTATTCAGCCATTAGAAACAATGAATTCATGAAATTCTTAGGCAAATGGATGGAGCTAGAGAATATCATACTAAGTGAGGTAACCCAGACTCAAAAGGTGAATCATGGTATGCACTCACTAATAAGTGGATATTAACCTAGAAAACTGGAATACCCAAAACATAATCCACACATCAAATGAGGTACAAGAAGAAAGGAGGAGTGGCCCCTGGTTCTGGAAAGACTCAGTGAAACAGTATTCAGCAAAACCAGAATGGGGAAGTGGGAAGGGGTGGGTGGGAGGACAGGGGAAGAGAAGGGGGCTTGCGGGACTTTCAGGTAGTGGGGGGGCTAGAAAAGGGAAATCATTTGAAATGTAAATAAATTATATCGAATAATAAAAAAAATAAACAATGTTTTACCCCCCCCAAAAAAAGAAATAAACAGTGATGATCTGAAAAAAAAAATGGCCATTTTGCCAAAAGCAATGTACAGATTCAATGCAATACTCATCAAAATATCAACTCAATTCTTCACAGAGTTAGAAAGAGGAATTATCAAATTCATCTGGAATAACAAAAAACCCAGGATAGCTAAAACTATTCTCAGCAACAAAAGAAATTCTGGGGGAATCAGTATCCCTGACCTCAAGCAATACTACAGAGCAATAGTGTTTAAAACTGCATGGTATTGGTACAGTGACAGGCAGGCAGATCAATGGAACAGGATTGAAGATCCAGAAATGAACCCACACACCTATGGCCACTTGATCCTTGACAAAGGGGCTGAAAACATCCAATGGAAAAAAGATAGCCTTTTCAACAAATGGTGCTGGTTCAACTGGAGGTCAGCATGCAGAAGAATGCAAATTGATCTATCATTGTCTCCTTGTACTAAACACAAATCCAAATGGATCAAGGACCTCCACATAAAGCCAGACACTCTGAAGCTAATAGAAAAGAAACTGGGGAAGACCCTTGAGGACATCGGTACAGGGAGAAAGTTTCTGAACAGAACACCAATAGCTTATGCTCTAAGATCAAGAACTGACAAATGGGACCTCATAAAATTACAAAGTTTCTGTAAGGCAAAGGACACCATCAAAAGGACAAATCGGCAACCAACAAATTGGGAAAAGATCTTCACCAATCCTACATCAGATAGAGGGCTAATATCGAATATATATAAAGAACTCAAGAAGTTAGACTCCAGAAAACTAAACAACCTTATTAAAAAATACGGTACACAGGTAAACAAAGAATTCTCACCTGAAGAACTTTAGATGGCAGAGAAGCAGCTATAAAAATGCTCAACTTTATTAGTTATTAGGGAAATGCAAATCAAAACAACCCTGAGATTTCACCCTACACCAGTCAGAATGGCTAAGATTAAAAATTCAGGAGACAGCAGGTGTTGGAGAGGATGTGGAGAAAGAGGAACATTCCTTCATTGCTAGTGGGATTGCAAATTGGTACAACCACTCCGGAAATAAGTCTGGCAGTTCCTCCGAAAACTGGGCACCTCACTTCCAGAAGATCCTGCTATACCACTCCTGGGCATATACCCAGAATATTCCCCACCATGTAATAAGGATACATGCTCTACTATGTTCATAGCAGCCCTATTTATAATTGCCAGAAGCTGGAAAGAACCCAGGTATCCCTCAACAGAAGAGTGGATGCAAAAAATGTGGTATATCTACACAATGGAGTACTATTCAGCCATTAGAAACAATGAATTCATGAAATTCTTAGGCAAATGGATGGAGCTAGAGAACATCATACTGAGGTAACCCAGACTCAAAAGGTGAATCATGGTATGCGCTTACTAATAAGTGGATATTAACCTAGAACACTGGAATACCCAAAACATAATCCACACATCAAATGAGGTAAAAGAAGAACGGAGGAGTAGCCCCTTGTACTGGAAAGACTCAGTGAAGCAGTATTTGGGAAAACCAGAACGGGAAAATGGGAAGGGGTGGGTGGGAGGACAGGGGGATAGAAGGGGGCTTATGGGACTTTCGGGGAGTGGGGGGCTAGAAAAGGGGAAATCATTTGAAATGTAAATAAAAATATATGGAATAAAAAAATAGAACTACAAAATGATCAAGAATCATGTAGACGAGAGAAAATCTTCTGTTGTGTCATTGGTTCCCCTTCATAAACTAGAACAGAGTAAAAATAGGAAATAAGAATGAGGGGCCGGGGTGATTGGAAGAACTCAATTGGTAAATCACTTTCCCTGAAAACCTGAGTGCAGATATGTGGATAAGGGGATCCCCAAAGCTACTTACTTACCCAAAGTCTGAGAATCAATGTGTTCCAAGAGAGTAAATTAAACATTCCAGGGATTTGGCTGAATGAACATGTCTCTCTAAAACTGAGGGACCACGTGCTGGAACCCATAGGGAGGCCTGATGGCCTGAGGTCAGTCCCCAGAACACACAGTAGGGCAGAAGACAAGTGTCCAGTGGCGAGTCCTCGGACCATCACACACTTAGCTCCACATGTGTGGGACAAGGGAAAGTGAGAGGAAGACAATGCCCATCTCTTTCCTTCACATGTGTATCAATGCATGCACAACATGTACCTAGGGTGAGTATGGGGGTACAGGGCCAGTGTTCAAAATGTCTTTGTATGATCCATTCGCAAACACAGGTCATATTGACCTAAGATTTCTCAGTGATTTTTTGCATTAAAGTGGATGATTTATCTTATGATAAATTTTCCATTGTTGAATAATAGTATTTATTAATGGCTTATATATTAAGACAAATCTAGACGGGTGGCTTGGTAGTTAACAGCTCTAGTTGTGTTTTCTCAGATACTCAGTTTTTGTTGCTAGCACACACATTGCAGCACTGTGTGTAGCTCCAGTTCCAGGGGATCAAGCACTTGATTCCATCACACATGTTGCTTCAAAAATGCACATAGGCACAACACCTGTGTGTGTTTATTTCTCTCTCTCTCTCTCTCTCTCTGTGTGTGTGTGTGTGTGTGTGTGTGTGTGAAAGAGAGAGGGGGTATGTGTTTTGCTGTGTGTGTTTGTCTACAAAATTTAAGTGTAAACAAAAAAATAAAATGATGCAGTTTGGTTAAGGCCTAGGAGCTGCTGTTCCAGGGTGTGCAGGTCTCCTATGCCTCAGAGCACTAAACAAGTGACCATGCAGGGACCCAATGGAAATGAACCTAAGCACACCATCTCTCCTCCATTAGGATGGAGCCCTGGAAGCTGATTTTCTCCCTGCTTGGCTCTGAGTATGCCTGACAGGTCCTACTCTACTGTCCACCCCTCCCCCTCACCAACTCCAATGCCCATTACCTGTTCCTCCTATCAGATTCATCCACATGATGTCGACTGGAGTGTATTAATCGTTCAGTTTTGTCCAGGTCACCCACACTGGCTGCTCGCTGCAAAGGACCCGTAGGGTCATATCCGATATAGGAGAGGGTAAATTTGTGCCTTCTCTGATGATTTATGCATGTACAGCCCAAACATGAATGCCACAGACGGGTGTACCAGCGTCTCCTTTGGGGGACGTTTCTTGTCTGGACATCATATCTAAGATCTTCCTCCATTATTGAGGCCTAGGGCCTCAGGGCCCCCTGAGGGCCACCCAAGATCTACTTTCCCTCTCTTCCCTTCCCTTTAGCTGATCACTGCTTCCCAAATTCTATAATAAAACAAAACAGATTTAAAACTCTTGTGAACAAAACACTAAACAGTCCAGCACGTTCAGTATCAACTGAACTATACTTCAGTATACAGCAGTACTGCTATGCTAGAACCACCACTGTTACATGCTGTGAGGTCACAATGGTGCTATGTTAATGTTCTATGCACACATGCCCCATTCTTCAGTGGTTGGAGGCCAGGTATCTAATAAACTTATGTACTAAGCTCATTCTTTGAAAGTACACAATGTAGTAGTGTTTTCTTAGTATGTCATTAAAATTATGCACCCATCACCCTATTTGTTTTAAAAACATTTTTATCTTTAAGAAGAAATCCTTTTGTCTAAGAATTTCATGAATTCATTGTTTCTGATGCTCCACTATGTTTATAGGAAACTTTTTACAACTTAATAATAAATGATATTATAACTCTTTTAAGTGTCCCTTTTTCTTCCTGCTACTTCCAAGTTACAGGTTGAAAGTTAGAGCCCAAACAAAGGTGATTTTCTTAATCTCCTGGTGTTTTAGGATGAGGTGCTAAGTGCCTGAGACTGCAGTCTCCGACCTCAGAGGAACACAGAAGGCAGTTCAATTATAACAGCATAGCAAATTAAATGTAGATAAGTAAACTTTTTATTATACAGCAACTCTATCCAATAAGACCGAGTCTTACCCACTCTCCAACACTCTTCCCCCTCCTCTGCCTAAAGAAGACCTTACAATATAGACAAACACTTCCTGCTTTGTCTGGCCCCCTGCACAGCACTGTAATCTGAATAAACTTTCTGATTCTCCATTGCCCTTGTATGTGAGATAAGGGGACCCATGATTGGCTGGCACAAGGGGAACTCTACATCCTCCTCTAACAAATAGGCTCTCAAATGTGGCTGCTCTGTTTCTACATCCAAAGAGTGAGAAGACCTGTGTGTGTGTGACCTGGGAACAATTCAGATTCAGCCTGAGCCTTGATTTTTCCCATCTCTGAAAGGAGTTTGACCATGCCTTTCCTTTGACCCCAGTCCACTTGGTTGTCTGGAAGGTAGACTCTAACAGTAAGATCAAAGGGGGAGAAAGATATAAGACTACTCTTCAGAAGGGGAGCCAGGAAGTGTTAGCCCTGTGTGTGTGAGGAGGGGCCTCTTACCAACAGAAAAGAGCATAAATGGATTGCTCTTCTTAAACTGCCCCCTGTTGTGCTGAAACTGCTGAGGGTTAAAGTCATTGGGATTGGAGAAGTACTTGGGATCTTTCAGCAAAGAGCCCAGTATAGGCAATACATCAGTGCCCTGGAAGACAGGAGCCATGGGACTAATTAGGCAAGGTGATAGATGAGCATCCTCAGGGCTCACAAGATTGGAAGGAAGAGGAGAAAAGGAGAGGGGCTGAGCTAAGGGGGAAGTGTTGGCCAATGTGACAGGTTCTCTTGGAGCAGTGGTGGTTCGAGTTCTCTGAGGAAGGTCTCTTGAGAGACTCACAATCTCTTGGAACAGAATGTTAGGGAATGAGCAAGCCCATGCCTGTCAATTCAGGAGGTTGTGGGCCCAGGAAGAAGTTCACACTCCCTGGTACAGCAATTTGGGGTTTGTGTGCCTCAGCAGGCTGTGTGGAGGACGTGAGACTCTTCAACATAAGAAACAAATTCTAAAGAAACAGAGTCATGGTCCTTACCATGAGAGTTTGCTAAACATGGGGTTGATGCCTGAAAAACAGGGAGACCCAGGATTGAGGACAGCTTAAACACCATGGTGAAGGAGCAAAATTTTCATTGAGAAGGAAGTGTGTAAAACTCTGACTGGGGACGGCCTGCTGGGTCAAGAGGACTGGAATGAAGACTCTTAGGCTCGGCGGGGAAGTACCTTGGGGATGAGGATGCCCCAAAAGTTGATGTCCTTGGTAGTTCTACAAGCCACACCAAGAGGAATTATGTCTCCATATCTCTGGGATCTCATGGATCACAGCCTTGGTGTAAGGTGTCTGCATTCTATCCTCATACTGAGGCTGTTGGTTCCTGCCAATCACCTGGTCAATCTCCTCATGCACCATAGCTGAGAAGAGATGTGTTTATACATTTAGAAAGGGAAGATGCATTAAATATGCAAAAATATGGTGATGTGGAATTATGGGTGAAATGTTATAGACCATTTGCAGTAGATGCTAGCTATATATGGTGCTGGAATAGGATCCCATTAACCTTCTTGGGCTAGAATGAGAGGCATTAGCAGGAGACATTTACAGATTGGTCAGAGAAAAAAAAGCAAAATACCTTTGATGATTGAGAGGAGCAGTTTCCAAATACGTTCAGGCCTTTTCATTTTTTTAAATACAAGTGAGACTCAGCATGAGATGGGCAGTTTTCAGTGATAAATTAGTACCCCAGGATTCCCTCCAACACTGAGCCCCAGACACACTAGACAAGGCACATTACCATATGAAACATCACCATAGCAATACCATTGAACATATCTCAGAACTAGAGACATTGGACAATTCTAGCCTAAGCAGGCCTTAGGTGCATGCTGAATAAGGCAAATTGTAATTTTGAGCAATCAACCATTTGTCATCTTATGTCTGCCTGAAATTAGACATGCTCATGATTATATAAGTACATGCATTGTGGGAAATGGCATGCCCAGTTAGCAAAGGCTTACATAACTCAAGCCTGCCAATCAAAACCCAAAACCACACACACCCTGCCTTTAGCAATCAACCCTTTGTCTTTCTGAACTCATAAAAGGAAACCCTGGACAATCGCCTGGGCTCCTCAGCAAATCCTGCTCAACCCTCCACTCCTTTACACTGTAGCTATTCCTTACTTTCTCCTTGATTAGGAAAAATACCCCACAGCTTTTCCATTTGTTGCATTTCTTCAGAATTCTGAAAGTAGCTTAAAAATATGCTAAGAACCTGGAGAAACCAGTCAGATGGTGACCAGCATTCACAATGGGTGCCTATCAGATCAGCTTCCTTCAGAGACTATCTTAAATCCCTGATATCTGGGAGAACTGGGGTAGGGATAGCCAATGTCCAGCACGGTGTAGTGGTCTGTGGCCTCTACCGTCCCTGTCTCCCTCAAATTTACCTGCAACGGCAGGTGCTTCATGAGGAGCAAGAAGTTGAAGCTCATGGCTGTGCTGTCCATCTCTGTGCCCACGAAGAAAAGGTTCAGTGTGGTCATCAACAGATTCCTCTTGGGAAAATGAGTTTGGGGGTTCTTCTCCTACATGGAGAGGGACATATATCTTAATTCCACTTAGCACTCTTTTAGACACTACTGGTAGTTTTCCCAGGATTCACTTTTCTTGGTTTCAGATTGAAGGTGGGAAGGGAGAGTCTGACCAATCAAGGCCCTCCCCAAGTGCTGGCTTCCCTCATACCCCGCAAGAAACAAACATAAAATCCTTCTTCCTTGGTCTTTCCCTGGGTGAATCTCTGTACTTTTGCTATCAACCTTGTTGGAATTTATCTAAAATAGTAATGAAGTTTTTAAAAAGAGGAGAGATGGTGGAGAGGGTAAGAAAGTGGAGAGAAGTAGAGAAAATTGAAATGAAGGGGTGACAAAGGGAGGATTTTCTGCAAGATGGAGAATCAGAATTGGCAATGACAACAGCCTACTTTTTCACAATTTGAAGATGCCCTTGGAGGAAATTCTTCCCCTGCAGGTGTGCATTTGTGAAGTGTGCCTGCATGTGTTTTTGCACACATGTATGTGCCTAATTGAGCATCAGTGCCAGAGTGCATCTCTCTCACTGTGTGTGTGTGTGTGTGTGTGTGTCTCTGTGTGTGTGTGTGTGTGCATTCACATCTGTGTTTTGATTATTTCTGGGTACAAGTGTGCCTGTGGGTGTCCCCACCCATAAGTATATATGAGGCAGTCAGAAGAGAACATTGCATATCTTTTATCAATCACTTCCCTATTCATTTGAGGCAGGGTCGGCTGTCAAACCTAGCTGTAAAAGAACTTCTGGGGAAATTAGTATCCCAGACCTCAAGCAATACTACAGAGCAATAGTGTTAAAAAACTGCATGGTAATGGCACAGTGACAGCAAGTGGACCAATGGAATAGAATTGAAGACCCAGAAATGAATCCACATACCTATGGTCACTTGATCTTTGACAAAGGAGCCGAAAACCTCCAGTGGAAAAAAGATAGCCTTTTCAACAAATGGTGCTGCTTCAACTGGAGGTCAGCATGCAGGATAATGCGAATTGATCCATTCTTATCTCCATGTACTAAGCTCAATTCTAAGTGGATCATGGACCTCCACATAAAACCAGACACCCTTAAACTAATAGAAAAGAACCTTGGGAAAAACCTTGAAGACATAGGCACAGGGGAAAAGTTCCTGAACAGAACACCAACAGATTATGCTCTAAGATCAAGAATTGACAAATAGGATCTCATAAAATTACAAAGTTTCTGTAAGGCAAAGGACATCATCAAAAGGACAAATCATCCATCAACAAATTGGGAAAAGATCTTCACCAACCCTACATCAGATAGAGGGCTAATATCCCATATATACAAAGAACTCAAGAAGTTAGACTCCAGAAAACCAAATAACACTATTAAAATATGGGGTACAGATTTAAACAAAGAATTTTCACCTGAAGAACTTCAGATGGTGGAGAAGCACCTTAAAAAATGCTCAACATCATTAGTCATTAGGGAAATGCAAATCAAAACAATCCTGAGATTTCACCTTACACCAGTCAGAATGCCAAGATAAAAAATTCAGGAGACAGCAGGTGTTGGCAAGGATATGGAGAAAGAGGAACACTCCTCTGCTGTTGGTGGGGTTGCAAAGTGGTACAACCACTCTGGAAATCAGTCTGGCGGTTCCTCAGAAAACTGGGCACCTCACTTCCAGAAGATCCTACCACTCCTGGGCATATACCCAGAGGATTCCCCAGCATGTAATAAGGACACATGCTCCACTATGTTCATAGCAGCCATATTTATAATAGCCAGAAGCTGGAAAGAACCCAGGAATCCCTCAACAGAAGAATGGATGCAAAAAATGTGGTATATATACACAATGGAGTACTATTCAGCCATTAGAAACAATGAATTCATGAAATTCTTAGACAAATGGATGGAGCTGGAGAACATCATACTAAGCGAGGTAACCCAGTCTCAAAATATCAGTCATGGTATGCACTCACTAATAAGTGGATATTAACCTAGAAACCTGGATTACCCAAAACATAATCTACACATCAAATGAGGTACAAGAAGAAAGGAAGAGTGGCCCCTTGTTCTGGAAAGACTCAATGAAGCAGTATTCAGCAAAACCAGAATGGAGAAGTGGGAAGGGGTGGGTGGGAGGACAGGGGGAGAGAAGGGGGCTTACAGGACTTTTTGGGAGTGGGGGTGTTAGGAAAGGGGAAATCATTTGAAATGTAAATAAAAAATACACCGAATAAAAAAAATTTAAAAAAATTTAAAAAAATTTAAAAAAATGCAAAAAAAAAAAAAAAAAGAATTGACAAATGGGATCTCATAAAATTACAAAGTTTCTGTAAGGCAAAGGACACTGTCAAAAGAACAAAATGGCAACCAACAAATTGGGAAAAGATCTTCATCAACCCTACATCTGATAGAGGGCTAATATCCAATATATTCAAGAACTCAAGAAGTTAAACCCCAGGGAACCAAATAATGCTATTAAAAAATGGGGTACAGACCTAAACAAAGAATTTGCACCTGAAGAAATTCAGATGGCTGAGAAGCACCTTAAGAAATGCTCAACATCATTAGTCATTATGGAAATGCAAATCAAAACAACCCTGAGATTTCACCTCACATCAGTCAGAATGGCTAAGGTTAAAAACTCAGGAGACAGCAGGCATTGGTGAGGATGTGGAGAAAGAGGAACACTCCTTCACTGCTGGTGGGATTGAAAGATGGTACAACCAGTATGGAAATCAGTCTGGCATTTCCTAAGAAAACTGGACATGACACTTCAGGAGGACCCTGCTATACCTCTCCTGGGCATATACCCAGAGAATTACCCAGCATGTAATAAGCACACATGCTTCTCTATGTTCATAGAAGCCTTATTTATAATAGCCAGAAGCTGGAAAGAACCCAGATATCCCTCAATGGAGGAATGGATACAGAAAATGTGGTATATATACACAATGGAGCACTATTCAGCAATTTAAAACAATGAATTCATGAATATTTTAGGCAGATTGATGGAACTGGAAAATATCATCCTAAGCCAGGTAACACAATCACAAAAGAATACACATAGAATGCAATCATTGATAAGTGGATATTAATTAGCCTGAAGCTCTGAATACTGAAGATACAATTAGCATATCAAATGATTCCCCTGAAGAATGAAAAAGAGGGCCCTAATCCTGCAAAGGCTTGATCCAGCATTGTAGGGGAGTACCAGGACAGAGAAAAGAGAGGGGGAAAGATAGGAGAATGGATGGAGAGAAGAGGATTTATGGGACATATGGGGAGCGGGGAACTGGGAAAGGGGATAGCTTTGGATTGTAAACAAAGAATATAGAATATAGAATATATATATATATATATATATATATATATATATATATATATATATATATATATATACACATACATGATCATCTCATTAGATGCTGATAAAGCTTTTGACAAAATACAATTCCCCTGTCATGGTTTGAATATGCTTGGCCCAGGGAGGAGCACTATATGGAGGTGTGGCCTTCTTGGAGTAGGTGTGTCCCTGTGCATGTGGGCTAGAAGACTCAAATCCTAGCTGTCTAGTGAGTCTTCCACTAGAAGCTTTGGGATAAGGATGTAGAACTCCAAGCTCTGCCTGCATGGTGCCTGGATGATACCATGGTCCCTCTTTGATGATAGTGGGCTGAACCACTGGACCTGTAAGCCAGCCCCAATTAAATGTTGCCCTTCATTAGTCATGATGTCTGTTCACAGCAGTAAAACGCTAAGACAGAAGTTGGTACCAGGGACTGTTGGTTTGGAAGAATGTGGATTTGGGGACTTTGGATTTGGAAAGTGGTGAGATGCTTTAAGTGGAGATTAATGGATGATCCTAGTAAGAATATGGAAGACTTTGTTTCTAAGAGTGATTTGAACTGTGCTGACCTGGCCCAAGTGGTATCAGTAGAGAAGAAATTCACTCTGTGGCCTAGAGACTGTTTATGTAGCACTTTTACAGAGAATGTGATTGGTTTTGCCTTTGTCTAAAGAGTCTACCTGAGGCAAAGGTAAAAAGATTTATATTAATTGCATTGACAAATGAAGTCTCAAAAATTCCCAGCAGAGCCTTTGTTCTCTGGTTAAATCTTATGAAGAGCATTTTGATCAAGTATAACTATTTTAGAAAGGAAACATATAAAATATATGGTTTGAGTATTAAATGCGCACCAGGAAGAAGAATAGGGCTGAATCCTATGTGATAGGACTTAACAGATTAAGGGAATGGTATTTTGGAGCAAGAGCCTACCCAGCTAAATTTAGATCCAGGCACGGTGGTCCATACCTTTAATCCCAGGAGATAAAACCAAGCAGATCTCTGACTTCCAGGCTGTTCTGAGACAAAGGAAGTTCTAGGTGAAGAAGGCTTAAATCTAGGCATGATGGTACATACCTTTAATCCCAGGGAACAGAACCATGCACAACTCTAAATTTAAAGTCAGTCTACTACAGAGGAAGTTTCAGGACAGCCAAGATCAGGCAGTGAAGGAGACAGAAAACTGAAAGCTAGTGATAGTGTAAGGGAACAAGTAGGCCATGTCCAGCACCATCGAGCAGCAGAACTCAGCAGCTTTGACTATGTGACACTGGATTTAGAGTCCAAAACAGAAGAATTCCTGGGACAGCTGATGCTGGTTAGGTGGAGCTAAGAAATTAATGCTGATTAAGAAGAAGCCAGCGGCCTTTGCTGCAATGCGATGCCCAAATCCAAGTGAGACAAGAAGATTTCCTTAACAAAAACTACCAAGAAAGGCTTGGAACTGAAGCAGAACCTGAGAGAAGACCTTCGGAAATGCGTGGACAGCTACAAGCACCTCTTCATCTTACCTGTGGCCAACATGAGGAACAGCAAGCTCAAGGATATCCGGAATGTCTGGAAGCACAGCCGGATGTTCTTTGACAAAAACAAGGTGATGATGGTGGTCGAAGCCCATCTGACAAATACAAAGTTAACCTGCATTATGTCAGCAAGAAGTTGAGAGGGGAAGTTGGGCTCCTTTTTACCAACTGCACGAAGGAGGAGGTGAATGAGTGCTTCACAAATTATTCAGAAATGGATTTTGCTCAAGCAGGGATCAAATCAACTTTAACCGTGAGCCTGGATCCAGGGCCACTGAAGCAGTTCTCTTATTCCATAGAGCCACAGCTGAAGCAGCTGGGGCTGCACACTGCCCTCAAGAAAGGTGTGGTGACCCTGCTATCTGACTATGAAGTGTGAAAAGAGGGTGACATGCTGACCCCAGAGCAGGCCCGTGTCCTGAACCTGTTTGGGTATGAGATGGCTGGGTTCAAAGTGACCATCAAATATATGTGGGATGCCCAGGCGGGAAGATTCCAGCAGATGGACGATGACCTGCCTGAGAGTGCGCCTGAGTCTGAGGGAGAGTCTGAGGAAGAGGATGACAGCTAGAGCCAAGACTAAGGCCTTCCAGCAAGTTCTTCATCTCCCCTGGACCCCCCAGGACTGCTGTCACCACTCTGGAGGGATCAGCTATTTATTTTGCCATGGATAAAGACAAGGGAGGGTGCTAGGGAATGACTTTGTTTCTATAAAGAATAAAATTGTGTCTGCGGGGTGTTCCCTGTGGACAGAAGGAGAAAAAAAAAGAAGAGACCATCACTACTGAGGTGAAATCTTCTGAGCAGCGTTTTCTGAAAGCACAAAGAAACTGTGTTCCAGAGATAGCCAAGATTGCACCTCCTGTAGCATCTGTACTTGGTAATATGTAAGAGTCACCCAGGTGATACTGGTTTTGAAGGCATGAAGGGGTCATGAAAAATAGTTGAGGCTTGACATTGTGAGAGGCCATGGAAGGCCATTTGTGAAAGTATATCCCATTTCAGTTGATGGCCCAGGACTGAAGTGGTCATGCAAAGAATCTGAGGTTTGGCACTATGAAGAGAGCCTGTGAGAACCTATTTGTGAAGCCTACACAAAACCAGAATGTATTAGAGATGCAAGTACCAGAGGATGATTACCAAGAATAGCAGCAGCAGTGGAGTGGGTCAACCTGAGCTTAGAGTGCTAGAGAGGGCAGAACTTGAAATGTGATACCAGCCCTCTGGGGGAGGCCAGAAGATCATGACATTGAAACAAACTGTTTTAACACTGAAGTTGCCTTGGAGACCACAAGTTGTTCAAGATGCCAGATTCATGACCTATCTGCTGAGGAAAGCTGCTAACAGGGAGTAAAACTAGCCAAGGAGAAAGAAGGTCCTTACAGTCAACAAAGATAAAATGAGGGTTGGAGATCTGAAGACAGTTTTGACACCAGACACAGAGATACAGAGTTTGGAGTTGGCCCAGCTAGTTTCCTGTCTTGTATTGAGGATTACAGTTAAGTGACTGTATGAATCTCAGAAGAAGCTTTGAACTTTGGACTTTTAACATTGTTGAGGGTTCTATAGACTATGGGACTTTGAGAGTTGGACTAAATGTATTTTGTGTTATGCTATGTTTAGGTTTGGCCCCCATAGGCTCATATGTTTAAACAAGCCTATGGGGACCATACCTAAACAAGCAAAGTAGCTGGAATGGAACATCCAGGTTTGAATATGCTTGGCCCAAGGAGGTGTTGCCATGTTGGAGTAGGTGTGTCACTGTGTGTGGGAGCGCTAAGACTCTCATCCTAGCAACCTGGAAATGAGTCTTCCACTAGCAGCCTTCAGATAGAGATGTAGAACTCTCACCTCTGCCTGCACCATGCCTGCTTGGACACTACAATGCTCCCTCCTTTATAATAGACTGAATCTCTGAACCTTTAAACCAGCCCCCGATTAAATGTTGTCCTTTATAAGACCTGCATTGGTCATGGTATCTGTTCACAGAAGTAAAACCCTAACAAAGATACCCTCTTCATGGTAAAAGTATTGGAGAGGTTAGGAATTCAAGGTCCATACCTAAACATAATAAAAGCAATATACAGAGCTGAAGGGCCATCAGCAGTGGAACCAAGGCGTCACAGGGACCAGTTAGGCCCTGCGCCCACGACCACTGACCTTCGCTGACCAGCCGGGCAGCAAGCAGCTGCAGTTGTGCGGCGCCTTTCCTGCACGGAGGCCACTACAGAACTCGGCCTCCCACCAGTCAGGAGAGGTGCATCCATCTTGGTTCCGTACTCCAGAGATCGGACAGACTGAGGTACACAAACATAATCCGAGGCCAACACCGCGGTGGTCTGAGCCCGACGGGCGTTGGCCTGCACCCAGGCCCTGGGCGGGTCGGGGGGCCATCGGGGTGCCAACCTAGCCAGGAGGTTTTTTACCCAGGCCTGCGTGCGCGCCGCCGACATTTTGCCTGCAGGACGACAGAGAGCTCTGGCGGGCAGACCTGTAACAGGCATAGCCTAAGACTAACAAAGCAGGGGTCCAGGCCCCAAAAGGCACAGGACTGACCCCAAGAACTGGGCGGCTTGGTGGGCCATCTGTGAGTCAACCCGCCCAGGTGATTGTTAGCAAAGCAGATTCTCCCGGCGCTTTCAGGGAGCGCAGGCACGCACGCCCGCCATCCTAGTCACCTGGCGGACCCAATTAGCAGTCATAGCCCTAGGGGAACTTTGCTCGGACCTTGGCCTCCCAGGCTTTTGCCTGGACTCAGGGACTGGGCGGCCAGGCTAACCTTGTGTGCACCAGCCCGGTTGGCGGATCGGCTGCCCAGCAGAGTGAGCAGAACACAGGGGAGGTCACAGCAGCATACACTGTAGGCACTCCCTGGGGGTGCACACGGGCTCCATCTGGTCCACAGACACAATCTGGGGCAAGGCCTCAGGCAGAAGCCCTCAGCTCTACTCTCTCAGCTTCCGGATCCAGATCAGCCTGGGCGGCAGCACCACATCTCCAAGTCCTGCAAGAGGCTAGCTGGGCTTCCGGGCGGCCAGCTGGGAGAAGTCAGTGTGCTCCAGTGAATCCAGCGGGCCCCAGCGGGAGCCTTCGGGTGCCTGCTTTGGGATCGGAACAGCCTGGGCAGCAGCACACTGTCTACAAGCAGTGCAGGAGGTAAGCTGTGCACCAGAGGCCAACTGGGAAGGGGCAGCTTGCATTGGTGAGTCCAGCACTGACAAGATAAACTAACACCAGTGAGATCAGGATGGCAAAAGGCAAACGCAGGAACGTCACTAACAGAAATCAAGGCAATATGGCAACATCTGAACCCAATTCTCCTCTACCAACATGTCCTGGATACCCCATCACACCAGTAAAACAAGATTTGGATTTAAAATCACTGGTCATGATGCTGGTACAGGAACACATGAAGGACATACATAAAGAAATTCAGGATAAAATGGATTAAAAGTTAGAAGCCCTTGCAAGGGAAACACAAAAATCATTGAAAGAAATCCAGGAGAATACAAAAGCCAACAAGGAGGAAATGCAAAAAACACTTAAAGAAATACAGGAGAACTTTGGTCAACAGGCTGAGGTCATGAAAGACGAAACACAAAAAGCTCTTAAAGAAATACAGGAGAACTTTGGTCAACAGGCTGAGGTCATGAAAGACGAAACACAAAAATCTCTTAAAGAATTACAGGAAAACACAAACATGCAAGTGAAGGAGCTAAGCAAAACCATCCAGGATCTAAAATCAGAAGTAGAAACAACTAAGAAAACTCAAAGGGAGACAACTTTGGAGATAGAAAGCCTTGGGAAGAAATCAGGGGACAGAGATGCAAATATCAACAACAGAATACAAGACATAGAAGAAAGAATCTCAGATGCTGAAGATTCCATAGAAACCATGGACTCAACAGTTAAAGAAAATGCAAAATGCAAAAAGCTTGTAACCCAAAATATCCAGGAAATCCAGGACACAATGAGAAGACCAAACCTAAGGATTATAGGCATAGATGAGAGTGAAGATTTACAACTTAAAGGGCCAGCAAACATCTTCAATAAAATTATGGAAGAAAACTTCCCTAACCTAAAGAGAGAGATGCCCATGAATATTCAAGAAGCCTACAGAACTCCAAAGAGACTGGACCAGAACAGAAATACTTCCCGTCACATAATAATCAAAACACCAAATGTTCTAAACAAAGAAAGAATACTAAAGGCAGTAAGAGAAAAAGGCCAAGTAACATATAAAGGAAGACCTATCAGAATCACAGCAGACTTTTCACCTGAGACTATGAAGGCTAGAAGGTCCTGGGCAGATCTCATGCAGACTCTAAGAGAACACAAATGCCAACCAAAACTACTATATCCAGCAAAACTCTCAATCACCATAGATGGAGAAACTAAGATATTTCATGACAAAACCAAGTTTACCCAATATCTATCCACAAACCCAGCCCTAAAAAGGATAATAGGAGGACAACACCAATACAAGGAGGGAAACTTCACCCTGGAAAAAGCAAGATAGTAACCTTTCATCAAACCCAAAAGAAGTTAAGCATTCAAATTTAAAAAATAACGTCAAAAATGATAGGAAGTAACAATCACTATTCCTTAATATCTCTTAACATCAATGGACTTAATGCCCCAATAAAAAGACACAGACTAACTGACTGGATACGTAAACAGGACCCTACATTTTGCTGCTTACAGGAAACACACCTCAGGGTCAAAGACAAACACTACCTTAGAGTAAAAGGCTGGAAGACAATTTTACAAGCAAATGGTCTCAGGAAACAAGCTGGAGTAGCCATTTTAATATCAGATAAAATTGACTTTCAACCCAAAGTCATCAAAAGAGACCCTGAGGGACACTTCTTGCTGGTCAAAGGAAAAATACAAAAAGAAGAACTGTCAATCCTGAACATCTATGCCCCAAATGCAAGGGCACCCTCTTTCGTAAAAGAAACTTTATTAAAACTAAAAGCAGACATTGCACCTAACACAATAATTGTGGGTGACTTCAACACTGCACTTTCCCCAATGGACCGATCAGGAAAACAGAAACTAAACAGGGACACAATGAAACTAATTGAAGCTTTCGACCAATTAGATTTAACAGATATATATAGAACATTCTATCCTAAAACAAAAGAATATACCTTTTTCTCAGCACCTCATGGTACCTTCTCCAAAATCAACCATATAATTGGTCACAAGACAGACCTCAACAAATATAAGAAGATTGAACTAATCCCATGCCTCCTATCTGATCACTATGGAGTAAAAGTGGTCTTCAATAGCAACAGAAACAACAGAAAGCCCACATACACGTGGAAACTGAACAATACTCTACTCAATGATACCTTGGTCAAGGAAGAAATAAAGAAAGAAATTAAAGACTTTTTAGAACACAATGAAAATGAAAACACAATATACCCAAATCTATGGGACACAATGAAAGCAGTGCTAAGAGGAAAACTCATAGCCCTGAGTGCCTCCAAAAAGAAAATGGAGATAGCATACATTACCATCTTAATGACACACCTGAAAGCCCTAGAACAAAAAGAAGCTATTTCGCCCAGGAGGAGTAGAAGGCAGGAAATCATCAAACTCAGGGCCGAAATCAATCAAGTAGAAACAAAGAGAACCATACAAAAAATCAACAATACCAGGAGCTGGTTCTTTGAGAAAATCAACAAGATAGATAAACCCTTAGCCAGACTGACCAAAGGGCACAGAGAAAGTATCCAAATTAACAAACTTAGAAATGAAAAGGGAGATATAACAACGGAAACTGAGGAAATCCAAAAAATCATCAGATCCTACTACAAGAGCCTGTACTCAACACAACTGGAGAATCTGGAGGAAATGGACAATTTCCTTGACAGATACCAAATACCAAAATTAAATCAGGACCAACTAGACCATCTAAACAGTCCCATAATGCCTAAAGAAATAGAAGGAGTCATAGAAAGTCTTCCAACCAAAAAAAGCACAGGACCAGATGGCTTCAGTGCAGAATTCTACCAGACCTTCAAAGAAGAGTTAACACCAATACTCTTCAAACTATTCCACAAAATAGAAACAGAAGGAACACTACCCGATTCCTTCTATGAAGCCACAATTATGCTGATACCAAAGCCACACAAAGATCCAACAAAGAAAGAGAACTTCAGACCAATTTCCCTTATGAACATCGATGCAAAAATACTCAATAAAATTCTTGCCAACCGAATCCAAGAACACATCAAAACAATCATCCACCATGATCAAGTAGGCTTTATCCCGGGAATGCAGGGTTGGTTCAATATACGGAAATCCATCAATACAATCCACTACATAAACAAACTCAAAGAACAAAACCACATGGTCATTTCATTGGATGCTGAAAAAGCATTTGACAAAATTCAGCATCCCTTCATGCTTAAAGTCTTGGAGAGAACAGGAATTCAAGGCCCATACCTAAACATAGTAAAAGCAATATACAGCAAACCGGTAGCCAGCATCAAACTAAATGGAGAGAAACTTGAAGCAATCCCACTGAAATCAGGGACCAGACAAGGCTGCCCCCTTTCTCCTTATCTTTTCAATATTGTACTTGAGGTACTAGCTCGGGCAATTCGACAACATAAGGAGGTCAAAGGGATACAAATTGGAAAGGAAGAAGTCAAACTATCATTATTTGCAGACGACATGATCGTCTACCTAAGTGACCCAAAGAACTCCACTAGAGAGCTCCTACAGCTGATAAACAACTTCAGCAAAGTGGCAGGT
The DNA here is from genome assembly GCF_947179515.1 of Apodemus sylvaticus. NCBI lineage: Eukaryota > Metazoa > Chordata > Mammalia > Rodentia > Muridae > Apodemus > Apodemus sylvaticus. Next base: position 186,361,386 of record NC_067472.1, read on the forward strand.
TATAAAGTCAACTCAAGCAAATCAGTGGCCTTCCTATACTCAAAGGATAAGCAGGCTGAGAAAGAAATTAGGGAAATGACCCCCTTGACAATAGCCACAAACAGTATAAAGTATCTTGGGGTGACTCTTACCAAACATGTGAAAGATCTGTATGACAAGAACTTCAAGACTCTGAAGAAGGAAATGGAAGAAGACCTCAAAAAATGGGAAAACCTCCCATGCTCATGGATCGGTAGAATCAATATAGTTAAAATGGCCATTTTGCCTAAAGCACTATACAGATTCTATGCAATACCCATCAAAATCCCAACTCAATTCTTCACAGAGTTAGAAAGAGCAGTTATCAAATTCATCTGGAACAACAAAAAACCCAGGATAGCTAAAACTATTCTCAGCAACAAAAGGAAATCTGGGGGAATCAGTATCCCTGACCTCAAGCAACACTACAGAGCAATAGTGTTAAAAACTGCATGGTATTGGTACAGTGACAGGCAGGAGGATCAATGGAAGAGGATTGAAGATCCAGAAATGAACCCACACACCTATGGCCACTTGATCCTCGACAAAGAGGCTGAAAACATCCAATGGAAAAAAAGATAGCCTTTTCAACAAATGGTGCTGGTTCAACTGGAGGTCAGCATGCAGAAGAATGCGAATTGATCCATCCTTGTCTCCTTGTACTAAGCTCAAATCCAAATGGATCAAGGACCTCCACATAAAGCCAGACACTCTGAAGCTAATAGAAAAGAAACTGGGGAAGACCCTTGAGGACATCGGTACAGGGAGAAAGTTTCTGAACAGAACACCAATAGCGTATGCTCTAAGAGCAAGAATTGAAAAATGGGACCTCATAAAATTACAAAGTTTCTGCAAGGCAAAGGACACCATCAAGAGGACAAATCGGCAACCAACAAATTGGGAAAAGATCTTCACCAATCCTACATCAGATAGAGGGCTAATATCCAATATATATAAAGAACTCAAGAAGGTAGACTCCAGAAAACCAAACAACTCTATTAAAAAATGGGGTACAGAGTTAAACAAAGAATTCTCACCTGAAGAACTTCGGATGGCGGAGAAGCATCTTAAAAAATTCTCAACTTCATTAGTCATTAGGGAAATGCAAATCAAAACAACCCTAAGATTTCATCTTACACCAGTCAGAATGGCTAAGATTAAAAATTCAGGAGACAGCAGGTGTTGGAGAGGGTGTGGAGAAAGAGGAACACTCCTCCACTGCTGGTGGGGTTGCAAATTGGTACAACCACTCTGGAAATCAGTCTGGCGGTTCCTCCGAAAACTGGGCACCTTACTTCCAGAAGATCCTGCTATACCACTCCTGGGCATATACCCAGAAGACTCCCCACCATGTAATAAGGATACATGTTCTACTATGTTCATAGCAGCCCTATTTGTAATTGCCAGATGCTGGAAAGAACCCAGGTATCCCTCAACAGAAGAGTGGATGCAAAAAATGTGGTATATCTACACAATGGAGTACTATTCAGCCATTAGAAACAATGAATTCATGAAATTCTTAGGCAAATGGATGGAGCTAGAGAATATCATACTAAGTGAGGTAACCCAGACTCAAAAGGTGAATCATGGTATGCACTCACTAATAAGTGGATATTAACCTAGAAAACTGGAATACCCAAAACATAATCCACACATCAAATGAGGTACAAGAAGAAAGGAGGAGTGGCCCCTGATTCTGGAAAGACTCAGTGAAACAGTATTCAGCAAAACCAGAACGGGGAAGTGGGAAGGGGTGGGTGGGAGGACAGGGGAAGAGAAGGGGGCTTGCGGGACTTTCGGGGAGTGGGGGGGCTAGAAAAGGGGAAATCATTTGAAATGTAAATAAATTATATCGAATAAAAAAAAAAAAAAAACAATGACTTCATGAAATTCACAGGCAAATTGGTGGAACTAGAAAATATCATTCTGAGTGAGGTAACCCAATCACAAAAGGACACAAACGGTATGTACTCATTGATGAGTGGATATTAGCCCAAAAGCTCAGAATATTAATTATACAATTCACAAACCACATGGAGCTTAAGAAGAAGGAAGACCAAAGCATAGATGCTTCAATCACACATAGAAGGGGAACAAAATAATCACAGGCAGTAGAGGGACCTAGGAGAGAAAGTGGAGGGGGAGGGAAAAGGAGGGCAGGAACAGGTATTGGAAGGGACAGGACAGAAGTACAGAGGGTCAGAAAATCAAATGAAAATATGTAGTAGTGGGGGAGGAGGAACTGGGGGGTATTCACTAGAAAGTCCCAGATGTCAGGGAAGTGAGAGGCTCCCAGGACCCATCACAGATAACTTTAGCTGAAATATACAACAAAGGGGAAATAGAACCTGTAGAGACCACCTCCAGTAGATAGGCACAGTCCCCACTTGAGGAATGGGGCCATCCACTAATCTCAGCATTTTTTAACCCAGAAATGTTCCTGTCCAAAGGAAAGACAGGGACAAAATATGGAACAGAGACTGAAGGAAAGGCCATCCAGAGAGCACCTTACCTAGGGATCCACCCCATCTGCAGACACAAAACCTCAACCCTATTGCTGATGCCAAGATGTGCTTGCTGACAGGAGCCTAATATGGCTGTTTCCTGAGGGGTTCTACCAGCACCTGACCAATACAGATGCAGATACTCACAGCCCACCATTGAACTGAGCCCAGGGACCTCAGTAGAGGAGCTAGGGGAAGGACTGAAGGAGGTGAAGGGGATTGCAGCCCGACAGGAAGAACAATATTAACTAACTGCACCACTCAGAGCTCCCTGAGACTAAACCACCAACCAAAGAGTATACATGGAGGGAGCCATGACTCTAGATACATATGCAGCAGAGAATGGCCTTACCTGACATCAATGAGAGGGAAGGCCCTTGGTCCTGAGGACGTTTGACGCCCCAGCAGAGAAGGACGATAGAGCAGTGAGGCGGGAGTGGGTGAGTGGGTGGAGGAGCACACTCATAAAGGCAAAGGAAGGGATGGGAGGGTGGAGAGAGGTAACTGGGAAGGGGGATCTCATTTGAAATGTAAATAAATACAATTAATAATAATAATAATAATAATAATAATAATAATAATAATAAAGGTTATAAAATTGGGAAAGGGATACCAAGCAAGATACCTGGAGGACAGGTAGAGAACCACAGAAATCCAGGGAGAACAGAATTCTAAAACAATCTCAAAAAGGCCAAAGAGCAAATTTACAGTAAACAGGAAAGTGGATCCAGGGCAGAAAGGGCTTCGAGAGGGCAGGTGACTCAGGGAAGGCCATGGAACCTGCCACTACACATCTGTCAGTCCTAGTTCCCCATGTGCTGTGATTCTCGCCATAGCCTTTGAAGAACCAGGTGAAGAAAGCTTGCTCTCCACGACCACTGACTTCCTCAGCCTAGTTCTCCAGAGCCTCCCTCATGGCATCATTTCCCCATGGCACCACAGCAGGACGAGGCCCCAGAGGAGTGTTGAACACAGGAACATACTGCTCCCTGATCCGGTGAAGGGACAAGTTAGAGAGGCCATTCCTGCAACATCCCATGTCCTGATGTCAGGTACATAGATGCATTGCGGTGATGTATCAAACTTCTAAACTATGTCTGCATCCTGGCCTAGTCAGTCTTCTGCCTCAGAATCTGAGCCACACTGGGCATGCTCCACAGCTCAAATGCACCATCTCTCTGCCCAGTACTACCTTTAAGAGGGAATCATAAAACTTCTTTGTGTCCAGAAAGTTGCCAAGGAAGGGTAATGGGGTAGGTCCTTGAGGCATCTTCCTCAAGATTTTCCTCTGCCTCCACTCAGATGTTATGATTATGACACTGAAGCAGGTCAGCACAGCCACCAGGAGCATCCCAGAGGCCAACATGGAGGCAGTGGGATGGACATGCAGGAGGTTATCTCTGGGGTGGTGTATCTTTATACTCTAGGCTGGAAGGGTGGCTCTAGCTCCTGTTTAATAATTATCTCATTTTTTCCTCCCAGCTATTGCCCATGGTGCCATTGCCTTGGTTATGAAACTGGCAGCAAGAGAAGAGGAAGGGGGTTCACATGTAGTGGATGTTAGGACAGAAGAAAAGTGTACCAAGTTTGCATAATGAGATGAGAGTATGGATTAGGACATTTCTATAATTGAAGACATGGAAACATCTGCATGTGAAGGAAGCATGCAGATACAAGGTAGAGGGTCTCAGACAGAGAAAGAACATCACGGGGACATGGATTTATGGTTTTAAAAATAATCCAGGGGCTTGGGACTTTTATTTGATTGCACAGGACATGTTGCTGTGGATTCAGGACCCTCTAGTGAGAATGCATAGAAAGTTAGTACCTTAGAGGGGAGATTCTGGAGTTATGATCTGAAGATGTGGGGTTAATGGAGGATCCAGACCTGTGGGTTTGGAGTTCCTGGCAGGTGAAGTGTATTGAATGTCCAATAGGATCCTGCAGCCAGCACTGGATTCCAGCTGTTGCATTTTCTTTGACCCTATGCTGTCTCCCAATACCAAGAATTCTTAAGGAAGCCTCAAAGTGAGACCAGGACTGATACCATATAACCATATAAGCAAGACATTCCATTCCCACATGTGGCATGGAAAAGGGGAAAACAGCCAGGTCCTCATGTCCCTGGGACATTGCTTAGGATGAGGAGAAAAGCAGGGGAAATCTCAGTTGTCAGAAGGCCTGAGCTGGTTTTATAAAGCAGTAATACCAACCACCAACACAGAGGAAAACCCCAACTGGCCCAAAACTTCCTAATTAGTTGTAAGTTAACTTAGATCTTAAAATTGCTTACACAATGGTCACATTGTCAAATTTCCTTTGAAGGATTTAGGTTTATATTTGGAGCCCTGGCAGCTCTCAGCCTTAGTCAGAGAAATCTCCTTAGACAATAGACAGAAATCAGTGCAGAAATGCACAATTGGTCACAGTGCTAGGAACAGGAGATGGAGGGTCATCCCTAAATAATTGGAAAGTCTTAACCAATGACCTCCCACCACCACAATGGCTCAGCAAATCTTGCACAAGAGGCAGGAAGAACGTAGGAGCTGGAGGATGAGAAGGAGGACTGTGGAGCGTTGTCTTCTAGATGTGACATAGTGGCTACATTCATAAACTCACAAAAGCTGGGTCACTTACAGAAGACCTGGACAAGGTCAACTCAGCCAACTCTGGCATAAATGGTGAAAGTGCACCCCAAACCCTATGACTTAATGAACAGCTATTGGCATTTGAGAGCTGATGGAGAGAGCTAACCATTCTTTGGGGAGGGGTGTTCCCACTGGTGCGATTCCCATGTTCTAAGTGAATGGCCCCCTCCTTACCCAGTCACACATGAGCAGCTCTAATTTAATGTATTATCAAAAAAGAAGACATGACGTTGGGAAAGGAAATTTGGTAAGATTTGGAAGAAGAAAATGAGTTGTTGTGATCATGTTTCATTACACATGTATACATTCCCTCTCAAGAATAAAGAAGAGTGTAACTAAAAACTGAGCACACAAAATAACGAGCTTCACTATGGCACAGCCACACACAGCTTGCGCTCACTGGTCTCCCTCTCCACTCTTCTACCCATCCCCTCTATCTTCCTGCTCCGTCCTTCCCCACTCCTGGTACAGAACACACATTCTCTTATTCTTTCTCCCCCATTGCCAATGTTCTCTCACGACAGCTGTGTCTTCTCTTTCTACTTTCAAGATCTACAACCCCATATGTGCACACGAGTCTAGGGTTTCTTCTTACAAGGGGCAAAACTCTGGTCTTTGTGAGTCTGGGACATTTTTTTTTGCATTATTTTTATTCGATATAATTTATTTACATTTCAAATGATTTCCCCTTTTCTAGCCCCCCCACTCCCCGATAGTCCCATAAGCCCCCTACTCTTCCCCTGTCCTCCCTCCCACCCCTTCCCACTTCCCCGTTCTGCTTTTGCCGAATACTGTTTCACTGAGTCTTTCCAGAACCAGGGGCCACTCCTCCTTTCTTCTTGTATCTCATTTGATGTGTGGATTATGTTTTGGGTATTCCAGTTTTCTAGGTTAATACCCACTTATTAGTGAGTGCATACCATGATTCACCTTTTGAGTCTGGGTTACCTCACTTAGTATGATGTTCTCTAGCTCCATCCATTTGCCTAAGAATTTCATGAATTCATTGTTTCTAATGGCTGAATAGTACTCCATTGTGTAGATATACCACATTTTTTGCATCCACTCTTCTGTTGAGGGATACCTGGGTTCTTTCCAGCATCTGGCAATTATAAATAGGGCTGCTATGAACATAGTAGAGCATGTATCCTTATTACATGGTGGGGAATCCTCTGGATATATGCCCAGGAGTGGTATAGCAGGATCTTCTGGAATTGAGGTGCCCAGTTTTCGGAGGAACCGCCAGACTGATTTCCAGAGTGGTTGTACCAATTTGCAACCCCACCAGCAATGGAGGAGTGTTCCTCTTTCTCCACACCCTCTCCAACACCTGCTGTCTCCTGAATTTTTAATCTTAGCCATTCTGACTGGTGTAAGATGAAATCTTAGGGTTGTTTTGATTTGCATTTCCCTAATGACTAATGAAGTTGAGCATTTTTTAAGATGCTTCTCTGCCATCCGAAGTTCTTCAGGTGAGAATTCTTTGTTTAACTCTGTACCCCATTTTTTAATAGGGTTGTTCGGTTTTCTGGAGTCTAACTTCTTGAGTTCTTTATATATATTGGATATTAGCCCTCTATCTGATGTAGGATTGGTGAAGATCTTTTCCCAATTTGTTGGTTGCCGATCTGTCCTCTTTATGGTGTCCTTTGCCTTACAGAAACTCTGTAAGCTTATGAGGTCCCATTTGTCAATTCTTGCTCTTAGAGCATACGCTATTGGTGTTCTGTTCAGAAACTTTCTCCCTGTACCGATGTCCTCAAGGGTCTTCCCCAGTTTCTTTTCTATTAGCTTCAGAGTGTCTGGCTTTATGTGGAGGTCCTTGATCCATTTGGATTTGAGCTTAGTACAAGGAGACAAGGATGGATCAATTCACATTCTTCTGCATGCTGCCCTCCAGTTGAACCAGCACCATTTGTTGAAAAGGCTATCTTTTTTCCATTGGATGTTTTCAGCCTCTTTGTCGAGGATCAAGTGGCCATAGGTGTGTGGGTTCATTTCTGGATCTTCAATCCTGTTTGGGACATTTTGCTTAATCTTAGTAGTTTCTAGGTTCTTCCATGTTCCTGTCGTTGCCATGGTTTCATTTTTTTCTTCTGGGGGGACACCTACATTGTCTCCATGAGGATCGTGTATAAAATAAATATGGATGTCTAAATATCCTTATGGTAGGACTCAGCATATTTGTAAACTCCAATGGAATGGCACAGTGGGTAAAGAAGCTTGCAGCAGGCATGATGGTGAGTTAGTCCTCAGGAGGAAAGAACTGACTTCCACAGCTTTCCTAGAGTTTACACACACACACACACACACACACACACACACCGTGTCTTTTTAACACACACACGCACACACACACATGCACAAGTTCAAAACTGTAATTCAATATTTTAATAACAAATTCTGGACTTCTAAAAGAAAATGTAGGGAGAGGATACTGAATTCTCAATATATACAAGAACTCGCTATAATATAATTATTATGTATAGATATATACATATTAAATTCAGTGTAATAAATTCAGAGATAGAGAGAGAAATAATGTCCAGAAATGAAAAAGAAGATTATATGAAGTTCAGAGAGCTTCTGCCTAGCATGGAGCACAGTTGGCAAAGTGAAGAGCAGATATGTATAATGGGTGGGAAAAGAATTTGTCAAACAATAAATAGATAAATGAACTGAACAGACAGTTCTCAAAAAAAAATGAAAGAAAAAACAAGTATCTAATAAGCAGAACTTACAGGGGCTGAACCTAGGCCTCCCTGCACATAGGTAGCACATGTGCACTTGGTTTTCATGTGAGTTCTGAACATCTGGAGCAGATGCTATCCCAACAGCTGTTGCATGCACATGGAATGTGTTCTACTAGCTGGGCTGCCCTGTCTGTCCCCAGTGGGAGAGGATGCGCACAGCCTTTCAGAGACTTGAAGTGCCAGGGTGAAGGGAGACACAGAGGGACCCTGACCCTCAAAGTAGAAGGGGAGGGGAAATAGAGGAAGGATTGTGGGAGGGGTGACCAGGACGGGACAGTGAGCAGAATGTAGAGTCAATACATAAAAGAAAAGAAAAGAAAATTTTTAAAAAAGAAAGAATTTGTCATCGTACACCATCAGGGAAATAAAAACCAAAACTAGTTTGAGAGTCTCAGACCAGTGGCTTCTAATTTATCAAACCCCACCCAACCTCCACTGCCACCACTGTACTGTTTACGCCCTGAACAGAGGCTTGTCCTTCCTTGGACAATTTCAGTAGCTGTTGTGTTATCAAGGCATCCATTCTCCTATGGGGACACTACAAACAGGACAGAGAGGGTGAAAGGGGGCGCATGACTTAGAGACCCTCAGGCTAAAGGTCTTGAACCTTTGTCTGTCCTGTTCACTCCACTTTTTCTGCTTCTGGGCTCTCATTTCCTCACCATTAAAAAGAGAAAGTCATAGCTAAGGCTGTGTTGCATCTCCTTTTGTAGTGATTCCTGGTGTCAAACAATTAGAAAACAGAAGAATGAAATCTGGTATGAGGCTTGAGTGAATTTGTGGAAAGCACAGTGGACTGTGGGGTGACCAGGATGGGAGCTGGAAAGAATGCAAGGCCACACTGTCTCCTGCATATTCTTTACATCTTCATAATGCTATTATTAACATATAAAGGAATGCATTTCTCCCTGATCTTTTCTTACACACAGATCACTACCTATGTTCTCATTCACACACACACACCTTTATTGGACTCCCCACAAAACTATTCACTGCTAACTTATTCACACCTACCAAATTTTGAGCGTGGTGCATTGCAGAAAGATTTCTTCATGCTGTCCTTGGCTTTCACCTAATCAAGTTCAACTATCCCAATGTCTCTCCTTTTGGAAGATGAGATTTTCAGAAAGGATTCACTCCTCTTCTTTCCTCATTCAGTCAAAGCTGCCCCACTGCAGCTGATGGAGGAAGCTCTCCTGGTAGACAGACAGGAAGACAGAGAGGAAGACAGAAAGGAAGATGATCAAACAGTACAAGAATTAGATGGGAATTTGAGACGAGGTAAATCTAGGAGGAGTTTGGGAGGAAAGGGTAAATAAGATAAGTATATATGGAATTTCCAAAGAAACAAATATATACAAAAGAATATGAAGAATAAAGACATTATAAACAGTGAATAATCATATCAACAGTGAAGCCACAGAGCTGAAGGAAGAGGCGGGGACATGGGCAGAGGCTGACACTGGTACACTGTGATTGACATACACAGGAGTGGAGAGTCAGACGTGACAGTGAGATGGGCTGACTGCAGACACCAAGACACCCTGCATCAGGCAGGAGATCAGAGTCTCTCTCTCTCCCCCCCCCCTCTCTCTCTCTCTCTCTCTCTCTCTCTCTCCCCCCCCCTGTTTCTTGTCTTGCCCCCCTTTCCTTCATTCAGAGCCCCCTCTCTGTCTCAGACTCTGCTCCCAATACTCTGCGTTTCTGATTTTCTATTATTCTCCTGGTACTCATGGTTGGTGCCCCTGTGGCTGTTCATTCTATGTCTCACCCTTGGTGCCAGAGCTGAGCGAAGTCATGATCAGGTCCCAGAAGGTGGGCTCACTCTGCCTGAAGTTCAGCATCTGAGCAGCAGGGATCTGTCCAGGGCTCCAGTGGTTGAGTACAGGGATGCAACGTGCAGACAACTGACTGCAATCCAGGGCATGAGTCTTCTCTAAACCTTCTCTCCAGAATTGGGATGATGTCAGTGAATGACGTGGAGATGTCAGAATAGAGGCTCACTCATCACTTTTTCACAGCTGTCCAATAAGAGCTATGGAAACATTTACTTCTTGTGAACGACAGAACCACAATGACATCTCCAACCCAGTGGCCCTTTAGCTTCTTTAGGACTAGAATTTAGTTCTGTATCTATGGTGCTTGCAATATGGGATTTATTAAATGATTCTGCAATGAATTAGCAAATAGTGAAAGATCCCTACGCTGGTATATTGCACCACAGCTCTGAACCTTGTCAGAATGGGTCTATCAGGATTGCCTTTTGGCAGAGGCTCACTCCTTCCCACTATGCGTCCTTTGCCAAAAGGACTGAGCAGCACTGGGACTTTGTCTGAGATGCCATTACCAACCCTTACTTAGTGTGTCCTCTTGATCACTGTTAGCATCGGAACCATCCAGGAACACCAGAAGCTGTTTATAGCCAGCCTCTGAACCCAGTGATGACATCATCCCTAGGCGACAAGACCTTTCTCTGTTGCCACAGCAACCACCCCATGCCTCCAGCTCTTGTGTTATTAATTTTACCTGCATTACCTGCACGACACTACTTGTGTTACCTACATCATGGCTCAGATAACAGTCATGGACCCCGAACAATAGCTCTCTCTTTCTCTCTCTCTCTCTCTCTCTGTTCTTTCCTTCACCCCCTCTTTAAGAGTTCCTCTTTCAGTAAAGACCTCCCATGTGAGCACTGTGCTGGCTTGGAGTGATCTGTCCAGGAGTACTCTGCTTTTCATCTAACATTGAGGCTGAAACTCGCTCGTGACCACCCAGGCAGTTTTGCAGCTCCACTGCAAGCACCACCCCCACTGCTGCTGCAGGGCGCACAGGACTCCACCAAGCGGTCTGGCCTCTGCCACGTGGGTTAAACCCCGCAGGACCTCATCCGGACAGGTCAACAAGCTGCATAGGCTCACTTTTCCTGCCACCAGATCACCAAAACCTTCACACAGGCACCAGCAGATTGGTAAGGTTTTCCAGGGCAGGGCCCCTTCTCCAAAGAGATTCGGCCACCCTCTATGGGCTCAGGGGATGGACTTTCCAGGGTCCCTATGACCAGCCTTCCAGCCGACACCCCAGGTCATGACTTCAACCCTTGGGTGACCCCTCCCTCTCAGAAACCCTACTCATGAAGCGGTTTTCTCTTTTTGCTATAGAGGAGTCCTAAGCTTAGGTAAATCGTTTTTTCCTGTGAGTCCTGGTCTCACATAGCCACTAGCATACCTGTGACAACCCTGTTTGTCTAGATTGACTGTTTGTTTGTATTAGTTATTGATTTTTTTCTCAGAATGTGTGTAGGAATAGTTCAGTAACATCCCCACACCCAGTGAGTATCTGTCACCTTCAGCCATACCTCAAGGTTTTCTTCTGAGATGTCTCCTGGAAAATCTCAAATCTCTAAAACTAACACCCTGAGGTCTGAGATCAATACCCATTAGACAACAGCTGCAAACAGACACTTAATGGCACATTTGATTCTGTCATTTTAAGGGATCTTCACGTGTACTGCCAGTGGTCCAATAAATGGAAAGAGGTCCTTTATGCTCAAACTTTTACCTATCTTCGGTCCAAACCCTCTCTCTGCAATTCTTGTACTGCCAACTTCTTCTAGCTATGCAACCTCTACAGGATGACACCACAGTCCTCAATCCAGTTAAAGAACCACCCCTTACCACTGCAGACTTGTCTCTGCAACCTGGCCTAAGACCCCAGCCTCCTCAGCTTCCTCTTCTCACCAGACTTCCCCAGAGCCTCCTTGCTTGACCTCTCCAGACTCCTCCTCTCCTCCTGGCCCAGCTGCAGACCACTCCAATCATTCCACACTGTACCTACTTTCAGCCCTCCCACCACACCTAAGTCTACAGTTAAACCCCCTACTTCTCCCCTCCCCCACCCAACCCAACCCAGCAGCAGTCCTTCCTTTAAGGGAAGTTGCTGGGGCAGATGGTCCAATCAGAGTACATGTCCTTTTCTCACTAAGTGAACTTTCCCAAATAGAACACAGACTGTGATCCTACACCTCTAACTCTTCGTCCTCCATTAAAGAATTTCAGTGTATTACTCAATCTTAGCTTGACCTTTCCTTGCTCGACCTCTCCAGACTCCTTCCCTAGAATACATGCAGATATGACTCATCAAACAAATCCAACATATCCAATCAGATCTGAGATAGTACCTGACCAGGATGCTCAATGGAGTTATAATTCCCTAGGTGTTATTTTAGCCAGAGGTAGATTCATAACATGCCTCCTGGCTGGTCTCTGTAGAGCCGCTTTAAAATCAGCAAATTTTGAAAAACTCCAAGAGGTCATCCAAGATAAACAAGAAAACCAGTCTTGATTTTTAGAGCCCATTACAAAGACCCTTTTACAACATACTAATTTAGACCCTGAAAACCCAGAAGGTAAGCAATTCCTGATGACATACTTCTTTTCCCAGAGCTACCCTGACATTTTAAAGCCAAACTCTGACATTTGGAGAGGGAACCCCTACCTCCACAGGAAGGAGTCTTAGCACTGACCTGCAAAGTGTAGCATCAGAGAGATGAAGAGGCCTGCAGACAAAAGTACCATATGCTGGCAAAGGCTGTGTGACCATCCCCAGACACTGCCCAGGCTTCCTGGGCTTCTAAGGCTCAGGGACCACCAGGGTCCTGCTACAAAAGTGATCAACAAGGTCATTGGATGAAGGCTTGTCCTAACCCTTGCAATCCAAAAGGGCCGTGACCTAGGTGTCATGAAGAGGGTTATTGGGCTATCACTTGTCCTGTGCGACTCAGGACAGAGGGACATCACTCTCAGGTAGCCCTCCAGCTGATGATCTAGGCTTGCCTATGGATGACTGAAGAGGCTTGAGCTCCCTTGATCCGACTGCTTCCATCACCACCAGAGAGCCGGGGTAGTCATCATGGTATCTGGGCAGCCCATCTCCTTCCACTTGGACTCTGGGACCACTTATTCAGTCCTGATGTAGTTTTGGGAACTCACCTTTCATTCTTGTTCCCCTGTTGTCATTGTAGGAGGACAACCTTACCTTCCTCACCAAACACCACTACTTTGTTGCATTTTTAGGGGTGTTCCTCTCACCCTTCCTGTTTGGTAATACCAGTGTGTCCTGTCCCCTTATTTGGAAGGGATCTTCTAGCTAAGTGGGGAGCCTCTACTTCATTTGCTCCCCTCACTTGTCTAAACCCAACCTTGCCAGCAGACCCTCTCCTCCTCCTCCTAGCCAGTCAACCTTCTAAATCTAGCATGTTGTTCCCTTTGTCAGCTTCTCAGTAGACCCCCAAGTCTGTGATGATTAGAACCCCTCTGTTGCTAATCATCTTTCTCCTGTTGAGAAAGAGGAACACTCCTCCACTGCTGGTGGGATTGCAAGTTGGTAATAAGGACACATGATTCACTATGTTCATAGAAGCCTTATTTATAATAGCCAGAAGCTTGAGAGAACCCAGATGATGTCTTTCCAAAGAGAAATGGATACAAAAAAATGGTATAATTATGCAATGGAGTACTACTCAGCTACTAAAAAGAATGAATTCATGAAATTGTTAGGCAAATGGATAGAACTAGAAAGTGCCATCCTGACTAAGGTAAACCAATCACAAAAGAACACACACAGTATGCACTCACTGATAAGTGGATATTAGCTCAAATGCTCAAAAAGACTGTCCTACCTGGGGATTCATCCTATAATGTCACCAAACAATGACACTATTGTGAATGCCAAAAAGTGCTTGCTGAAAGGAGCCTGATATGGCTGTCTCCTGAGGGACCCTGTCAGAGCCTTATAGATAGAGGCTGATGCTAGCACCCAACCATTGTGCTGAGCGTGGGGTCCCAAGGGAGAAGCTAGATGAAGGATTGGAGGAGCTGAAGGGGTTTGCCTACTCGTGGGAAGAACGCCAATGACTGCCAATCAGACGCCCAAGGGCTCCCAGGGACTAAGCCATCAATCAAGGGTTATGAATGGTTCCAAGTGAAATTGTGGTAGAGGAATGACTTGTTGGGCATCAATGGGAGGAAAGGTCCTTGGTCCTATGAAGGTTTAATAGATGCCCCAGCATGGTGAAATGGAGAGGGTGTAGGTGGGAGTGGGTTGGGTTGAGGGGCAGCTTCTGGGAGGCAGTGGGAGGGAGGATGGATTGAGGGATTTCTGGGAGGGCAGAAACAAGGAAAGGATATATCATTTGAAATGTAAATGAAGAATATATTCAATAAAAAAATAAAAGAAAATATCATCCTGACTGGGATAACCCACACCTAAAGGGACATTCAAAGTATGTACTCACTGATAAGTGGATATTAACCAAAATGTAAAGAATCCCCAAGATACAACCCACAGTCCATAAGAAGTTTAACAATACTGAAGGCCCAAGAGAGCATGCTTCAACCTTGTTTAGAAAGGGGCACCCAGCTGGGCAGTGGTGGTGCAAGCCTTTAATCCCAGGGAGACAGAGGAAGGATTTCTCAGTTGGAGGCCAGCCTGGTCTATAGAGTGAGTTTCAGCACAGCCAGAGCTACACAGAGAAACCCTATCTAGAAAAACCAAAAAAAAAAAAAGAAAGAAGGAAAGAAAGAAAGAAAGAAAGAGAGAGAGAGAGAGAGAGAGAAAGAAAGAAAGAAAGAAAGAAAAGAAAAGAAAAAGAAAAAGAAAAAGAAAAAGAAAGAAAAAGAAAAAGAAAAAGAAAAAGAAAAAGAAAAAGAAAAAGAAAAAGAAAAAGAAAAACAAAAAGAAAAAGAAAAAGAAAAGGATAAGGAAAAGGAAAAGGAAAAGAAAATGAAAAGAAAAAGAAAGGGGAACACAATAATCCCAGGAGGCAGAGGAATGCAGGGACCTGGGTGGAGAGGGGAGGGAAAATGGAGCAGGATCAGGTTTGAGGGGAGACAGGAGAGAAGCCCAGAGGGCCTGAAAAATGAATGGAAATATGCAGCTGTGGGGGTGGGGTAGGGTAAGGGGAACCTCTAGAAATTCCCATAGACCTGGGATGTGAGAGGCTTGTAGGATTCATTGAGGATACCCTTATTCAAAATGCCCAAGAGTGGGGAGATGTACCCTTTATTTGTAAAAGCCATAAACAGAAAACAACCAGGATGGACTTCAACTGAAAAATGGATTAGGAAAATGTGGCATATTTACAAACTGAAATATCATTCAGCTATTAAAAACAAGGAAACCATGAAATTTGAAGGAAAATGAATGGGATTTAAAATTTTCATTCTGAGTGTGACTGCTATCCATGCCAGCTTTTCTCAAGAGAAAACTTGAAAACCTGAGAATTTCATGAAGTTGTTGTTTTTAATAGCTGTGTAGTATTCCATTGTGTAAATATACCTTTTTTTTTTATCCACTACTATGTTGAAGGACATCTGGTTTCTTTCCAGCTTCTGGCTATTATAAATTAGGCTTCTATGAACATAGTGGAGCATGTGTCCTTATTACATGTTGGAGCATCTTCTGGGTATATGCCCAGGAGTGATATACCTGGGTCCTCAGGTAGTACTATGTCTAATTTTCTGATGAAGCTCCAAACTGATTTCCAGATTGGTTGTCCCAACTTGCAATACCACCAGCAATGGAGGAGTGTTTCTCTTTCTCTGCATCCTTGACAACATCTGCTGTCCCCTGAGTTTTTCATCTTAGCCTTTGTGACTGGTGTGAGGTGGAATCTCAGGATCGTTTTGATTTGCATTTCCCTGATAACTAAGGATATAGAACATTTTTTTATGTGCTTCACAGCCATTCAAGTTTCCTCAGTCGAGAATTCTCTGTATCATTGTGTACCTCATTTTTTAACAGTTTTAATTGACTCTAGAGTCTCACTTCTAAGGTTCTTTGTATACATTGGATATTAGCCCTCTATCAGATGTATGTATCAGGATTGGTAAAGATCTTTTCCCAATCTGTTGGCTTCCATTTTTTCCTGTTGACAGTGTCCTTTGCCTTACAGGAGCTTTGCAATTTTATGAGGTCACTTTCATCGATTCTTGTTCTTAGAGGATAAGCCATTGGTGCTCTTCTGTACAGGAAATTTTTCCCTGTGCTGACATATTCAAGGCTCTTCCCCACTTTCTCCTCTATAAGCTTCAATGTATCTGGATTCATGTGAAGGTCCTTGATCCACTTAGACTTGAGCTTTGTACAAGGAGATCAGAATAGGTTGATTTGCATTTTTTGCATGCAGATCTCCAGTTGACCCAGCACCATTTGTTAAAAATGCTGTCTTTTTTCCACCGGATGTTTTTTAGCTCCTTTGTCTAAGATCAAGTGGCCATAGGTGTGTGGGTTCATTTCTGGATCTTCAATTTTGTTCCTTATCATACCTTCCTGTCTCTGTATCAATACCATGCAATTTTTGTCATTATTGCTTTGTAATACAACTTGATGTCAGGGATGGTTATTCCCCCTGAAATTCTTTTATTGTTGAAAATAGTTTTCACTCTCCTGGGCTTTTTGTTATTCTTAATGAATTTGCTAATTGCTCTTTCTAACTCTATGAAGAATTGAGTTGGTGTTTTGGTGGGGATTGCACTGACTCTGTAGGTCTCTTTCAGTAAGATGGCTAGTCTTACTATATTAATCCTGCCAATCCACAAGCACGTGAGATCTTTCCATCTTTGAGTTCTTTCTCCAGAGACTCCAAGTTCTTATCACACAGATCTTTCACTTGCTTGGTTAGAGTCACACCAAGGTATTTTATGTTATTTGTGACTATTGTGAAGGGTGTCACTTCCCTAATTCCCTTTTTTCAATTGCATATTTTCTTTATTCACATTTCAAGTCTTATCCCCTTTCCATTTCTTATCATCACTGCCCAGCTTGTGTGCAGGATTATGTGCCACATGGCCAGACCTTCTAAAGGACATCTACAGAAACGTTGGCTTCATTTTTCAAGAAATGGAAATAACTGTGCTAGGTTAAGTCAAAAGTATAGAAGACAGGGGACACGAGAAAATCTATGTATGAGATTTTATCCCACCCAAAGCTTTAATATATTTGAAAAGTAGAATTCATGAACTAAAAACTATTGTCCTTCTAGAGTCCTGTCAAGTTTAATAGAAGTGGGTTCAACCTGATTACAACACTGACACCAGTATCACTGATCTGATATTTACAAAAAAGTAATATTTTTCAATAAATTAATGTCAATGCAACACCCAAGTCAGTTATAATACTAGCTGTTTGGTGAACAAGGTCCTAACATCAGACCAAGTCTATAAAGTCCAAATGGATATTGTCCAAACTTCACACATTGAAGATGTGAAACCCAAACCTGTTTCTCTTTGTGTGTGGGTTTGCAATCATACTGAGCATCAAGATTTCAAAAAAAACTTCTTGTTGCTTCAAAGTCTTTTAACTTTCTTTATCAATGGAGCTATAGCCAACTTCATCTTCACTCTTAATGCCCATTAACTTCCTAAATTTGACATTTTGGTCCTTGTTTCCAAAATTCATTTTTTTAAGATTTCAGCAGACTGAGATTTGTTGCCTTCTTTCTTGCCTTGCCAGAGCATTTTCCTCTCTTTCTCTTGCTCAGCAAATTTCACTGGATTCACAGCTGCTGGGTTATAGTAACTGGGCTCTGCTGCTATACCTGTCTCTGCCAAGGCTTTAGCTTCCAGGGCCACTATTTGGGCAGCCATAGCTATCTGAGGAGTAACCTGGGTAACCTGGGTTCCTGATTTCAACACTGCCTCCAGTTGCTGCAGCCACTGCAGCCATTTCTTGTTGTTTCTGATTTTGACCATTTCATTTTTTGTTCTTATAGTTTCTTTGTCCTTTTTCATCTAGCTAATCTTCATGGGTAAATTGCTGTGTTTCTGCCTCCGAAGGGAGTTGGACTAGGTGTCTGGCTTAGGCTTCTGCTAAATCTTCTTGGTTTTTTTTTATCCTCTTCTATCTTGACTTCAACTGCATATTCTGCTCCTGGTTCTAGTCCTATGCCTGTGTATGGATCTTAATCAGGAGAATGTTCTGATCCTTCTTTTTCTATATCTGCTTCTAGATGGTGACATCTTCCTGCCTCTGCTTCTGGGTTGGGATTGATTTTCCAATCCCTACTTCTTGAGCAAGACTTCTTCCTTTCCCTGTTTCTACTGCTATAGAGTCTTTAACATGATCTAACTTCTGCCCCATGATGACTTCCTTTCTTTGTGTTTGTGTCTGTCCTCACCATTCCCAGATGAATTTAATCATTCTCTTCCTTTGTCAGTAGAGTGTTCTTTGTCATTGTGCTCCTCAGACTTGTGTCTCTTAGAGGCCTTATCTTTGGATTCTTGACTCTGCTTCTGCTCAGGCTCCTGTGCTTGCTTCCATCATTAACTAATTTTTGTTTTCTTTCTCTTGACCTTGACCTCAACTTTGAAAAATGATGTTTTGAGGCTACTGAAAAAATAGATATATTTGACTACTCTTTTTTTCTTTTCTCTATCTGGTGATGTCTTTTCTGGGCCTAATCTCATTCTGTATCAATAGCCACCATTGCTTTTTAGTCCCAGCTGCTAAATTGGTGCTTCCGCTTACCCACACTCAACAGTACTCCCTAATTTCTTTCTCAGCCCGTTTGTCCTTTGAGTAGAGGAAGGTTATTGATTTGGTTGAGTTTATTGTATATCCAGCCATCTTGATGAAGTTCATTATCAGGTTTAGGAGTTCACTGGTGGAATTTTAAGTAGACTATCATATCGTCTGCTAATAGTGATATTTTGACTTCTTCCTTTCCAATTTTTATCCGTTTGACTTCCTTGTTGTCTAATTGCTCTGGCTAGGACTTCAAGTACTATATTGAATAGGTAGGAGGAGAGTAGGCAGCCTTGTCAACTCCCTGATTTTAGTGGAATTGCTTCTAATTTCTCTTCATTTAGTTTGATGTTGGCTACTGGTTTCCTGTATATTCCCTTCACTATGTTTAGATATGGGACTTGAATTCCTGCTGTTTCCAAGACTTTTACCCTGAAGGAGTGTTGGATTTTGTCAAATGCTTTCTCAGTATCTAATGAGATGATTGTGTGGTTTTTTCTGTGGGTTTGGTGCAGAATTTTATCAGACCTTCAATGAAGACCTAATTCCAATACTCTTCAAATTATTCCACAAAATAGAAACAAAAGGAATGCTACCCAATTTGTTCTATGAAGCCACAATTATGCTTATACCTAAATCACACAAAGGCCCAACATAGAAAGAGAACTTCAGAGCAATTTCCTTTATGAATATTGATGCAAAATTCTTGCAAAAAAATCCAAGAACACATCAAAATGATCATTCACCATGATCCAGTAGTCTTCATCCCAGGAATGCACGATGGTTCCATATATGGAAATCCATTTATATAATCCACCATATAAACAAACTCAAGGAAAAAAACACACAATCATCTCATTAGATACTGAGAAAGCATTTGACAAAATCCAACACTCCTTCATTATAAAAGTCTTGGAAACCTCAGGTATTCAAGTCCCATACCTAAACATTTGAAGTGAGAAAACACATTACAAATTCAGATCTTTGGAGGTGGTGATATTTAATTAAATATAGGCTAAGCCTTCTATGGATAAAACATCTTGTTCTCCAGGGTAAAAGAGAGGAGAGCAAGATAAAATTTGCTGCATTGAAGATAACAAACAATAACAATTATAAAGTCACTGAAGACAATGAAGGATTAATTTCCTCAGTCAGAGGTAGAAAGCCAATACTTCAAGGGGTATGGAGAGGGGTGCATCTTATAAGGAGGGTGGAAAGTCGATTACTTTGGGTGATATAAGCCCTTGAGAATCTGAAAGTTCAAAGTTCCCAGCCTCATGGTGTCCTGCCACACAGCTCCGTCCCAGGTTACAGGATCCCATCCTTTTTTTTCTTTCCATTTTTTAAATTCGATATATTTTTTATTTACATTTCCAATTGTTTCTGCTTTTCTAGCCTTCCCACTCCCCAAAAGTCCCATAAGCCCCCTTCTCTCCCCCTGTCCTCCCACCCAACCCTTCCCACTTCCCCATTCTGGTTTTGCCCTACACTGCTTCACTGAGTCTTTCCAGAACAAGGGGTCACTCCTCCGTTCTTCTTGTGCCTCATGTGATGTTTGGATTATGTTTTGGGTATTCCAGTTTTCTAGGTTAATATTCACTTATTAGTGAGTGCATAACATGATTCACCTTTTGAGTCTGGGTTACCTCACTTAGTATGATGTTCTCCAGCTCCATCCATTTGCCTACAAATTTCATGAATTCATTGTTTCATTGTGGCAGAATAGTACTCCATTGTGTATATATACCACATTTTTTGCATCCACTCTTCTGTTGAGTGATACCTGGGTTGTTTCCAGCTTCTGGCAATTATAAATAGGGCTACTATGAACATAGTGGAATATGGATCCTTATTACATGCTGGGGAATCTTCTGGGTATATGCCCAGGAGTGGTATAGCTGGATCTTCTGGAAGTGAGGTGCCCAGTTTTCAGAGGAACCACCAGACTGATTTCCAGAGTGGTTGTACCAATTTGCAACCCCACCGGCAGTGGGGGAGTGTTCCTCTTTCTCCACATCCTTTCCAACCCCTGATGTCTCCTGAATTTTTAATCTTAGCCATTCTGACTGGTTTAAGGTGAAAACTCAGGGTTGTTTTGATTTGATTTCCCTAATGACTAATGAAGTTGAGCATTTTTTAAGATCTTTCTCTGCCATCTGAAGTTCTTCAGGTGAGAATTCCTTGTTTAACTCTGTACCCCATTTTTAATAGGGTTGTTTGGTTTTCTGGAGTCTAACTTCTTGAGTTCTTTATATATATTGGATATTAGCCCTCTATCTGATGTAGGATTGGTGAAGATCTTTTCCCAATTTGTTGGTTGCCGATTTGTCCTTTTGATGGTGTCCTTTGCCTTACAGAAACTTGGCAATGTTATGAGGTCCCATTTGTCAATTGATCTTAGAGCATACGCTATTGGTGTTGGCCACTTGATCCTCGACAAAAGGGCAGAAAATATCCAATGGAAAAAAGATAGCCTTTTCAACAATGGTGCTGGTTCACTATAGGTCAGCATGCAGAAGAATGCGAATTGATCCATCCTTGTCTCCTTGTACTAAGCTCAACTCCAAATGGATCATGGACCTCCACATAAAGCCAGACACTCTGAAGCTAATAGAAAAGAAACTGGGGAAGACTCTTGAGGACATCGGTACAGGGGGAAAGTTCCTGAACAGAACACCAATAGCTTATGCTCTAAGAGCAAGAATTGACAAACGGGACTTCATAAAATTACAAAGTTTCTGTAAGGCAAAGGACACCATCAAAAGGGCAAATCAGCAACCAACAAATTGGGAAAAGATCTTCACCAACCCTACATCAGATAGAGGGCTAATATCCAATATATACCAAAAACTCTAGTAGTTAGACCCCAGAAAACCAAATAACCCTATTAAAAAAAATGGAGTACATAGTGAAACAAAGAATTTTCACCTGAAGAATTTCGGATGGTGGAGAAGCATCTTAAAAATGCTCAACTTCATTAGTCATTAGGGAAATGCAAATCAAAACAACTCTGAGATTTCACCTCACACCAGTCAGAATAGCTAAGGTTAAAAACTCAGGAGACAGCAGGTGTTGGCAAGGGTGTGGAGAAAGAGGAACACTCCTCCACTGCTGGTGGGATTGCAAGCTAGTACAACCACTATGGAAATCAGTCTGGTGGTTACTCAGAATACTGGACATGACACTTCTGGAGGACCCTGCTATACCTCTCCTGGGCATATACCCAAAGGATTCCCAGGCATGCAATAAGGACACATGCTCCATTACGTTCATAGCAGCCTTATTTATAATAGCCAAAAGCTGGAAAGAACCCAGATGTCCCTCAGTGGAGGAATGGATACAGAAAATGTGGTATATTTACACAATGGAATACTACTCAGCAATTAAAAACAATGAATTCATGAAATTTTTAGGCAAATGGTTGGAAATGGAAAATACCATCCTAAGTGAGGTAACCCAATCACAAAAGAATACACATGGAATGCAATCCCTGATAAGTGGATATTAATTAGCCCAGAAGCTCTGAGTACCCAAGGCACAATAAGCATAACAAATGACTCCCATGAAGAAGTAAGGAGAGGGTCCTGATCCTGGAAAGGCTTGATCTAGCATTGTAGGGGAGTACCAGGACAGAGAAAAAGGAGGGAGGTAATTGGGAGAATGGGTGGAGAAAAGAAGGCTTATGGGACATATGGGGAGGGGGGAACTGGAAAAGGGGAAATCATTTGGAATGTAAAGAAAGAATATAGAAAAATATATATACATATATATTTTATATATATACATATATATATATATATAATTTATATATATATATATATATATATATATATAAAAGAACTGGGAAAGGGGAAATCATTTGGAATGTAAACAAAGAATATAGAAAAAAAAATATATATAAAAGAAATGTTCAACATCATTAGTCATTAGGGAAATGCAAATTGAAACAATCCTGAGATTTAACCTCACACCAGTCAGAATGGCTAAGGTTAAAAACTCAGGAGACAGCGGGTGTTGATGAGGATGTGGAGAAAGAGGAACACTCCTCCACTGCTGGTGGGATTGCAAGCTGGTACAACCACTATGGAAATCAGTCTGGCGGTTCCTCAGAAAACTGGGCATGACATTCCAGAGGACCCTGCCATACTACTCTTGGGCATATACCCAGAGGATTACCCTGGCATGCAACAAAGACACATGCTCCACTATGTTCATAGCAGCCTTATTTATAATAGCCAGAAACTGGAAAGAACCCAGATGTCCCTCAGTGGAGGAACGGATTCAGAAAATGTGGTATATTTACACAACGGAATACTACTCAGCAATTAAAAACAATGATTTCATTAAATTTTTAGGCAAATGGTTGGAACTGGTAAATATCACCCTAAGTGAGGTAACCCAGTCTCAAAAGAACACTCATGGTATGCACTCACTGATAAGTGGATATTAGACCAGAAGCTTGGAATACCCAAGACACAATGCACATATCAAATGATGCCCAAGTAGAAGGAAGAAGTGGCCCCCAGTCCTGGAAAAGCTCAGTACAACAGTGTCAGGGAATACCAGAACATGGAAGTGGGAAGGGGTG
The DNA here is from genome assembly GCF_947179515.1 of Apodemus sylvaticus. Taxonomy (NCBI): domain Eukaryota; kingdom Metazoa; phylum Chordata; class Mammalia; order Rodentia; family Muridae; genus Apodemus; species Apodemus sylvaticus. Next base: position 186,384,418 of record NC_067472.1, read on the forward strand.
GATTTGGTAACAGGGGTAGGGAAGAGGGCTTATGGGACTCTCAGGAAGGGTGGCATCCAGGAAAGGAAAACTCACTTGAAATGTAAATAAAGAATATATCGAATAAAAATAAACAGGAGACAGCAGGTGTTGGCAAGGATGTAGAGAAAGAGGAACAGTCCTCCACTGCTGGTGGGATTGCAAGCTGGTACAACCACTCTGGAAATCAGTCTGGTGGTTCCTAAGAAAACTGGGCATGACACTTCTGGAGGACCCTGTTATACCTCTCCTGGGCATTTACCCAGAGGATTCCCTGGCATGCAATAAGGACAAATGCTCCATTATGTTCATAGCGGCCTTATTTATAATAGCCAGAAGCTGGAAAGAACCCAGATGTCCCTCAGTGGAGGAATGGATACAGAAAATGTGGTATATTTACACAATGGAATACTACTCAGCAATTAAAAACAATGAATTCATTAAATTTTTAGGCAAATAGTTGGAACTGGAAAATATCATCCTAAGTGAGGTAACCCAATCACAAAATAATACACATAGAATGTAGTCACTAATAAGTGGATGTTAATTAGCCCAGAAACTTTGAATACTCAAGACACAATTAACATATCAAATGATTCCCAAGAGGGAAGGAGAGTGTCCTCTTCCTGGAAAGGCTTTATGCAACAATGTAGGGGATTGCCAGGACAGAGAAGTGGGAGGGGAATGGGCAGAGGAAAGAAGGCTTATGGTACTTATGGGGAGCAGGAAATCAAGAAAGGGGAAATCATTTGGAATTTAAACAAAGAATATAGAAAATTGAAAAAAAAGGAAAAGAAAAAAAGAAAACGAAAAAAAAAGATGCTACTATGAAAGAAAAAGTACTTTGTCCTTGCGACTTGTTTCAATGATAAAGACTGAAATATGCAGCACTCTGTCCATTGCTCCATAACAGACCTACCTCTTCCTGACCATTGCTTTCCCATGGCTACAGTTATCTCATGGTGAACCATGATCAAAGCTGCTGTTATGAATTGGGCATTTAGAGATGTCAGCAGAGCTGTCCCTCAGGTTCTCACAGCATTTCTGCCATGATCCTATTCCTTCCTGCTCAGTGTGACTTCCACAAATAGACTTCTCATGAGGCTTTCAGTAACTTTCACATACTCTCTATAAGATCTCTTCCTGCAGGAACTGTGAGGACAAAGTACAATGATCAGTGGCCTTTGAGAGTTTGATGTTTTCCCATATTACTCTGTTCATTAGGACATGTGGACAGCCCAAATTGGGAATTTTATTGATGACAGTCATATGCTCGATATTCTAGATAATAAATGAATAAAACAGGCAGTTAGGTTAATGCATTCATTAGAATATGTGTACTTCTTTGAGAGTATGAGGTGATATTGACCACAACTATTTCTTAAATCCTCTGTCACGGGTTATCATAAAAGATTTTTCCTCTGTTAGCTGTGAATATTTAAGAGGCAAAAAGAAGAATTACACACTGGTTCAGTGTTGTTACCAGTGTTGCCATTGTGGAAGATGTCTCTGTCTTTTCTTTTTATTAATTGACTGTTTATATCTTTTAAAACATTTGACTCTTAGTCTACATGTATTCCATTATTCTTACATTTATGAATATATCTATACAAAATATACATCATAAATTCAGCTCTTCCAATTGGTGCCACTAATTGATATGTGTAGCAATTCTACTGAATTTGGTATGCATTTAAGTATTTCTTGCCTCTTCCTCTTGGTGTATGTAGAGAGAATTTTTATCAATAACAGTTTTTATAGGTGACAATAAAAACCAATCCAAAGGAAAATCCACACAGGTAAAGGAACTCATATTGAGTTTCCTGTTTGGATGTTTGGGTTAAGTTCTAAATATGCCATATGTAGATATAATCCAAAGTGACAAATTGATTTTAGAGTTGGTGTCTGTCAGAAGACAAGAGCATTAGTAGTAACAATCTGAATACTGACCGAAGATTTTGATGAGAATGAGTTGAAGTGTTTTAATGGAAAACTGGTTTGTGTGATCAAAAATACTTTTGGGCATATCGGAAACTGAGGAAGTTTGGGATAGGAGAGTGATTACATATCTAAAATGGCTATATTGATGTAGTGTGATTTACACTAAAACTTAGCCTGAATCTTAAAAGATGATTCCTACATGAGGAAAACTATGAGAGCCCTCAAAATTTGAACAAGAGAAAAATGCTTGTTTAAAGTACAGTTTCAGCATGCTCTACCAGGATCTGAGGCTTTGAGTTTCTGTTTAAATAAAAAGTGAAGTTGAATTCACCTGCAGTTCTATAATTCTATTTATCTTGGGTTCTCCATTCTCATCATCTCAAGGATTAAATGTTCCTCAGCAAATAGCTCTATTCAGATTTCTGTGCTGGAAGCTTCAGTATCTGAAGTGAACATGGTTGAAATTTTATGAGCCTTTCATATCTGAGTAGTCATATATTGAGTCAAAAGTAAATATAGGGACTTCATTGTATATTTTAATTCCCCTAAATTCAGGGGGATAAAATGTGTATTACGTCATGGAAAATATTTTCGTGTGTAAATTTCTATGTTCAGATTTTATAATCTGATGCATATTTTTCTGTGCAATAGGAGATTGCAGTATTTTAGAACTCAAATGAAATTTTTACTATACTATATTAGTTGATATTTCAAAAGACATATCACCTACAAATTATTTGATAATCTTATATCTGTAATGGAACCTGCTGTTGTATCATTGTAATTAACAACATAGTAGCAGGCAGCATTCTTTGATTTGATTTTTTGGGTTTTTTGTTTGTTTGTTTTGTTTTTTTGAGGCAGGGTTTCTCTGTATAGCCCTGGCTGTCCTGGAACTCACTCTGTAGACCTGGCTGGCCTCGAACTCAGAAATCCACCTGCCTCTGCCTCCCAGAGTGCTAGGATTACAGGCATACGCCACCACCGCCCGGCTAGCAGGCAGCATCTTATGCACACATTTTCATAATCTGTGACTAATTAATGTGGTTGTAAAATCACGGTAGACATTTTCTGTCTTTTTGAATTGTTTTTTAGATTGACATAATTTTATAATTTTAGATTTTATATATGTATATGAATATTTATGTATGCTTGTAATACATTGGAAAAATAGAAAGGTTGTTATTAAATAGAAAGAAATATACTTTTATCTTTTTATAGGATATTTTCTTTATTTACATTTCAAATATTATCCCCTTTCCAAGTCCAACCCACAAAACTCCTATCCCATCGCCCCTGTTCCTGCTTCTATGAGTGTGTTCCTCCACCCACCCAACCACTCCCACTTCCCCCGCCTTGCCATTCCCCTACATTGGGGCATCAAACCTTCACAAAACCAAAGGCCCCTCCTCCCATTGATGTCCAACAAGTCCATCCTCTGCTACAAATAAGGTGGAGCCATGGGTTACTACATATATACTCTTTGGTTGGTGGTTTAGTCCCTGTGAGCTCTGGGAGGGTTTGGTTGGTTGATATTATTGTTCCTACTATGGGGTTGCAAACACCTTCAGCTCCTACAGACCTTTCTCTACATCTTCCACTGGGGACCCTGTATTCAATCCAATGGTTGGCTGCAAGCCTCTGTATTTGTCAGATTCTGACAGAGGCTATCAAGAGACAGCTACATCAGGCTCCTGTCTGAAAGTACTTCTTGGAATTCATAATAGTGGCTGGGCTTGATAACTGTGTATGATATAGATTCCCAGGTGGGGCAGTCTCTGGATGGACTTTTCCTCAGTCTCTGCTCCACACTTTGTATCTCCTCCCGTGGGTATTTTATTCCCCCTTCTAAGAAGGACAGAAGTATCCATACTTTGGTCTTCCTTCTTCTTGAGCTTCATGTGGTCTATGAATTGTATCTTGGGTATTCCAAGCTTTGGGGCTAATATCCACTTATCAGTGAGTGCATACCATGTGCATTGTATGTGACTGGCTTACCTCACTCAGGATGATATTTTCTACTTCCGTCCATTTGCCTAAGAATTTCAGCAAGTCATTGTTTTAATAGCTGAGTAGTACTCCATTGCCTCAAAGTACAACACTTTCTGTAACATGGATTGGGTTTTAAATATAATCAGGAGATATAATTATATCCATAACATTTGTTCCACTACTGCACCAGAATAGCTTACAGGCCAGTCACTATTTTAGTTTGCAATGTTTGTAACTTTGAGATAGCCATGCTTACGTTTCTGTTCTGGTAGCATGCAGAGTACCTTGCATATCTTGAATGCTACTTAGGAGAGTGAAGCTTAATACATAATGTTTTACTTGTGTTTATATTGTAAATATACTTTTTTTATAAGGCATTAGTAAGATTTTATATTTTTGGATTTTATATATGTATATGAATATGTATGTTTGTAGTAGTGAAAAAATAGAAAGGTTCTTATTAAATAGAAAGAAAAATACACATGATAGAGGCGTCTGTTTCTTTCAAATAATGGTGTTCTTTGATTTAAACTTTTGAATTTCATGATGTCTGATTTATGAGTTTTTGTTTTTATTCTCTATACTTTTGGAGTACTTCTCAGGAAGTACTATTCTGTATAATGAAGTCAAGTGAATTTTCTACTTCCAGGTAAAAAGTGACCTTCAGAATTCATAAGACAAAACTCGGTTCAATATAAAAAATGGTATGTTCTGAGATCCCTCAGCATCTCCTAAACTTTCTGCAGCCATTTACTTATGTTAATTGCTTTTAGAAAATGACTTAGTCCCCTTGATTTTCAGTTTTTATGGGAATAGCCCTCTACTTTTTAAAGAGTTTCCACTGTACAGTCAACTTCAACAAGCACGCTGGAATTTAGTTCCATTAGGAAATTTTAGGATGTGGACATCAGTGGGCCTGCTCAGATATCCATCAGAAAGGGATAACATCATTATGATTGTAAACAGTCTATTACAAATCCATTGCAATTAAATTTAATTACAGTCATGATAAGTATCCCAGGAAGTTTTATAAAGGAAAGCTGGCCAGGCAGCCTGAAGTCAGTGGCTTTTGGTGTGAGAGGAATAGGTAGATCCAGGGAATGCATTTTTGAAGGAGTAACATTTTAAAGGAAACTTGTGTGAATCAGGGAAAAGAGACAGAAGAGTAAGTTCCAGGCAAAGAACATCAAAACCTCAGGTAGGAAAATGAATGTAGCCCATTGAAGTTAACTTGAAGAAGAAAGTCTGCCTGGCAATGCACCTGTGAAAAGCTGTAGTAGGGGCACTGTCTCCTAATGTGATCCTGTTTGTCCCCTGAATGCACTTTGTGAAGCCACATTCAAGATACACCCATTGTAGTAAAGAGTCATTGTTGGACCTAGCTGAGTGTGCTCAGCCTTCTTTGAAACGTCTGTGACTCAAACAAAGCTATAGCCAGGCAGAGCAACCCAAACCAAGGTCAGTGCTCATGCCCCACTCTGTGTGGGGGTCATATTTATACTCTATCACAGGTCCTTTCACATATCTGCTATATCAAAACATCCGTCATCTGTGTTTGCTTCAGGTAAGCATTCTTTCCTGTGTCTGTTGCAGCAAAACATCTTTTCTCCTGTGTCTGCTTCAGGTAAACATTCTCCCGCATGTTTGCTTTAGCAAGACATCCTTTAATCTGTGTGCAGCAGCAAAACATCATTCGACATAGCTGAATGTCGACGAACTAGAAGTTTCCACTTTGGTGTATGAGGTCCACACATAGGTAAATGTGGGCACATCCTATGGATGATTGACAGACTGTGGTTGTTTAATATGGATGACTGACAGGCTTGAGCCTTGTCCTGTGAACAAATCACAGGCTGTGGCCTTCTCCTCTGGAAGACAAACACAGCTGTAGCCTTGCCCTTGAAATCTGATCATCTGTAGGTGTGTCCTCTGGAGGATTGACACACTGAGGGCATTTCCTATAGATGATTAATAGCCTGTGTTTCACTACCATGTATGAGTGACAGATTGTGGCTGTTTACTATGGGTGATTGACAGGGTATGGGTGTTTCCTTCCTATAGGTAATAGAATAAGGTTGTTTTCTGAGCTTGATACTTTTTAGATATTTCCTATAGATGACTGACTGAATGAATGAATTTTGTCTCCAAGATAGGCCTGCTCTTGGTCTTTACTTTGGATCATTGCCTGTCTGTGTGAGTTTTCTCTTGAAAACTGACAGACTGAGCCAGATTCCTACACATTATTGATAGGCTGAGGTCATTTCCTATACATACATGACAAGTTCTTAGCTCTTCCTAGGAATGACTGACAAGCAATATCTTTGTCCTGGGAATGACAGACTGTTCCCTGACTGAAAGGTTGTTGGTGTCCCTGTGGATGATTGATAGGCTATATGTTTTTTATTTGTTATTCCATTTTTGTAATTGCCCTTTTTTCTTTTTTCTTGGATATTTTCTTATTTACACATCACATGTTTTCACCTTTCCAGTTCCCCCTAAGGAAACCTCCTATCCCATCCCCTCCTGCTGATTCTATGACAGTGCTCCCCCATCCACCCACATACTCCCTTCTTCCTGCCCTGGTATTCCCCTACAGGGAGATAAGAAAGGAACAATTTGCATTCTTCTACATGTTGACTAACAGTTGAATGACCACAATTTGTTGAAAATGCTACCTTCTTTCTACTGGCTGGTTTTAGCTCCTTTATGAAAAATCAAGTGACCATGGTTGTGTGGGTTCATTTCTGGATCTTCCTGCCTAACACTGTACCAATGCCATGCAGTTTTTATCACTATTGCTCTGCCCTACAGCTTGAAGTCAGGAATGATGACTCCCCCAGAATTTCTTTTATTGTTGAAAATTGTTTTCACTATCCTGGATTTTTTCTTAATTCAAATGATTTTGAGAATTGTTCATTCTAAGACTATGAAAAATTGAGTGGAAATTTTGATGGGGATTGCGTTGAATCTGGAGACTGCTTTTGGCAGAGTGGTCATTTTTACTATAATAATCCTGCCAATACACAAGCATAGGAGAACTTCCTCATTCTGAGGGCTTCTTCGATTTCTTTCGACAAAAACTTAAAGTTTGTGTCATAATGATCTTTCACTTATTAGGTTTGAGTCACAGAAAGGTATTTTATATATTTCACTTAATGGGTTAGAGTCAAAAAAGATATTTTATATTGTTTGTGACTATTGTGAAGGGTGGTATTTTCCTAATTTCTTTCTCAGCCTGTTTATCCTTTGAGTATAGGAAGGCTACTGATTTGTTTGAGTTTATTGTATATCCAGCTACTTTGTTGAAGTTGTCAGCTGTAGAAGTTCTCTGGTGAAATTTTTGGGGCCACTTAAGTATACTATCATATCTGCAATTAGTGATATTTTGAATGTATCCTTTTGACTTCCTTTTGTGGTGTAATTGATCTAGCTAGACCTTCAAGTACTATATTGAGTAGATAGGGAGAGAGTGGGCAGCCTTGTCTAGTCCCTGATGTTAGTGGGATTGCTTCAAGTTTCTCTTCATTTAGTTTGATGTTGGCTACTGATTTGGTGTATGTATGTTGCTTTCACTAAGTTTCGGTATGGGCTTTACATTTCTGATCTCTCCAAGACATTTTATTTTTAAATTTATTGATATATTTATTTACATTTCAAATGATTTCCCCTTTTCTGGACCCCCACTCCCGGAAAGTCCCATCAGTCCCTTTCCCTCCCCCTGTTTTCCCACCCAACCCTTCCCACTTCCCTGTTCTGATTTTGCTCTATACTGCTTAACTGAGTCTTTCAGAATAAGGGGCCACTCCTCTTTTCTTCTTGTACCTCATTTGATGTGTGGATTATGTTTTGGGTATTCCAGTTTTCTAGGTTAATATCCACTTATTAGTGAGTGCATACCATGATTTATCTTTTGAGTCTGGGTTACCTCACTTAGTATGATATTCTCCAGCTCCATCCATTTGCCTAAGAATTTTATGAATTCGTTGTTTCTGATGGCTGAATAGTAATCCATTGTGTATATATACCACATTTTGTGCATCCACTCTTCTTTTGAGGGATACCTGGGTTCTTTCCAAATTCTGGCAATTATAAATAGGGCTGCTATGAACATAGTGGAACATGTATCCTTATTACATGCTGGGGAATCTTTTGGGTATATGCCCAGGAGTGGTATAGCAGGATCTTCTGGAAGTGAGGTGCTCAGTTTTCAGAGGAACCACCAGACTGATTTCCAGAGTGGTTGTACCATATTGGTACAGTGACAGGCAGGCAGATCAATGGAACAGGATTGAAGATCCAGAAATGAACCCACACACCTATGGCCACTGGATCCTCGAAAAAGGGGCTGAAAACATCCAATGGAAAAAAGATAGCCTTTTCAACAAATGGTGCTGGTTCAACTGGAGGTCAGCATGCAGAAGAATTCGAATTGATCCATTCTTATCTCCTTGTACTAAGCTCAAATCCAAATGGATAAAGGACCTCCACATAAAGCCAGACACCCTGAAGCTAATAGAAAAGAAACTGGGGAAGACCCTTGAGGACATCGGTACAGGGAGAAAGTTTCTGAACAGAATACCAATAGCACATGCTCTAAGATCAAGAATTGACAAATGGGACCTCATAAAATTACAAAGTTTCTGTACTGCATACGACACCATCAAGAGAACAAATCGGCAACCAACAAATTGGGAAAAGATCTTCACCAATCCTACATCAGATAGAGGGCTAATATCGAATATATATAAAGAACTTAAGAAGTTAGACTCCAGAAAACCAAACAACTGTATTAAAAAATGGGGTACAGAGTTAAACAAAGAATTCTCACCTGAAGAAGTTAGGATGGCAGAGAAACACCTTAAAAAATGCTCAACTTTATTAGTCATTAGGGAAATGCAAATCAAAACAACCCTGAGACTTCACCTTACACCAATCAGAATGGCTAAGATTAAAAATTCAGGAGACAGCAGGTGTTGGCGAGGATGTGGAGAAACAGGAACACTTCTCCAAGATTTTCAACATGAAGGGATGCTACATGTTGTCAAATGCTTTTGCAGCATCTAATGAAATGATCATGTGCTTCTTTTCTTTGAGTTTATGTAGTGGATTACATTGATGGACTTCAGTATATTGAACCATCCCTGCATCCCTGGGATGAAGCCTGCTTGATCACGATGATCATTTGGAAGTGTTCTTGGATTCAGTTTTTGAAAATTTTATTGAGTATTTTTGCATCGATATTCACAAGGGAAATTGGTCTGACATTCTCTTTGTTGGCTCTTTGTGCAGTTTTGGTATCAGCTTAACTGTTGATTCATAGAATGAATTGGGTAGTGTTCCTTCTGTTTCTATTTTGTGGAATAATTTGAAGAGTATTGGTATTAGGTCGTCTTTGAAGTTCTGATAGAATTCTGCACTAAACCCATTTGATCCTGGGCATTTTTGGTTGGGAGACTTTTAACAACTGCTTCTATTCATATAAAGGTTATGGGAGAGTTTGGATGTTTTATCTGATTCTGATTTAACTTTGGTATTTAGTATTTGTCTAGAAAATTTCTACTTCAACTTGCTTTTCCAGTTTAGCTGAATATAGACTTTTGAAGTAGGATTTGATGATTTTTTTAAAAATTTTCTTTAGTTTCTGTATCTCCCTTTTCATTTCTGATTTTGTTAATTTGGATTCTGCCTCTGCGCACTTTGGTTACTCTGGCTAAGGGTTTGTCTGTCTAGTTGATTTTCTCAAAGAACCATCTCCTAGATTTGTTTATTATTTCCTATACTTCTTTTTGTTTCTACTTGGTTGATTTCTGCCCTGAGTTTGATTATTTCCTGTCATCTTCTCCTCTTGAGTGTATTTGCTTCTTTTTGTTCTAAAGTTTTGAGGTCTGTTGTCAATGTGTTAGTGTATGCTCTCTCCAGTTTCTTTTTTTTTTTATTCGATATATTCTATATTTACATTTCATTTACATTCTTTATTTACACTGGAAAAGCTCAGTGCAGCAGTGTAGGGGAATACCAGGACAGGGAAGTGGGAAGGGGTGGATTGGGGAACAGGGGGAGGGAAGAGGGCTTATGGGACTTTTGGGGAGGGGGGATCCAGGAAAGGGAAAATCTCTCCAGTTTCTTTTTGGAGGCACTCAGAGCTATGAGCTCTCTTCTTAGTACTTTCATTGTGTCCCATAAGTTTGGGTATGTTGAGCCTTTCTTTTAATTCTCAAATGTCTTCAACTTCTCTGTTTCTTCCTTGACCAAGTTATCATTGTGTAGGGCGCTGTTCAGCTTCCATATGTCTGTGAGCTTTCTGTTCTATTTGCTTCTATTGAAGACCATCCTTTGTCCATGTTGGTCTGATTGTACACAAGGGTTGTACCAGCTTGCATTCCCACCAGCAGTGGAGCCAGCATCCGCTGTCTCCTGATGTTTTTTTTTTAATTTCTTTTAAAAATGTATTTCTATTTTTTTTTATTCTGTATATTCTATTTACGTTTCAAATAATTTCTCCTTTTCTGACTCCCCACTCCCCGAAAGTCCCATAAGCCTTCTTCCCCTGTTCCCCCATCTACTCCTTCCCATTTCCCTGTTCTGGTATTCCCCTATACTGCTGCACTGAGTCTTTCCAGAACCAGAGGCCACTCCGCCATTCTTCTTGGACATCATATAATATGTGGATTATGTCTTGGGTATTCAAAGGTTCTAGGCTAATATCTACTTATCAGTGAGTGCATACCAAGATTGATCTTTTGAGACTGGGTTACCTCACTTAGTATGATGTTCTCCAGCTCCATCCATTTGTCTAAGAATTTCATGAATTCATTGTTTCTAATGGCTGAATAGTACTCCATTGTATATATATACCACATTTTTTTTCGTATCCATTCCTCTGTTCAGAGTCACCTGGGTTCTTTTCAGCTTCTGGCTACTACAAATAGGGCTGCTATGAACATAGTGGAGCATGGGTCCTTATTGCATGCTGGGGAATCCTCTGGGTATATGCCCAGGAGTGGTATAGCAGTATCTTAGTCAGGGTTTCTATTCCTGCACAAACATCATGACCAAGAAGCAACTTGGAGGAAAGGGTTTATTGAGCTTACACTTCCACATTGAAGTTCATCACTAAAGGAAGTCAGGACTGGAACTCACGCAGGTCAGGAAGCTCCTTTCTTTGTGATAACTCCAGCCTGTGTCAAGTAGACACACAAAACTAGCCAGTACAATTGACCCCTTGTCAACTTGACACACAAACACATCACTATTGAGCCTCAACCCTTACTTTTTTATTCATCCCCAAGATCTCCAGCTCTGCCCATTGTAGCACACAGCTTGTCTTCTAGGCTCCAGCTGCCTATACTCCACTGCTGCTGCTGTTCTTGGTGGTCATCTCATGGCACTGGCATCTCCAAAACACTGCTGACTTCTACTGTAATTAGGCCTCAACAATAGCCTCTCATAGGCTCTCTTCATGGTGACAAGCCTCTGCTCCTATGCATGACCCCTTCAAGTCCTGGGCCATCAATTGCAACTGAGGCTGCACCTTCACCAATGGCCTTCTGTGACCTCTTACTGTGCCAAGAGCCTCAGCTGCTCTTCATGATCCCTTCATGCCTTCAAAACCAGTACCATCTGGGTGACTCTTACACAGTACCAAGTCCAGCCACAGCACAAAATACAACTGTGGCTATCTCTGGAACACACTCTCTGTGCTCTCAGAAAACATTTTCAAGAAGATTTCATCTCAGGGATGCTGGTCTCTTCTTAATCACCGCTAATCTCTTAGCCCCAGCTAACCAGCATCTATAGTCCCAATAACACAAAGGTTTGCTTTAGTGGTTCTGGTATCTTGTTACTCACAGCTGATTCGTCAGCCCCAGCTAACCAAAACCACAGAATCTTCACAATCAAAACATGGCCACTATAAGAGTCTTTAATCTTCCCTCCGAAATTTCACAAGCCAGGCCTCCATCTTTTGCACTGTTCTTAACATTGTCTTCCAAGCTCCTTCAGAACTTTCCACTGAGCTCTAAATATTCTAATGGCTTTTCTAGCTCAAAGTTCCAAAGTCCTTCCACAGTCCTCCCCCAAACATGGTCAGGTTGTCACAGGAATACTCCACTATGCTGGTACCAATTTGTCTTAGTCAGGGTTTCTATTCCTGCACAAAGATCATGACCAAGAATCAAGTTGGGGAGGAAAGGGTTTATTGAGCTTACACATCCACGTTGAAGTTCATCACTAAAGGAAGTCAGGACTGGAACTCAAGCAGGTCAGGAAGCAGGAGCTGATGCAGAGGCCATGGAGGGATGTTTCTTACTGGCTTGCTTCCCCTGGCTTGCTCAGCCTGCTCTCTTATAGAACCCAAGAGCACCAATCCAAAGGTGGTACCACCCACAAGGGGCCCTCCCCACTTGATCACTAATTGAGAAAATGCCCCACAGCTGGATCTCATGGAGTCAGTTCTCCAACTGAAGCTCCTTTCTTTGTGATAACTCCAGTCTGTGTCAAGTTGACACACAAAACTAGCCAGTACAAGCAGGGTCCTCCAGAAATGTCATGTCCAGTTTTCTGAGAAACTGCCAGACTGATTTCCAAAGTGGTTGCACCATCTTGCAATCCCACCAGCAGTGGAGGAGTGTTCCTCTTTCTCCACATCCTTGCCAACACCTGCTGTCTCCTGTTATTTTGATGTTAGCCATTCTGACTGGTGTGAGGTGAAATCTCAGGGTTGCTTTGATTTGCATTTCCCTGATAACTATGGATGTTGAACATTTCTTTAGGTGTTTCTCAGCCCAGAAGCTCAGAATACCCAAGACACAATTCACATATCAAATGATGCCCAGGAAAGAAGCAAGGAGAGGCTGCTGGTCCTGCAAAGGCTCTATGCAGCAGTGTAGGGTAATACCAGGACAGGAAAGCAGGAGGGGGGTGATTGGAGAACAGGGGGAGGGGAGAGTGCTTATGAGACTTTCAGGGAGGTGGAAACAAGAAAATGTAAATAAAAAATCGAATATATACATAAAATATATCTAATAATATTTGTGATGTTAAAAGGTGCAGAAGAATGGATGCAAAAAATGTGGTATTTATACACAATGGAGTACTATTCAGCCATTAGAAACAATGAATTCATGAATTTCTTAGGCAAATGGATGGAGCTGGAGAACATCATACTAAGTGAGGTAACCCAGTCTCAAAAATCAGTCATGGTATGCACTCACTAATAAGTGGATATTAACCTAGAAAACTGGAATACCCAAAACATAATCCACACATCAAATAAGGTACAAGAAGAGAAGAGGAGTGGCCCCTGGTTCTGGAAAGACTCAGTGAAGCAGTATTCTGCAAAACCAGAACGGGGAAGTGGGAAGGGGTGGGTGGGAGGACAGAGGAAGAGAAGGGGGGTTACGGGACTTTCAGGGAGTGGGGGGCTAGAAAAGGGGAATCATTTGAAATGTAAATAAATTGTATCGAAGAAAAAAAAAGTGTTACTTAAAAAAAAAAAAGAATGGAGGAGTGGCCCCTTGTTCTGGAAAGACCCAGTGAAGCAGTATAGGGCAAAACCAGAACAGGGAAGTGGGAAGGGGTGGGTGGGAGAACAGGGGGAGGGAAGGGGGCTTATTGGACTTTCAGGGAGTGGGGGGACAGAAAAGGGGAAATCATTTGAAATGTAAATAAAAAGTGTATCGAATGAAATAAATTAATTAATTGATTAAATTTAAAAAAATAAAAATGAAAAAGGTGATGTTAAAAGGTATTAAAAAGTAGTGATTGTTGCTTCTGTTATTTTTTATCTTATTTTTATGTTTGTGTGGCTATCTTCTTTTGGGTTTCCTTAAAGAAGATAACTTTCTTGCTTTTTTTTTCCTTAAAGAAGATAACTTAGCCTATACCCAGGATTTCTGGCTTTCTCTGGTGAGAAGTCTGGTGTAATTCTGATAGATCTGCCTTTTTATGTTACTTGACCTTTTCCCCTGTCTGCTTTTAATATTCTTTCTTTGTTTTGTGCACGTGGTGTTTTGACTATTATATGGCAGAAGGATTTTTTCTGGTCCAATCTATTTGGAGTTCTGTAGGATTCTTGTATGTTTATTGTGCCCTGGAATTTCTAGATGTTTCTCATTAGCAGCATTTTGCATTTTTTCATTTTCTTTGACTCTTGTTTCAGTATTTTCTATAGTATATTCTGCACCTGAGATTCTTTTTTTTAAGATTTATTATTACATGTAAGTACACTGTAGCTGTCTTTAGACACACCAGAAGAGGGCTTCTCATCTCATTACAGATGAATGTGAGCCACCATGTAGTTGCTGGGATTTGTACTCAGGACCTTCAGAAGAGAAGTCAATGCTCTTAACCACTGTTCCAGCTCACCATCCCTGAACTTGAGGTTCTTTCTTCTATCTCTGGTATTCTGCTGGGGATGGATGAACCCCTGAACTCTTTCCTCAGTTTTCTATCTCCAGGGTTCTCTCCTTTTGTGATTTCTTAATTGTTTCTATTTTCATTTTTAGATCCTGTATGGTTTTGCTCAATTTCTTTACCTGTTTGTTTTTTTCCTGTAGTTCTTTAAAAGATTCATGTGTTTCTCTTTAAGAGCTTCTAGTTGTTTGCCTGCCTTCTCCTGTATTTCTTTAAGGGAGTTGTTTATGTCCTACTTAAAGTTCTCTATCATCATCATGAGATGTGATTTTACATCAGAGTCTTGCTTTTCTGGTATGTTGAAGTATCCAGTATCCAGGGCTCACTGTGGTGGGAGAGCTGGGTTCTGATGATGCCAAGTAGCCTTGGTTTCTGTGGCTTATGTTCTGTTCTTATGTTTGCCATCTCATTACGTCTGGTGTTGGCTGTTCTTGCTGTTTCACTGTGGCTTGTCCCTTTTGGGAGCCTGTGTGTCGGTGCTCCTGTGAGACCAGCTCTCTCTGGGAGGAATTTTGGTATGCGGCTTTATGGCCCTGGGTCATCTCTGGGGTGCAGACAGAATCCCAAAGCATCCTTTGCCCATGTGTGCCTTGGTGCCTTTGTCCTGAGGGTTCCTTGTGAGTCCCTCTGAGCAGAATCAGTGGTCTTACCTTTGCTCACGGGCATGTGTGCACTCCTTGGTGATCCCCAAAATCCTGGCAGTATTTGGGTTTTGGCTATGTGCATTTCTTCTGGATAATTCTCAGGTTGTGGGCAATTCCAATGGATTAGTGATAGCATGCAGCTTTTTTCTCCAAATGATTGCCATGCTGGGGGTATGCCATGTGCATGGCTGTCGCTATTTCCTATGGGTGATTGACGGGTTGTGGGCATTTCCTATGAATGACTGACAAGTTGTGAGTACTTTCTATGGATAGTTGACAATCTGTACTTGCTACCTATGTCTGACAGGTTGTGAAAATGTCCTAAAAAATTGACACGATATGGGTATATCCTATTAATGACTGAAAGTCTGTGGGCATTTTCTGTAGATGATTAGCAAGCTATGGTTATATGTTGTGGGTAAATGACAGCTTTGGGCATTTCTTAGGCATGATTGATAGCCTGTAGACTTTTCCTATGGATGATTTGCACATGGTGGTCATTTTCTGTGGATGACTGACAAGCTGTGGACATATCCTGGGGATGACAGAAAGGCTGTGCATGTTGGCAATGCATATAGAAAAGTTGAAGATACGTAGTATGTATGTGTGACAGGCTTTGGATGTTTCCTGTGAATGATTGACAGTGCATAGGCATTTTCTATGGATGATTAACAGAGTGTGAGCTTGTCCTTTGGAGGAGTCACAGGGTTGGTGTGTGTTTCCTGTGGTTGATTGACAGGCTGTTGGCATTACCTATGAATGGTTGACAGGGTCTCAGATATCCTATGAAAGATTGACTGGCTATGAGTGTTTCCATGGGATAATTGACAGGGTATAGGAGTTTCCAATGAATAATCGACAATCTTTGAGTGCTTTGTATGTAAGACTGATCGGTTATAGCCATATCCTGTGAATGATTAACAGACTATGGCCATATTTTATACATGACTGACAGGTTGTGACTGCTTTCTGTGGCTGATTGACAGGCAGGGGGCATGGCTTGTGAATTAAGGACAAGCTGTGGGAGTTTCCTGTCGATGAGTTACAGGCTGTGATAATTTCTTCTGGTTGACTCCCAGGCTTTGTGAGTTGCCTGTAGATGATTGACAGGCCAGGGATGTTTCCAGTAGATGATTGACAGGACTTGGGCATTCCTTATGGGTGATAGCCAGGTTGATGATTTTTCCTCTGGATAATTAACAGGCTGTGGGGGCTGTTGGACAGAGTTTTGGTAAGCTGTGTGTGTCTTGTGCAAGACTGTCAGGCTGTGGGTCAGGTTGGATGATTGACAAAATATAGACCAAGAGATGCAATTCTACAGATCACTTGTATCTGTGCAAATTTTTAACAACAAATGGAAATCTATATTGCTAATCATGAACACTTTGATTCTTTTCATTTCCACATTTCATTTTTTAATGCTCATGAGTAGTGTCTCTATATTTGCAGCCAGCAAAAGCACAGCATATCCGAAGGTAATAAGTAAAGCATCCATGGTAATCCAGGTGGTAAATGGTACCAAAGCAGGACCACATGCTTTGACATAAAAAGGTCAATGTTCACCTAAACTCACACCAAATTTGGGAAAATATCCCCATAAGGTGATAACCTATGCCATCGAAGATCTCATGCTTGATATTCAAAAGCTTTAGGCAAAATGAAACTAGGGTTCCAAAGAGTATGGTTCATTTCATGTAACATTTATATTTATAGAGTGTAAAGAAAACTAGACTGGCAGAATGGCTAAGATTAAAGACTCAGGAGACAACAGGTGTTGGCGAGGATGTGGAGAAAGAGGAACACTTCTCCACTGCTGGTGGGGTTGCAAATTGGTACTACCACTCTGGAAATCAGTCTGGCAGTTCCTCAGAAAACTTGGCACCTCACTTCCGAAAGATCCTTCTATACAACTCCTGGGCATTTACCCAGCGATTTCCCAGCATGTAATATGGATATATGCTCCACTATGTTCATAGCAGCCCTATTTATAATAGCTAGAGGCTGGAAAGAACCCTGGTATCCCTCGACAGAAGAATGGATGCAAAAATGTGGTATATATACACAATGGAGTACTATTCAGCCATTAAAAACAAGGAATTCATGAAATTCTTAGGCAAGTGGATGGAGTTGGAGAACATCATGCTAAGTGAGGTAAACGAGTCTCAAAAGATCAATCATGGTATGCACTCACTAATAAGTGAATATTAGCCTGGAAAACTGGAATACACAAAACATAATCCACACATCAAATGAGGTACAAGAAGAACGGAGGAGTGGCCCCTGGTTCTAGAAAGAGTCCGTGCAGCACTATAAGGCAAAACCAGAACAGGGAAGTGAGAAGGGGTGGGTGGGAGAACAGGGGGAGGGAAGGGGGCTTATGTGGCTTTCGGGGAGTGGGGACCCAGAAAAGGGAAAATCATTTGAAAAGTAAATAAAAAATATATCGAATTAAAAAAAAGAAAACTAGACTGGGCAGAAGAACATAAATGTGTAAGAACAGAAAGAGCTGGAGAGAAGTAGAATATATATTCTACATAGTGGATATCTTAGTTATGTGTGGGGAAAAAATGGACTGACAGATAAAAATTACAGTTGGACAATTCACTGTTTTTAAAGAAAACATTCAATAAACTAAAGAATATCTTGGAACTATCCTTTACAGTCTATTCTTCTATTATTTCTATGAAACTCCAACATAAAAAATGATTAGCTGTTTAGAACTACAAAATGTTCCAGAATCATGTGGAAAACAGAAAATCTACTGTTGTGTCTTTGGTTCCCCTCTGTAACCTATCAGAGAATAATAGCAAATAAGAATGAGGGACTGGGGTGGCTGAGTGCAGATATGTGGATAATGGGATCCCCAAAGCATACTTGCCTGGAAGTCTGAGAATCAGTGTACTCCAAGAGAGTAAATCTATCACATCTAGGATTTGGGTGAGTGAACATTGACTGTTACTGAAGAAGAAGAAGAGGAAGAAGAAGAAGAAGAAGAAGAAGAAGAAGAAGAAGAAGAAGAAGAAGAAGAAGAAGAAGAAGAAGAAGAAGAAGAAGAAGAGGAGGAGGAGGAGGAGGAGGAGGAGGAGGAGGAGGAGGAGGAGGAGGAGGAGGAGGAGGAGGAGGAGGAGGAGGAGGAGGAGGAAGAGGAAGAGGAAGAGGAAGAGGAAGAGGAAGAGGAAGAGGAAGGACAATGAGGAGGAGGAGAAGAAGGAAAAGGAGGAAGAAGAGGAGGAGGAGGAAGAAGAGGAGGAGAAGGAGGGATGGCAGTCCATATGGAGATAGGAATTTCACATGAAGAACAACAGAATCAGCTAACATGGACTCTTTGGGCTCTCAGAGCCTGAACCACCAACCAAAGAACATACACCGTCTGGCCCTAAGCCTCCATGCACATAGATAGCAGATGTGCAGCTTGGTCTTCATGTGGGCCCCAAACAAGTAGAGGGGGGGCTATCTCAGAGGCTGTTGCATGTATGTGAGATATGTTCTTCTAGCTTGACTGCCTTGAATGGATTCAGTGGAAGTGAAAGCACATAGCCTCACAGAGACTCCATGTTCCAGGGTTGGGATATAACCAGGCAACCACCACCCTCTCAGGGGACGAGGGGAGGGTAAGAAAGGGCAAAGATTGCAGGAGATGCAGACTGGGAGGGGCAGTTATCAGGATGTAAAGTAAACAAGTAAAAAATAAAAATAAATGAAATTTTTTCCAGAAAACATCACATGGCTCAAGTGAGACTCCAATAAAACAATAAATTTTGACTTCAGTCTACTTTAAGTTAAATCATTTTAATTTAATATTTCAATATATACATATATTATACAGTTTTTCTTTACACACTGCATCTTGATGTATTTAGTGTGTTCTGTCCCCTGCTTCAAGGGACTGATGATCAGCTGCAGCAGCAACTAGAAGGAAAGCAAAAAGCATCAATAGTATCATCAGGCACATCATTGGTGGTATTGTCACCATCAGCATCAGTAACATCAGTGTCAGTATCATCAGAATCAACTACATGAGAAACTGAGATGGTGGAGGCTTATTTTGTTAAATTTATTCTCAGATGTTGCTTCTTCTGGAATGCTTGTTTCCAGGCTGATGCTATCCTTACAAGTCAGAGTTCAGAAAACAGAGACAAATATATTCTAATGTTTAAGAGGAAGATTTCTCTGCTTAGCCATTCAGAAAGCACAAGGTTTTCCCTGGGAGTGAAAAAAAATGTCCTCATTCCAGAATGGGAGACAACCAAGTACCAATAAACTTGACATGGTCAGTTGTGTTGGTCTAAACTGGTTTTGTTACACTATGTGAAGTATTTTCAGTAAATTGGGAAAAGGAAACCCTTTTTTCTGGGTCTAGGTAATGCTTAAATAGCCAGATAGAAGCATGAAATGTAATAATAATAATACCATATAAAAGTTCATCTATTTTAGCAACTACTGTGCTCTAACTTACCTGACCCTTCTTTTCTGTTAGTGGGAGGTCCTTGGCCATTTTCATCATGCCACACTTGTTGAAAGAGATTACTCATCCCTGCAATTATTGATAAGAGGTATGCCAGGAGCCACAGGAAGGGCATTAACATCATCAGTAGGTTCTCTTGCTCCAGGAGATACCCAGGCTCCCTGACAGTGGTCTTGCTATGGCCAGTGTGGTCAGCTGACAGTAAATTATCATAAAAAACATTAGCATCCCGAGTAGGGGCCAGATGTTCATCTAGGTCAGGAACTTGAGTAGGTTCCTCATCTAAAGAAAAGCTATCATACTTGTCTTGTGCTTTGAGCAAGGTCAAATTGTTCAGGTCAGCTCTTTCAGTGGAGTCTATGGAATAACAAGTGTGGGGACCAGGAGTAGGCTCTGGGTCAGCCCAGGGAGCGTCCCTTGCATGCTCCATGTAAACGGCTAAATCACTTATGGAATCTAACTCAATGTCACTAGCTGTTTCTGAGTCATGTTTCTCATCTGACTCAGCAATGTCAGCAGGACCTGGGGCAAAAGTTGCTTCAACTTCAGCAATAGCCACACTGTCAGCAGCACATTGGGAAGGAGTTATTTCAATGTCAGCAGGAGCTCTGCTGCTGGCAGCACTGGTGGAAGGAATTTTCTCAGTATCAGCAGGAGCACCCCTGTCAGCATTACTTTGGGGAGAAATTGCCTCACTTTCCATGTTCAACTGCATAATTCCTCTGTCTAGCCATTCAACAAACTCAAGGTTTTCTCTGGGAGTGACAGAAAATCTCCTCCTGCCAGAAAACTCCCTGTCAATAGCACTGGGGGAAGGAGTTGACTCAATGCCAACTGTTGCCCCAATGACAACAGCACTGGTGGAAGGTGTTAGCTCAATATCCATAGTCGCCCCAATATCAGCAGCACTGGTGGAATGTGTTGGTTCAACAGCAACAGGAGCCTCGGGCACAGAAATTCTATGCTCCTGATGTATTTGATGGCAATTTTCTGGTTTACATCCTTCAACCTATTAGGAAAATTGGCAATGTTACTTTTGATTTAAAATTTTTACTGATTTTATTAATTTGAGCATTGGTCTGCTAATGTAAGAATCTTGATTTATAGTCCCCAAAATGTCTCTGTATTCACACCAACTTCATCACTAACTACACTCACTGATATTCAGTAACCTCTGCTTCCTTTATGCTTGAGTAAAAGGCCCAGAGTTTCTAGAAATCTTTGTAAGGGACCTGCTCAGATTTATGCTTTCCTTTCTCCTGCTTTTTGCTACATAACATCATTCTCTGTAAAATGGAAAAATATAAAAAGAAAGCACAGAAGGTGTCTTCTCCTCTCTTTAGGTCCTGAATTTTGAATTCCGCCAGACTAAGAGAATGGGACAGTGAGGTGCTTTGGGAACAAAATGAACCTCTCTCTTCTGCACCATATTAACCCTTCCCCAATGTACAGCCTTTCTGTTGCCCATTAGGATCCTGGGATACCAGAACAAAGGAAATGAATTTTGAAATTCATGAACAAAGTATGTCACCACCTACACCAGAAGGCAATTGCTGAGTTCCATGTGTGGATTCTATAACTTTTATTCACTAGGTGAAATTGTAATCTCTGAGGTTTACTGCCTCCAAGTCCTAACCTAGACCAAATCCTGGAAGGTTATAGCTTCTGTAAAATTTAGCATAGGCTAGAATATTTTTATTCTCTAATACTTACTGCTGAATGAATACGCCATTGTTTCTGGTTCTTCATCTCTTTCTAACAGATTCAACTCAGCTGTTCTAGCTCAAAGCTCCTCTCTATGGTAACTGATTCAGTTTGGATTCTCTCTGGGCCTGTGATATTTTGCTCTGCTTGGCCTCAAACTAGCAATTTTTCTAATCTTCTGATTCTTTCATAATCTCAGGTTCATTTTGCCTTCACTTGGGCCTTGTTGTTTCTCTCTTCAATATGTCTCTCTAAAAGGCTCCAGGTAAAAAATGCCTCCTCTCAGTGTCCCCTGGTTCTGGAAAGGCTCAGTGCAGCAGTATTGGGCAATACCAGAACAGGGAAATGGGAGGGGGGATGGGGGAGCAGTGGGAGAGAAGAGGGCTTATGAGACTTTCAGGGAGTGGGGAGCCAGGAAAGGGGAAATCATTTGAAATGTAAATAAAAAATATATAAAATTAAAAAGTGCCTCCTCTCTTCCTCCTCTCTCCCCTCCTCTCCCCTCCTCTCCTCTCATTTTGGCTCTTCTCCCCTTAACCCCCCCCTCTCTCCCTCCTTCTCTTTATTTCCTCTCTATCTCTACACTACCCTTCAAGTAGCTTCCACTTCCTCTTTCTTCTTGAGAGACTTGGGAATGCCTTGTTCTGTCAAATCCTTCTCTGATTCATCATTTTCTCTGCCATGCAATTACATATCTTTCTCAAACAAGGCACTTAATTCCACAAACTAATTTGACCTTGATTGTTCAGGATTAAGGTGTTTACTAAGGAAGTGTCTGTATTCTGGCTAGAGAGATTAAAGTTCTGAGCAAAAGCTGAGCCACACAATAACTAGAAATGGGTTTATTGAGTAAACAACACAATAAAGCACAAGTACAGCATGATCAAATATCCTGCAACACCATGGACTTTAGTACACCAAGAGAATGTACATAATGACCTGATCCCCACCGCTGTGGCTGCTTGGATGTCAACAGTCCCATGGGATCATATAATACTTGCTCTCTCCAGATGGCTGAACTCTTTTGGAAATGATAATGAGTTCTGGACTTTTTATAGGATTTATATCACTAGAATGGCATTTAAGATTTCAGTAGACTGGTGCCATTTCCACAAAGTTCTCTCTTTCCTGTGTAGGTCAAGATGTGATCTCTCATCTGCTCCTTCAGTATCATGCCTGTCTGCCTGAACTGTGATGGTGAGGTGTGTATCCAACTGGAACCAGGAACCGTACTTGAAATGCACCCTTTCTTCTAGAAGTTGTCTTTCCCATGAAAAAATGGGGTACAGAGTTAAACAAAGAATTCTCACCTGAAGAATATCGGATGGCAGAGAAGCATCTTAAAAAATGCTCAACTTCATTAGTCATTAGGGAAATGCAAATCAAAACAACCCTGAGATTTCACCTTACACCAGTCAGAATGGCTAAGATTAAAAATTCAGGAGACAGCAGGTGTTGTCGAGGATGTGGAGAAAGAGGAACACTCCTCCACTGCTGGTGGGGTTGCAAATTGGTACAACCACTCTGGAAATCAGTCTGGTGGTTCCTCCGAAAACTGTGCACCTCACTTCCAGAAGATCCTGCTATACCACTCCTGGGCATATACCCAGAGGATTCCCCACCATGTACTAAGGATACATGCTCTACTATGTTCATAGCAGCCCAATTTATAATTGCCAGACGCTGGAAAGAACCCAGGTATCCCTCAACAGAAGAGTGGATACAAAAAATGTGGTATATCTACACAATGGAGTACTATTCAGCCTTTAGAAACAGTGAATTCACGAAATTCTTAGGCAAATGGATGGAGCTAGAGAACGTCATACTAAGTGAGGTAACCCAGACTCAAAAGGTGAATCATGGTATGCACTCACTAATAAGTGGATATTAACTTAGAAAATGGAATACCCAAAACATAATCCACACATCAAATGAGGTACAAGAAGAAAGGAAGAGTGGCTTCTGGAAAGACTCAGTGAAGCAGTATTCAGCAAAACCAGAACGGGGAGGGTGGGGAGGGGTGGGTGGGAGGACAGGGGGACAGAAGGGGGCTTGCAGGACTTTCGGGGAGTGGGGGGCTAGAAAAGGGGAAATCATTTGAAATGTAAATAAAAAATATATCAATTAAAAAATTCAGGAGACAGCAGGTGTTGGTGAAGATGTGGAGAAAGAGGAACACTCCTCCACTGCTGGTGGGTTTGCAAATTGATGCAATTACTCTGAAAATCAGTCTGTCGTTTCCTCAGAAAATTGGGCAGGTCAATTCTGGAGGATGCTGCTACACCACTCCTGGGCATATACCAAGAGGATTCCCAGCATGTAATAAGGATATGTTCTCAGTATGTTCATAGCAGCCCTATTTATAATAGCCAGAAGCTGGAAAGAACTCAGGTATACCTCAACAGAAGAATGGATGCAAAAAAAAATGTGGTATATATACACAATGGAGTACTATTCAGCCATTAGAAATGATCAATTCATAAAATTCTTAGACAAATGGATAGAGCTGGAGAACATCATACTAAGTGAGGTAACCCAGTGTCAAAAGATCAATCATGATATACACTCACTAATAAGTGGATATTAGCCTTGAAAATTGGAATACCGAAAACCTAATCCACACATCAAATGAGGTACAAGAAGAACAGAGGAGTGGCCCCTTGTTCTGGAAAGACTCAGTGTAGCAGTATAGGGCAAACCCAGAACAGGGAAGTGGGAACGGTTGGGTGGGAGAACAGGGTGAGGGAAGGGGACTTATGGGACTTTTGGGGAGTGGGGGGCCAAAAAAGGGGAAATCACTTGACGTGTAAATCTTCATAGAGCTAGAAAGAGCAATTCTTAAATTCATCTGGAATAACAAAAAACCCAGGATAGCTAAAACTATTCTCAACAGTAAAAGAACTTCAGGGGGATTCAGTATCCCAGCCTTTAAACTTTACTACAGAGCAATAGTGATAAAAACTGCATGGTATTGGTACAATATCAGGCGTGCAGATCAATGGAATAGGATTGAAGACCCAGAAATGAACCAGCACACCTATGGTCACTTGATCTTCGACAAAGGAGCTGAAAGCATCCAGTGGAAAAAAGATAGTCTTTTCAACAAATGGTGCTGGTTCAATTGAAGTTCAGCATGCAAAAGAATGTGAATCGATCCACTCTTATCTCCTTGTACTAAGCTCAACTCCAAATGGATCAAGGACCTCCACATAAAACCTGACACACTGAAACTAATCGAAAAGAAACTGGGGAAGACCCTGGAGGGTATGGGCACAGGGGAAAAGTTCCTGAATAGAACACCAATAGCTTATGCTCTAAGATCAAGAATTGACAAATGGGACCTCATAAAACTACAAAGTTTCTGTAAGGCAAAGGACACTGTCAAAAGGACAAAACATCAACAAACAGATTGGGAAAGGATCTTCACCAACCCTAAATCCAACAGAGGGCTAATATCTAATATATACAAAGAACTCAAGAAAGTAGAACCTAGAGAACCAAATAACCCAAAACCAGAATGGGGAAGTGGGAAGGGGTGGGTGGGAGGACAGGGGGAGAGAAGGGGGCTTATGGGACTTTCGGGGAGTGGGGGGCTAGAAAAGGGGAAATCATTTGAAACGTAAATAAAAAATATATCGAATAAAAATAATTAAAAAAAAGTGGGGTACGGAGCTAAACAAAGAATTTTCACATGAAGAACTTTTGAGTTTGGATTGTGACAATAGTAAATTTACAGTTTCTAATGATTTCACTAGGTGGAATAATTTTGTCTACTCTGCCACTTTTAAAATGGTGACTTCAGAGGTTTCAGATTAAGGTGCTGAGCTAGTTGTTAACAGTATGTAGTGGAGTAAGTGGTGCAAGTAAGATCTGCAAACAGACCCTTCTTCTGCCTTTGTGCCTTCTGAATGGGGATTAAAACAGAATGGAGGGCTATTACTTTTTCCTTGCTTCTGTAGTTACTGTGACAAGATATCTGATGGAGAACATCAGTCAGTTACTTCAAGGAAGGCAACAGGGTGCCCTGGTTTGTGGAAGTAGTCTGTTGTTTCTCACATGCCGGTAGACCAGGAAATAGATATCACAGAACCGGTACCACAAGTAGTCATAACCATTGAAATCTACCAATGACAGCCTTGTGCTACCTAGGCCATAACCTGAAAGGTAAACCTCCAAAGAGTGGCCAAGTGTTCTAACACAGGAGAATCCATGTCTCTCTGTCTGATCATTCCATGTACCAGTTAGGAAGCATGTTAATGTTAAATAACACACACACTTTTTATAATACAGGGTGTGTGTGTGTGTGTGTGTGTGTGTGTGTGTGTGTGAATACTAATGTATTTTCAGTCAAAGTGTAAATCAGAGTGCCAGTGAAATGGCTAAGTAGATAAAGGTATTTGCCAGCATTACTGACAACTGGAATTTCATACCTGAGACTAAAATAGTGGGAGGAGAAGACTGACTCCTATTAGTTTTCATTTGATACTCTAAATTCACCTTCCCTTCCCCTAATCCCCAAAGATATTAAGAACACATTGTCCTTAAACTGGAAGAGAATAGCCTGTCTGCTTATGAGTTCATATATTAAAGTTGTGCACCCATGCACACAGTATCCTATTGTGTACACCCTGCCTATGAGTCCTTAGGACTTCAATGGGTAAAATATGAAGGCTGAAACCAGGGGTCCAGGAAATTAACAAATATTCTTTTTCTTTTAGCAAGAACAGTAGGCAACTTTTATTTCTAGACACCTGCCCAGGAGCCTAGTGACTCCAGTATTTCTCAAAATTATTAAATGAAACTCAGACATGCATATGCTGGACATGATGTCAGGAACACGGTGACTTTAAACCACAGCATCCAGAATATGCTGCAAATAGCAATGGAGAAACTTAATGCTCCACAAGCAATTATTATCAATACCATCAAATGGACATTATAAAACCATATTTATTTATATAACACTCCAAATTACAGACCTGAGGGTCATGAGCCAACCAGTTTGGGGGATGGTCACAGTACAGGGCCTCATTAATGTGAAATGAGCTGTGAGAGTCATGACTTTTTATTTGACAAAACATTTTATACATTATCAAAACTGTAGGTAAAAGATTTTTTCAATTTTCTTTGTTGTTTGGTAAAAATCCTCTACAGACCTAATAATCATAAGGTCGTTTACATTTTCCATTCAAACCCAAGCCCCTAAAGTCCTTAGCACAGGTGAGGTTATGACTCAAACCGCAGAGGAGTAATTAATGCTGATCATTTCTAACAGCCTTACAAAGGGCAGTTAGCAAGTCATGTATTACCTTAGCTAGAGACTATAGAAGACAACTGAAATTCCTCTTCAACAAGTTTATACACACATGTTATGTAGACATGGAATAGAAGTGATAGTGCTCATCATGATGATAAGTTTCCCTTATACAAAGAACAAGTCAGATCCCATAGTTGTTTATTTGATGCACTATCAGCAGAAAACAATCTCAACCTATATCTTCCTTTTCCATAGTTGGACCATCTAGGCACATGAACTGATAATTATGAAAGACATCTTTTTTCTTTTTTTCTATATTCTTTGTTTACATTCCAAATGCTTTTCTCTTTCCCAGTTCTCCCCTCCACATATGTCCCATAAGCCCTCTTCTTTCTGCCCATTCCCCAATCACCCCCCTCCCATTTCTCTGTCCTGGTACTCCCCTAAGATGCTGGATCAAGCCTTTCCAAGACCAGGGCCCTCTCCTTCCTTCCTTCTTGGGAATCATTAGATATGCTAATTGGGTATTGAGTATTCAGAGCTTCTGGGCTAATTAATATCCACTTATCAGTGATTGCATTCCATGGGTATTCTTTTGTGATTGGGTTACCTCACTTAGGATGATATTTTCCAGTTCCAACCATTTGCCTAAAAATTCCATGAAATCATTGTTTTTAATTGCTGAGTAGTATTCCATTGTATAAATATACGACATTTTCTGTATCCATTCCTCCATTGAGGGACATCTGGGTTCTTTCCAGTTTCTGGCAATTATAAAGAAGGCTGCAAAACTCTCAATAACCATAGATGGAGAAACCAAGATATTCCATGACAAAGCCAAATTTACACAATATCTTTCCACAAACACAGCCCTACAAAGAATAATAGGGGAAAAACACACATACAAAGAGGGAAACTACACCCTGGAAAAAGCAAGATAGTAACCTTCTTTCATCAAACCCAAAAGAAGATAACCAATCAAATTTAAAAAATAACATCAAAAATGACAGGAAGTAATAATCACTATTCCTTAATATCTCTTAACATGAATGGACTCAATTCCCCAATAAAAACACATAGACAAACAGACTGGATACAAAAACAGGACCCTACATTTTGCTGCATACAGGAAACACACCTCAGTGTCAAAGACAAAAACTACCTAAGAGTAAAAGGCCAGAAGACAATTTTACAAGCAAATGGTCTCAGGAAACAAGCTGGAATAGCCATTCTAATATCAGATAAAATTGACTTTCAACATAAAGTCATCAAAAGAGGCATGGAAGAACACTTCTTACGGGTCAAAAAAAAATACACCAAGAAGAACTTTCAATCCTGAACATCTATGCTCCAAATGCAAGGGCACCCTCATTCATAAAATAAACTTTACTAAAGCTCAAAGAACACATTGCACCTAACATAATAATTGTGGGTGACTTCAACACTCCAATCTCCTCAATGGACCGATCAGGAAAACAGAAACTAAACAGCAACCCAGTGAAACTAATTGAAGCTTTGGATAACTTGGATTTAATGGAGATATATATAGGACATTTCATCCTAAAGCAAAAAATAAAGCTTTCTCCCAGCACATCATGGTACCTTCTCCAAAATCAATCATATAATTGGTCACAAGACAGAACTCAACAAATATAAGAAGATCGAATTAATCCCATGCCTCCTATCAGATCACAATAGAGAAAAGTCGTCTTCAGTAGCAACGAAAAACAACAGAAAGCCCACATACACATGGAAACTGAACAATACTCTACTCAATGATACCTTGGTCAAGGAAGAAATAAAGAAATCAAAGACATTTTTAGAATATAATGAAAATGAAGACACAACATACCCAAATCTATGGGACACAATGAAAGCAGTGCTAAGAGGAAAACTCATAGACCTGACTGCCTCCAAAAAGAAACTGGTTTAACAAATATTCTAAGACAGACTACTTGTTTCCCCTGATAATTCTTTAAATCATTTGCATATCAAACATATTCACTCTGTGTGCTGGAAAAGTCTTGCAGTATAGCTCTAGCCCAGCATCTTAGTTTGATTTGTAATACACAAACGTTGGCTAACAAAATTCTGGAACACCAAGTCCAGGGGATGAAATGACCGCTACTGATGTCTGCGGGAAGCACACACACATGCTACACAGACAGAATACACATGCCAAACATTCACAAACTTAAAGTCAGTCGATCTAAGAAAGGAAACACAAATACATTGGTTGCTTTCATGTTGACTCTACCTACTTCCAGGAGCCTGTATTGCCTATTTTCTGCAATTATATGAGTTCTCCTCACTGTGTTACAAACATGCTCATTTTCTGTTTTTTTCTTTTGCTTCCATAGTCTAAATTCCTATCACTTACACTTTAGAACATTGGTTCTCAACCTGTCTGTCATAAACAACTGGAGGAGGGGCATAGAACAGACTCTCACAAGTTACCTTAAGACCTTCTGCAAACACAAATATGACATTACAACTGATAACATTATCAAACCTACAGTTAGGAGTAGCAACAAAAACAATTTTATGGTTGGGAGTCACCACATCATGACGAACTCTATGCCAGGGTCACAGCATTAATGAAATTGAGAAGCCCTGCCTAACACAGTGACTGGCAAGGAGTGAGGATATGAAGGAGTTGACGGGAACGTTCAAGGCTAGTTTTCTCTTCTCTGATAACACTGGCAGTAGTCAAGGCACAGGCACACACACACACACACACACATCCTTCCCCTTCCCAACAAGCAAATCTATTACTTATTGAATTAGGGAGAATTACCATTACGGATGCTTTTTCTTCGTAAGTGTCAGGTATTGGCTCTCCCTGAGAACATAAATAAACTTCAGATTTTGTAAAAACCTTCTGCATCCGCTTCTGGGGTCTAGGTACAGGTTTGCTAGATGCTTCCTGCAGGGCAAAAGAAGAAAGTCAACTTTTTGTTTGGTTCTTGAATTAACACTTGCTTTTGTATGCATGCTTTCAAATCAAGTTTATTCCTTAGTAATCACAGGGTATTGACACATGAAAAGTAAAAACCATTAAATGTGAAATGTCTCCTAATATGTTGATCTTTTTACAAATTGCTAGGATATCCTCAAGATGTAAAAATATTTATGCTAATGAAGAGAAAATCATGACATGAGAAACAGGAACTTGTTCTTCAGGTGAACTAGGCTCACTTCATCATGTGTCAAATTTTCTACATATTGTATAAGATGATCATTAATATTAATAAAACCTCTTTTGACAGTCTCTTTCTTCCATTTTTGGAGGGCACAAAATGCACATTCTCCATTTATAAATAAATGCCAATTAAATTGCCAGTGCTATCCATATCATAGTACCTGTGGAACTGCTTGACAGAAACCTATTGGTCTACTGAGTTACATTCAAATGTCATGTATCATTTATACAGCCCCTCCCTCTAGGGTTACAGGTAATACAGAACCAGGTTTCCCAACCTCCAGCAACTAATAGTGATGAAGAGGCTTGAAACTGAATATGGAAATATCTCAGTAAAACACTACAACATTTTGTGCATTTGAATGTGACACAAAGAATATAAGTGTATATTATTTTCAAACACAAAAAGAAGAAATTAAATGGAACTATATAGCGCTTGACTCTCTGCTTCTAGAAATGCTGGCTAATTGGGGAAAGACACTTATTGTTTAACTATATGAAGACCTTTCGACATACCCTTATAAGAATCAAATAGAAAATGCTCTAATCTCTTCATAAGGAAAACTTCATGAACATATTACATATTGCTAAATATCTACAATTACTTCTCAGTCTAAATATAGATGAAAGGGAGAAACTAGAGATGCTCTCACATATGATCCTGAAATAGGAGTGTACAAGGACAGAAACTTATGGGCATTTTGCTGAGGATAAAAGCACTTTGGAGATTCCTGGATTATTTAAATATCTGGAGATCTTAAAAATGTATTCTGGACTATTATCACAGTCACATAGTTAAATCAGTCTAAGGTGTATTTCTTTCTGCAAACCATACTTTGTCAAACATCAAACATCTTCTACTACGTGAAAACTGCACTCAGTCTTCTACTCACTGTCTTTTGAGTCCATTCACACATTGGGCCACCATTACCCATAAGGACTTACTGCTCACTTGAAATTTATAGAGTTCCACATCCTCAGTATGGTTTCCTCTGAAGCACCTTTCCATATAAAACTGGGATAGTTAGACTACTGCTGAATGAAGACACAATTCATAGGAAAATTGATTTCACAAAGAAGCATTTTACCTTGTTCGAGGAAGTATACCTGACCTTGTCTCCTTTTATACACCTAGGAACAACAATGGGAGGTTTGTCAGGGAGCCTTTAGAACAAAAACATGCAACCTTCTTTCAACCTTAGTTTTGTGGCTGGATCTCTTGTTCTTTAATGGAAACTCTAGGGTAACTATCAAGTAAACTTTAGGGGATTCTCTGTCATCACCTCCTGTCTCACCATAAGGGCCCCAGGATACAGTAGCTCATGAGACTATCAGACCTCATGTGGATTCTGGCATCAAAACTCCCATTCTAACACATGCATGGCAAACACTTCAACTACTGGATCTTCTCCCTAGCTATGAATTCTTGTCAGCATTTCATGCTGTGTGAGAGATATAATCATTAATTTCAACATGCTTTGCTCTATAAATAGTAATTCAGCATGTGATTTCAGAAGAAATAAAGAAGCTGCAACTGTCTTACACAGAGACAAAGACAGTCAGGTTCTGAATGTTTTGTTTTCAACGGATTAATATATTGTAAAATGCACATATTCTTACCGCAGTGGTTTTCTTGTCACTTCATCACTGGCTACAAAAGAGAGAGGCAAAATTTGTCATTAAACAACTGTAGGAAACATGACTATCATGTGCCAAGGCTATTTTTTGATACCCTATATGCTTTGAAGCCATTTATGAAAAGCCTTTAAAGTGAATATTTATTTGTAAGCACTAAATATATGGGGAAATCTACCTTTCCTCTTCCTTCTATTTTTAAAATACAAAGAGAAAACCTTATCAACAGTTACTACTTATGATAAATTGTTGTGCAAACTACTTAAGATGGTGAGCACTATCAGACACAAGAAGTGTCACCTTAGTCTGTATTGTTATCCCATAGTGAACTGTGAAAAGGATAGCTTCGTGTTGCCTTTGCTGCTTTTTGTCTCTAGTCTTGGGATGCTGGTAGAATTCTTAGTGAGCATACCCATCTTGTGCAGAAGTAAAAGGGGCATCTCCAAGTATTGACTTGAACTTCCTTCACTGGGGAGGAATATTCACTCCTAAGTACAGGGAATCTCAGTCTTTGGTGACTGTCATTGCAACATAGCTAAACACAGGAGACCCAAGACCTTTACAAAGCAATTCCAGCTGCAAGTGTGACACAGCTCCAGAGAGATCAGTGCATTACTCTTTGCAAATTCTTCTGAGGAAGATGCTAGAGGCCCTCAGTTCTAGCATTGGTCCCACCTCATGTGCAGTGCAAAAAAAGTTCAGCATCAACTTCCATTGCCTCCCATGGGAAGACCACCTTAGGAGTTATGTGAACTGAACTATTACTCCACAGGGAGACACGTGGAAGAAACCTGGGCACAAAGAAGCAATTCGAAGGGATTAATGCCTCACATGAAACATTTTTAAATTTACTTCCACATATAAAACACTGATGGACTCAAGTATCACTCTATGTAAAAAGCCTGCCCTCCAAACAAGCTAACACATGAACAATTCTTGTTTACTTCCTTTATAGTATGTAAGACTCCACTCTACCTTCCTATGCATTACCCATGGCCAGAGCAGAGCATTTGTCCCACCAAGAAATGGGCTGAGAAAGTGGCTCTTTGGTGGACCTTATGCTAGGCATGTGAGGGGTCTCTGTCAATCCTTATCACCACAAAGAAAGCTCCATTGCTGAAATAACTTAAAAGAAACTCACCCACATTACACTAATGCTATTTCACATCGTGCTTATGTGAAGAGGGTCATTTAGATTCCTCTACACTATTCTCTAGCTGGTGCTTGCCAAAGGCAAATGTAGGTGTGAGAGATGCTGTGGTGACAGCTGCTGAAAGCATGAACTCTGTGGTGTTTCTCTCATTGTGAGAATCATATTTACACTCCTGGGCATATACCCAGAGGATTCCCCAGCAGATAATAAGGATACGTGCTCCACTATGTTCATAGCAGCCCCATTTATAATAGCCAGAAACTGGAAAGAACCCAGGTATCCCTCAACAGAAGAATGGATGCAAAAAAATTTGGTATATATACACAATGGAGTACTATTCAGCCATTAGAAACAATGAATTCATGAAATTCTTTGGCAAATGGATGGAGCTAGAGAACATCATACTAAGTGAGGTAACCCAGACTCAAAAGGTGAATCATGGTATGCACTCACTAATAAGTGGATATTAACCTAGAAAACTGGAATACCCAAAACATAATCCACCCATCAAATGAAGTACAAGAAGAAAGGAGGAGTGGCCCCTTGTTCTGGAAAGACTCAGTGAAGCAGTATTCAGCAAAACCAGAATGGGAAGTGGGAAGGGGTGGGTGGGAGGACAGGTGGAGGGAAGGGGGCTTATGGGACTTTTGGGGAGTGGGGGCTAGAAAAGGGGAAATCATTTGAAATATAAATAAAAAATATATCGAATAAAAAAAATAAAAATAAAACTTCAATCACCTTAAAAATGCTCAACTTAATTAGTCAGTAGTGAAATGCAAATAAAAACAACCCTGAGATTTTACCTTACACAAGTCAGAATGGCTTAGAATAAAAATTCAGGAGACAGCAGATGTTGGCGAGGATGTGAAGAAAGAGGAACACTCCTCCACTACTGGTGGGATTACAAATTGGTACAACCACTCTGGAAATCAGTCTGGCGGTTCCTCAAAACCTGGGCACCTCACTTCTAGAAGATCCTGCTATACCACTCCTGGGCATATACCCAGAAGATTCCCCAGCATGTAATAAGTATACAAGTTCCACTATGTTCATAGCAGCCCTATCTATAATTGCCAGATGCTGGAAAGAACCCAGGTATCCCTCAACAGAAGAGTGGATGCAAACAATGTGGTATATATATATATATATATATATATATATATATATATATATATATATATATACAATGGAGTACTATTCAGCCATTAAAAACAAGGAATTCATGAAATTCTTAGGCATATGGAGCTGAAGAGCATCATACTAAGTGAGGTAACCCAGACTCAAAAGATGAATCATGGTATGCACTCACTAATAAATGGATATTAACCTAGAAAACTGGAATACCCAAAACATAATCCACACATCAAATGAGGTACAAGAAGAACAGAGGAGTGGCCCCTTGTTATGGAAAGACTCAGCGAAGCAGTATAGGGCAAAACCAGAACAGGGAAATGGGAAGGGTTGGGTGGGAAAACGGGGATGTAAGGGGGATGATGGGACTTTCAGGGAGTAGGGGTCTAGAAAAGGGGAAATCATTTGAAATGTAAATAAAAAGAACTAAAAAAAAATTAAAATATTCCTGAGTGAGCCAGTTATTTATAATGTTAAGTTCTTCACATTCAAACTGAAGAAAATTAAAAATAACCGAAGATAATATATGAATTATCAAATAACTTGAGACTGAGAAATTCTAACAAGGAAAAAATCTAGATGGCTGTAATGGAATTTGGTAAATCTTCAAGTTTATCAGAAAATGTTTATAATTCCACATTTAATCAACATAGGAATACTTTTATACCTACCATAATTGTATCTATATAAAATTTTCCATGATAATCTTCAAATCTGACATGTGTTTCTACATTTTTCTACAAATTTACCAGAAATATTTTCCATGTAAATCTTCAATTCTGTCATAAAATGTTTCTTTCCCATATTTCAATTAATTTAGCAATGTTTACATATCTACCTCTTTACTCCTTAATTTTCCATGAAAATTGCCAATCTTAACATGTTTTTCTGAAATATTTTCCATGTAAATCTTTAATTTGATCATAAAGTGTTTTTACTTCCCTTTAAAAAATAAAAAAAAAAATAAAATAAAATAACATCCATTCTGTAAAAAGTCAACTTGCTGTTATGTGACTAGAGAGGACCCACCTCATGGAATAGGTGAAAAAAAATCTTTTAACTTATAAAAAGTTGATACATCAGTACATTGTTTTAAATAGACAAACATATTATAATTGTATGTAATTGTAATATCATTACAAATACAGATATAATTGTATTTAAAATTTCTTAGAAACAATTTCTTAAATAAATCTGCTTCTTAAAAGTGTTTGGCAGCTTAGAAACAATGAATTCATGAAATTCTTAGGCAAATGGATGGAGCTAGAAAACATCATACTAAGTGAGGTAACCCAGACTCAAAAGGTGACTCATGGTATGCACTCACTAATAAGTGGATATTAACCTAGAAAACTGGAATACCCCAAACATAATCCATACATCAAATGAGGTACAAGAAGAGAGGAGGAGTGGCCCCTTGTTCTAGAAAGACTCAGTGAAGAAGTATAGGGCAAAACCAGAACGGGGAAGTGGGAAGGGGTGGGTGGGAGGACAGGGGGAGAAAAGGGGGCTTATGGGACTTTCGGGGAGTGGGGGGCTAGAAAAGGGGAAATCATTTGAAATGTAAATAAAAAATATATCGAAGAAAAAAAAGAAAAAAAAGTGTTTGGCAGCAAATTAAGAAAGGATATAAATACTGGAAATCTTGATTACCTTACTATTCTAGCAGGAACAAAACTCTTTTTCTAATTAGGATAGAATCAGTATTAATACTTGCCAATATTCTTACCTATATTATCCTGGGAAGACTTTTTCAGGATGGATTTCGGCTCTCCTCGTGGTCTTACTCCACTGAGGTATATTTTAAGAGTGTTATTTTAATAGTCATATAAAACATTAATGAAAGGCTTTGAATTCTTTGTTGTTTGATTTCCTAATTTATATTACATTACAAATTAAAAAACTATTAATTTGTTCTTCAACCAGTTGATTACATTTGGAGACATTTTCTTTACAAATTTTCCTAATGTGGAATATAGGGGAGAATTTAGCCCACAAAAATTAGCCCCCCCCCAAAAACATACACAGATACAGAAAAATGCACACACAATCATGAACACACACACACACACACACACACACACACACAATTACTAGTACCTCTTCAGCCTTTGTTTTGATAGTTGTACTGACTGGTATTTTTACTCTATAGACTCAATGTCAGTCTTTGGCCCTGGAGCAGCACAGCACCTTCTCTCATGGTACCTTGTGCATATTTCACTGACTATGATGTTACCACCCAAAAGGTTGATTTGTGGACCATCAAATAGATTTCTAGAACTCTTAAAATCCCACCACAGCTTTCACATTATTCAAGCCATTCCTTCATAACTCATGCATGGATGAATCCTGAAATCACAATCTGCCTGTTTCTGTGACAAACAAGCATTTCTATGATTTAGTAAGATAATGACAAGAGCAAAGGACAATAAAACCTAGTGGACACTTGTGGTTTTACTGTGGAACTGTTCAGAATTCCAAATAGAAGTTAACATGTGTAATTTGAAAGGAGTCTGAATAGTTTTGAGTACTGAAAAGTTTTGAATATTCATTTTCAACATTAGCTTTGATGATTTGGGAAATTTTCAAACATTTTCAATATTATTTTCCTCTCTTGTGGAAGTAATTAATCGTAATGAGCACAGAATTGGCTTGAAATACAACTTTAAATTTTCTACCAAACCATTTTCTAAACAGGAATGGATAGGCCTTGGCCTTTATGTTCATGTCCAAATGAGGTGGAAGACAAAAGCCCCCGTTGTAGAGAGGTAAATATTAGTTACACTATCATTCAGATAATCGATTGAGAGTGAAAGGATTCATTTCTGTGGAAAACAGATGTGAACAGATCATTGATGGATGGAGCATTCTGGAAGACATGGGTGCCTTCCAACAACTACGAAAGACGCTACACCTGACAAAATGGTCCTTTGCATGTAAAGCTAGTTGTCAGAGGAGGAAAGAAATGCATTGGCATCCTGTAGTAATGACTGAAAATGGAGAACCACCCCAATTTATGTAAACGTACTGACAAGAGAAATGAGTGAAATGACAGCTACTAGTGTGGGTCTTAGTTCACAAATTGAATTCAGTAAGGCTTGGAAAGCCAAGGAAGCTTAGATGGACAGCCATGTTCCTAGCTAATCCCAGCAGGCTCTTTTTCCAAACTGCAGAGTTGGTTCTTGGAAATGGTGGGGGAATGTGACGGGCATGTTCATAGGAACCACACTGAGAACATTTTCAAGTGATTAAGCATGCATCATACTGTGAAACTTGTAAGACAAAGGTCTCAAAGTACTCCCAACAAGAATTTGCTTCCTCTCTTTGAATTTATCTACTATTACTGTATAGTTAATAAACCTTACCAGGACAAAGGTCTTTCATCGTTAAAATAAAAGACTTCTGAAAATAAAAACAAAATATATTTTATTACAACTAGAGAAAAACCTTACCTATAAAAATGATCAGATTCAATGTTAGTATCAATTTCTATGAGACAATTCTAGAGACTATTCTAGAAGAAATATTCATTTGTAGCAAATGACTTCATGAAGAACTGTTATATTTTAAATCAAAGATGACAATAGTTTATCAAACATTAATGCCTAAATATAAATTCACACACACAATTGTGTGTAAAATGAACTCTCTCATACTGATAGAGAGCACAAAACTGATCAGAAAAAAATCAATTGTTTTGAAAATGAATTCTTATGATTCTTTTTAAACCTAGGCTGATGGTTCTGGGAAGAATTATAGATTGAGTCTGGCCGCATATCATATGAATATCAAAACTTAGGAGGCAAAAGCAGATGGATTGCTGTGATTTCCTAGACAAACAGAGCTACATTTAGTGAGACCATGTCTCAACCCCACTGTTAAAAGAGTTAAACCCAGAGCTGAGCTGAAAGCTGTCCCTTGAGTGCCATTCTCTGGCCACAATTTAACCCAACATAAGCAGGCCTGCTGTACCAGGAACTTAAAAGTTTGACCTCTTCTCATTGAATGCTCTGCCCATTTTCCAGAAGACATACACCATGCCCTGATTTCCAATGTCCAGGCAAAGGCAGCCAACCTCAGGACTCCTGCACCAGAAACACCCATGGATAACCAGCTGTCTAAAGGTCACAATAAAAACACTAACCACAAGTGCTAATTCAATATGACACATCCAGAGCCCAGGTATCCTACTATAGCAATCTCTGGATATCCTATCATGATCCAAGCACAATAAAATGTCATTAAATCCAATCTTATGAAGATGGTAAACGAATTTAAAGGAAAAATTAACAAATGCCTTAATTAAACTGGAAAATACAATCAAGCAAGTGAAGAAAATGAATAAAACAATTCAATACCTGCAAATGGTCAAAGAAGTGGTAAAGAAAACACAGAGGGAACCATGAAGATGGAAAATCTAAGAAAGACAACAGGAACAGTAGCACAGCCAACAGAATAAAAATAATGGAAGAGTCGATCTCGGGTATAGATGATATGAAAAAAGAACCTAACACATCAACCAAAGAAAATGTTAAACCTAAAAAAATTACTGACTCAAAGTATACAGAAATTCTGAGTCACTGTAAAATCCTACTAAGAGTAATGGGAATGAACAAGAGTGAGGACAGTTCCAGCTGCAAGGACAAGAAAATATTTGAAAGAAAAAACATAGAAAAGATTCACCCAACCCAAAGAAAAAATGCCTATCAACAACCAAGTTGATTGGTGTTCCCAAAAAATAATAATCCTATGCTCTCTATGTTCTATGCTCTATGCTCAGTGACCTCCGGAGAAAAAAGAAATCAGAGTTTCTAGAATTCAATGAAAATGAAGGCACAAAGTATCCAAATTCATGGGACACAATCAAAGCAATGCACAACAAAATGTTCATAGAACTATGTCTATTCAAAAATTGGAGAGATTTCACACCACTAACTTAACAGCACATCTGCAACCTGAAGAAGAAACAGAAGCAAGCACACTCCAGAGGAGTAGATGGCACGAAATAGTCAACAGAGAAACAAAGAAAACAATACAAAGAATCAACAAAACCAAGAGCTGCTTAATCAACTCTGAGATTCCATTCTACACACATCACAAAAGCAAAGACGCAGCTATACCACTCCTGGGCATATATCCAAAGGATGCTTCACCATGCAACCTCAAGGAAACTTGCTCAACTATGTTCATAAAACCTTGATTTGTAAAAGCCAGAAACAGAAAACAACCAGGATGGACTTCAACTGAAAAATGGTTCAGGAAAATTTGACATATTTACAAAATGAAATGCCATTCATTTATTTAAAAACAAGGAATTAATGAAATTTGAAATCAAATGAATGGGATTTAAAAATTTCATCGTGAGTGTGGCAATCCAAACCCAGAAATGCAGATGTAGTACGTACTCACTTAGAAGTGAGTACTTCTTTACCCATATAGTACAGAATAATCATGCTAAAATCCACAGACCTAAAGGCTAAAACATGAGGGCCCCAGGGTAGAAGCTTTAATCTCACTCAGAGGCGAAAACATAGAAATCAGGTTTCCATTTAGGCAGGGAAAATTTTGGGAGATGGGTAAGGGAACTGATGTGGGAGCAAGTATAGGTAGTATCAGGGACAAGAGATACCTGGAGGTATCCTCCAGGGAAAGGAGGAGAATACCAATGCACTCACAAAAACATCAGCCCAAAATTCATCCTACCTACAAGATATTCAGGGATTAAAATGGAACATGGATTAAGGGAATAGCCACCCATTATCTGGCTCAAACTGAAACCATTAATAATATTCTGCTATTCTTGCACACAGGATCCAAGGATAACTCTTATGAGAGGATACATCCAGCACAGAATGGAAAGAGATGTATGTACCCACATCCAAACATCAAGTAGAGTTTGGACGGTCTTGTGGAAGAATTGGG
Organism: Apodemus sylvaticus; assembly: GCF_947179515.1. NCBI lineage: Eukaryota > Metazoa > Chordata > Mammalia > Rodentia > Muridae > Apodemus > Apodemus sylvaticus. The sequence continues at coordinate 186,423,895 of NC_067472.1, forward strand.
GAAGGACATTGAACACAAAGGCCAACAGTGTGATTGAGGGCTCTGGGACAAGAAAACCTAAAGAATCAACTAAACTGGGCCCATGAGGGCTCACAGAGATTGAACCACCCATGAAAGAGCACAAATGGGGTACACATAGGCATCCTCCCCATAAGGAGCAGGTGTGCATCTTGGTCTTCATGTGGGTTCTCTAAAAACTGAAGTGAGGACTGTTTCACACTCTTGGATGCATTTGGATTCCTTTCTGCTAGTAGAGCTGCTTTCTCTGGTCTCAGTGGGAGAAGGAGCTAAAATCTCTACTCTTATTTAAGGTAATAGGACCAGCTACTATATGCTATATTAATAATCATTATAAAAACCTTACTTTCATTGAAGCTGACATGCTTCACTCCGGTTTTCTGGGCTGGTGTCTCTGTCCTGTGACATAGGTTTAAAAGTTATAATTATTGTGCTATTCATAAAAACATTTGGCAAGTGTATTAAGCACTTTATATTTGAGTCTCTACTCTATCTTACTCTAGAGGGTTACTAACAGTATTTTTTGGAACAGGATCTCACTATGTAGGCATGCTCCTCTGAAATCTGCTCTATGGACCATGATGGCCTTAACTCACAGAGATCTGTGTATCTTCTACTTCCACAGTTCCGGGATAAAATGCATGGGCCAACAGGAATAGACAAACACTGTTGAATTTGCTTTTCAGCAATTGACTGTGATGGCTGACTGCTATCCTTTCCAGCTTTTCTCAAGAGAAAACATGAGGAATACTAAGCACTTAATCAAACACAAACAAAAGTGCTCAGACAAACCCCCACCACACACAAATACACTTTTCAAAAGCATTATAGACAAAATTAGACGTGCTTGATATATTATGTCTGTTGACACTTATGGAAGACTAGTTGGAAGGATTCGAGGCCTGAGGGAGATAGGAACCCCAGAGGTCGACCAACAGAAGCAGATAAACTGGGCACTTAGGGTTCTCAGAGACTGAACCACCTATCCTAGAACAAACATGCACTGGACGGACACCTCCTGACACATATGTAGCAGATGTACAGCTAAGTCTTCACACAGATACCAATCAACTGGGACTCGGTCTATCCATAAGGCTGTTGCCTGTACATGGGGTATATCCTTCTAGCTGCACTGTTTTGTCTGGACTCAGAGAGAGGAAGGGCCTACCCTTGTGGAAATGAACTGCCATGGTAGGGACATAGAGGGGATCCCCAACTGATCAGAGGTGAAGTGGAGGAGGAACAGAGAAAGAAAAATGGGATGGAACAGAGGAAGAAATGTAGGAACAGGAAATGTAGGATGGATGGCCAGGAGGGAGTTAGTTAAGCTAGATGTAATGTGAATAAAATAAAATAAGTTTTTACAAAAGGCATTAAAGATTTGAAAGGAGAGTAAGCTACCTCTACCAAGGCTCATCGTAAAACACAGAGCTATTATGTGGGAATAATGGCTCAAAATAAACAGGTATACATATGGTCTAAACAGAAAATTCAAGCATACATAAGTGTATTTCATATGGAAAGGGCATATAGCATTGTAAGAACAAGCTGTTTCAGAGCTAAACATTCACAGAATTCAGGACAAGATTGAAAATGCTAAAGTACCAGACTCTGTGGAAAGAAATGAACTACTTATATATCCACTTTGAAAGCTCCATCTGAAATGGGGAAGAAAAATGTCTTGACCTGTGGAATTACCAAACTAGCTGGGTACTTGTACTATGTCTCTTAAAGTACATCTTCCAGTGAAAGTTCGTTTCCTGCTGAGTTGGACATTTCAAACTCAGATGATTAGGAAACACTATTTGTTACCTGTGATTATGATGTCATCTTTAGGGTCATAGAATATAAAATTTCAGGCTTAGGGACTATCGGTGTTTATCCATGAAAAAACACTTGCCAATGACACCTATGGACCTTAATTCAGTGACAAACACTGTCAAAAGCAAAAATATGATGGTCGAGCAACAATTGTTCTACCTTATCCTTTGGTTTGGTTGAAGGCTCATGAGTTGAACTCCTTAACTAGGTAGTGATCCCTGGTGTGTGCTGTTCTTGTGTTGTGTTGAAACAGTCTCTTTTCTAGCTCCCACTTCATGTGTGCTAAGGTTTCTAACTATGTGCCTCTGAGTTTCTCAAAATCTTCCTGTCATTTTAATATTCCTGACCTAAGCAATTGTCACTCTCAATAACAGCAGTAAGATTGAAGAAAAGAAGAAACTGTACCCATTTATCTCTACCGGTGCATGTGCGTTAGCACACAATGCTTCTAAAAATTCTACCATTTCAGGTTTCCGTTCATATGTAGCAAGCAGTAAGGGGGTCAAGCCATACTGTAAAGGAAAGAATATTGCATTTTACAAAATGAATTATTTCTCAATGAAAATTCATCACAGATTTGGTAAGCATAAATATACTGTAAAGTGTTACAAGGGTTCATTTATCCTACAACACCAGTTGCCCTTTCCCACACACAGCTTTTTCCCTATGACACACCTTTTCCCTGTCCAACATTATCTGTGAACAACACTCCCTTCCAGAACTCTCCCCAAACACTCAATGTTTCCAGTCTACTTAGCTCCATGGAGTAGGCCCTCCATTGACACAGCCCTGATACATAAAGTTTGGTATGTCCCTGTTGAAGAACTGGGCTCCAGAAAGGTGTGGAGCAGCGTTTCTCAATCTGTGTGTGAAATACATTTATTTGCTAAACTAAGAATTACCTTGCAAGCTCAACAGCATTTCCTATGTATATCAAAGTTTTTAAAAATTAAATAATTTTTTTAAATTTTCTCCAATGATCAAATTTCCTAATTTTTCTGTCACCTCTCTCACTTTCCAGTGCACTCTCATACTCGAGTCAAACCCACATCAGTACCTTCTTTGCAACAACACACTTCTATCTATTCTATAATCATATAACGTGAAATGAATTTATTTTTATTTTCTGTGTATATGTGATGTGTATGTGTAGTCCTAAATCCTTTATTTTTGAATGTTAAAATCAAGGCCAATTCTGAGACAAAATATGCTATGCTGTGTTTTTCTGAACTAACTACCAAAAATATGAAAAACATGTTTGGAGAAAGCAGCGTTCCTGTAAACAGATATATTGAGAATGCTTGAACTTCTGCACATAGAAAACAGATGTGAGTGTCACTGCTAGAAGTGCACTGGGAATGAAGTTGAGTGATCTTTACCTTTGTTTTGGCTTCAATATCTACATTGTGCTTTAGAAGCATTTTTACAATGGGTAGGTTACCCGTGGATACAGCATGGTGTAAGGCTGTATTCCCAATAAAATCCATCACATTTGGATCAGCATTGTAGTCGAGCAATACAGAAACACAATGTATATTGCCTCGCTGGGCAGCCTGTAGAAATTGGACAAAAAAAAAATACATCTTCAATTCAAGGAATCCAAGAGAGACATTTCTACCATCACACTGAATAGTTCCCCTTAAAGCAAACACAGAGTTTCAGTTATGCATATTATCTATTTTGACACAAAGTCTTAAGTACTCCAGACTCACCTGATTTTAGAATCTCCCCACAACATCTTTTTACAAGCGGTAGAATTTAAAGGTAGAATGCACCCAGATTTTCTAAGAATTCTGGTCTGTGCTGGTTTGCTGTCGCAGTGCAGAGATTAGTTGTTTGGTTAGTTTTTGTTCTCTTTGCCAGTTTGACATAGGCTAACACACCTGGAAAGATTGTCACTTGAGGAACTTCCCCTATCAGAGTTCCCTCTGGGCAACTATGTGTAACATATTTTTGATTTTGATGGAAGTAGGAAAGCCCAGGGTCTTAGGGTTGGAGGCACAGCTGGGAGAATATTCTCAGATGTATGAAAATAATCTGTGCAAGCCCTGGTAAAAGTCATGGAAAAGCTGCATTCGCCCATGATCTCTAGTTTAGCTCTTCCCTCCAGTTCCTGATTATGAGCTCCTGCCCTGGTTCCCCTTGAGAATGAACTGTGACATGTAAATATAAACCAAATATCCATTTCCTTTCCTGACTTGTTTTTGGTCAGTGTTTTATTACAGCCACAGAAACCAAACAAGGACAACCTCTAATCCATTTCATACCACAGCATATGTCCAATAGCTACCTTTATCAAGGGTGTGCAGCCTTCATCATCCCGGATATTAACGCTGGAGTTATTTTCTAATAATAGTAATACCACGTCTGGATGGTTGTGGGCACATGCATAATGCAGTGATGTCCTGCAAAAGGAAAGGACATTTAGGAACATTTCTGAATGCTAAATAAGAGCCCCATCACCTTTAAGTGCTACATAGTATGGAGGTAATTTCCATCTGATGTAAGCAAGGAACTGGAGTTTCCTTACTTGGTTATGTCTACCCAGGTGTTCATTTGCTGTGCTAGGGATATAATGCACGGCTGATCTGAGTAAGGCAGGAGTTCTATCAAGGCTCTCATCCTGCACAAAGCAGCCTGTCTGGATCATATAAAAGCTCCCACTAAATTATCTCAGCTTGAATTTAAATCCTACTCTACTATCTGGGATTTCTATGAAGCCGATGACTCCATTTCATAATAACTGACTCCCATGAAGAAGTATGGAGAGGGTCCTGATCCTGGAAAGGACTGATCTAGCATTGGTGGGGAATATAAGGACAGAGAAAAAGGAGGGAGGTGATTGGGGAACGGATGGAGAGGAGAAGGTTTATGATACATATGGGGAGGTGAGATCTGGGAAAGGGGTAATCATTTGGAATGTAAACAAAGAATATAGAAAATAAAAATATTAAAAAAAACTAGGGTTTCAAAGAGTATGGTTCATTTCATTTCATATTTAAATTTTAGAATATAAGGAAATTTTGGGCAGAAAAACATAATCGTTTAAAAATGGGAAGATCTGTTAAGAGAGTAGAATGTGTATTTTATACAGTAGATATCTAATATATGTGTGGGGAATAAATGGACCAACTGAAAATCTACAGTTGGACAATTCAGTCTTTTTAAAGAAAACAATCAGTAAGCAAGAGAATATCTTGAAACTATAATTTATAATTTATTCTTCATGAACCTTGAACTTGAAGACTAATTAACCCCTTAGAACTACTAGACTCTGAAGAAGGAAATGGAAGAAGATCTCAAAAATGGGAAAACCTCCCATGCTCATGGATCGGTAGAATCAATATAGTTAAACTGGCCATTTTGCCAAAAGCAATGTACAGATTCAATGCAATAGTCATCAAAATCTCAACTCAATTCTTCAGAGTTAGAAAGAGGAATTATCAAATTCATCTGGAATAACAAAAAACCCAGGATAGCTAAAACTATTCTCAGCAACAAAAGAAATTCTGGGGGAATCAGTATCCCTGACCTCAAGCAATACTACAGAGCAATAGTGTTTAAAACTGCATGGTATTGGTACAGTGACAGGCAGGCAGATCAATGGAACAGGATTGAAGATCCAGAAATGAACCCACACACCTATGGCCATTTGATCCTTGACAAAGGGGCTGAAAACATCCAATGGAAAAAAGATAGCCTTTTCAACAAATGGTGCTGGTTCAACTGGAAGTCAGCATGCAGAAGAATGCGAATTGATCTATCCTTGTCTCCTTGTACTAAGCACAAATCCAAATGGATCAAGGACCTCCACATAAAGCCAGACACTCTGAAGCTAATAGAAAAGAAACTGGGGAAGACCCTTGAGGACATCGGTACAGGGAGAAAGTTTCTGAACAGAACACCAATAGCTTATGCTCTAAGATCAAGAACTGACAAATGGGACCTCATAAAATTACAAAGTTTCTGTAAGGCAAAGGACACCATCAAAAGGACAAATCGGCAACCAACAAATTGGGAAAAGATCTTTACCAATCCTATATCAGATAGAGGGCTAATATCGAATATATATAAAGAACTCAAGAAGTTAGACTCCAGAAAACTAAACAACCTTATTAAAAAATGCGGTACACAGTTAAACAAAGAATTCTCACTTGAAGAACTTTAGATGGCAGAGAAGCAGCTATAAAAATGCTCAACTTCATTAGTTATTAGGGAAATGCAAATCAAAACAACCCTGAGATTTCACCCTACACCAGTCAGAATGGCTAAGATTAAAAATTCAGGAGACAGCAGGTGTTGGAGAGGATGTGGAGAAAGAGGAACATTCCTTCATTGCTAGTGGGGTTGCAAATTGGTACAACCACTCCGGAAATAAGTCTGACAGTTCCTCCGAAAACTGGGCACCTCACTTCCAGAAGATCCTGCTATACCACTCCTGGGCATATACCCAGAATATTCCCCACCATGTAATAAGGATACATGCTCTACTATGTTCATAGCAGCCCTATTTATAATTGCCAGAAGCTGGAAAGAACCCAGGTATCCCTCAACAGAAGAGTGGATGCAAAAAATGTGGTATATCTACACAATGGAGTACTATTCAGCCATTAGAAACAATGAATTCATGAAATTCTTAGGCAAATGGATGGAGCTAGAGAACATCATACTGAGGTAACCCAGACTCAAAAGGTGAATCATGGTATGCACTTACTAATAAGTGGATATTAACCTAGAACACTGGAATACCCAAAACATAATCCACACAGCAAATGAGGTACAAGAAGAACGGAGGAGTAGCCCCTTGTACTGGAAAGACTCGGTGAAGCAGTATTTGGGAAAACCAGATCGGGAAAATGGGAAGGGGTGGGTGAGAGGACAGGGGGATAGAAGGGGGCTTATGCGACTTTCGGGGAGTGGGGGGCTAGAGAAGGGCAAATCATTTGAAATGTAAATAAAAAATATATGGAATAAAAAAATAGAACTACAAAATGATCAAGAATCATGTAGACGACAGAAAATCTTCTGTTGTGTCATTGGTTCCCCTTCATTAACTAGAACGGAGTAAAAATAGGAAATAAGAATGAGGGGCTGGGTGATTGGAAGAACTCAATTGGTAAATCACTTTCCCTGAAAACCTGAGTGCAGATAGGTGGATAAGGGGATCCCCAAAGCTACTTACTTATCCAAAGTCTGAGAATCAATGTGTTCCAAGAGAGTAAATTAAACATTCCAGGGATTTGGCTGAATGAACATGTCTCTCTAAAACTGAGGGACCACGTGCTGGAACCCATAGGGAGGCCTGATGGCCTGAGGTCAGTCCCCAGAACACACAGTAGGGCAGAAGACAAGTGTCCAGTGGCGAGTCCTCGGACCATCACACACTTAGCTCCACATGTGTGGGACAAGGGAAAGTGAGAGGAAGACAATGCCCATCTCTTTCCTTCACATGTGTATCAATGCATGCACAACATGTACCTAGGGTGAGTATGGGGGTACAGGGTCAGAGTTCAAAATGTCTTTGTATGATCCATTCGCAAACACAGGTCATATTGACCTAAGATTTCTCAGTGATTTTTTGCATTAAAGTGGATGATTTATCTTATGATAAACTTTCCATTGTTGAATAATAGTATTTATTAATGGCTTATATATTAAGACAAATCTAGACGGGTGGCTTGGTAGTTAACAGCTCTAGTTGTGATTTCTCAGATACTCAGTTTTTGTTGCTAGCACACACATTGCAGCACTGTGTGTAGCTCCAGTTCCAGGGGATCAAGCACTTGATTCCATCACACATGTTGCTTCAAAAATGCACATAGGCACAACACCTGTGTGTGTTTATTTCTCTGTGTGTGTGTATGTGTGTGTGTGTGTGTGTGTGTGTGTGTGTGTGTGAAAGAGAGAGGGGGTATGTGTTTTGCTGTGTGTGTTTGTCTACAAAATTTAAGTGTAAACATAAAAATAAAATGATGCAGTTTGGTTAAGGCCTAGGAGCTGCTGTTCCAGGGTGTGCAGGTCTCCTATGCCTCAGAGCACTAAACAAGTGACCATGCAGGGACCCAATGGAAATGAACCTAAGCACACCATCTCTCCTCCATTAGGATGGAGCCCTGGAAGCTGATTTTCTCCCTGCTTGGCTCTGAGTATGCCTGACAGGTCCTACTCTACTGTCCACCCCTCCCCCTCACCAACTCCAATGCCCATTACCTGTTCCTCCTATCAGATTCATCCACATGATGTCGACTGGAGTGTATTAATCGTTCAGTTTTGTCCAGGTCACCCACACTGGCAGCTCGCTGCAAAGGACCCGTAGGGTCATAGCCGATATAGGAGAGGGTAAATTTGTGCCTTCTCTGACGATTTATACATGTACAGCCCAAACATGAATGCCACAGACGGGTGTACCAGCGTCTCCTTTGGGGGACGTTTCTTGTCTGGACCTCATATCTAAGATCTTCCTCCATTATTGAGGCCTAGGGCCTCAGGGCCCCCTGAGGGCCACCCAAGATCTACTTTCCCTCTCTTCCCTTCCCTTTAGCTGATCACTGCTTCCCAAATTCTATAATAAAACAAAACAGATTTAAAACTCTTGCAAACAAAACAATAAACAGTCCAGCACGTTCAGTATGAACTAAACTATACTTCAGTATACAGCAGTACTGCTATGCTAGAACCACCACTGTTACATGCTGTGAGGTCACAATGGTGCTATGTTAATGTTCTATGCACACCTGCCCCATTCTTCAGTGGTTGGAGGCCAGGTATCTAATACACTTATGTACTAAGCTCATTCTTTGAAGGTACACAATGTAGTAGTGTTTTCTTAGTATGTCATTAAAATTATGCACACATCACCCTATTTGTTTTAAAACCATTTTTATCTTTGAGAAGAAATCCTGTGGCCATTAGAAGTTACTCTTTATTCCTCCAGAGCCTACCACCTATCAGATTGTTAGGTACCAGCTCAACATATCCCTCTTTGATGACAGAAGTGTTACCTCCTAAAATAGGAACTTTAATTCTGGTTGTATAGAGCATCAGTACAATAGCCTTCCCAATAACCCATGATATGTGGGGGTTTCTGTGGGTCCCACTCCAACTTCTGCTTTTCAGTTCTCATTCTGTTGGGTATTGTTGTGTTAGTGGCTACTGCTGCTGTTGTTTCATTTTTAGTTTAGGGGATTTGGGTATTTTTGTTTGATTTATTGATTGATTTGAGAGAGGGAAAGAGGGAGGAAGAAAGAGAGAAAGAGAGAGAGATTCACAGACACACAAAGATACACGCACAGGCACACAGGCTCGGGCACAGGCACAGGCACGGGCACGGGCACAGGCATGGGCATGGGCATGGGCATGGGCATGGACACGGACACGGACACGGACACGGACACGGACACGGACATGGACACAGACACAGACACACACACAGACACAGACACAGAAGGAGAATGTGTGTGTAGACCTGTCTGTTCTGAACCTAGCTCTGTAGACCGAGATGGCTCTGTAGATCAGGGAACCTGATATAGCTGTATGGTGAGAGGCTCTATCAGAGCCTGACATAAACAGAGGCAAATACTTCAGCCAACCATTGGATTGAGCATGGCATCCCCAATGGAGGAGTGAGAAAAAGGACTGAAGGACCTTAAAGTTTTGCAACCCCCTAGGAAGAAGAATAATAATATAAACCAACCAGACCAACAACAGAGCTCCTGGGACTAAACCACCAACCAAAGAGTATACATGCAGGGACCCACAACTCCAGCTGCATATGTAGAAGAGGATGGCAAAGGATGGGCATGAATAGTATGAGAGGCCCTTGGTCCTGTGAAGGCTCGATACCCCAGTGTAGGGGAATGCAAGGTAGGAGAGGTGGGAGTGGATGGATAGAAAAACACCTTCAAAGAAGTAGGCGGAGGGGGATGGAATAGGTGGTTCCTGGCCTGCTTCAGATTATTATATAATCTGCAATCTGCAATAGGTGAGCCCTTATTAAGCAAGGCTGGAAGGGACTCATTTTAGGAAAGATTCCTGCTATTAATATGCTTATCCTCTTGTTATTCTTAAACATACATAATAATCAATAAATAATAGCACACTCCTTCGGAGCAGATTGCTGCAGATCCATGAAGACGCACTGTCTTATAGTGACGCTATATAGACAAACAGATGACTTAACTTTTAATGATGACCTATAAGAATTCATAAAACTATATCTGTATTTATGAAGCTCTTTTGTAATAGGAATGCAATTGGACCCTTTTTCTGATAGTCAAAACTGCAATGAGAACTCTGTCAGTCTCCCAAGTGTCACAAGTTAATTGCTCTTAGATGGGAACCAGACCTTCTCCTACTCAGAGCACATGACAAGAGGTTGTTAAACAATTAACCAGAGGTCATGAAAAGGGAACTAAAGATTTATCATAGATGCTAGGACAGCAGATAAAATGTTGACTGGGTTTATCTATGCAAACATTCACTTACTTAGGGTTTTAAACCTTCAGTGAACCTGTGGAGCAGAGACAGGTAATAAATCTTAGCTAGATAATTACTCCTAATGGATATGCATGTAAACATTCTCTGTTGCCTACTTCTATCTCAATTTATGATTTGATCTTTTCTGTGAACTTGTGATGAACATCATACCATGGTATCATGTATTCTGAAAGATGTACTGAAGACAAAGAAGAAAGGACTTTCTCTTTTTGCCTTTCCCCACTTTGAACGGGAACTTTTTATGCTTTCCCACTTAGAAGAATTTTTCCTTTTCCCTTCACATAGGATCTTCCTCCTCTTCCCCATAGATAGCTTTTATAGGAAACTTTTTTATTTTTATTTATTCGATATATTCTTTATTTACATTTCAAATGATTTCCTCTTTTCTGGCTCCCCACTCCCTGAAAGTCCCATAAGCCCTCTTCCCTCCCCCTATTCCCAAATCCACCACTTCCAAATTCCCTGTTCTGGTATTCCCCTATACTGCTGCACTGAGCCTTTCCAGAACCAGGGGCCACTCCACAGTTCCTCTTGGACATCATTTAATATGTGGATTAAGTCTTGGGTATTCCACGTTTCTAGGCTTATATCCACTTTGCAGTGAGTGCATATCATGATTGCTCTTTTGAGACTGGGTTGCCTCACTTAGTATGATGTTCTCCAGCTCCGTCCATTTGTCTAAGAATTTCATAAATTCATTGTTTCTGATGCTCCACTATGTTTATAGGAAACTTATTACAACTTAATAATAAATGATATTATAACTCTTTTAAGTGTCCCTTTTTCTTCCTGCTACTTCCAAGTAGCAGGTTGAAAGTTAGAACCCAAACAAAGGTGATTTTCTTAATCTCCTGTTGTTTTAGGATGAGGTGCTAAGTGCCTGAGACTGCAGTCTCTGACCTCAGAGGAACACAGAAGGCAGTTCAATTATAATAGCATAGCAAATTAAATGTAGATAAGTAAACTTTTTATTATACAGCAACTCTAAATATCTCATAAGACCGAGTCTTACCCACCCTCCAACACTCTTCCCCCTCCTCTGCCTCAAGAAGAACTTACAAGATAGACAATCACTTCCTGCTTGGTCTGGCCCCCTGCACAGCACTGTAATCTGAATAAACTTTCTGATTCTCCATTGCCCTTGTATGTGAGGTAAGGGGACACATGATTGGCTGGCACAATGGGAACTCTACATCCTCCTCTAACAAATAGGCTCTCAAATGTGGCTGCTCAGTTTCTACTTCGAAAGAGTGAGAAGACCTGTGTGTGTGACCTGGGAACAATTCAGATTCAGCCTGAGCCATGATTTTTCCCATCTCTGAAAGGAGTTTGACCATGCCTTTCCTTTGACCCCAGTCCACTTGGTTGTCTGGAAGGTAGACTCTAACAGTAAGATCAAAGTGGGAGAAAGATATAAGACTACTCTTCAGAAGGGGAGCCAAGAAGTGTTAGCCCTGTGTGTGTGAGGAGGGGCCTCTTACCAACAGAAAAGAGCATAAATGGATTGCTCTTCTTAAACTGCCCCCTGTTGTGCTGAAACTGCTGAGGGTTAAAGTCATTGGGATTGGATAAGTACTTGGGATCTTTCAGCAAAGAGCCCAGTATAGGCAATACATCAGTGCCCTGGAAGACAGGAGCCATTGGACTAATTAGGCAAGGTGATAGATGAGCATCCTCAGGGCTCACAAGTTTGGAAGGAAGAGGAGAAAAGGAGAGGGGCTGAGCTAAGGGGGAAGTGTTGGCCAATGTGACAGGTTCTCTTGGAGCAGTGGTGGTTCGAGTTCTCTGAGGAAGGTCTCTTGAGAGACTCACAATCTCTTGGAACAGAATGTTAGGGAATGAGCAAGCCCATGCCTGTCAATTCAGGAGGTTGTGGGCCCAGGAAGAAGTTCACACTCCCTGGTACAGCAATTTGGGGTTTGTGTGCCTCAGCAGGCTGTATGGAGGACGTGAGCCTCTTTAACATAAGTAACAAATTCTAAAGAAACAGAGTCATGGTCCTTACCATGAGAGTTTGCTAAACATGGGGTTGATGCCTGAAAAAGAGGGAGACCCAGGATTGAGGACAGCTTAAACACCATGGTGAAGGAGCAAAATTTTCATTGAGAATGAAGTGTGTAAAACTCTGACTGGGGACGGCCTGCTGGGTCAAGAGAACTGGAATGAAGACTCTTAGGCTCGGCAGGGAAGTACCTTGGGGATGAGGATGCCCCAAAACTTGATGTCCTTGGTAGTTCTACAAGCCACACCAAGAGGAATTATGTCTCCATATCTCTGGGATCTCATGGATCACAGCCTTGGTGTAAAGTGTCTGCATTCTATCCTCATACTGAGGCTGTTGGTTCCTGCCAATCACCTGGTCAATCTCCTCATGCACCATAGCTGAGAAGAGATGTGTTTATACATTTAGAAAGGGAAGATGCATTAAATATGCAAAAATATGGTGATGTGGAATTATGGGTGAAATGTTATAGACCATTTGCAGTAGATGCTAGCTATATATGGTGCTGGAATAGGATCCCATTAACCTTCTTGGGTTAGAATCAGAGGCATTAGCAGGAGACATTTACAGATTGGTAAGAGAAAAAAAAGCAAAGTACATTCTATGATTGAGAGGAGCAGTTTCCAAATACGTTCAGGCCTTTTCATTTTTTTAAATACAAGTGAGGCTCAGCATGAGATGGGAAGTTTTCAGCGATAAATTAGTAAGCCAGGATTCCCTGCAACACTGAGCCCCAGACACACTAGACAAGGCACACTACCATATGGAACATCACCATAGCAATACTATTGAATATATCTCAGAACTAGAGACATTGGACCATTCTAGCCTAAGCAGGTCTTAGGTGCATGCTGAATAAGGCAAATTGTAATTTTGAGCAATCAACCATTTGCCATCTTATGTCTGCCTGAAATTAGACATGCTCATGATTATATAAGTACATGCATTGTGGGAAATGGCATGCCCAGTTAGCAAAGGCTTACATAACTCAAGCCTGTCAATCAAAACCCAAAACCACCCACACCCTGCCTTTAGCAATCAACCCTTTGTCTTTCTGAACTCATAAAAGGAAACCCTGGACAATCGCCTGGGCTCCTCAGCAAATCCTGCTCAACCCTCCACTCCTTTACACTGTAGCTATTCCTTACTTTCTCCTTGATTAGGAAAAATACCCCACAGCTTTTCCATTTGTTGCATTTCTTCAGAATTCTGAAAGTAGCTTTAAAATATGCTAAGAACCTGGAGAAACAAGTCAGATGGTGACCAGCATTCACAATGGGTGCCTATCAGATCAGCTTCCTTCAGAGACTATCTTAAATCCCTGATATCTGGGAGAACTGGGGTAGGGATAGCCAATGTCCAGCACGGTGTAGTGGTCTGTGGCCTCTACCGTCCCTGTCTCCCTCAACTTTACCTGCAACGGCAGGTGCTTCATGAGGAGCAAGAAGATGAAGCTCATGGCTGTGCTGTCCATCTCTGTGCCCACGAAGAAAAGGTTCAGTGTGGTCATCAACAGATTTTTCTTGGGAAAATGAATTTGGGGGTTCTTCTCCTACAGGGAGAGGGACATTTATCTTAATTCCACTTAGCACTCTTTTAGACACTACTGGGAGTTTTCCCAGGATTCACTTTTCTTGGGTTCAGATTGAAGGTGGGAAGGGAGAGTCTGAACAATCAAGGCCCTCCCCAAGTGCTTGCTTCCCTCATACCCCGCAAGAAACAAACATAAAATCCTTCTTCCTTGGTCTTTCCCTTGGTGAATCTCTGTACTTTTGCTATCAACCTGGTTGGAATTTATTTAAAATAGTAATGATATTTTTAAAAGGAGGAGAGATGGTGGAGAGGGTAAGAAAGGGTAGAGAAGTAGAGAAGATAGAAATGAAGAGATGACAAAGGGAGGACTTTCTGCAAGATGGAGAATCAGAATTGGCAATGAGAACAGCCTACTTTTTCACAATTTGAAGATGCCCTTGGAGGAAATTCTTCCCTTGCAGGTGTGCATTTGTGAAGCGTGCCTGCATGTGTTTTTGCACACATGTATGTGCCTAAATGAGCATGAGTGCCAGAGTGCATCTCTCTCACTGTGTGTATGTGTGTGTGTGGGTGGGTGTGCGTATGTGTGTGTGTCTGTGTGTGTGTGCATGCACATCTGTGTGCTGATTATTTCTGGGTACAAGTGCGCCTGTGGGTGTCCACACCCATAAGTATATATGAGGCAGCCAGAAGAGAACATTGCATATCTTTTATCAGTCACTGCCCTATTCATTTGAGGCAGGGTCTGCTGTCGAACCTAGCTGTAAAAGAACTTCTGGGGAAATTAGTATCCCAGACCTCAAGCATTACTACAGAGCAATAGTGTTAAAAAACTGCATGGCAATGGCACAGTGACAGGCAAGTGGACCAATGGAATAGAATTGAAGACCCAGAAATGAATCCACACACCTAGGGTCACTTGATCTTCGACAAAAGAGCCAAAAACATCCAGTGGAAAAAATGATAGCCTTTTCAACAAATGGTGCTGCTTCAACTGGAGGTCAGCATGCAGAAGAATGCCAATTGATCCATTCTTATCTCATTGTACTAAGCTCAACTCCAAGTGTATCAAGGACCTCCACATAAAACCAGTCACACTGAAACTAATAGAAAGGGATACCAAGCAGGATACCTGGGGGACAGTTAGAGAACCACAGAAATCCAGGGAGAACAGAATTCTAAAACAATCTCAAAAAGGCCAAAGAGCAAATTAACAGTAAACAGGAAAGTGGATCCAGGGCAGAAAGGGCTTCGAAAGGGCACTCAGGGAAGGCCATGGAACCTGCCACTACACATCTGTCAGGCCTAGTTCCCCATGTGCTGTGATTCTCGCCATAGCCTTTGAAGAACCAGGTGAAGAAAGCTTGCTCTCCACGACCACTGACTTCCTCAGCCTAGTTCTCCAGAGTCTCCCTCATGGCATCATTTCCCCATGGCACCACAGCAGGACGAGGCCCCAGAGGAGTGTTGAACACAGGAACATACTGCTCCCTGATCCGGTGAAGGGACAAGTTAGAGAGGCCATTCCTACAACATCCCATGTCCTGATGTCAGGTACATAGATGCATTGCGGTGATGTATCAAACCTCTAAACTATGTCTGCATCCTGGCCTAGTCAGTCTTCTGCCTCAGAATCTGAGCCACACTGGGCATGCTCCACAGCTCAAATGCACCATCTCTCTGCCCAGTACTACCTTTAAGAGGGAATCATAAAACTTCTTTGTGTCCAGAAAGTTGCCAAGGAAGGGTAATGGGGTAGGTCCTTGATGCATCTTCCTCAAGATTTTCCTCTGCCTCCACTCAGATGTTATGATTATGACACTGAAGCAAGTCAGCACAGCCACCAAGAGCATCCCAGAGGCCAACATGGAGGCAGTGGGATGGACATGCAGGTGGTTATCTCTGGGGTGGTGTATCTTTATACTCTAGGCTGGAAGGGTGGCTCTAGCTCCTGTTTAATAATTATCTCATTTTCTCCTCCCAGCTATTGCCCATGGTGACATTGCCTTGGTTATGAAACTGGCAGCAAGAGAAGAGGAAGGGGGTTCACATGTAGTGGATGTTAGGACAGAAGAAAAGTGTACCAAGTTTGCATAATGAGATGAGAGTATGGATTAGGACATTTCTATAATTGAAGACATGGTAACATCTGCATGTGAAGGAAGCATGCAGATACAAGGTAGAGGGTCTCAGACAGAGAAAGAACATCACAGGGACATGGATTTATGGTTTTAAAAATATTCCAGGGGCTTGGGACTTTTATTTGATTGCACAGGACATGTTGCTGTGGATTCAGGACCCTCTAGTGAGAATGCATAGAAAGTTAGTACCTTAGAGGGGAGATTCTGGAGTTGTGATCTGAAGATGTGGGGTTAATGGAGGATCCAGACCTGTGGGTTTGGAGTTCCTGGCAGGTGAAGTGTATTGAATGTCCAATAGGATCCTGCAGCCAGCACTGGATTCCAGCTGTTGCATTTTCTTTGACCCTATGCTGTCTCCCAATACCAAGAATTCTTAAGGAAGCCTCAAAGTGAGACCAGGACTGATACCATATAACCATATAAGCAAGACATTCCATTCCCACATGTG
This sequence comes from Apodemus sylvaticus, assembly GCF_947179515.1. NCBI lineage: Eukaryota > Metazoa > Chordata > Mammalia > Rodentia > Muridae > Apodemus > Apodemus sylvaticus. The sequence continues at coordinate 186,440,354 of NC_067472.1, forward strand.
GCATGGAAAAGGGGAAAACAGCCAGGTCCTCATGTCCCTGGGACATTGCTTAGGATGAGGAGAAAAGCAGGGGAAATCTCAGTTGTCAGAAGGCCTGAGCTGGTTTTATAAAGCAGTAATACCAACCACCAACACAGAGGAAAACCCCAACTGGCCCAAAACTTCACAATTAGTTGTAAGTTAACTTAGATCTTAAAATTGCTTACACAATGGTCACATTGTCAAATTTCCTTTGAAGGATTTAGGTTTATATTTGGAGCCCTGGCAGCTCTCAGCCTTAGTCAGAGAAATCTCCTTAGGAAATAGACAGAAATCAGTGCAGAAACACACAATTGGTCACAGTGCTAGGAACAGGAGATGGAGGGTCAGCCCTAAATAATTGGAAAGTCTTAACCAATGACCTCCCACCACCACAATGGCTCAGCAAATCTTGCACAAGAGGCAGGAAGAACGTAGGAGCTGGAGGATGAGAAGGAGGACTGTGGAGTGCTGTCTTCTAGATGTGACATAGTGGCTGCATTCATAAACTCACAAAAGCTGGGTCACTTACAGAAGACCTGGACAAGGTCAACTCAGCCAACTCTGGCATAAATGGTGAAAGTGCACCCCAAACCCTATGACTTAATGAAGAGCTATTGGCAATTGAGAGCTGATGGAGAGAGCTAACCATTCTTTGGGGAGGGGTGTTCCCACTGGTGCGATTCCCATGTTCTAAGTGAATGGCCCCCTCCTCACCCAGTCACACATGAGCAGCTCTAATTTAATGGGTTATCAAAAAAGAAGACATGACGTTGGGAAAGGAAATTTGGTAAGATTTGGAAGAAGAAAATGAGTTGTTGTGATCATATTTCATTACACATGTATACATTCCCTCTCAAGAATAAAGAAGAGTGTAACTAAAAACTGAGCACACAAAATAACGAGCACAGCCACACACAGCTTGCGCTCACTGGTCTCCCTCTCCACTCTTCTACCCATCCCCTCTATCTTCCTGCTCCGTCCTTCCCCACTCCTGGTACAGAACACACATTCTCTTATTCTTTCTCCCCCACTGCCAATGTTCTCTCACGACAGCTGTGTCTCCTCTTTCTACTTCCAAGATCTACAACCCCATATGTGCACACAAGTCTAGGGTTTCTTCTTACAAGGGGCACAACTCTGGTCTCTGTGAGTCTGGGACACTTTGCTTAAACTTAGTAGTTTCTAGGTTCTTCCAGGTTCCTATCGTTGCCATGGATTCATTTTCTTCTTCTGGGGGGACACGTAGGTTGTCTCCATGAGGATCGTGTATAAAATAAATATGGATGTCTAAATATCCTTATGGTAGGACTCAGCATATTTGTAAACTCCAATGGAATGGCACAGTGGGTAAAGAAGCTTGCAACAGGCATGATGGTGAGTTAGTCCTCAGGAGGAAAGAACTGACTTCCACAGCTTTCCTAGAGTTTACACACACACACACACAAACCGGGTCTTTTTAACACACACACACACACACACACACACACACACATGCACAAGTTCAAAACTGTAATACAATATTTTTAATAACAAATTCTGGACTTCTAAAAGAAAATGTAGGGAGAGGACACTGAATTATCAATATATACAAGAACTCGCTATAGTATAATTATTACATATAGATATATACATATTAAATTCAGTGTAATGAATTCAGAGATAGAGAGAGAAATAATGTCCAGAAATGAAAAATAAGATTATATGAAGTTCAGAGAGCTTCTGCCTAGCATGAAGCACAGTTGGCAAAGTGAAGAGCAGATATGTATAATGGGTGGGAAAAGAATTTGTCAAACAATAAATAGATAAATGAACTGAATAGACAGTTCTCAAAAAGGAAAGAAAAAACAAGTATCTAATAAGCAGAACTTACAGGGGCTGAACCTAGGCCTCCCTGCACATAGGTAGCACATGTGCACTTGGTTTTCATGTGAGTTCTGAACATCTGGAGCAGATGCTATCCCAACAGCTGTTGCCTGCACGTGGGATGTGTTCTACCAGCGGGGCTGCCTTGTCCGTCCCCAGTGGGAGAGGATGTGCACAGCCTTTCAGAGACTTGAAGTGCCAGGGTGAAGGGCGACACAGAGGGACCCTGCCCCTCAGAGGAGAAGAGGAGGGGAAATAGAGGAAGGATCGTGGGAGGGGTGACCAGGACCAGGACGGGACAGTGAGCAGAATGTAGAGTCAATACATAAAAGAAAAGAAAAGAAACTTTTTAAAAAAGAAAGAATTTGGCATCGTACACCAACAGGGAAATAAAAACCAAAACTAGTTTGAGAGTCTCAGAAGTGGCTTCTAATTTATCAAACCCCACCCAACCTCCACTGCCACCACTGTACTGTTTACGCCCTGAACAGAGGCTTGTCCTTCCTTGGACAATTTCAGTAGCTGTTGTGTTATCAAGGCATCCATTCTCCTATGGGGACACTACAGACAGGACAGAGAGGGTGAAAGGGGGCACATGACTTAGAGACCCTCAGGCTAAAGGCCTTGAACCTTTGTCTGTCCTGTTCACTCTACTTTTTCTGCTTCTGGGCTCTCATTTCCCCACCATTAAAAAGGGAAAGTCATAGCTAAGGCTGTGTTGCATCTCCTTTTGGAGTGATTCCTGGTGTCAAACAATTAGAAAACAGAAGAATGAAATCTGGTATGAGGCTTGAGTGAATTTGTGGAAAGCACAGTGGACTGTGGGGTGACCAGGATGGGAGCTGGAAAGAATGCAAGGCCACACTGTCTCCTGCATATTCTTTACGTCTTCATAATGCTATTATTAACATACAAAGGAATGCATTTCTTCCTGACCTTTTCTTACACACAGATCACTAACTATGTTCTCATTCACACACACACACACACACACACACACACACACACACACACACACACACACACACACACACACCTTTATTGGCCTCCCCATAAAATTATTCACTGCTAGCTTATTCACACCTACCAAATTTTGAGCATGGTGCATTGCAGAAAGATTTCTTCATGCTGTCCTTGGCTTTCACCTAATCAAGTTTAACTATCCCAATGTCTCTCCTTTTGGAAGATGAGATTTTCAGAAAGGATTCACTCCTCTTTTTTCCTCATTCAGTCAAAGCTGCCCCACTGCAGCTGATGGAGGAAGCTCTCCTTCTGGTGGACAGACAGGAAGACAGAAAGGAAGACAGAAAGGAAGATGATAACACACTACAAGAATCAGATGGGTATATGCCCAGGAGTGGTATAGCAGGGTCCTCTGGAAGTCTCATGTCCAGTTTTCTGAGGAACCTCCAGACTGATTTCAAAACTGGTTGTACCATCTTACTGCCCCACCAGCAGTGGAGGAGTGTTCCTCTTTCTTTACATCCTCACCAACAGCTGCTGTCTCCTGAGTTTTTGACCTTAGCCATTCTGACTGGTGTAAGGTGAAATCTCAGGGTTGTTTTGATCTGCATTTCCCAAATGACTGGGCATATACCCAAAGGATTCCCAGGCATGCAATAAAGACACATGCTCCATTATGTTCATAGCAGCCTTATTTGTAATAGCCAGAAGCTGGAAAGAACCCAGATGCCCCCTCAAAGGAGGAATGGATACAGAAAATGTGGTATATTTACACATTGGAATACTACTCAGCAATTAGAAACAATGAATTCACAAAATGTTTAGGCAAATGGTTTGATCTGGAAAATATCATCCTAAGTGAGGTAACCCAATCACAAAAGAATACACATGGAATGCAATCTCTGATAAGTGGATATTAATTAGCCCAGAAGCCCTGAATACCCAAGGCACAAATTGCATAACAAATAACTCCCATGAAGAAGTATGGAGAAGGTCCTGATCCTGGAAAGGATTGATCTAGCATTGAAGGGAATATAAGGACAGAGAAAAAGGAGGGAAGTGATTGGAGAAGGGATGGAGAGAAGAAGGTTTATGGGACATATGGGGAGGGGGGATCCGGGAAAGGGGAAATAATTTGGAATGTAAACAAAGAATATAGAAAATAAAAATATTTAAAAAAAGAATCAGATGAGAATATGAGAGGAGGGAAGATCTAGGAGCAGTTTGGGAGAAAAGGGTAAATATGATAAGTATATATGGAATTTTCAAAGAAACAAATATATACAAAAGAATATGAAGAAAAAAGCATTATAAACAGTAAATAATCATATCAACAGTGAAGCCACAGAGCTAAAGGAAGAGGTGGGGACATGGGCAGAGGCTGACACTGGTACACTGTGATTGAGGTACACAGGAGTGGAGAGTCAGACGTGACAGTGAGATGGGCTGACTGCAGACACCAAGACACCCTGCATCAGGCAGGAGATCAGAGTCTCTCTCTCTCTCTCTCTCTCTCTCTCTCTCTCTCTCTCTCTCTCTCTCTCCTCTTTCTTGTCTTGCCCCCTTTCCTTCATTCAGAGCCCCCTCTCTGCCTCAGACTCTGCTCCCAATACTCTGCGTTTCTGATTTTCTATTATTCTCCTGGTACTCATGGTTGGTGCCCCTGTGGCTGTTCATCCTATGTCTCACCCTTGGTGCCAGAGCTGAGCGAAGTCATGATCAGGTCCCAGAAGGTGGGCTCACTCTGCCTGAAGTTCAGCATCTGAGCAGCAGGGATCTGTCCAGGGCTCCAGTGGTTGAGTACAGGGATGCAACGTGCAGACAACTGACTGCAATCCAGGGCATGAGTCTTCTCTAAACCTTCTCTCCAGAATTGGGATGATGTCAGTGAATGACGTGGAGATGTCAGAATAGAGGCTCACTCATCACTTTTTCACAGCTGTCCAATAAGAGCTATGGAAACATTTACTTCTTGTGAAGGCTATTTGTGAACGACAGAACCACAATGGCATCTCCAACCCAGGGGCCCTTTAGCTTCTTTAGGACTAGAATTCGGTTCTGTATCTATGGTGCTTGCAATATGGGATTTAGTAAATGATTCTGCAATGAATTAGCAAATAGTGAAACATCCCTACGCTGGTATATTGCACCACAGCTCTGAACCTTGTCAGAAGGGGTCTATCAGGATTGCCTTTTGGCAGAGGCTCACTCCTTCCCACTAAACATCCTTTGTGAAAAGGACTGAGCAGCATTGGGATTTTGTCTGAGATGCCATTACCAACCTTTACTTAGCATGTCCTCTTGATCACTGTTAGCATCAGAACCATCCAGGAACGCCAGAAACTGTTTATAGCCAGCCTCTGAACCCAGTAATGACATCATCCCTAGGCGTCAAGATATTTCTCTGTTGCCACATCAACCACCCCATGCCACCAACTCTTGTGTTATTCATTTTACCTGCATTACCTGCACGACACTACTTGTGTTACCTACATCATGGCTCAGATAAAAGTCACGGACCACGACCCATAGCTCGCTCTCTCTCTCTCTCTCTCTCTCTCTCTCTCTCTCTCTCTCTCTCTCTCTCTGTTCTTTCCTTCCTCTTCAGGAGTTCCTCTTTCAATAAACACCACCCACGTGTGCACTGTGCTGGCTTGGAGTGATCTGTCCAGGAGTACTCTGCTTTTCATCTAACATTGAGGCTGAAACCCGCGCATGACCACCCAGGCGGTTTCGAGGCTCCACTGCAAGCACCACCACCACTGCTGCTGCGGGGCGCACAGGACTCCACCATGCAGTCTGGCCTCTGCCACGTGGGTTAAACCCCACAGGACCTCATCCGGACAGGTCAACAAGCTACATAGGCTCACTTTTCCTGCCACCAGATCACCAAAACCTTCACACAGGCATCAGCAGATTGGTAAGGTTTTCCAGGGCAGGGCCCCTTCTCCAAAGAGATTCGGCCACCCTCTATGGGCTCAGGGGATGGACTTTCCACGGTCCCTATGACCAGCCTCCCAGCCGACACCCCAGGTCATGACTTCAACCCTTGGGTGACCCCTCCCTCTCAGAAACGCTACTCATGAAGCGGTTTTCTCTTTTTGCTGTAGAGGAGTCCTAAGCTTAGGTAAATCGTTTTTTCCTGTGAGTCCTGGTCTCGCATAGCCACTAGCATACCTGTGACAACCCTGTTTGTCTAGATTGACTGTTTATTTGTATTAGTTATTGAATTTTTTTCAGAATGTGTGTAGGAATAGTTCAGTAACATCCCCACACCCAATGAGTATCTGTCATCTTCAGCCATACCTCAAGGTTTTCTTCTGAGATGTCTCCTGGAAAATCTCAAATCTCTAAAACTAACACCCGACTTTTGCCATAAGGTCTGAGATCAATACCCATTAGACAATGGCTGCAAACAGCCACTTAATGTCACATTTGATTCTGTCATTTTAAGGGATCTTCACGTGTACTGCCAGTGGTCCAATAAATGGAAAGAGGTCCTTTATGCTCAAACTTTTACCTATCTTCCATCCAAACCCTCTCTCTGCAATTCTTGTACCATCAACTTCTTCTAGCTATGCAACCTCTACAGGATGACACCACAGTCCTCAATCCAGTTAAAGAACCACCCCTTACCACTGCAGACTTGTCTCTGCAACCTGGCCTAAAACCCCAGCCTCCTCAGCTTCCTCTTCTCACCAGACTTCCCCAGAGCCTCCTTGCTTGACCTCTCCAGACTCCTTCTCTCCTCCTGGCCCAGCTGCAGGCCGCTCCAATCATTCCACACTGTGCCTACTTTCAGCCCTCCCACCACACCTAAGTCTACAGTTAAACCCCCTACTTCTCCCCTCCCCCACCCGACCCAACCCAGCAGCAGTCCTTCCTTTAAGGGAAGTTGCTGGGGTAGATGGTCCAATCAGAGTACATGTCCTTTTCTCACTAAGTGAACTTTCCCAAATAGAACAGAGACTGGGATCCTACACCTCTAACTCTTCGTCCTCCATGAAAGAATTTCAGTGTATTACTCAATCTTAGCTTGACCTTTCCTTGCTCGACCTCTCCAGACTCCTTCCCTAGAATACATGCAGACATGACTCATCAAACAAATCCAACATATCCAATCAGATCTGAGATAGTACCTGACCAGGATGCTCAATGGAGTTATAATTCCCTAGGTGTTATTTTAGCCAGAGATGGATTCATAACATGCCTCCTGGCTGGTCTCTGTAGAGCAGCCTTAAAATCAGCAAATTTTGAAAAAGTCCAAGAGGTCATCCAAGATAAACAAGAAAACCAGTCTTGATTTTTAGAGCCCATTACAAAGGCCCTTTTACAACATACTAATTTAGACCCTGAAAACCCAGAACGTAAGCAATTCCTGATGACATACTTCTTTTCCCAGAGCTACCCTGACATTTTAAAGCCAAACTCAGACATTTGGAGAGGGAACCCCTACCTCCACAGGAAGGAGTCTTAGCACTGACCTGCAAATTGTAGCATCAGAGAGATGAAGAGGCCTGCAGACAAAAGTACCATATGCTGGCAAAGGCTGTGTGACCATCCCCAGACACTGCCCAGGCTTCCTGGGCTTCTAAGGCTCAGGGACCACCAGGGTCCTGCTACAAAAGTGATCAACAAGGTCATTGGATGAAGGCTTGTCCTAACCCTGCAATCCAAAAGGGCCGTGACCTAGGTGTCATGAGGAGGATTATTGGGCTATCACTTGTCCTGTGCGACTCAGGACAGAGGGACATCACTCTCAGGTAGCCCTCAGCTGATGATCTAGGCTTGCCTATGGACGACTGAAGAGGCCCGAGCTCCCTTGATCCGACTGCTTCCATCACCACCAGAGAACCGAGGTAGTCATCATGGTATCTGGGCAGCCCATCTCCTTCCCCTTGGACTCTGGGACCACTTACTCAGTCCTGATGTAGTTTTGGGAACTCACCTTTCATTCTTGTTCCCCTGTTGTCATTGTAGGAGGACAACCTTACCTTCCTCACCAATCACCACTACTTTGTTGCATTTTTAGGGGTGTTCCTCTCACCTTTCCTGTTTGGTAGTACCAGTGTGTCCTGTCCCCTTATTTGGAAGGGATCTTCTAGCTAAGTGGGGAGCCTCTACTTCATTTGCTCCCCTCACTTGTCTAAACCCAACCTTGCCAGCAGACCCTCTCCTCCTCCTCCTAGCCAGTCAACCTTCTAAATCTAGCATGTTGTTCCCTTTGTCAGCTTCTCAGTAGACCCCCAAGTCTGTGATGATTAGAACCCCTCTGTTGCTAATCATCTTTCTCCTGTTGATAAAGAGGAACACTCCTCCACTGCTGGTGGGATTACAAGTTGGTAATAAGGACACATGATTCACTATGTTCATAGAAGCCTTATTTATAATAGCCAGAAGCTTGAGAGAACCCAGATGATGTCTTTCAAAAGAGAAATGGATACAAAAAATTGGTATAATTATGCAATGGAGTACTACTCAGCTACTAAAAAGAATGAATTCATGAAATTGTTAGGCAAATGGATGGAACTAGAAAGTGCCATCCTGACTAAGGTAAACCAATCACAAAAGAACACACACAGTATGCACTCACTGATAAGTGGATATTAGCTCAAATGCTCAAAAAGACTGTCCTACCTGGGGATTCATCCTATAATGGCACCAAACACTGACACTATTGTGAATGCCAAAAAGTGCTTGCTGAAAGAAGCCTGATATGGCTGTCTCCTGAGGGACCCTGTCAGAGCCTTATAGATAGAGGCTGATGCTAGCAACCAACCATTGTGCTGAGTGTGGGGTCCCAAGGGAGAAGCTAGATGGAGGATTGGAGGAGCTGAAGGGGTTTGCCTACTCGTGGTTAAGAACGCCAATGACTGCCAATCAGACCCCCGAGGGCTCCCAGGGACTAAGCCATCAATCAAGGGTTATGAATGGTTCCAAGTGAAATTGTGGTAGAGGAATGACTTGTTGGGCATCAATGGGAGGAAAGGTCCTTGGTCCTATGAAGGTTTAATAGATGCCCCAACATGGTGAAATGGAGAGGGGGTAGGTGGGAGTGGGTTGGGTTGAGGGGCAGCTTCTGGGAGGCAGTGGGAGGGAGGATGGATTGAGGGATTTCTGGGAGGGCAGAAACAAGGAAAGGATATATCATTTGAAATGTAAATGAAGAATATATTCAATAAAAAAAGAAAAGAAAATATCATCCTGACTGGGATAACCCACACCTAAAGGGACATTCAAAGTATGTACTCACTGATAAGTGGATATTAACCAAAATGTAAAGAATCCCCAAGATACAACCCACAGTCCATAAGAAGTTTAACAATACTGAAGACCCAAGAGAGCATGCTTCAACCTTGTTAAGAAAGAGGCACCCAGCTGAGCAGTGGTGGTGCAAGCCCTTAATCCCAGCACTTGGGAGACAGAGAAAGGAGGATTTCTCAGTTGGAGGCCAGCCTGGTCTATAGAGTGAGTTTCAGGACAGCCAGAGCTACACAGAGAAACCCTATCTCAAAAAACCAAAAAAAAGAAAGAAGGAAAGAAAAAAAGAAAGAAAGAAAGAAAGAAATAAAGAAAGAAAGAAAGAAAGGAGGGAAGGAAGGAAGGAAGGAAGGAAGGAAGGAAGGAAGGAAGGAAGGAAGAAGACAAGAAAAGAAAAGAAAAAAAAAGAAAGAAAAAGAAAAGGAAAAGGAAAAGAAAAAGAAAAAGAAAAGAAAAAGAAAGGGGAACACAATAATCCCAGGAGGCAGAGGAATGCAGGGACCTGGGTGGAGAGGGGAGGGGGAATGGAGCAGGATCAGGTTTGAGGGGAGACAGGAGAGAAGCCCAGAGGGCCTGAAAAATGAATGGAAATATGCAGCTGTGGGGGTGGGGTAGGGTAAGGGGAACCTCTAGAAATTCCCATAGACCTGGGATGTGAGAGGCTTGTAGGATTCATTGAGGATGCCCGTATACAAAATGCCCAAGAGTGGGGAGATGTACCCTTTATTTGTAAAAGCTAGAAACAGAAAACAACCAGGATGGACTTCAACTGAAAAATGGATTAGGAAAATGTGGCATATTTACAAACTGAAATATCATTCAGCTATTAAAAACAAGGAAACCATGAAATTTGAAGGAAAATGAATGGGATTTAAAATTTTCATTCTGAGTGTGACTGCTATCCATGCCAGCTTTTCTCAAGAGAAAACTTGAAAACCTGAGAATTTCATGAAGTTGTTGTTTTTAATAGCTGTGTAGTATTCCATTGTTTAAATATACCTTTTTTTTTTATCCACTACTATGTTGAAGGACATCTGGTTTCTTTCCAGCTTCTGGCTATTATAAATTAGGCTTCTATGAACATAGTGGAACATGTGTCCTTATTACATGTTGGAGCATCTTCTGGGTATATGCCCAGGAATGATATACCTGGGTCCTCAGGCAGTACTATGTCTAATTTTCTGATGAAGCTCCAAACTGATTTCCAGATTGGTTGTCCCAACTTGCAATACCACCAGCAATGGAGGAGTGTTTCTCTTTCTCTGCATCCTTGACAACATCTGCTGTCCCCTGAGTTTTTCATCTTAGCCATTGTGACTGGTGTGAGGTGGAATCTCAGGATCGTTTTGATTTGCATTTCCCTGATAACTAAGAATATAGAACATTTTTTTATGTGCTTCACAGCCATTCAAGTTTCCTCAGTCGAGAATTCTCTGTATCATTGTGTACCTCATTTTTTAACAGTTTTAATTGACTCTAGAGTCTCACTTCTAAGGTTCTTTGTATACATTGGATATTAGCCCTCTATCAGATGTATGTATCAGGATTGGTAACGATCTTTTCCCAATCTGTTGGCTTCCATTTTTTCCTGTTGACAGTGTCCTTTGCCTTACAGGAGCTTTGCAATTTTATGAGGTCACTTTCTTCGATTCTTGTTCTTAGAGGATAAGCCATTGGTGCTCTTCTGTTCAGGAAATTTTTCCCTGTGCTGACATATTCAAGGCTCTTCCCCACTTTCTCCTCTATAAGCTTCAATGTATCTGGATTCATGTGAAGTCCTTGATCCACTTAGACTTGAGCTTTGTACAAGGAGATCAGAATAAGTTGATTTGCATTTTTTGCATGCAGATCTCCAGTTGACCCAGCACCATTTGTTAAAAATGCTGTCTTTTTTCCACGGGATGTTTTTTAGCTCCTTTGTCTAAGATCAAGTGGCCATAGGTGTGTGGGTTCATTTCTGGATCTTCAGTTTTGTTCCTTATTATACCTTCCTGTCTCTGTATCAATACCATGCAATTTTTGTCATTATTGCTTTGTAATACAGCTTGATGTCAGGGATGGTTATTCCCCCTGAAATTCTTTTATTGTTGAAAATAGTTTTCACTCTCCTGGGCTTTTTGTTATTCTTAATGAATTTGCTAATTGCTCTTTCTAACTCTATGAAGAATTGAGTTGGTGTTTTGGTGGGGATTGCACTGACTCTGTAGATCTCTTTCAGTAAGATGGCTAGTCTTACTATATTAATCCTGCCAATCCACGAGCACGTGAGATCTTTCCATCTTTGAGTTCTTTGTCCAGAGACTCGAAGTTCTTATCACACAGATCTTTCACTTGCTTGGTTAGAGTCACACCAAGGTATTTTATGTTATTTGTGACTATTGTGAAGGGTGTCACTTCCCTAATTCCCTTTTTTCAATTGCATATTTTCTTTATTCACATTTCAAGTCTTATCCCCTTTCCATTTCTTATCATCACTGCCCAGCTTGCCCAGTAGGCAAATGGATGGAGCTAGAGAACATCATACTAAGTGAGGTAACCCAGACTCAAAAGGTGAATCATGCTATGCACTCACTAATAAGTGGTTTTTAACCTAGAAAACTGGAATACCCAAAACATAATCCACACATCAAATGAGATACAAGAAGAAAGCAGGAGTGGTCCCTGGTTCTGGAAAGACTCAGTGAAACAGTATTTGGCAAAACCAGAACGGGGAACTGGGAAGGGGTGGGAGGGAGGACAGGGGAAAAGAAGGGGGCTTACGGGACTTTCGGGGAGTGGGGGGGGCCAGAAAAGGGGAAATCATTTGAAATGTAAATAAATTATATCAAATAAAAAAAAATAACAATAAAAAAAAAAGAAAATGCTACCTTCTTTCTACTGGTTGGTTTTAGCTCCTTTATGAAAAATCAAGTGACCATGGTTGTGTGGGTTCATTTCTGGATCTTCCTGCCTAACACTGTACCAATGCCATGCAGTTTTTATCACTATTGCTCTGCACTACAGCTTGAAGTCAGGAATGATGACTCCCCCAGAATTTCTTTTATTGTTGAAAATTGTTTTCACTATCCTGGATTTTTTCTTAATTCAAATGATTTTGAGAATTGTTCATTCTAAGACTATGAAAAATTGAGTGGAAATTTTGATGGGGATTGCGTTGAATCTGGAGACTGCTTTTGGCAGAGTGGTCATTTTTACTATAATAATCCTGCCAATACACAAGCATAGGAGAACTTCCTCATTCTGAGGGCTTCTTCGATTTCTTTCTACAAAAACTTAAAGTTTGTGTCATACTGATCTTTCACTTATTAGGTTTGAGTCACAGAAAGGTATTTTATATATTTCACTTAATGGGTTAGAGTCAAACAAAGATATTTTATATTGTTTGTGACTATTGTGAAGGGTGGTATTTTCCTAATTTCTTTCTCAGCCTGTTTATCCTTTGAGTATAGGAAGGCTACTGATTTGTTTGAGTTTATTGTATATCCAGCTACTTTGTTGAAGTTGTCAGCTGTAGAAGTTCTCTGGTGAAATTTTTGGGGCCACTTAAGTATACTATCATATCTGCAATTAGTGATATTTTGAATGTATCCTTTTGACTTCCTTTTGTGGTGTAATTGATCTAGCTAGACCTTCAAGTACTATATTGAGTAGATAGGGAGAGAGTGGGCAGACTTGTCTAGTCCCTGATGTTAGTGGGATTGCTTCAAGTTTCTCTTCATTTAGTTTGATGTTGGCTACTGATTTGGTGTATGTATGTTGCTTTCACTAAGTTTCGGTATGGGCTTTACATTTCTGATCTCTCCAAGACATTTTATTTTTAAATTTATTGATATATTTATTTACATTTCAAATGATTTCCCCTTTTCTGGACCCCCACTCCCGGAAAGTCCCATCAGTCCCCTTCCCTCCCCCTGTTTTCCCACCCAACCCTTCCCACTTCCCTGTTCTGATTTTGCTCTATACTGCTTAACTGAGTCGTTCAGAATAAGGGGCCACTCCTCCATCCTTCTTGTACCTCATTTGATGTGTGGATTATGTTTTGGGTATTCCAGTTTTCTAGGTTAATATCCACTTATTAGTGAGTGCATACTATGATTTATCTTTTGAGTCTGGGTTACCTCACTTAGTATGATATTCTCCAGCTCTATCCATTTGCCTAAGAATTTTATGAATTCGTTGTTTCTGATGGCTGAATAGTACTCCATTGTGTATATATACCACATTTTTTGCATCCACTCTTCTTTTGAGGGATACCTGGGTTCTTTCCAACTTCTGGCAATTATAAATAGGGCTGCTATGAACATAGTGGAACATGTATCCTTATTACATGCTGGGGAATCTTTTGGGTATATGCCCAGGAGTGGTATAGCAGGATTTTCTGGAAGTGAGGTGCTCAGTTTTCGGAGGAACCACCAGACTGATTTCCAGAGTGGTTGTACCATATTGGTACAGTGACAGGCAGGCAGATCAATGGAACAGGATTGAAGATCCAGAAATGAACCCACACACCTATGGCCACTGGATCCTCGAAAAAGGGGCTGAAAACATCCAATGGAAAAAAGATAGTCTTTTCAACAAATGGTGCTGGTTCAACTGGAGGTCAGCATGCAGAAGAAATCGAATTGATCCATTCTTATCTCCTCGTACTAAGCTCAAATCCAAATGGATAAAGGACCTCCACATAAAGCCAGACACCCTGAAGCTAATAGAAAAGAAACTGGGGAAGACCCTTGAGGACATCGGTACAGGGAGAAAGTTTCTGAACAGAACACCAATAGCATATGCTCTAAGATCAAGAATTGACAAATGGGACCTCATAAAATTACAAAGTTTCTGTACTGCATAGGACACCATCAAGAGAGCAAATCGGCCACCAACAAATTGGGAAAAGATCTTCACCAATCCTACATCAGATAGAGGGCTAATATCGAATATATATAAAGAACTTAAGAAGTTAGACTCCAGAAAACCAAACAACAGTATTAAAAAATGGGGTACAGAGTTAAACAAAGAATTCTCACCTGAAGAAGTTAGGATGGCAGAGAAACACCTTAAAAAATGCTCAACTTTATTAGTCATTAGGGAAATGCAAATCAAAACAACCCTGAGACTTCACCTTACACCAATCAGAATGGCTAAGATTAAAAATTCAGGAGACAGCAGGTGTTGGCGAGGATGTAGAGAAAGAGGAACACTTCTCCAAGACTTTCAACATGAAGAGATGCTCCATGTTGTCAAATGCTTTTGCAGCATCTAATGAAATGATCATGTGCTTCTTTTCTTTGAGTTTATGTAGTAGATTACATTGATGGACTTCAGTATGTTGAACCATCCCTGCATCCCTGGGATGAAGCCTGCTTGATCACGATGATCATTTGGAAGTGTTCTTGGATTCAGTTTTTGACAGTTTTATTGAGTATTTTTGCATCGATATTCACAAGGGAAATTGGTCTGACATTCTCTTTGTTGGCTCTTTGTGCAGTTTTGGTATCAGCTTAACTGTTGATTCATAGAATGAATTGGGTAGTGTTCCTTCTGTTTCTATTTTGTGGAATAATTTGAAGAGTATTGGTATTAGGTCGTCTTTGAAGTTCGGATACAATTCTGCACTAAACCCATTTGATCCTGGGCATTTTTGGTTGGGAGACTTTTAACAACTGCTTCTATTCATATAAAGGTTATGGGACAGTATGGATGTTTTATCTGATTCTGATTTAACTTTGGTATTTAGTATTTGTCTAGAAAATTTCTACTTCAACCTGCTTTTCCAGTTTAGCTGAATATAGTCTTTTGAAGTAGGATTTGATGATTTTTTAAAATTTCTTTAGTTTCTGTATCTCCCTTTTCATTTCTGATTTTGTTAATTTGGATTCTGCCTCTGTGCACTTTGGTTACTCTGGCTAAGGGTTTGTCTGTCTAGTTGATTTTCTCAAAGAACCAGCTCCTAGAGTTGTTTATTATTTCCTATACTTCTTTTTGTTTCTACTTGGTTGATTTCTGCCCTGAGTTTGATTATTTCCTGTCATCTTCTCCTCTTGAGTGTATTTGCTTCTTTTTGTTCTAAAGTTTTGAGGTCTGTTGTCAATGTGCTAGTGTATGCTCTCTCCAGTTTCTTTCTTTTGTTTATTCGATATATTCTATATTTACATTTCATTTACATTCTTTATTTACACTGGAAAAGCTCAGTGCAGCAGTGTAGGGGAATACCAGGACAGGGAAGTGGGAAGGGGTGGATTGGGGAACAGGGGGAGGGAAGAGGGCTTAAGGGACTTTTGGGGAGGGGGGATCCAGGAAAGGGTAAATCTCTCCAGTTTCTTTTTGGAGGCACACAGAGCTATGAGCTCTCTTCTTAGTACTTTCATTGTGTCCCATAAGTTTGGGTATGTTGAGCCTTTCTTTTAATTCTCAAATGTCTTCAACTTCTCTGTTTCTTCCTTGACCAAGTTATCATTGTGTAGGGCGCTGTTCAGCTTCCATATGTCTGTGAGCTTTCTGTTCTATTTGCTTCTATTGAAGACCATCCTTTGTCCATTTTGGTCTGATTGTACACAAGGGTTGTACCAGCTTGCATTCCCACCAGCAGTGGAGCCAGCATCCGCTGTCTCCTGATGTTTTTTTTTTTTAATTTCTTTTAAAAATGTATTTCTTTTTTTTTAATTCTGTATATTCTATTTACGTTTCAAATAATTTCTCCTTTTCTAACTCCCCACTCCCCGAAAGTCCCATAAGCCCTCTTCCCCTGTTCCCCCATCTACTCCTTCCCATTTCCCTGTTCTGGTATTCCCATATACTGCTGCACTGAGTCTTTCCAGAACCAGAGGCCACTCCTCCATTCTTCTTGGACATCATATAATATATGGATTATGTCTTGGGTATTCAAAGTTTCTAGGCTAATATCCACTTATCAGTGAGTGCACACCATGATTGATCTTTTGAGACTGGGTTACCTCACTTAGTATGATGTTCTCCAGCTCCATCCATTTGTCTAAGAATTTCATGAATTCATTGTTTCTAATGGCTGAATAGTACTCCATTGTGTATATATACCACATTTTTTTGTATCCATTCCTCTGTTCAGAGTCACCTGGGTTCTTTCCCAGGTGAGAAACTTCTCTGTTTCTTCCTTGACCAAGGAAGCTTCTGGCTACTACAAATAGGGCTGCTATGAACATAGTGGAGCATGGGTCCTTATTGCATGCTGGGGAATCCTCTGGGTATATGCCCAGGAGTGGCATAGCAGTATCTTAGTCAGGGTTTCTATTCCTGCACAAACATCATGACCAAGAAGCAACTTGGAGGAAAGGGTTTATTGAGCTTACACTTCCACATTGAAGTTCATCACTAAAGGAAGTCAGGACTGGAACTCACGCAGGTCAGGAAGCTCCTTTCTTTGTGATAACTCCACCCTGTGTCAAATAGACACACAAAACTAGCCAGTACAATTGACCCCTTGTCAACTTGACACACAAACACATCACTATTGAGCCTCAACCCTTACTTTTTTATTCATCCCCAAGATCTAAATTACTTTAAATGTCCCACAGTCTTTACACATTAAAAGTTCAATCACCTTAAAATGTCCAATATCTTTAAAATTCAAAGTCTTTTAAAATTCAGTCTTTTAACTGTGGGCTCCACTAAAATACTTTCTTCCTTCGAGAGGGAAACACATCAGGGCACAATCACAACCAAAAGCAAAACTCAAACTCCAGTGATTCAAGGTCTGGGATCCAACTCACAATCTTCCGGGCTCCTCCGAGGGCGTGGGTCACTTCTCCAGCTCTGCCCTTTGTAACACACAGCTTGTCTTCTAGGCCTCAGCTGCCTGTACTCCACTGCTGCTGCTGTTCTTGGTGGTCATCTCATGGCACTGGCATCTCCAAAACACTGCTGACTTCTACTGTAATTAGGCCTCAACAATAGCCTCTCATAGGCTCTCTTCATGGTGACAAGCCTCTGCTCCTATGCATGACCCCTTCAAGTCCTGGGCCATGAGTTGCAACTGAGGCTGCACCTTCACCAATGGCCTTCTGTGACCTCTTACTGTGCCAAGAGCCTCAGCTGCTCTTCATGATCCCTTCATGCCTTCAAAACCAGTACCATCTGGGTGACTCTTACACAGTACCAAGTCCAGCCACAGCACAAAATACAACTGTGGCTATCTCTGGAACACACTCTCTGTGCTCTCAGAAAACATTTTCAAGAAGATTTCATCTCAGTGATGCTGGTCTCTTCTTAATCACCGCTAATCTCTTAGCCCCAGCTAACCAGCATCTATAGTCCCAATAACACAAAGGTTTGCTTTAGTGGTTCTGGTATCTTGTTACTCACAGCTGATTCTTCAGCCCCAGCTAACCAAAACCACAGAATCTTCACAATCAAAACATGGCCACTATAAGAGTCTTTAATCTTCCCTCTGAAATTTCACAAGCCAGGCCTCCATCTTTTGCACTGTTCTTAACATTGTCTTCCAAGCTCCTTCAGAACTTTCCACTGAGCTCTTAATGTTCTAATGGCTTTTCTAGCTCAAAGTTCCAAAGTCCTTCCACAGTCCTCCCCAAAACATGGTCAGGTTGTCACAGGAATACCCCACAATGCTGGTACCAATTTGTCTTAGTCAGTGTTTCTATTCCTGCACAAAGATCATGACCAAGAATCAAGTTGGGGAAGAAAGGGTTTATTGAGCTTACACATCCACGTTGAAGTCCATCACTAAAGGAAGTCAGGACTGGAACTCAAGAAGGTCAGGAAGCAGGAGCTGATGCAGAGGCCATGGAGGGATGTTTCTTACTGGCTTGCTTCCCCTGGCTTGCTCAGCCTGCTCTCTTATAGAACCCAAGAGCACCAATCCAAAGGAGGTACCACCCACAAGGGGCCCTCCCCACTTGATCACTAATTGAGAAAATGCCCCACAGCTGGATCTCATGGAGTCAGTTCTCCAACTGAAGCTCCTTTCTTTGTGATAACTCCAGTCTGTGTCAAGTTGACACATAAAACTAGCCAGTACAAGCAGGGTCCTCCAGAAATGTCATGTCCAGTTTTCTGAGAAACTGCCAGACTGATTTCCAAAGCGGTTGCACCATCTTGCAATCCCACCAGCAGTGGAGGAGTGTTCCTCTTTCTCCACATCCTTGCCAACACCTGCTGTCTCCTGTTATTTTGATGTTAGCCATTCTGACTGGTGTGAGGTGAAATCTCAGGGTTGTTTTGATTTGCATTTCCCTGATAACTATGAATGTTGAACATTTCTTTAGGTGCTTGTCAGCCCAGAAGCTCAGAATACCCAGGACACAATTCACATATCAAATGATGCCCAGGAACGAAGCAAGGAGAGGCCGCTGGTCCTGCAAAGGCTCTATGAAGCAGTGTAGGGTAATACCAGGACAGGAAAGCAGGAGGGGGGTGATTGGAGAACAGGGGGAGGGGAGAGGGCTTATGAGACTTTCAGGGAGGTGGAAACAAGAAAATGTAAATAAAAAATCGAATATATACATAAAATATATCTAATAATATTTGTGATGTTAAAAGGTGCAGAAGAATGGATGCAAAAAATGTGGTATATATACACAATGGAGTACTATTCAGCCATTAGAAACAATGAATTCATGAAATTCTTAGGCAAATGGATGGAGTTGGAGAACATCATACTAAGTGAGGTAACCCAGTCTCAAAAGATCAGTCATGGTATGCACTCACTAATAAGTGGATATTAACCTAGAAAACTGGAATACCCAAAACATAATCCACACATCAAGTGAGGTACAAGAAGAAAAGAGGAGTGGCCCCTGGTTCTGGAAAGACCCAGTGAAGCAGTATTCTGCAAAACCAGAAAGGGGAAGTGGGGAGGGGTGGGTGGGAGGACAGGGGAAGAGAAGGGGGCTTAAGGGACTTTCGGGGAGTGGGAGGCTAGAAAAGGGGAATCATTTGAAATGTAAATAAATTATATCGAATAAAAAAAAGTGTTACTTAAAAAAAAAAAGAATTGAGGAGTGGCCCCTTGTTCTGGAAAGACTCAGTGAAGCAGTATAGGGCAAAACCAGAACAGGGAAGTGGGAAGGGGTGGGTGGGAGAACAGGGGGAGGGAAGGGGGCTTATTTGACTTTCAGGGAGTGGGGGGACAGAAAAGGGGAAATCATTTGAAATGTAAATAAAAAAGTGTATCGAATTAAATAAATTAATTAATTGATTAAATTTAAAAAAATAAAAATGAAAAAGGTGATGTTAAAAGGTATTAAAAAGTAGTGATTGTTGCTTCTGTTATTTTTTATCTTATTTTTATGTTTGTGTGGCTATCCTCTTTTGGGTTTCCTTAAAGAAGATAACGTTCTTGCTTTTTTTTCCTTAAAGAAGATAACTTAGCCTATGACATATACCCAGGATTTCTGGCTTTCTCTGGTGAGAAGTCTGGTGTAATTCTGATAGATCTGACTTTTTATGTTACTTGACCATTTTCCCTGTCTGCTTTTAATATTCTTTCTTTGTTTTGTGCACGTGGTGTTTTGACTATTATATGGCAGAAGGATTTTTTCTGGTCCAATCTATTTGGAGTTCTGTAGGATTCTTGTATGTTTATTGTGCCCTGGAATTTCTAGATGTTTTTCATTAGCAGCATTTTGCATTTTTTCATTTTCTTTGACTCTTGTTTCAGTATTTTCTATAGTATATTCTGCACCTGAGATTCTTTTTTTTTAAGATTTATTATTATATGTAAGTACACTGTAGCTGTCTTTAGACACACCAGAAGAGGGTTTCTCATCTCATTACAGATGAATGTGAGCCACCATGTAGTTGCTGGGATTTGTACTCAGGACCTTCAGAAGAGAAGTCAATGCTCTTAACTACTGTTCCAGTTCACCATCCCTGAACTTGAGGTTCTTTCTTCTATCTCTGGTATTCTGCTGGGGATGGATGAACCCCTGAACTCTCTGCTCAGTTTTCTATCTCCAGGGTTCTCTCCTTTTGTGATTTCTTAATTGTTTCTATTTTCATTTTTAGATCCTGTATGATTTTGCTCAATTCCTTTACCTGTTTTTTTCCTGTAGTTCTTTAAAAGATTCATGTGTTTCCTCTTTAAGAGTTTCTAGCTGTTTGCCTGCCTTCTCCTGTATTTCTTTAAGGGAGTTGTTTATGTCCTACTTAAAGTTCTCTATCATCATCATGAGATGTGATTTTACATCAGAGTCTTGCTTTTCTGGTATGTTGAAGTACCCAGGGCTCACTGTGGTGGGAGAGCTGGGTTCTGATGATGCCAAGTAGCCTTGGTTTCTGTTGCTTATGTTCTGTTCTTATGTTTGCCATCTCATTACGTCTGGTGTTGGCTGTTCTTGCTGTTTCACTGTGGCTTGTCCCTTTTGGGAGCCTGTGTGTCGGTGCTCCTGTGAGACCAGCTCTCTCTGGGAGGAATTTTGGTATGCGGCTTTATGGCCCTGGGTCATCTCTGGGGTGCAGACAGAAACCCAAAGGATCCTTTGCCCATGTGTGCCTTGGTGCCTATGTCCTGAGGGTTCCTTGTGAGTCCCTCTGAGCAGAATCAGTGGTCTTACCTTTGCTCACGGGCATGTGTGCACTCCTTGGTGACCCCCACAATCCTGGCAGTATTTGGGTTTTGGCTATGTGCATTTCTTCTGGATAATTCTCAGGTTGTGGGCAATTCCAATGGATTAGTGATAGCATGCAGCTTTTTTCTCCAAATGATTGCCATGCTGGGGGTATGCCATGTGCATGGCTGTCGCTATTTCCTATGAGTGATTGACGGGTTGTGGGCATTTCCTATGAATGACTGACAAGTTGTGGGTACTTTCTATGAATAGTTGACAATCTGTACTTGCTACCTATGTCTGACAGGTTGTGAAAATGTCCTAAAAAAATTGAGATGATATGGGTATATCCTATTAATGACTGAAAGTCTGTGGGCATTTTCTGTAGATGATTAGCAAGCTATGGTTATATGTTGTGGGTAAATGACAGCTTTGGGCATTTCTTAGGCATGATTGATAGCCTGTAGACTTTTCCTATGGATGATTTGCACATGGTGGTCATTTTCTGTGGATGACTGACAAGCTGTGGACATATCCTGGGGATGACAGAAAGGCTGTGCATGTTGGCAATGCATATTGAAAAGTTGAAGATATGTAGTATGTATGACAGGCTTTGGAGGTTTCCTGTGAATGATTGACAGGGCATAGGCATTTTCTATGGATGATTAACAGAATGTGAGCTTGTCCTTTGGAGGAGTCACAGGGTTGGTGTGTGTTTCCTGTGGTTGATTGACAGGCTGTTGGCATTACCTATGAATGGTTGACAGGGTCTCAGATATCCTATGAAAGATTGACCGGCTATGAGTGTTTCCATGGGATAATTGACAGGGTATAGGAGTTTCCAATGAATAATCGACAATCTTTGAGTGCTTTGGTATGTAAGATTGATAGGTTATAGCCATATCCTGTGAATGATTAACAGACTATGGCCATATTTTATACATGACTGACAGGTTGTGACTGCTTTCTGTGGCTGATTGACAGGCAGAGGGCATGGCTTGTGAATTAAGGACAAGCTGTGGGAGTTTCCTGTCGATGAGTGACAGGCTGTGATAATTTCTTCTGGTTGACTCCCAGGCTTTGTGAGTTGCTTGTAGATGATTGACAGGCCAGGGATGTTTCCAGTAGATGATTGACAGAACTTGGGCATTCCTTATGGATGATAGCCAGGTTGATAGTTTTTCCTCTGGATAATTAACAGGCTGTGGGGGCTGTTGGACAGAGTTTTGGTAAGCTGTGTGTGTCTTGTGCAAAACTGTCAGGCTGTGGGTCAGGTTGGATGATTGACAAAATATAGACCAACAGATGCAATTCTACAGATCACTTGTATCTGTGCAAATTTTTAACAACAAATGGAAATCTATATTGCTAGTCATGAGCACTTTCTTTTCATTTCCACATTTCATTTTTTAATGCTCATGAGTAGTGTCTCTATATTTGCAGCCAGCAAAAGCACAGCATATCCGAAGGTAATAAGTAAAGTATCCATGGTAATCCAGGTGGTAAATGGTACCAAAGCAGGACCACATGCTTTGACATAAAAAGGTCAATGTGCCCCTGGACTCACACCAAATTTGGGAAAATATTCCCATAAGGTGATAACCTATGCCATCGAAGATCTCATGCTTGATATTCAAAAGCTTTAGGCAAAATGAAACTAGGGTTCCAAAGAGTACAGTTCATTTCATGTAATATTTATATTTATAGAGTGTAAAGAAAACTAGACTGACAGAATGGCTAATATTAAAGACTCAGGAGACAACAGGTGTTGGCGAGGATGTGGAGAAAGAGGAACACTTCTCCACTGCTGGTGGGGTTGCAAATTGGTACAACCACTCTGGAAATCAGTCTGGCAGTTCCTCAGAAAACTTGGCACCTCACTTCCGAAAGATCCTGCTATACAACTCCTGGACATTTACCCAGCGATTTCCCAGCATGTAATATGGATATATGCTTCACTATGTTCATAGCAGCCCTATTTATAATAGCTAGAAGCTGGAAAGAACCCAGCTATCCCTCAACAGAAAAATGGATGCAAAAAATGTGGTATATATACACAATGGAGTACTATTCAGCCATTAGAAACAATCAATTCATGAAATTCTTAGGCAAATGGATGGAGCTGGAGAACATCATACTAAGTGAGGTAAACAAGTCTCAAAAGATCAATCATGGTATGCACTCACTAATAAGTGGATATTAGCCTGGAAAACTAAAATGCACAAAACATAATCCACACATCAAATGAGGTACAAGAAGATCGGAGGAGTGGCCCCTGGTTCTAGAAAGACTCCGTGTAGCACTATAAGGCAAAACCAGAACAGGGAAGTGGGAAGGGGTGGGTGGGAGAACAGGGGGAGGGAAGGGGGCTTTCGGGGAGTGGGGACCCAGAGAAGGGAAAATCATTTGAAAAGTAAATAAAAAATATATCCAATAAGAGAAAAAAAAGAAAACTAGACTGTTCAGAAGAACATAAATGTGTAAGAACAGAAAGAGCTGGAGAGAAGTAGAATATATATTCTACATAGTGGATATCTAAGTTATGTGTGGGGAATAAATGGACTGACAGAAAAAAATTACAGTTGGACAATTCACCGTTTTTAAAGAAAACATTCAATAAACAAAAGAATATCTTGGAACTATCCTTTACAGTCTATTCTTCTATTATTTCTATGAACCTCCAACATAAAAAAATGATTAGCTATTTAGAACTACAAAATGTTCCAGAATCATGTGGAAAACAGAAAATCTACTGTTGTGTCTTTGGTTCCCCTCTGTAACCTAGCAGAGAATAATAGCAAATAAGAATGAGGGACTGGGGTGGCTGAGTGCAGATATGTGGATAAGGGGATCCCCAAAGCATACTTGCCTGCGAGTCTGAGTATCAGTGTACTCCAAGAGAGTAAATCTATCACATCTGGGATTTGGGTAAGTGAACATTAGCTGTTATCGAAGAAGAGGAAGAGGAAGAGGAAGAGGAAGAGGAAGAGGAAGAGGAAGAGGAAGAGGAAGAGGAAGAAGAAGAAGAAGAAGAAGAAGAAGAAGAAGAAGAAGAAGAAGAAGAAGAAGAAGAAGAAGGATGAGGAGGAGGAGAAGGAGAAGGAGGAGGAGAAGGAGAAGGAGAAGGAGGAAGAAGAGGAGGAGGAAGAAGAAAAGGAGGAGGGATGGCAGTCCATATGGAGATAGGAATTTCACAGGAAGAACAACAGAATCAGCTAACATGGACTCTTTGGGCTCTCAGAGCCTGAACCACCAACCAAAGAACATACACAGTCTGGCCCTAAGCCTCCATGCACATAGATAGGATATGTGCAGCTTGGTCTTCATGTGCGCACCAAACAAGTAGAGGTGGGGCTATCTCAAAGGCTGTTGCATGTATGAGGGATACGTTCTTCTAGCTTGACTGCCTTGAATAGATTCAGTGGAAGTGAAAGCACATAGCCTCACAGAGACTCCATGTTCCAGGGTTGGGATATAACCAGGCAACCACCACCCTCTCAGGGGACGAGGGGAGAGTAAGAAAGGGCAAAGATTGCAGGAGAAGCAGACTGGGAGGGGGAAGTTATCTGGATGTAAACAAGTAAAAAATAAAAATAAATGAAATTTTTTCCAGAAAACATCACATGGCTCAAGTGAGACTCCAATAAAACAATAAATTTTGACTTCAGTCTACTTTAAGTTATATCATTTTAATTTAATATTTCAATATATACATATATTATGCAGTTTTTCTTTACACACTGCATCTTGATGCGTTTAGTGTGTTCTGTCCCCTGCTTCAAGGGACTGATGATCAGCTGCAGCAGCAACTAGAAGGAAAGCAAGAAGCATCAATAGTATCATCAGGCACATCATTGGTGGTATTGTCACCATCACCATCAGTAACATCAGTGTCAATATCATCAGAATCAACTACATGAGAAACTGAGATGGTGGAGGCTTATTTTGTTAAATTTATTCTCAGATGTTGCTTCTTCTGGAATGCTTGTTTCCAGGCTGATGCTATCCTCACAAGTCAGAGTTCAGAAAACAGAGATAGATACTAATGTTTAAGAGGAAGATTTCTCTGCTTAGCCATTCAGAAAACACAAGGTTTTCCCTGGGAGTGAAAAAAATGTCCTCATTCCAGAATGGGAGACAACCAAGTACCAATCAACTTGACATGGTCAGTTGTGTTGGTCTAAACTGGTTTTGTTACACTATGTGAAGTATTTTCAGTAAATTGGGAAAAGGAAACCCTTTTTTCTGGGTCTATGTAATGCTTAAATAGCCAGATAGAAGCAAGAAATGTAATAAGAATAATTCCATATAAAAGTTCATCTATTTTAGCAACTACTGTGCTCTAACTTACCTGACCCTTCTTTTCTGTTTGTTGGAGGTCCTTGGCCATTTTCTTCAGGCCACACTTGTTGAAAGAGATTACTCATCCCTGCAATTATTGATAAGAGGTATGCCAGGAGCCACAGGAAGGGCATTAACATCATCAGTAGGCTCTCTTGTTCCGGGAGATACCCAGGCTCCCTGACAGTGGTCTTGCTATGGCCAGTGTGGTCAGCTGTTGTAAATTATCATAAAAAACGTTAGCATCCCGAGTAGGGGTCAGATGTTCATCTAGGTCAGGAACTTGAGTAGGTTCCTCATCTAAAGAAAAGCTATCATACTTGTCTTGTGCTTTGAGCAAGGTCAAATTGTTCAGGTCAGCTCTTTCAGTGGAGTCTATGGAATAACAAGTGTGGGGACCAGGAGTAGGCTCTGGGTCAGCCCAGGGAGCGTCCCTTGCATGCTCCATGTAAACGGCTAAATCACTTATGGAATCTAACTCAATGTCACTAGCTGTTTCTGAGTCATGTTTCTCATCTGATGCAGCAATGTCAGCAGGACCTGGGGCAAAAGTTGCTTCAACTTCAGCAATAGCCACATTGTCAGCAGCACATTGGGAAGGAGTTATTTCAATGTCAGCAGGAGCTCTGCTGCTGGCAGCACTGGTGGAAGGAATTTTCTCAGTATCAGCAGGAGCACCCCTGTCAGCATTACTTTGGGGAGAAATTGCCTCACTTTCCATGTTCAACAGCATGATTCCTCTGTCTAGCCATTCAACAAACTCAAGGTTTTCTCTGGGAGTGACAGAAAATCTCCTCCTGCCAGAAAACTCGCTGTCAGTAGCACTGGGGGAAGGAGTTGACTCAATGCCAACTGTTGCCCCAATGACTGCAGCACTGGTGGAAGGTGTTAGCTCAATATCCATAGTTGCCCCAATATCAGCAGCACTGGTGGAAGGCGTTGGTTCAACAGCAACAGGAGCCTCGGGCACAGAAATTCTATGCTCCTGATGTATTTGATGGCAATTTTCTGGTTTACATCCTTCAACCTATTAGGAAAATTGGCAATGTTACTTTTGATTTAAAATTTTTACTGATTTTATTTATTTGAGCATCGGTCTGCTAATGTAACAATGTTGATTTATAGTCCCCAAAATGTCTCTGTATTCACACCAACTTCATCACTTACACTCACTGATATTCAGCAACCTCTGCTTCTTTTATGCTTGAGTAAAAGGCCCAGAGTTTCTAGAAATCTTTGTAAGGGACCTGCTCAGATTTATGCTTTCCTTTCTCCTGCTTTTTGCTACATAACATCATTCTCTGTAAAATGGAAAAATATAAAAAGAAAGCACAGAAGGTGTCTTCTCCTCTCTTTAGGTCCTGAATTTTGAATTCCGCCAGACTAAGAGAATGGGACAGTGAGGTGCTTTGGGAACAAAATGAACCTCTCTCTTCTGCACCATATTAACCCTTCCCCAATGTACAGCCTTTCTCAGTTGCCCATTAGGATCCTGGGATACCAGAACAAAGGAAAGGAATTTTGAAATGCATGAACAAAGTATGTCACCACCTACACCAGAAGGCAATTGCTGAGTTCCAGGTGTGGATTCTATAAGTTTTATTCACTAGGTGAAATTGTAATCTCTGAGGTTTACTGCCTCCAAGTCCTAACCTAGACCAAATCCTAGAAGGTTATAGCTTCTGTAAAATTTAGCTTAGGCTAGAATATTTTTATTCTCTCATACTTACTGCTGAATTAATACGCCATTTTTTCTGGTTCTTCATCTCTTTCTAACAGATTCAACTCAGCTGTTCTAGCTCAAAGCTCCTCTCTATGGTAACTGATTCAATTTGGATTCTCTCTGGGCCTGTGATATTTTGCTCTGCTTGGCCTCAAACTAGCAATTTTTCTAATCTTCTGATTCTTTCATAATCTCAGGTTCATTTTGCCTTCACTTGGGCCTTGTTGTTTCTCTCTTCAATATGTCTTTCTAAAAGGCTCCAGGTAAAAAATGCCTCCTCTCAGTGTCCCCTGGTTCTGGAAAGGCTCAGTGCAGCAGTATTGGGCAATACCAGAACAGGGAAATGGGAGGGGGGATGGGGGAGCAGGGGGAGAGAAGAGGGCTTATGAGACTTTCAGGGAGTGGGGAGCCAGAAAAGGGGAAATCATTTGAAATGTAAATAAAAAATATATAAAATTAAAAAGTGCCTCCTCTCTTCCTCTCCTCCTCTCTCCCCTCCTCTTCCCTTCTCTCCTCTCATTTGTGCTCCTCTCCCCTTCTCTCTCTCTCTCCTTCTCTCCTTCTCTTTATTTCCTCTCTATCTCGACACTACCCTTCAAGTAGCTTCCACTTCCTCTTTCTTCTTGAGAGACTTGGGAATGCCTTGTTCTGTCAAATCCTTCTCTGACTCATCATTTTCTCTGCCATGCAATTACATATCTTTCTCAAACAAGGCACTTAATTCCACAAACTAATTTGACCTTGATTGTTCAGGATTAAGGTGTTTACTAAGGAAGTGTCTGTATTCTGGCTAGAGAGATTAAAGTTCTGTGCAAAAGCTGAGCCACACAATAACTAGAAATGGGTTTATTGAGTAAACAACACAATAAAGCACAAGTACAGCATGATCAAATATCCTGCAACACCATGGACTTTAGTACACCAAGAGGATGTACATAATGACCTGATCCCCACCGCTGTGGCTGCTTGGATGTCAACAGTCCCATGGGATCATATAATGCTTGCTCTCTCCAGATGGCTGAACTCTTTTGGAAATGATGATGGATTCTGGACTTTTTATAGGATTTATGTCACTGGAATGGCATTTAAGATTTCAGAAGACTGGTGCCATTTCCACAAAGTTCTCTCTTTCCTGTGTAGGTCAACATGTGATCTCTCATCTGCTCCTTCAGTACCATGCCTGTCTGCCTGAACCGTGATGGTGAGGTGTGTATCCAACTGGAACCAGGAACCATACTTGAAATGCACCCTTTCTTCTAGAAGTTGTCTTTCCCATGGTATTTTGTCGCAGCAATAGCCAGTAACTAACATAACCATCATGTAGTTGCAGTAGGAGTGACTTGAAAAGTCTGAAGGATTCATTCCAAGCTGTGAAGGGGTTTTACCCAGTGGATTGGGGGATTGGGACACAATACAAGTGAGTAAATTCCCTAAGGCTAGCTTAGTTAGGATACTCAGAAAACCCATTGATTCAACCAGATAAATTTAGAAAATGTGAGTGTTGAAAGTGGATTTGATTCTGCATGGCAAATGGGAAGCCTCATGGACATTTATAAGATAACAAATAAGGTCTCCATACATCTGTTATTGCTTACGTGTCCATGAAACTCAAAGCTTAGCAGTCTACTTTAGCCTTTCAGTACCAGACTTGGTATATGCTACTTACATGAAAAACTCATACTCAAAAATATACTCTGAATTGTTAAGCAATGTAACACAGAGAAGATTCAGCAAAATAAGGTAAGAAACACTGTTGATCATGGTAAAACCACTCTGGAAATCAGTTTGGCAGTTCCTCAGAAAACTGGACATAGTACTGCCTGAAGATCTAGCTATACCACTCCTGGGCATATACACAAAAGATGCTCCAACATGCAATAAGGACACATGATCCACTATGTTCAGATAAGCCTTATTTCTAATAACCGTAAGCAGGAAAGAACCCAAATGTTCTTCAATAGAGGAATGGACACAGAAAATGTGGTACATTTACACAATGGAGGTCTACTCAGCTATAAAAAGCAATGAATGGCCATTTTAACTATATTGATTCTACCGATCCATGAGCATGGGAGGTTTTCCCATTTTTTGAGGTCTTTTTCCATTTCCTTCTTCAGAGTCTTGAAGTTCTTGTCATACAGATCTTTCACATGTTTGGTAAGAGTCACCCCAAGATACTGTATATTGTTTGTAGCTATTGTGAAGGGGGTCATTTCCCTAATTTCTTTCTCAGCCTGCTTATCCTTTGAGTATAGGAAGGCCACTGATTTGCTTGTGTTCATTTTATAACCTGCCACTTTGCTGAAGTTGTTTATCAGCTGTAGGAGCTCCCTAGTGGAGTTCTTTGGGTCACTTAGGTAGACGATCATGTCGTCTGCAAATAATGATAGTTTGACTTCTTCCTTTCCAATTTGTATCCCTTTGACCTCCTTATGTTGTCGAATTGCCCGAGCTAGTACCTCAAGTACAATATTGAAAAGATAAGGAGAAAGGGGGCAGCCTTGTCTGGTCCCTGATTTCAGTGGGATTGCTTCAAGTTTCTCTCCATTTAGTTTGATGCTGGCTACCGGTTTGCTGTATATTGCTTTTACTATGTTTGGGTATGGGCCTTGAATTCCTGTTCTCTCCAAGACTTTAAGCATGAAGGGATGCTGAATTTTGTCAAATGCTTTTTCAGCATCCAATGAAATGACCATGTGGTTTGTACTTTGAGTTTGTTTATGTAGTGGATTGTATTGATGGATTTCCGTATATTGAACCAACCCTGCATTCCCGGGCTAAAGCCTACTTGATCATGGTGGATGATCGTTTTGATGTGTTCTTGGATTCGGTTGGCAAGAATTTTATTGAGTATTTTTGCATCTATGTTCATAAGGGAAATTGGTCTGAAGTTCTCTTTCTTTGTTGGATCTTTTTGTGGCTTTGGTATCAGCGTAATTGTGGCCTAAAGCACTATACAGATTCAATGCAATTCCCATCAAAATCCCAACTCAATTCTTCACAGAGTTAGAAAGAGCAATTATCAAATTCATCTGGAACAACAAAAAACCCAGGATAGCTAAAACTATTCTCAGCAACAAAAGAAAATCTGGGGGAATCAGTATCCCTGACCTCAAGCAATACTACAGAGCAATAGTGTTAAAAAACTGCATGGTATTGGTACAGTGACAGGCAGGAGGATCAATGGAACAGGATTGAAGATCCAGAAATGAACCCACACACCTATGGCTACTTGATCCTCGACAAAGAGGCTGAAAACATCCAATGGAAAAAAGATAGCCTTTTCAACAAATGGTGCTGGTTCAACTGGAGGGCAGCATGCAGAAGAATGCAAATTGATCCATCCTCGTCTCCTTGTACTAAGCCCAAATCCAAATGGATCAAGGACCTCCACATAAAGCCAGACACTCTGAAGCTAATAGAAAAGAAACTGGGGAAGACCCTTGAGGACATCGGTACAGGGAGAAAGTTTCTGAACAGAACACCAATAGCATATGCTCTAAGAGCAAGAATTGACAAATGGGACCTCATAAGGTTACAGAGTTTCTGTAAGGCAAAGGACACCATCAAGAGGACAAATCGGCAACCAACAAATTGGGAAAAGATCTTCACCAATCCTACATCAGATAGAGGGCTAATATCCAATATATATAAAGAACTCAAGAAGTTAGACTCCAGAAAACCGAACAACCCTATTAAAAAATGGGGTACAGAGTTAAACAAAGAATTCTCACCTGAAGAACTTCGGATGGCAGAGAAGCATCTTAAAAAAATGCTCAACTTCATTAGTCATTAGGGAAATGCAAATCAAAACAACCCTAAGATTTCATCGTACACCAGTCAGAATGGCTAAGATTAAAAATTCAGGAGACAGCAGGTGTTGGAGAGGAATTGGAGAAAGAGGAACACTCCTCCACTGCTGGTGGGGTTGCAAATTGGTACAACCACTCTGGAAATCAGTCTGGCGGTTCCTCCGAAAACTGGGCACCTCACTTCCAGAAGATCCTGCTATACCACTCCTGGGCATATATCCAGAGGATTCCCCACCATGTAATAAGGATACATGCTCTACTATGTTCATAGCAGCCCTATTTATAATTGCCAGATGCTGGAAAGAACCCAGGTATCCCTCAACAGAAGAGTGGATGCAAAAAATGTGGTATATCTACACAATGGAGTACTATTCAGCCATTAGAAACAATGAATTCATGAAATTCTTAGGCAAATGGATGGAGCTAGAGAACATCATACTAAGTGAGGTAACCCAGACTCAAAAGGTGAATCATGGTATGCACTCACTAATAAGTGGGTATTAACCTAGAAAACTGGAATACCCAAAACATAATCCACACATCAAATGAGATACAAGAAGAAAGGAGGAGTGGCCCCTGGTTCTGGAAAGACTCAGTGAAACAGTATTCGGCAAAACCAGAACAGGGAAGTGGGAAGGGGTGGGAGGGAGGACAGGGGAAGAGAAGGGGGCTTACGGGACTTTTGGGGAGTGGGGGGGCTAGGAAAGGGGAAATCATTTGAAATGTAAATAAATTATATCGAATAAAAAAAAAAAGAACCAGGCAAGGAAAAAAAAAGCAATGAATGTATGAAATTCTTAGGCAAACGAATGGAACTAGAAACTATCATCCTGAGGGAGGTAACCCAATCACAAAAGAACAAACAAGGTATGCACTTGCTGATAAGTGGATTTTAGCCCAAAAGTTTGAATACCCAAGATACAACTCACAACCCACATGAAACTCAAGAAGAAATAAAGCCACAGTGTGCATACTTTGATCCTTCTTAGAAGGTGGATCAAAATACCCATGGCTCACAGGCCACCAATAGACTGAACATAGAGTCCCCAGTGGAGGAGCTAGAATAAGGCTCCAAGGAACTGAAGAATTTTGCAGCCCCATAGGAGGAACAATAATATGAACCAACCAGTACTCCCAGAACTGACAGGTACAAAACCACCAACCAGAGAGTACACATGGAGGGACCCATGCCTCCAACTTCATATGTAGCAGAGGCTGGCCTTTTCAGTCATGAATGAGAGGAGAGGCCATTGGTCCTGTGAAGGCTCAATCCCACAGTGTAGGGGAATGCTAGGTCAGGAAAGTGGAGGTAGGGTTTGGTAAGCAGGGGGAGGGGGATGGGATAGGGGCTTTTGGAAGGGTAACAAGGAAATGGGATACCATTTGAAATATAAAGCACATATCTAATGAAATAAAAAAAGAAGCATTGTTGATCAAAGAAAGAGGATGAGGAAGCAGACATGTTACATGTGTGTTCACACTGTTCAAATGGATCATGTGAGAAATTCAGTTCACTGGATTCCCTGAAAACGATGGACATGAACACAGCAGGAATGTGGTATTTTTTGGACAGAGGCACGTTTTCATATGACCTGTGTTACCTGACTCATTACTTCCTCCTCATTCTGTAAATATGTTTGAGCCAGTTATGAATAAAAGAATGGTGTGTGGTTTTTTCCTTTGCCTTTTTTCTGGGTAATGTAGTTCAGGATCACATTCTTTTGTTTTGTTTTTTATTTGTTTTTGGTTTTTCAAGACAGGGTTTCTCTGTGTATTCCTGGCTGTCCTGGAATTCACTCTATAGATCAGGCTGGCCTCAAACTCAGAAAATTTATCATAAGATAAATCATCAACTTTAATGCAAAAAAATCAATACTCAATAAAAATCTTGCCAACCGAATCCAAGAACACATCAAAAAACGATCATCCACCATGATCAAGTAGGCTTTATCCCAGGGATGCAGGGTTGGTTCAATATAGGGAAATCCCTCAATGCAATCCACTACATAAACAAACTCAAGGAAAAAAAACACATGGTCATTTCATTGGATGCTGAAAAAGCATTTGATAAAATTTAGCATCCTTTCCTGCTTAAAGTCTTGGAAAGAACAGGAATCCAAGGCCCATACCTAAACATAGTTAAAGCAATATACAGCAAACCGGTAGCCAGCATCAAACTAAATGGAGAGAAACTTGAAGAAATCCCACTAAAATCAGGGACTAGACAGGGCTGCTCCCTGTCTCCTTACCTTTTCAATATTGTATTTGAGGTACTAGCTCAGGCAATTAGACAACATAAGGAGGTCAAAGGGATACAAATTGGAAAGGAAGAAGTCAAACTATCATTATTTGCAGATGATATGATAGACTACCTAAGTGACCCAAAAAGTCCATTAGAGAAATCCTACAGCTGATAAACAGCTTCAGCAAAGTGGCAGGTTATAAAATCAACTCAAGCAAATCAGTAGCCTTCCTATACTCAAAGGATAAGCAGGCTGAGAAAGAAATTAGGGAAATGACACCCTTTACAATAGACACAAACAGTATAAAGTACCTGGGGGTGAATCTTACTAAACATGTGAAAGATCTGTATGACAAGAACGTCAACACTCTGAGGAAGGAAATGGAAGACCTCAAAAAGTGGAAAAATCTCCCATGCTCATGAATCAGAAGGATTAATACAGTTAAAATGGCCATTTTTCCAAAAGCAATATACAGATTCAATGCAATACCCATCAAAATCCCAAGTCAGTTCTTCACAGAGCTAGAAAGAGCAATTCTCAAATTCATCTGGAATAACAAAAAACCCAGGATAGCTAAAACTATACTCAACAACAAAAGAAATTCTGGGGGAATCAGTATCCCTGACCTCAAGCAATCCGACGGAGAAAGAGCGTTAAAAACTGCATGGTATTGGTACAGTGACAGGCAGGTGGACCAGTAGAACAGGATTGAAGGTCCAAAAATGAACCCACACACCTATGGACACTTAATCCTCGATAAAGGAGCTGAAAACATCCAAAGGCCAAAAGATAGCCTTTTCAACAAATGGTGCTGGTTCAACTGGAGGTCAGCATGCAGAAGAATGTGAATTGATCAATCCTTGTCTCCTTGTACTAAGCTCAAATCCAAATGGATCAAGGACCTCCACATAAAGCCAGACACTCTGAAGCTAATAGAAAAGAAACTGGGGAAGACCCTTGAGGACATCGGTACAGGGAGAAAGTTTATGAACAGAACACCAATAGCGTATGCTCTAAGATCAAGAATTGACAAATGGGACCTCATAAAATTACAAAGTTTCTGTAAGGCAAAGGACACCATCAAGAGGACAAATCAGCAACCAACAAATTGGGAAAGGATCTTCACCAATCCTACATCAGATAGAGGGCTAATATCGAATATATATAAAGAACTCAAGAAGTTAGACTCCAGAAAACCAAACAACCCTATTAAAAATGGGGTACAGAGTTAAACAAAGAATTCTCACCTGAAGAACATCGGATGGCAGAGAAGCATCTTAAAAAATGCTCAACTTCATTAGTCATTAGGGAAATGCAAATCAAAACAAACCTGAGATTTCACCTTACACCAGTCAGAATGGCTAAGATTAAAAATTCAGGAGACAGCAAGTGTTGGAGAGGGTGTGGAGAAAGAGCAACACTCCTCCACTGCTGGTAGGGTTGCAAATTGGTACAACCACTCTGGAAATCAGTCTGGCGGTTCCTGCGAAAACTGTGCACCTCACTTCCAGAAGATCCTGCTATACCACGCCTGGGCATATACCCAGAGGATTCCCCACCATGTACTAAGGATGCATGCTCTACTATGTTCATAGCAGCCCAATTTATAATTGCCAGACGCTGGAAAGAACCTAGGTATCCCTCAACAGAAGAGTGGATACAAAAAATGTGGTATATCTACACAATGGAGTACTATTCAGCCATTAGAAACAGTGAATTCATGAAATTCTTAGGCAAATGGATGGAGCTAGAGAACGTCATACTAAGTGAGGTAACCCTGACTCAAAAGGTGAATCATGGTATGCACTCACTAATAAGTGGATATTAACTTAGAAAACTGGAATACCCAAAACATAATCCACACATCAAATGAGGTACAAGAAGAAAGGAAGAGTGGCCCCCTGTTCTGGAAAGATTCAGTGAAGCAGTATTCGGCAAAACCAGAATGGGGAAGTGGGAAGGGGTGGGTGGGAGGACAGGGGGAGAGAAGAGGGCTTGTGGGACTTTCGGGGAGTGGGGGGCTAGAAAAAGGGAAATCATTTGAAATGTAAATAAAAAATATATCAATTAAAAAAAATTCAGGAGACAGCAGGTGTTGGTGAAGATGTGGAGAAAGAGGAACACTCCTCCACTGCTGGTGGGGTTGCAAATTGATGCAATTACTCTGAAAATCAGTCTGGCGTTTCCTCAGAAAATTGGGCAGGTCAATTCTGGAGGATGCTGCTACACCACTCCTGGGCATATACCAAGAGGATTCCCAGCATGTAATAAGGATATGTTCTCAGTATGTTCATAGAAGCCCTATTTATTATAGCCAGAAGCTGGAAAGAACTCAGGTATACCTCAACAGAAGAATGGATGCAAAAAAAAATGTGGTATATATACACAATGGAGTACTATTCAGCCATTAGAAATGATCAATTCATAAAATTCTTAGACAAATGGATAGATCTGGAGAACATCATACTAAGTGAGGTAACCCAGTGTCAAAAGATCAATCTTGGTATACACTCATTAATAAGTAGATATTAGCCTTGAAAATTGGAATACCAAAAACCTAATCCACACATCAAATGAGGTACAAGAAGAACGAGGACTGGCCCCTTGTTCTGGAAAGACTCAGTGTAGCAGTATAGGGCAAACCCAGAACAGGGAAGTGGGAACGGTTGGGTGGGAGAACAGGGTGAGGGAAGGGGACTTATGGGACTTTTGGGGAGTGGGGGGCCAAAAAAGGGGAAATCACTTGAAGTGTAAATCTTCATAGAGCTAGAAAGTGCAATTCTTAAATTCATCTGGAATAACAAAAAACCCAGGATAACTAAAACTATTCTCAACAGTAAAAGAACTTCAGGGGGATTCAGTATCCCAGCCTTTAAACTTTACTACAGAGCAATAGTGATAAAAACTGCATGGTATTGGTACAATATCAGGCATGCAGATCAATGGAATAGGATTGAAGACCCAGAAATAAACCAACACACCTATGGTCACTTGATCTTCGACAAAGGAGCTGAAAGCATCCAGTGGAAAAAAGATAGTCTTTTCAACAAATGGTGCTGGTTCAATTGAAGTTCAGCATGCAGAAGAATGTGAATCAATCCACTCTTATCTCCTTGTATTAAGCTCAACTCCAAATGGATCAAGGACCTCCACATAAAACCTGACACACTGAAACTAATTGAAAAGAAACTGGGGAAGACCCTGGAGGGTATGGGCACAGGGGAAAAGTTCCTGAATAGAACACCAATAGCTTATGCTCTAAGATCAAGAATTGACAAATGGGACCTCATAAAACTACAAAGTTTCTGTAAGGCAAAGGACACTGTCAAAAGGACAAAACGTCAACAAACAGATTGGGAAAGGATCTTCACCAACCCTAAATCCAACAGAGGGCTAATATCTAATATATACAAAGAACTCAAGAAAGTAGAACCTAGAGAACCAAATAACCCAAAACCAGAACGGGGAAGTGGGAAGGGGTGGGTGGGAGGACAGGGGGAGAGAAGGGGGCTTATGGGACTTTCGGGGAGTAGGGGGCTAGAAAAGGGGAAATCATTTGAAATGTAAATAAAAAATATATCGAATAAAAATAATTTTTAAAAAGTGGGGTACGGAGCTAAACAAAGAATTTTCACATGAAAAACTTTTGAGTTTGGTTTGTGACAATAGTAAATTTACAGTTTCTAATGATTTCACTAGGTGGAATAATTTTGTCTACTCTGCCACTTTTAAAATGGTGACTTCAGAGGGTTCAGATTAAGGTTCTGAGCTAGTTGTTAACAGTATGTAATGGAGTAAGTGGTGCAAGTAAGATCTGCAAACAGACCCTTCTTCTGCCTTTGTGCCTTCTGAATGGGGATTAAAACAGAATGGAGGGCTATTACTTTTTCCTTGCTTCTGTAGTTGCTGTGACAAAATATCTGATGGAGAACATCAGTCAGTTACTTCAAGGAAGGCAACAGGGTGCCCTGGTTTGTGGAAGTAGTCTGTTGTTTCTCACATGCCGGTAGTCCAGGAAACAGATATCACAGAACCGGTACCACAAGTAGTCATAACCATTGAAATCTACCACTGACAACCTTGTGCTACCTAGGCCATAACCTGAAAGGTAAACCTCCAAAGAGTGGCCAAGTGTTCTAACACAGGAGAATCCATGTCTCTCTGTCTGATCCTTCCATGTACCAGTTAGGAAGCATGTTAATGTTAAATAACACACACACTTTTTATAATACAGGGTGTGTGTGTGTGTGTGTGTGTGTGTGTGTGTGTGTGTGTGTGTTAATACTAAAGTATTTTCAGTCAAAGTGTAAATCAGAGTGTCAGTGAGATGGCTACGTAGATAAAGGTATTTGCCAGCATTACTGACAACTGGAATTTCATACCTGAGACTAAAATAGTGGGAGGAGAAGACTGACCTATTAGTTTTCATTTGATACTCTAAATTCACCTTGCCTTCCCCTACTCCCCAAAGATATTAAGAACACATTGTCCTTAAACTGAAAGAGAATATCCTGTCTGCTTTATGAGTTCATATATTAAAGTTGTGCACCCATGCACACAGTATCCTATTGTGTACACCCTGCCTATGAGTCCTTAGGACTTCAATGGGTAAAATATGAAGGCTGAAACCAGGGGTCCAGGAAATTAACAAATATTCTTTTTCTTTTAGCAAGAACAGTAGGCAATTTTTATTTCTAGATACCTGCCCAGGAGCCTAGTGACTCCAGTATTTCTCAAAATTATTAAATGAAACTCAGACATGCATATGCTGGACATGATGTCAGGAACACGGTGACTTTAAACCACAGCATCCAGAATATGCTGCAAATAGCAATGGAGAAACTTAATGCTCCACAAGCAATTATTATCAATACCATCAAATGGACATTATAAAACCATATTTATTTATATAACACTCCAAATTACAGACCTGAGGGTCATGAGCCAACCAGTTTGGGGGATGGTCACAGTACAGGGCCCCATTAATGTGACATGAGCTGTGAGAGTCATGCCTTTTTATTTGACAAAAACATTTTATAAATTATCAAAACTGTAGGTAAAAGATTTTTTCAATTTTCTTTGTTGTTTGGTAGAAATCCTCTACAGACCTAATAATCATAAGGTCGTTTCATTTTCTTACCAAACCCAAGCCCCTAAAGTCCTTAGCCTAGGTGAAGTTATGACTCAAACCGCAGAGGAGTAATTAATGCTGATCATTTCTAACAGCCTTACAAAGGGCAGTTAGCAAGTCATGTATTACCTTAGCTAGAGACTATAGAAGACAACTGAAATTCCTCTTCAACAAGTTTATACACACATGTTATGTAGACATGGAATAGAAGTGATAGTGTTCATCGTGATGATAAGTTTCCCTTATACAAAGAACAAGTCAGATCCCAGAGTTGTTTATTTGATGCACTATCAGCAGAAAACAATCTCAACCTATATCTTCCTTTTCCATAGTTGGACCATCTAGGCACATGAACTGATAATTATGAAAGACATCTTTTTTCTTTTTTTCTATATTCTTTGTTTACATTCCAAATGCTTTCCTCTTTCCCAGTTCTCCACTTCCCATATGTCCCATAAGCCCTCTTCTTTCTGCCCATTCCCCAATCACCCCCCTCCCATTTCTCTGTCCTGGTACTCCCCTAAGATGCTGGATCAAGCCTTTCCAAGACCAGGGCCCTCTCCTTCCTTCCTTCTTGGGAATCATTAGATATGCTAATTGGGTATTGAGTATTCAGAGCTTCTGGGCTAATTAATATCCACTTATCAGTGATTGCATTCCATGGGTATTCTTTTGTGATTGGGTTACCTCACTTAGGATGATATTTTCCAGTTCCAACCATTTGCCTAAAAATTGCATGAAATCATTGTTTTTAATTGCTGAGTAGTATTCCATTGTGTAAATATACCACATTTTCTGTATCCATTCCTCCATTGAGGGACATCTGGGTTCTTTCCAGTTTCTGGCTATTATAAAGAAGGCTGGAGCAGCAGCAGCGGCTGGTCCAGAGGAAGGGCCATCAGTAGTAGAACCAAGCAGACAGGGTCCAGGCAGACCCTGCGCCCACAACTACTGGCCATCGCTGGCCAGCCAGGCTGCGAGCAGCGGAGGATTTAAGGCGCCTTTCACCACACAGAAGCCACATCAGAACTCTGCCTCCCGCCAGTCAGTTACGAGGCCTCCATATTGGTTCTCGGTCGCCAGAGAAATCAGACTGAGGTACGCAAATATAACCTGAGACCAACATTGCAGGGGTCTAAGCCCGACGGGCGTTGGCCTGCACCGAGGCCCTGGGCTGATGGGGGGGGGGCCACCGGGGTGCAAACCCGGCCAGGAGGTTTTTTTCCCCGGGCCAGCGCGCGCACCACCGCCATTTTGCCTAAGGGAAGCCAGAGAGACCTAGCAGGCAAAACCAAACCAGCTAACAGGCATAGCCCGAGGCGGACATAGCAGGGGTCTCAGACGGTCAGGCCCTGGACTGCCCCCAGGTCCAGGGCTGCTCGGTGGGCCATCTGTGTGCCGACCCAGCCAGGAGCTTGTTTGCCCCGGGCCAGCGCACTCCGCTGCCATTTTGCCTACGGGAAGCCAGAGAGACTAGCAGACAAAACCAAACCAGCTAACAGGCATAGCCTGAGGCGGACATAGCAGGGGTCTCAGATGGTCAGGCCCTGGACTGCCCCCAGGCCCTGGGCTACTCGGTGGGCCATCTGTGTGCTGACCCGGCCAGGAGGTTATTTATCTGGGCCGGTTTGCGCACCACCGCCATTTTGCCTACGGGAAGCCAGAGAGACCTAGCAGGCAAAACCAAACCAGCTAACAGGCATAGCCCGAGGCGGACATAGCAGGGGTCTCAGACGGTCAGGCCCTGGACTGCCCCCAGGCCCTGGGCTACTCGGTGGGCCATCTGTGTGCTGACCCGGCCAGGAGGTTATTTATCTGGGCCGGATTGCGCACCACCGCCATTTTGCCTACGGGAAGCCAGAGAGACCTAGCAGGCAAAACCAAACCAGCTAACAGGCATAGCCCGAGGCGGACATAGCAGGGGTCTCAGACGGTCAGGCCCTGGACTGCCCCCAGGCCCTGGGCTGCTCGGTGGGCCATCTGTGTGCTGACCCGGCCAGGAGGTCGTTAGCCCAGCACATTCTCCCAGCACTCTCAGGGAGCGCGCCCACGCCACCATCCTAGCCACCTGACAGACCCAATTAACACTCACAGCTGAGGGGAACTTTGCTCCGACATTGGCCTGCCAGGTTTTGCCCAGACTCAGGGCCTGAGCAGCTAGGCTAGCCTTGTGTGCACCAACCCGGTTGGGAGTTCTGCTGCCCAGCAGAGAGATCAGCACACAAAAAAGGTCCCTGCAGCATACAGCCTCAGCACTCCCTGAAGGAGCAAACGGGCACCTTCTGGCTCACAGACACAATCTGGGGCAAAGAACACTAGGGCTGCAAGGGCACCCAAGAGGAGGAAAGCACATCAGCAATCTGCAAAAGGAAAAACCCTGCCCTCCAGTGTTGCAGAAATAGCCCTAGAGCCTCTCAGGAGGCTGTAACACCAGCCGGAGACAAGACCAATTAGCTCCAGAGAACAAGATGGCAAAGGGCAAACGCAGGAACGCTACTAACAGAAATCTAGGCAATATGGCAGCATCTGAACCAAACTCTCAAACATCAGCAAGTCCTGGTTATGCCAACACACCAGAGAAACAAGATTTGGATTTAAAATCACTGTTCATGATGCTGCTAGAAGAACACAAAAAGGACATGAATGAATCTCTTAAAGCAATACAGGGGAACATGAATAAGCTAGAAACCCGTTTAATGGAAACACAAAAAACACTTAAAGAAATGCAGGAGAATAAGGCCCAAGAGATAGAAGCCAATAAAGAAGAAAGGCAAAAAAACGTAAAGAAATGCAGGAGAACTTGAGTCAACAGGCAGAAGTCATGAAAGAGGAAACACAAAAATCTCTTAAAGAATTACAGGAAAACACAGACAAACAAATGATGGAAATGAGCAAAACCATCCTGGACCTAAAAACAGAAGTAGAAACAACTAAGAAATCACAAAGGGAGACAACTTTGGAGATAGAAAACCTTGAGAAAAAATCAGGGGCCATAGATGCAAATATAAACAACAGAATACAAGAGATGGAAGAAAGAATCTCAGATGCCGAAAATACTATAGAAACCATTGACTCAACTGTCAAAGAAAATGCAAAATGCAAAAAGCTTGTATCCCAGAACATCCAGGAAATCCAGGATACAATGAGAAGACCAAACCTAAGGATTATAGGTATAGATGAGAGTGAAGATTTACAACAGAAAGGGCCAGCAAATATCTTCAACAAAATTATGGAAGAAAACTTTCCTAACTTAAAGAGAGAGATGCCTATGAATATACAAGAAGCCTACAGAACTCCAAACAGACTGGACCTGAGCAGAAATACCTCCCATCACATAATAATCAAAACCCCAAATGCTCTAAACAATGAAAGAATATTAAAGGCAGTAAGAGAGAAAGGCCAAGTAACATATAAAGGAAGACCTATCAGAATCACACCAGACTTCTCACCAGAGACCATGAAAGCTAGAAGATCCTGGGCAGATCTCATACAGACTCTAAGAGAACACAAATGTCAGCCAAGACTACTATACCCAGCAAAACTCTCATTCACCATAGATGGAGAAACCAAGATATTCCATGACAAAACCAAATTCACACAATATCTTTCCACAAACCCAGCTCTGCAAAGAATAATAGGAGGAAAACTCCAATACAAGGAGGGAAACTACACACTGGAAAAAGCAAGATAGTTACCTTCCTTCATCAAACCCAAAAGAAGATAACCACTCAAATATAAAAAGAACATCAAAAATGACAGGAAGTAATAATCAATATTCCCTAATATCTCTTAACATCAATGGTCTCAATTCCCCAATAAAAAGGCATAGAATAACAGACTGGATAAGGCAACAGGACCCTACAATTTGCTGTATACAGGAGACACACCTCAGTGTCAAAGATAAAAACTACCTCAGAGTAAAAGGCTGGAAGACAATCTTACAAGCCAATGGTCACAGGAAACGAGCAGGAGTAGCCATTCTAATATCAGATAAAATTGACTTTCAACCTAAAGTCATCAAAAGAGACACAGAAGGACATTTCTTGCTGGTCAAAGGAAAAATCCACCAAGAAGAACTTCAAATTCTGAACATCTATGCGCCAACTGCAAGGGCACCCTCATTCGTAAAAGAAACCTTACTAAATCTCAAAGCACACATTGCACCTAACACAATAATTGTGGGGGACTTCAACACTCCACTTTCCTCAATGGACCGATCGGGAAAACAGAAACTAAACAGGGACACAGTAAAACTAATTGAAGCTTTGGATCAATTGGATTTGACTGATATTTATAGAACATTTCACCCTAAAGCAAAAGAATATACCTTTTTCTCAGCACCTCATGGTACCTTCTCCAAAATCGACCATATAATTGGACACAAGGCAGACCTCAACAAATATAAGAAGATCGAACTAATCCCATGCCTCCTATCTGATCACTATGGAGTAAAAGTGATCTTCAATAGCAACAAAAACAACAGAAAACCCACATACACGTGGAAACTGAACAATATTCTACTCAATGATACCTTGGTCAAGGAAGAAATAAAGAAAGAAATTAAAGACTTTTTAGAACACAATGAAAATGAAAACACAACATACCCAAATCTATGGGACACAATGAAAGCAGTGCTAAGAGGAAAACTCATAGCCCTGAGTGCCTCCAAAAAGAAAATGGAGAGAGCACACATTACCAGCTTAATGACACACCTGAAAGCCCTGGAACAAAAAGAAGCTATTTCACCCAGGAGGAGTACAAGGCAGGAAATCATCAAACTCAGGGCCGAAATCAACCAAGTAGAAACAAAGAGAACCATACAAAAAATCAACAAAACCAGGAGCTGGTACTTTGAGAAAATCAGCAAGATAGATAAACCCTTAGCCAGACTGACCAAAGGGCACAGAGAAAGTATCCAAATTAACAAACTTAGAAATGAAAAGGGAGATATAACAACGGAAACTGAGGAAATCCAAAAAATCATCAGATCCTACTACAAGAGCCTGTACTCAACACAACTGGAGAATCTGGAGGAAATGGACAATTTCCTTGACAGATACCAAATACCAAAATTAAATCAGGACCAACTAGACCATCTAAACAGTCCCATAATGTCTAAAGAAATAGAAGGAGTCATAGAAAGTCTTCCAACCAAAAAAAGCACAGGACCAGATGGTTTCAGTGCAGAATTCTATCAGACCTTCAAAGAAGAGTTAACACCAATACTCTTCAAACTGTTCCACAAAATAGAAACAGAAGGAACACTACCCAATTCCTTCTACGAAGCCACAATTACGCTGATACCAAAGCCACACAAAGATCCAACAAAGAAAGAGAACTTCAGACCAATTTCCCTTATGAACATCGATGCAAAAATACTCAATAAAATTCTTGCCAACCGAATCCAAGAACACATCAAAACCATCATCCACCATGATCAAGTAGGCTTTATCCCGGGAATGCAGGGTTGGTTCAATATACGGAAATCCATCAATGCAATCCACTACATAAACAAACTCAAAGAACAAAACCACATGGTCATTTCATTGGATGCTGAAAAAGCATTTGACAAAATGCAGCATCCTTTCATGCTTAAAGTCTTGGAGAGAACAGGAATTCAAGGCCCATACCTAAACATAGTAAAAGCAATATACAGCAAACCGGTAGCCAGCATCAAACTAAATGGAGAGAAACTTGAAGCAATCCCACTGAAATCAGGGACCAGACAAGGCTGCCCCCTTTCTCCTTATCTTTTCAATATTGTACTTGAGGTACTAGCTCGGGCAATTCGACAACATAAGGAGGTCAAAGGGATACAAATTGGAAAGGAAGAAATCAAACGTTCATTATTTGCAGACGACATGATAGTCTACCTAAGTGACCCAAAAAACTCCACTAGATAGCTCCTCCAGCTGATAAACAACTTCAGCAAAGTGGCAGGTTATAAAATGAACACAAGCAAATCAGTGGCCTTCCTATACTCAAAGGATAAGCAGGCTGAGAAAGAAATTAGGGAAATGACCCCCTTCACAATAGCTACAAACAATATAAAGTATCTTGGGGTGACTCTTACCAAACATGTGAAAGATCTGTATGACAAGAACTTCAAGACTCTGAAGAAGGAAATGGAAGAAGACCTCAAAAAATGGGAAAACCTCCCATGCTCATGGATCGGTAGAAACAATATAGTTAAAATGGCCATTTTGCCAAAAGCAATATACAGATTCAATGCAATACCCATCAAAATCCCAACTCAATTCTTCACAGAGTTAGAAAGAGCAATTATCAAATTCATCTGGAACAACAAAAAACCGAGGATAGCTAAAACTATTCTCAGCAACAAAAGAAAATCTGGGGGAATCAGTATCCCTGACCTCAAGCAATACTACAGAGCAATAGTGTTAAAAACTGCATGGTATTGGTACAGTGACAGGCAGGAGGATCAATGGAAGAGGATTGAAGATCCAGAAATGAACCCACACACCTATGGCCACTTGATCCTCGACAAAGAGGCTGAAAACATCCAATGGAAAAAAGATAGCCTTTTCAACAAATGGTGCTGGTTCAACTGGAGGTCAGCATGCAGAAGAATGCGAATTGATCCATCCTTGTCTCCTTGTACTAAGCTCAACTCCAAATGGATCAAGGACCTCCACATAAAGCCAGACACTCTGAAGCTAATAGAAAAGAAACTGGGGAAGACCCTTGAGGACATCGGTACAGGGAGAAAGTTTCTGAACAGAACACCAATAGCGTATGCTCTAAGAGCAAGAATTGACAAATGGGACCTCATAAGGTTACAGAGTTTCTGTAAGGCAAAGGACACCATCAAGAGGACAGATCGGCAACCAACAAATTGGGAAAAGATCTTCACCAATCCTACATCAGATAGAGGGCTAATATCCAATATATATAAAGAACTCAAGAAGTTAGACTCCAGAAAACCGAACAACCCTATTAAAAAGTGGGGTACAGAGTTAAACAAAGAATTCACACCTGAAAAACTTCGGATGGCGGAGAAG
The DNA here is from genome assembly GCF_947179515.1 of Apodemus sylvaticus. Classification (NCBI taxonomy): domain Eukaryota; kingdom Metazoa; phylum Chordata; class Mammalia; order Rodentia; family Muridae; genus Apodemus; species Apodemus sylvaticus. The sequence continues at coordinate 186,485,271 of NC_067472.1, forward strand.
CATCTTAAAAAATGCTCAACTTCATTAGTCATTAGGAAAATGCAAATCAAAACAACCCTGAGATTTCATCTTACACCAGTCAGAATGGCTAAGATTAAAAATTCAGGAGACAGCAGGTGTTGGAGAGGGTATGGAGAAAGAGGAACACTCCTCCACTGCTGGTGGGGCTGCAAATTGGTACAACCACTCTGGAAATCAGTCTGGCGGTTCCTCCGAAAACTGGGCACCTCACTTCCAGAAGATCCTGCTATACCACTCCTGGGCATATACCCAGAGGATTCCCCACCATGTAATAAGGATACATGCTCTACTATGTTCATAGCAGCCCTATTTATAATTGCCAGATGCTGGAAAGAACCCAGGTATCCCTCAACAGAAGAGTGGATACAAAAAATGTGGTATATCTACACAATGGAGTACTATTCAGCCATTAGAAACAATGAATTCATGAAATTCTTAGGCAAATGGATGGAGCTAGAGAACATCATACTAAGTGAGGTAACCCAGACTCAAAAGGTGAATCATGGTATGCACTCACTAATAAGTGGTTATTAACCTAGAAAACTGGAATACCCAAAACATAATCCACACATCAAATGAGGTACAAGGAGAAAGGAGGACTGGCCCCTGGTTCTGGAGAGACTCAGTGAAAGAGTATTCGGCAAAACCGGAACAGGGAAGTGGGAAGGGGTGGGTGGGAGGACAGGGAAAGTGAAGGGGACTTAAGGGACTTTCGGGGAGTGGGGGGCTAGAAAAGGAGAAATCATTTGAAATATAAATAAATTATATCGAATAAAAAAAAAAGAAGGCTGCTAAACTCTCAATAACCATAGATGGAGAAACCAAGATATTCCATGACAAAGCCAAATTTACACAATATCTTTCCACAAACACAGCCCTACAAAGAATAAAAGGGGAAAAACACACATACAAAGAGGGAAACTACACCCTGGAAAAAGCAAGATAGTAACCTTCTTTCATCAAACCCAAAAGAAGATAACCAATCAAATTTAAAAAATAACATCAAAAATGACAGGAAGTAATAATCACTATTCCTTAATATCTCTTAACATGAATGGACTCAATTCCCCAATAAAAACACATAGACAAACAGACTGGATACAAAAACAGGACCCTACATTTTGCTGCATACAGGAAACACACCTCAGTGTCAAAGACAAAAACTACCTAAGAGTAAAAGGCCAGAAGACAATTTTACAAGCAAATGGTCTCAGGAAACAAGCTGGAATAGCCATTCTAATATCAGATAAAATTGACTTTCAACATAAAGTCATCAAAAGAGACATGGAAGAACACTTCTTATGAGTCAAAAAAAAAAAAAAATACACCAAGAAGAACTTTCAATCCTGAACATCTATGCTCCAAATGCAAGGGCACCCTCATTCATAAAATAAACTTTACTAAAGCTCAAAGAACACATTGCACCTAACATAATAATTGTGGGTGACTTCAACACTCCAATCTCCTCAATGGACTGATCAGGAAAACAGAAACTAAACAGCAATCCAGTGAAACTAATTGAAGCTTTGGATAACTTGGATTTAATGGAGATATATATAGGACATTTCATCCTAAAGCAAAAATAAAGCTTTCTCCTAGCACATCATGGTACCTTCTCCAAAATCGATCATATAATTGGTCACAAGACAGAACTCAACAAATATAAGAAGATCGAATTAATCCCATGCCTCCTATCAGATCACAATAGAGAAAAGTAGTCTTCAGTAGCAACGAAAAACAACAGAAAGCCCACATACACATGGAAACTGAACAATACTCTACTCAATGATACCTTGGTCAAGGAAGAAATAAAGAAATCAAAGACATTTTTAGAATATAATGAAAATGAAGACACAACATACCCAAATCTATGGGACACAATGAAAGCAGTGCTAAGAGGAAAACTCATAGACCTGACTGCCTCCAAAAAGAAACTGGATTAACAAATATTCTAAGACTGACTACTTGTTTCCCCTGATGATACTTTAAATCATTTGCATATCAAACATATTCACTCTGTGTGCTGGAAAAGTCTTGCAGTATAGCTCTAGCCCAGCATCTTAGTTCGATTTGTAATACACAAACATTGGCTAACAAAATTCTGGATCACCAAGTCCAGGGGATGAAATGACCTCTACTGATGTCTGCGGGAAGCACACACACATGCTACACAGACAGAATACACATGCCAAACATTCACAAACTTAAAGTCAGTCGATCTAAGAAAGGAAACACAAATACATTGGTTGCTTTCATGTTGACTCTACCTACTTCCAGGAGCCTGTATTGCCTATTTTCTGCAATTATATGAGTTCTCCTCACTGTGTTACAAACATGCTCATTTTCTGTTTTTTTCTTTTGCTTCCATAGTCTAAATTCCTATCACTTACACTTTAAAACATTGGTTCTCAACCTGTCTGTCATAAACAACTGGAGGAGGGGCATAGAACAGACTCTCACAAGTTACCTTAAGACCTTCTGCAAACACAAATATGACATTACAACTGATAACATTATCAAACCTACAGTTAGGAGTAGCAACAAAAACAATTTTATGGTTGGGATTCACCACAACATGACGAACTCTATGCCAGGGTCACAGCATTAATGAAATTGAGAAGCACTGCCTAAGCCAGTGACTGGCAAGGAGTGAGGATATGTAGGAGTTGAAGGGAACATTCAAGGCTAGCTTTCTCTTCTCTGATAACACTGGCAGAACTCAAGGCACAGGCACACACACACACACACACACACACACACACACACACACACATCCTTCCCCTTCCCAACAAGCAAATCTATTATTTATTGAATTAGGGAGAATTACCATTACGGATGCTTTTTCTTCGTAAGTGTCAGGTATTGGCTCTCCCTGAGAACATACATAAACTTTAGATTTTGTAAAAACCTTCCGCATCCGCTTCTGGGGTCTAGGTACAGGTTTGCTAGATGCTTCCTGCAGGGCAAAAGAAGAAAGTTAACTTTTTGTTTGGTTCTTGAATTAACACTTGGTTTTGTATGCATGCTTTCAAATCAAGTTTATTCCTTAGTAATCACAGGGTATTGACACATGAAAAGTAAAAACCATTAAATGTGAAATGTCTCCTAATATGTTGATCTTTTTACAAATTGCTAGGATATCCTCAAGATGTAAAAATATTTATGCTAGTGAAGAGAAAATCATGACATGAGAAACAGGAACTTGTTCTTCTGGTGAACTAGGCTCACTTCATCATGTGTCAAATTTTCTGCATATTGTATAAGATGATCATTAATATTAATAAAACCTCTTTTGACAGTCTCTTTCTTCCATTTTTGGAGGGCACAAAATGCACATTGTCCATTTATAAATAAATGCCAATTAAATTGCCAGTGCTATCCATATCATAGTGCCTGTGGAACTGCTTGACAGAAACCCATTGGTCCACTGAGTTACATTCAAATGTCATTCAAATGTCATGTATCATTTATACAGCCCCTCCCTCTAGGGTTATAGGTAATACAGAACCAGGTTTCCCAACCTCCAGCAACTAATAGTGATGAAGAGGCTTCAAACTGAATATGGAAATATCTCAGTAAAACACTACAACATTTTGTGCATTTGAATGTGACACAAAGAATATAAGTGTATATGATTTTCAAACACAAAAAGAAGAACTTAAATGGAACCATATATCGCTTGACTCTCTGCTTCTAGAAATGCTGGCTAATTGGGGAAAGACACTTATTGTTTAACTATATGAAGACCTTTCGACATACCCTTATAAGAATCAAATAGAAAATGCTCTAATCTCTTAAGGCAAACTTCATGAACATATTACATATTGCTAAATATCTACAATTACTTCTCCGTCTAAATATAGATGAAAGGGAGAAACTAGAGATGCTCTCACATATGATCCTGAAATAGGAGTGTACAAGGACAGATAAAACTTATAGGCATTTTGCTGAGGATAAAAGCACTTTGGAGATTCCTGGATTATTTAAATATCTGGAGATCTTAAAAATGTATTCTGGACTATTATCACAGTCACATAGTTAAATCAGTCTAAGGTGTATTTCTTTCTGCAAACCATACTTTGTCAAACATCAGACATCTTCTACTACGTGAAAACTGCACTCAGTCTTCTACTCACTCTCTTTTGAGTCCATTCACACATTGGGCCACCATTGCCCATAAGGACTTACTGCTCACTTGAAATTTATAGAGTTCCACATCCTCAATATGGTTTCCTCTGAAGCACCTTTCCATATAAAACTGGGATAGTTAGACTACTGCTGAATGAAGACACAATTCATAGGAAAATTAATTTCACAAAGAAGCATTTTACCTTGTTCGAGGAAGTATACCTGACCTGGTCTCCTTTTATACACCTAGGAACAACAATGGGAGGTTTGTCAGGGAGCCTTTAGAACAAAAACATGCAACCTTCTTTCAACCTTAGTTTTGTGGCTGGATCTCTTGTTCTTTAATGGAAACCCTAGGGTAGCTATCAAGTAAACTTTAGGGGATTCTCTGTCATCACCTCCTGTCTCACCATAAGGGCCCCAGGATACAGTAACTCATGAGACTATCAGACCTCATGTGGATTCTGGCATCCAAACTCCCATTCTAACACATGCATGGCAAACACTTTAACTACCGGATCTTTTCCCTAGCTATGTATTCTTTTCAGCATTTCATGCTGTGTGAGAGATATAATCAGTAATTTCAACATGCTTTGCTCTATAAATAGTGATTCAGCATGTGATTTCAGAAGAAATAAAGAAGTTGCAACTGTCTTACACAGAGACAAAGACAGTCAGGTTCTGAATGTTGTGTTTTCAACAGATTAATATATTGTAAAATGCACATATTCTTACCGCAGTGATTTTCTTGTCACTTCATCACTGGCTACAAAAGAGAGAGGCAAAATTTGTCATTAAACAACTGTAGGAAACATGGCTATCATGTGCCAAGGCTATTTTTTGATACCCTATTGCTTTGAAACCATTTATGAAAAGCCTTTAAAGTGAATATTTATTTGTAAGCACTAAATATATGGGGAAATCTACCTTTCCTCTTCCTTCTATTTTTAAAATACAAAGAGAAAACCTTATCAACAGTTACTATTTATGATAAATTGTTGTGCAAACTACTTAAGATGGTGAGCACTATCAGACACAAGAAGTGTCACCTTAGTCTGTATTGTTATCCCATAGTGAACTGTGAAAAGGATAGCTTCGTGTTGCCTTTGCTGCTTTTTGTCTCTGGCCTAGGGATGCTGGAGGAATTCTTAGTGAGCATACCCATCTTGTGCAGAAGTGAAAGGGGCATCTCCAAGTATTGACTTGAACTTCCTTCACTGGGGAGGAATATTCACTCCTAAGTACAGGGAATCTCAGTCTATGGTGACTGTCATTGCAACATAGCTAAACACAGGAGACCCAAGACCTTTACAAAGCAATTCCAGCTGCAAGTGTGACACAGCTCCAGAGAGATCACTGCATTACTCTTTGCAAATTCTTCTGAGGAACATGCTAGAGGCCTTCAGTTCTAGCATTGGTCCCACCTCATGTGCAGTGCAAAAAAGTTCAGCATCAGCTTCCATTGCCTCCCATGGGAAGACCACCTTAGTAGTTATATGAAATGAACTATTACTCCACAGGGAGACACGTGGAAGAAACCTGGGCACAAAGAAGCAATTCGAAGGGCTTAATGTCTCACATGAAACATTTTTAAATTTACTTCCACATATAAAACACTGATGGACTCAAGTATCACTCTATGTAAAAAGCCTGCCCTCCAAACAAGCTAACACATGAACAATTCTTGTTTACTTCCTTTATAGTATGTAAGACTCCACTCCACCTTCCTATGCATTACCCATGGCCAGAGCAGAGCATTTGTCCCACCAAGTAATGGGCTGAGAAAGTGGCTCTTTGGTAGACCTTACGCTAGGCATGTGAGGGGTCTCTGTCAAACCTTATCACCACAAAGAAAGCTCGATTGCTGAAATAACTTAAAAGAAACTCACCCACATTACACTAATGCTATTTCACATCGTGCTTATGTGAAGAGGGTCATTTAGATTCCTCTACTCTATTCTCTGGCTGGTGCTTGCCAAAGGCAAATGTAGGTGTGAGAGATGCTGTGGTGACAGCTGCTGAAAGCATGAACTCTGTGGTGTTTCTCTCATTGTGAGAATCATATTTACACTCCTGGGCATATACCCAGAGGATTCCCCAGCAGATAATAAGGATACGTGCTCCACTATGTTCATAGCAGCCCTATTTATAATTGCCAGAAACTGGAAAGAACCCAGGTATCCCTCAACAGAAGAATGGATGCAAAAAAATTTGGTATATATACACAATGGAGTACTATTCAGCCATTAGAAACAATGAATTCATGAAATTCTTAGGCAAATGGATGGATCTAGAGAACATCATACTAAGTGAGGTAACCCAGACTCAAAAGGTGAATCATGGTATGCACTCACTAATAAGTGGATATTAACCTAGAAAACTGGAATACCCAAAACATAATCCACACATCAAATGAGGTACAAGAAGAAAGGAGGAGTGGCCCCTTGTTCTGGAAAGACTCAGTGAAGCAGTATTCAGCAAAACCAGAATGGGAAGTGGGAAGGGGTGGGTGGGAGGACAGGTGGAGGGAACGGGGCTTATGGGACTTTTGGGGAGTGGGGGGCTAGAAAAGGGGAAATTATTTGAAATATAAATAAAAAATATATCGAATAAAAAAATAAAAATAAAACTTCAATCACCTTAAAAAAATGCTCAACCTAATTAGTCATTAGTGAAATGCAAGTCAAAACAACCCTAAGATTTCATCTTACACCAGTCAGAATGGCTTAGAATAAAAATTCAGGAGACAGCAGATGTTGGCGAGGATGTGAAGAAAGAGGAACATTCCTCCACTGCTGGTGGGGTTGCAAATTGGTACAACCACTCTGGAAATCAGTCTGGCGGTTCCTCAAAACCTGGGCACCTCACTTCCAGAAGATCCTGCTATACCACTCCTGGGCATATACCCAGAAGTTTCCCCAGCATGTAATAAGTATACAAGTTCCACTATGTTCATAGCAGCCCTATTTATAATTGCCAGATGCTGGAAAGAACCCAAGGTATCCCTCAACAGAAGAGTGGATGCAAACAATGTGGTATATATATACAATGGAGTACTATTCAGCCATTAAAAACAAGGAATTCATGAAATTCTTAGGCATATGGATAGAGCTGAAGAACATCATACTAAGTGAGGTAACCCAGACTCAAAAGATGAATCATGGTATGCAGTCACTAATAAATGGATATTAACCTAGAAAACTGGAATACCCAAAACATAATCCACACATCAAATGAGGTACAAGAAGAATAGAAGAGTGGCCCCTTGTTATGGAAAGACTCAGTGAAGCAGTATAGGGCAAAACCAGAACAGGGAAATGGGAAGGGTTGGGTGGGAAAACAGGGGGATATAAGGGGGATGATGGGACTTTCAGGGAGTAGGGGTCGAGAAAAGGGGAAATCATTTGAAATGTAAATAAAAAAAACTAAAAAAAAAAGTAAAATATTCCTGAGTGAGCCAGTTATTTATAATGTTAAGTTCTTCACATTCAAACTGAAGAAAATTAAAAATAACCGAAGATAATATATGAATTATCAAATAACTTGAAACTGAGAAATTCTAACAAGGAAAAAAATCTAGATGGCTGTAATGGAATTTGGTAAATCTTCAAGTTTATCAGAAAATGTTTATAATTCCACTTTTAATCAACATTGGAATACTTTTATACCTACCATTATTATATCTATATAAAATTTTCCATGATAATCTTCAAATCTGACATGTGTTTCTATATTTTTCTACAAATTTAATAAAATATTTTCCATGTAAATCTTCAATTCTGTCATAAAATGTTTCTTTCCCATATTTCAATTAATTTAGCAATGTTTACATATCTACCTCTTTACTCCTTAATTTTCCATGAAAATTGCCAATCTTAACATGTTTTTCTGAAATATTTTCCATGTAAATCTTTAATTTGATCATAAAGTATTTTTACTTCCCTTTAAAAAATAAAATAAAATAAAAAAACATCCATTCTGTAAAAAGTCAACTTGCTGTTATGTGACTAGAGAGGATCCACCTCATGGAATAGGTGAAAAAAATCTTTTAACTTATAAAAAGTTGATACATCAGTCCATTGTTTTAAATAGACAAACATATTACAATTGTATGTAATTGTAATATAATTACAAATACAGATATAATTGTATTTAAAATTTCTTAGAAAGAATTTCTTAAATAAATATGCTTCTTAAAAGTGTTTGGCAGCAAATTAAGAAAGGATATAAGTACTGGAAATCTTGATTACCTTACTATTATAGCAGGAACAAAACTCTTTTTCTAATTAGGATAGAATCAGTATTAACACTTACCAATATTCTTACCTATATTATCCTGGGAAGGCTTTTTCAGGATGGATTTCGGCTGTCCTCGTGGTCTTACTCCACTGAGGTATATTTTAAGAGTGTTATTTTAATAGTCATATAAAACATTAATGAAAGGCTTTGATTTCTTTGTTGTTTGATTTCCTAATTTATATTACATTACAAATTAAAAAACTATTAATTTGTTCTTCAACCAGTTGATTACATTTGGAGACATTTTCTTTACAACTTTTCCTAATGTGGAATATAGGGGAGAATTTAGCCCACAAAAATTAGCCCCCGCCCCAAAAAAAACATACACAGATACAGAAAAATGCACACACACTCATGAACACACACACACACACACACACACACACACACACACACAATTACTAGTACCTCTTCAGCCTTTGTTTTGATAGTTGTACTGACTGGTATTTTTACTCTATAGACTCAATGTCAGTCTTTGGCCCTGGAGCAGCACAGCACCTTCTCTCATGGTACCTTGTGCATGTTTCACTGACTATGATGTTACCACCCAAAAGGTTGATTTGTGGACCATCAAATAGATTTCTAGAACTCTTAAAATCCCACCACAGCTTTCACATTATTCAAGCCATTCCTTCATAACTCATGCATGGATGAATCCTGAAATCACAATCTGCCTGTTTCTGTGACAAACAAGCACTTCTATGATTTAATAAGATAATGACAAGAGCAAAGTACAATAAAACCTAGTGGACACTTGTGGTTTTACTGTGGAACTGTTCAGAATTCCAAATAGAAGTTAACATGTGTAATTTGAAAGGAGTCTGAATAGTTTTGAGTACTGCAAAGTTTTGAATATTCACTTTCAACATTAGCTTTGATGATTTGGGAAATTTTCAAACATTTTCAATATTATTTTCCTCTCTTGTGGAAGTAATTAATCGTAATGAGCACAGAATTGGCTTGATATACAATTTAAATTTTCTACCGAACCATTTTCTAAACAGGAATGGATAGGCCTTGGCCTTTATGTTCATATCCAAATGATGTGGAAGACAAAAGCCCCTGTTGTAGAGAGGTAAATATTAGTTACACTGTCATTCAGATAATCGATTAAGAGTGAAAGGATTCATTTCTGTGGAAAACAGATGTGAACAGATCATTGATGGATGGAGCATTCTGGAAGACATGGGTGCCTTCCAACAACTACGAAAGACGCTACACCTGACAAAATGGTAGCATGTAAAGCTGGTTGTCAGAGGAGGAAAGAAATGCATTGGCATCCTGTAGTAATGACTGAAAATGGAGAACCACCCCAATTTATGTAAACTTACTGACAAGAGAAATGCCTGAAATGACAGCTACTAGTGTGGGTCTTAGTTCACAAATTGAATTCAGTAAGGCTTGGAAAGCCAAGGAAGCTTAGATGGACAGCCATGTTCCTAGCTAATCCCAGCAGGCTCTTTTTCCAAACTGCAGAGTTGGTTCTTGGAAATGATGGGGGAATGTGATGGGCATGTTCATAGGAACCACACTGAGAACGTTTTCAAGTGAGTAAGATATACATCATACTGTGAAACTTGTGAGACAAAGGTCTCAAAGTACTCCCAACAAGAATTTGCTTCCTCTCTTTGAATTTATCTACTATTACTGTATAGTTAATAAACCTTACCAGGACAAAGGTCTTTCATCTTTAAAATAAAAGACTTCTGAAAATAAAAACAAAATATATTTTATTACAACTAGAGAAAAACCTTACCTATAAAAATGATCAGATTCAATGTTAGTATCAATTTCTATGAGACAATTCTAGAGACTATTCTAGAAGAAATATTCATTTGTAGCAAATGACTTCATGAAGAACTGTTATATTTTAAATCAAAGATGACAATAGTTTATCAAACATTAATGCCTAAATATAAATTCACACACACAATTGTGTGTAAAATGAACTCTCTCATACTGATAGAGAGCACAAAACTGATCAGAAAAAAGTCAATTGTTTTGAAAATGAATTCTTATGATTCTTTTTAAACCTAGGCTGATGGTTCTGGGAAGAATTATAGATTGAGTCTGGCCGCATATCATATGAATATAAATACTTAGGAGGCAAAAGCAGATGGATTGCTGTGATTTCCTAGACAAACAGAGCTACATTTAGTGAGACCATGTCTCAACCCCACTGTTAAAAGAGTTAAACCCAGAGCTGAGCTGAAAGCTGTCCCTTGAGTACCATTCTCTGGCCACAATTTAACCCAACATAAGCAGGCCTGCTGTACCAGGAACTTAAAAGTTTGACCTCTTCTCATTGAATGCTCTGCCCATTTTCCAGAAGACATACACCATGCCCTGATTTCCAATGTCCAGGCAAAGACAGCCAACCTCAGGACTCCTGCACCAGAAACACCCATGGATAACCAGTTGTCTAAAGGTCACAATAAAAACACTAACCACAAGTGCTAATTCAATATGACACATCCAGAGCCCAGGTATCCTACTATAGCAATCTCTGGATATCCTATCATGATCCAAGCACAATAAAATGTCATTAAATCCAGTCTTATGAAGATGGTAAACGAATTTAAAGGAAAAATTAACAAATGCCTTAATTAAACTGGAAAATGCAATCAAGCAAGTGAAGAAAATGAATAAAACAATTCAATACCTGCAAATGGTCAAAGAAGTGGTAAAGAAAACACAGAGGGAACCATGGAGATGGAAAATCTAAGAAAGACAACAGGAACAGAAGCACAGCCAACAGAATAAAAATAATGGAAGAGTCGATCTCGGGTATAGATGATATGAAAAAAGAACCTAACACATCAACCAAAGAAAATGTTAAACCTAAAAAAATTACTGACTCAAAGTATACAGAAATTCTGAGTCACTGTAAAATCCTACTAAGAGTAATGGGAATGAACAAGAGTGAAGACAGTTCCAGCTGCAAGGACAAGAAAATATTTGAAAGAAAAAACATAGAAAAGATTCACCCAACCCAAAGAAAAAATGCCTATCAACAACCAAGTTGATTGGTGTTCCCAAAAAATAATAATCCTATGCTCTCTATGTTCTATGCTCTATGCTCAGTGACCTCCAGAGAAAGAAGAAATCAGAGTTTCTAGAATTCAATGAAAATGAAGGCACAAAGTATCCAAATTTATGGGACACAATCAAAGCAATGCACAACAAAATGTTCATAGAACTTTGTCTATTCAAAAAATTGGAGAGATTTCACACTACTAACTTAACAGCACATCTGCAACCTGAAGAAGAAACAGAAGCAAGCACACTCCAGAGGAGTAGATGGCACGAAATAGTCAACAGAGAAACAAAGAAAACAATACAACGAATCAACAAAACCAAGAGCTTCTTAATCAACTCTGAGATTCCATTCTACACACATCACAAAAGCAAAGACGCAGCTATACCACTCCTGGGCATATATCCAAAAGATGCTTCACCATGCCACCTCAAGGAAACTTGTTCAACTATGTTCATAAAACCTTGATTTGTAAAAGCCAGAAACAGAAAACAACCAGGATGGACTTCAACTGAAAAATGGTTCAGGAAAATTTGACATATTTACAAAATGAAATGCCATTCATTTATTTAAAAACAAGGAATTAATGAAATTTGAAATCAAATGAATGGGATTTAAAAATTTCATCGTGAGTGTGGCAATCCAAACCCAGAAATGCAGAAGTAGTATGTACTCACTTAGAAGTGAGTACTTCTTTACCCATATAGTACCCATAATCATGCTAAAATCCACAGAACTAAAGGCTAAAACATGAGGGCCCCAGGGTAGAAGCTTTAATCTCACTCAGAGGCGAAAACATAGAAATCAGGTTTCCATTTAGGCAGGGAAAATTTTGGGAGATGGGGAAGGGAACTGATGTGGGAGCAAGTGTAGGTAGTATCAGGGACAAGAGATACCTGGAGGTATCCTCCAGGGAAAGGAGGAGAATACCAATGCACTCACAAAAACATCAGCCCAAAATTCATCCTACCTACAAGATATTCAGGGATTAAAATGGAACATGGATTAAGGGAATAGCCACCCATTATCTGGCTCAAACTGAAACCATTAATAATATTCTGCTATTCTTGCACACAGGATCCAAGGATAACTCTTATGAGAGGATACATCCAGCACAGAATGGAAAGAGATGTATGTACCCACATCCAAACATCAAGTAGAGTTTGGACGGTCTTGTGGAAGAATTGGGGAAGGACATTGAACACAAAGGCCAACAGTGTGATTGAGGGCTCTGGGACAAGAAAACCTAAAGAATCAACTAAACTGGGCCCATGAGGGCTCACAGAGATTGAACCACCCATGAAAGAGCACAAATGGGGTACACATAGGCATCCTCCCCATAAGGAGCAGGTGTGCATCTTGGTCTTCATGTGGGTTCTCTAAAAACTGAAGTGAGGACTGTTTCACACTGTTGGATGCCTTTGGATTCCTTTCTGCTAGTAGAGCTGCTTTCTCTGGTCTCAGTGGGAGAAGGAGCTAAAATCTCTACTCTTATTTAAGGTAATAGGACCAGCTACTATATGCTATATTAATAATCATTATAAAAACCTTACTTTCATTGAAGCTGACATGCTTCACTCCGGTTTTCTGGGCTGGTGTCTCTGTCCTGTGACATAGGTTTAAAAGTTATAATTATTGTGCTATTCATAAAAACATTTGGCAAGTGTATTAAGCACTTTATATTTGAGTCTCTACTCTATCTTACTCTAGAGGGTTACTAACAGTATTTTTTGGAACGGGATCTCACTATGTAGGCATGCTCCTCTGAAATCTCCTCTATGGACCATGATGGCCTTAACTCACAGAGATATGTGTATCTTCTACTTCCACAGTTCCGGGATAAAATGCATGGGCCAACAGGAATAGACAAACACTGTTGAATTTGCTTTTCAGCAATTGACTGTGGTTGCTGACTGCTATCCTTTCCAGCTTTTCTCAAGAGAAAACATGAGGAATACTAAGCACTTAATCAAACACAAACAAAAGTGCTCAGACAAACCCCCACCACACACAAATACACTTTTCAAAAGCATTAAAGACTAAATTAAACGTGCTTGATATAATATGTCTGTTGACACTTATGGAAGACTAGGAGGAAGGAATCGAGGCCTGAGGGAGATAGGAACCCCAGAGGTCGACCAACAGAAGCAGATAAACTGGACACTTAGGGTTCTCAGAGACTGAACCACCTATCCTAGAACAAACATGCACTGGACGGACACCTCCTGACACATATGTAGCAGATATACAGCTAAGTCTTCACACAGATACCAATCAACTGGGACTAGGTCTATCCATAAGGCTGTTGCCTGTACATGGGGTATATCCTTCTAGCTGCGCTGTTTTGTCTGGACTCAGAGAGAGAGGAAGTGCCTACCCTTGCAGAAATGAACTGCCATGGTAGGGACATACAGGGGATCCCCAACTGATCAGAGGTGAAGTGGAGGAGGAACAGAGAAAGAAATATGGGATGGAACAGAGAAAGAAATGTAGGAAGAGGAAATGTGGGATGGATGACCAGGAGGGAGTCAGTTAAGCTAGATGTAATGTGAATAAAATAAAATAGAATAAAATAAAATAAAATAAGTTTTTACAAAAGGCATTAAAGATTTGAAAGGAGAGTAAGCTACCTCTACCAAGGCTCATCGTAAAACACAGAGCTATTATGTGGGAATAATGGCTCAAAATAAACAGGTATACATATGGTCTAAACAGAAAATTCAAGCATACATAAGTGTATTTCATATGGAAAGGGCATATAGCATTGTAAGAACAAGCTGTTTCAGAGCTAAACATTCACAGAATTCAGGACAAGATTGAAAATGCTAAAGTACCAGACTCTGTGGAAAGAAATGAACTACTTATATATCCACTTTGAAAGCTCCATCTGAAATGGGGAAGAAAAATGTCTTGACCTGTGGAATTACCAAACTAGCTGGGTACTTGTACTATGTCTCTTAAAGTACATCTTCCAGTGAAAGTTCGTTTCCTGCTGAGTTGGACATTTCAAACTTAAACAGATCATTAGGAAACACTATTTGTTACCTGTGATTATGATGTCATCTTTAGGGTCATAGAATATAAAATTTCAGGCTTAGGGACTATCGGTGTTTATCCATGAAAAAACACTTGCCAATGACACCTATGGACCTTAATTCAGTGACAAACACTGTCAAAAGCAAAAATATGATGGTCGAGCAACAATAGTTCTACCTTATCCTTTGGTTTGGTTGAAGGCTCATGAGTTGAACTCCTTAACTAGCTAGTGATCCCTGGTGTGTGCTGTTCTTGTGTTGTGTTGAAACAGTCTCTTTTCCACCTCCCACTTCATGTGTGCTAAGGTTTCTAACTATGTGCCTCTGAGTTTCTCAAAATCTTCCTGTCATTTTAATATTCCTGACCTAAGCAATTGTCACTCTCAATAACAGCACTAAGATTGAAGAAAAGAAGAAACTGTACCCATTTATCTCTACCGGTGCATGTGAGTTAGCACACATTGCTTCTAAAAATTCTACCATTTCAGGTTTCCGTTCATATGTAGCAAGCAGTAAGGGGGTCAAGCCATACTGTAAAGGAAAGAATATTGCATTTTACAAAATGAATTGTTTCTCAATGAAAATTCATCACAGACTTTGTAAGCATAAATATACTGTAAAGTGTTAAAAGGGTTCATTTATCCTACAACACCAGTTGCCCTTTCCCACACACAGCTTTTTCCCTATGACACACCTTTTCCCTGTCCAACATTATCTGTGAACAACACTCCCTTCCAGAACTCTCCCCAAACACTCAATGTTTCCAGTCTACTTAGCTCCATGGAGTAGGCCCTCCATTGACACAGCCCTGATACATAAAGTTTGGTATGTCCCTGTTGAAGAACTGGGCTCCAGAAAGGTGTGGAGCAGCGTTTCTCAATCTGTGTGTGAAATACATTTATTTGCTAAACTAAGAATTACCTTGCAAGCTCAACAGCATTTCCTATGTATATCAAAGTTTTTAAAAATTAAATAATTTTTTTAATTTTCTCCAATGATCAAATTTCCTAATTTTTCTTTCACCTCTCTCACTTTCCAGTGCACTCTCATACTCGAGTCAAACCCACATCAGTACCTTCTTTGCAACAACACACTTCTATCTATTCTATAATCATATAACGTGAAATGAATTTATTTTTATTGTCTGTGTATATGTGATGTGTATGTGTAGTCCTAAATCCTTTATTTTTGAATGTTAAAATCAAGGCCAATTCTGAGACAAAATATGCTATGCTGTGTTTTTCTGAACTAACTACCAAAAATACGAAAAACATGTTTGGAGAAAGCAGCGTTCCTGTAAACAGATATATTGAGAATGCTTCAACTTCTGCATGTAGAAAACAGATGTGAGTGTCACTGCTAGAAGTGCACTGGGAATGAAGTTGAGTGATCTTTACCTTTGTTTTGGCTTCAATATCTACATTGTGCTTTAGAAGCATTTTTACAATGGGTAGGTTACCCGTGGATACAGCATGGTGTAAGGCTGTATTCCCAATAAAATCCATCACATTTGGATCAGCATTGTAGTTGAGCAATACAGAAACACAATGTATATTGCCTCGCTGGGCAGCCTGTAGAAATTGGACAAAAAAAAAAAAATACATCTTCAATTCAAGGAATCCAAGAGAGACATTTCTACCATCACACTGAATAGTTCCCCTTAAAGCAAACACAGAGTTTCAGTTATGCATATTATCTATTTTGACACAAAGTCTTAAGTACTCCAGACTCACCTGATTTTAGAATCTCCCCACAACATCTTTTTACAAGCGGTAGAATTTAAAGGTAGAATGCACCCAGATTTTCTAAGAATTCTGGTCTGTGCTGGTTTGCTGTTCCAGTGCAGAGATTAGTTGTTTGGTTAGTTTTTGTTCTCTTTGCCAGTTTGACATAGGCTAACACACCTGGAAAGATTGTCACTTGAGGAACTTCCCCTATCAGAGTTCCCTCTGGGCAACTATGTGTAATATATTTTTGATTTTGATGGAAGTAGGAAAGCCCAGGGTCTTAGGCTTGGAGGCACAGCTGGGAGAATATTCTCAGATGTATGAAAATAATCTGTACAAGTCCTGGTAAAAGTCATGGAAAAGCTGCATTCGAGCATGATCTCTAGTTTAGCTCTTCCCTCCAGTTCCTGATTATGAGCTCCTGCCCTGGTTCCCCTTGAGAATGAACTGTGACATGTAAATATAAACCAAATAACCATTTCCTTTCCTGACTTGTTTTTGGTCAGTGTTTTATTACTGCCACAGAAACCAAACAAGGACAACCTCTAATCCATTTCATACCACAACATATGTCCAATAGCTACCTTAATCAAGGGTGTGCAGCCTTCATCATCCCGGATGTTAACGCTGGAGTTATTTTCTAATAATAGTAATACCACGTCTGGATGGTTGTGGGCACATGCATAATGCAGTGATGTCCTGCAAAAGGAAAGGACATTTAGGAACATTTCTGAATGCTAAATAAGAGCCCCATCACCTTTAAGTGCTACATAGTATGGAGGTAATTTCCATCTGATGTAAGCAAGGAACTGGAGTTTCCTTACTTGGTTATGTCTACCCAGGTGTTCATTTGCTGTGCTAGGGATATAATGCACGGCTGATCTGCGTAAGGCAGGAGTTCTATCAAGTCTCTCATCCTGCACAAAGCAGCCTGTCTGGATCATAGAAAAGCTCCCACTAAATTATCTCAGCTTGAATTTAAATCCTACTCTACTATCTGGGATTTCTATGAAGCCCATGTCTCCATTTCATAATAAATGACTCCCATGAAGAAGTATGGAGAGGGTCCTGATCCTGGAAAGGACTGATCTAGCATTGGTGGGGAATATAAGGACAGAGAAAAAGGAGGGAGGTGATTGGAGAATGGATGGAGAGGAGAAGGTTTATGATACATATGGGGAGGTGAGATCTGGGAAAGGGGAAATCATTTGGAATGTAAACAAAGAATATAGAAAATAAAAATATTAAAAAAACTAGGGTTTCAAAGAGTATGGTTCATTTCATTTCATATTTAAATTTTAGAATATAAGGAAATTTTGGGCAGAAAAACATAATCGTTTAAAAATGGGAAGATCTGTTAAGAGAGTAGAATGTGTATTTTATACAGTAGATATCTAATATATGTGTGGGGAATAAATGGACCAACTGAAAATCTACAGTTGGACAATTCAGTCTTTTTTAAGAAAACAATCAGTAAGCAAGAGAATATCTTGAAACTATAATTTATAATTTATTCTTCATGAACCTTGAACTTGAAGACGAATTAACCCCTTAGAACTACTAGACTCTGAAGAAGGAAATGGAAGAAGATCTCAAAAAATGGGAAAACCTCCCATGCTCAGGGATCAGTAGAATCAATATAGTTAAAATGGCCATTTTGCCAAAAGCAATGTACA
Organism: Apodemus sylvaticus; assembly: GCF_947179515.1. Classification (NCBI taxonomy): domain Eukaryota; kingdom Metazoa; phylum Chordata; class Mammalia; order Rodentia; family Muridae; genus Apodemus; species Apodemus sylvaticus. The sequence continues at coordinate 186,503,194 of NC_067472.1, forward strand.
GATTCAATGCAATACCCATCAAAATCCCAACTCAATTCTTCACAGAGTTAGAAAGAGGAATTATCAAATTCATCTGGAATAACAAAAAACCCAGGATAGCTAAAACTATTCTCAGCAACAAAAGAAATTCTGGGGGAATCAGTATCTCTGACCTCAAGCAATACTACCGAGCAATAGTGTTTAAAACTGCATGGTATTGGTACAGTGACAGGCAGGCAGATCAATGGAACAGGATTGAAGATCCAGAAATGAACCCACACACCTATGGCCACTTGATCCTTGACAAAGGGGCTGAAAACATTCAATGGAAAAAAGATAGCCTTTTCAACAAATGGTGCTGGTTCAACTGGAGGTCAGCATGCAGAAGAATGCGAATTGATCTATCCTTGTCTCCTTGTACTAAGCTCAACTCCAAATGGATCAAGGACCTCCACATAAAGCCAGACACTCTGTAGCTAATAGAAAAGAAACTGGGGAAGACCCTTGAGGACATCGGTACAGGGAGAAATTTTCTGAACAGAACACCAATAGCTTATGCTCTAAGATCAAGAACTGACAAATGGGACCTCATAAAATTACAAAGTTTCTGTAAGGCAAAGGACACCATCAAAAGGACAAATCGGCAACCAACAAATTGGGAAAAGATCTTCACCCATCCTACATCAGATAGAGGGCTAATATCGAATATATATAAAGAACTCAAGAAGTTAGACTCCAGAAAACTAAACAACCTTATTAAAAAATGCGGTACACAGTTAAACAAAGAATTCTCACCTGAAGAACTTTAGATGGCAGAGAAGCAGCTATAAAAATGCTCACCTTCATTTGTTATTAGGGAAATGCAAATCAAAACAACCCTGAGATTTCACCCTACACCAGTCAGAATGGCTAAGATTAAAAATTCAGGAGACAGCAGGTGTTGGAGAGGATGTAGAGAAAGAGGAACATTCCTTCATTGCTAGTGGGGTTGCAAATTGGTACAACCACTCCGGAAATAAGTCTGACAGTTCCTCCGAAAACTGGGCACCTCACTTCCAGAAGATCCTGCTATACCACTCCTGGGCATATACCCAGAGTATTCCCCACCATGTAATAAGGATACATGCTCTACTATGTTCATAGCAGCCCTATTTATAATTGCCAGAAGCTGGAAAGAACCCAGGTATCCCTCAACAGAAGAGTGGATGCAAAAATGTGGTATATCTACACAATGGAGTACTATTCAGCCATTAGAAAAAATGAATTCATGAAATTCTTAGGCAAATGGATGGAGCTAGAGTACATCATACTGAGGTAACCCAGACTCAAAAGGTGAATCATGGTATGCACTTACTAATAAGTGGATATTAACCTAGAACACTGGAATACCCAAAACATAATCCACACATCAAATGAGGTACAAGAAGAACGGAGGAGTGGCCCCTTGTACTGGAAAGACTCAGTGAAGCAGTATTTGGGAAAACCAGAACGGGAAAATGGGAAGGGGTGGGTGGGAGGACAGGGGGATAGAAGAGGGCTTATGGGACTTTCGGGGAGTGGGGGACTAGAAAAGGAGAAATCATTTGAAATGTAAATAAAAATATATGGAATAAAAAAATAGAATTACAAAATGATCAAGAATCATGTAGACGACAGAAAATCTTCTGTTGTGTCATTGGTTCCCCTTCATAAACTAGAACGGAGTAAAAATAGGAAATAAGAATGAGGGGTTGGGCTCTGAAGCTAATAGAAAAGAAACTGGGGAAGACCCTTGAGGACATCGGTACAGGGAGAAAGTTTCTGAACAGAACACCAATAGCGTATGCTCTAAGAGCAAGAATTGACAAATGGGACCTCATAAAATTACAAAGTTTCTGTAAGGCAAAGTACACCATCAAGAGGACAAATCGGCAACCAACAAATTGGGAAAAGATCTTCACCAATCCTACATCAGATAGAGGGCTAATATCCAATATATATAAAGAACTCAAGAAGTTAGACTCCAGAAAACCGAACAACCGTATTAAAAAATGGGGTACAGAGTTAAACAAAGAATTCTCACCTGAAGAACTTTAGATGGCGGAGAAGCATCTTAAAAAATGCTCAACTTCATTAGTCATTAGGGAAATGCAAGTCAAAACAACCCTGAGATTTCATCTTACACCAGTCAGAATGGCTAAGATTAAAAATTCAGGAGACAGCAGGTGTTGGAGAGGGTGTGGAGAAAGAGGAACACTCCTCCACTGCTGGTGGGGCTGCAAATTGGTACAACCACTCTGGAAATCAGTCTGGCGGTTCCTCCGAAAACTGGGCACCTCACTTCCAGAAGATCCTGCTATACCACTCCTGGGCATATACCCAGAGGATTCCCAACCATGTAATAAGGATACATGCTCTACTATGTTCATAGCAGCCGTATTTATAATTATCAGTTGCTGGAAAGAACCCAGGTATCCCTCAACAGAAGAGTGGATACAAAAAATGTGGTATATCTACACAATGGAGTACTATTCAGCCATTAGAAACAATGAATTCATGAAATTCTTAGGCAAATGGATGGAGCTAGAGAACATCATACTAAGTGAGGTAACCCAGACTCAAAAGGTGAATCATGGTATGCACTCACTAATAAGTGGTTATTAACCTAGAAAACTGGAATACCCAAAACATAATCCACACATCAAATGAGGTACAAGGAGAATGGAGGACTGGCCCCTGGTTCTGGAGAGACTCAGTGAAACAGTATTGGGCAAAACCAGAACAGGGAAGTGGGAAGGGGTGGGTGGGAGGACAGGGAAAGAGAAGGGGGCTTACGGGACTTTCGGGGAGTGGGGGGCTAGAAAAGGGGAAATCATTTGAAATGTAAATAAATTATATCGAATAAAAAAAAAAAGAATGAGGGGCTGGGGTGATTGGAAGAACTCAATTGGTAAATCACTTTCCCTGAAAACCTGAGTGCAGATATGTGGATAAGGGGATCCCCAAAGCTACTTACTTACCCAAAGTCTGAGAATCAATGTGTTCCAAGAGAGTAATTTAAACATTCCAGGGATTTGGCTGAATGAACATGTCTCTCTAAAACTGAGGGACCACATGCTGGAACCCATAGGGAGGCCTGATGGCCTGAGGTCAGTCCCTAGAACACACAGTGGGGCAGAAGACAAGTGTCCAGTGGCGAGTCCTCAGACCATCACACACTTAGCTCCACATGTGTGGGACAAGGGAAAGTGAGAGGAAGACAATGCCCATCTCTTTCCTTCACATGTGTATCAATGCATGCACAACATGTACCTAGGGTGAGTATGGGGGTACAGGGTCAGAGTTCAAAATGTCTTTGTATGATCCATTCGCAAACACAGGTCATATTGACCTAAGATTTCTCAGTGATTTTTTGCATTAAAGTGGATGATTTATCTTATGATAAATTTTCCATTGTTGAATAATAGTATTTATTAATGGCTTATATATTAAGACAAATCTAGACGGGTGGCTTGGTAGTTAACAGCTCTAGTTGTGTTTTCTCAGATACTCAGTTTTTGTTGCTAGCACACACATTGCAGCACTGTGTGTAGCTCCAGTTCCAGGGGATCAAGCACTTGATTCCATCACACATGTTGCTTCAAAAATGCACATAGGCACAACACCTGTGTTTATTTCTCTCTCTCTCTCTCTGTGTATGTGTGTGTGTGTGTGTGTGTGTGTGTGAAAGAGAGAGGGGGTATGTGTTTTGCTGTGTGTGTTTGTCTACAAAATTTAAGTGTAAACATAAAAATAAAATGATGCAGCTTGGTTAATGCCTAGGAGCTGCTGTTCCAGGGTGTGCAGGTCTCCTATGCCTCAGAGCACTAAACAAGTGACCATGCAGGGACCCAATGGAAATGAACCTAAGCACGCCATCTCTCCTCCATTAGGATGGAGCCCTGGAAGCTGATTTTCTCCCTGCTTGGCTCTGAGTATGCCTGACAGGTCCTACTCTACTGTCCACCCCCTCCCCCTCACCAACTCCAATGCCCATTCATTACCTGTTCCTCCTATCAGATTCATCCACATGATGTCGACTGGAGTGTATTAATCGTTCAGTTTTGTCCAGGTCACCCACACTGGCTGCTCGCTGCAAAGGACCCGTAGGGTCATATCCGATATAGAAGAGGGTAAATTTGTGCCTTCTCTGACGATTTATGCATGTACAGCCCAAACATGAATGCCACAGACGGGTGTACCAGCGTCTCCTTTGGGGGACGTTTCTTGTCTGGACATCATATCTAAGATCTTCCTCCATTATTGAGGCCTAGGGCCTCAGGGACCCCTGAGGGCCACCCAAGATCTACTTTCCCTCTCTTCCCTTCCCTTTAGCTGATCACTGCTTCCCAAATTCTATAATAAAACAAAACAGATTTAAAACTCTTGCAAACAAAACACTAAACAGTCCAGCACGTTCAGTATCAACTGAACTATACTTCAGTATACAGCAGTACTGCTATGCTAGAACCACCACTGTTACATGCTGTGAGGTCACAATGGTGCTATGTTAATGTTCTATGCACACATGCCCCATTCTTCAGTGGTTGGAGGCCAGGTATCTAATACACTTATGTACTAAGCTCATTCTTTGAAAGTACACAATCTAGTAGTGTAGATTTCTTAGTATGTCATTAAAATTGTGCACCCATCACCCTATTTGTTTTAAAAACATTTTTATCTTTGAGAAGAAATCCTGTGGCCATTAGAAGTTACTCTTTACTCCTCCAGAGCCTACCACCTATCAGATTGTTAGGTACAAGTTCAACACATCCCTCTTTGATGACAGAAGTGTTACCTCCTAAAATAGGAACTTTAATTCTGGTTGTATAGAGCATCAATACAATAGCCTTCTCAATAACCCATGATATGTGGGGGTTTCTGTGGGTCCCACTCCAACTTCTGCTTTTCAGTTCTCATTCTATTGGGTATTGTTGTGTTAGTGGCTACTGCTGCTCTTGTTTCATTTTTAGTTTAGGGGATTTGGGTATTTTTGTTTGATTTATTGATTGATTTGAGAGAGGGAAAGAGGGAGGAAGAAAGAGAAGAAAGAGAGAGAGATTCACAGACACACAAAGATACACTCACAGGCACACAGGCTTGGGCACAGGCACAGGCACGGGCAGGGGCACAGGCATGGGCATGGGCATAGGCATGGACATGGACGCGGACACGGACACGGACACAGACACAGACACAGAGGGAGAATATGTGTGTAGACCTGTCTGTTCTGAACCTAGCTCTGTAGACCGAGATGGCTCTGTAGATCAGGGAACCTGATATAGCTGTATGGTGAGAGGCTCTGTCAGAGCCTGACATAAACAGAGGCAAATGCTTCAGCCAACCATTGGATTGAGCATGGCGTCCCCAATGGAGGAGTGAGAAAAAGGACTGAAGGACCTTAAAGTTTTGCAACTCCCTAGGAAGAATAATAATATCAACCAACCAGACCAACCACAGAGCTCCTGGGACTAAACCACCAAGCAAAGAGTATACATGCAGGGACCCACAACTCCAGCTGCATATGTAGAAGAGGATGGCAAAGGATGGGCATGTATAGTATGAGAGGCCCTTGGTCCTGTGAAGGCTCGAAACCCCAGTGTAGGGGAATGCAAGGTAGGAGAGGTGGGAGTGGATGGATAGAAAAACACCTTCAAAGAAGTAGGCGGAGGGGGATGGAATAGGTGGTTCCTGGCCTGCTTCAGATTATTATATAATCTGCAATCTGCAATAGGTGAGCCCTTATTAAGCAAGGCTGGAAGGGACTCATTTTAGGAAAGATTCCTGCTATTAATATGCTTATCCTCTTGTTATTCTTAAACATACATAATAATCAATAAATAATAGCACACTCCTTTGGAGCAGATTGCTGCAGATCCATGAAGACTCATTGTCTTATAGTGACGCTATATAGACAAACAGATGACTTAACTTTTAATGATGATCTATAAGAATTCCTAAAATTATATCTGTAATTATGAAGCTCCTTTGTAATAGGAAAGCAATTGGGCCCTTTTTCTGATAGTCAAAACTGCAATGAGAACTCTGTCAGTCTCCCAAGTGTCACAAGTTAATTGCTCTTAGATGGGAACCAGACCTTCTCCTACTCAGAGAACATGCCAAGAGGTTGTTAAACAATTAACCAGAGGTCGTGAAAAGGGAACTAAAGATTTATCATAGATGCTAGGACAGCAGATAAAATGTTGACTGGGTTTATCTATGCAAACATTCACTTACTTAGGGTTTTAAACCTTCAGTGAACCTGTGGAGCAGAGACAGGTAATAAATCTTACCTAGATAATTACTCCTAATGGATATGCATGTAAACATTCTCTGTTACCTACTTCTATCTCAATTTATGATTTGATCTTTTCTGTGAACTTGTGATGAACATCATACCATGGTATCATGTATTCTGAAAGATGTACTGAAGACAAAGAAGAAAGGACTTTCTCTTTTTGCCTTTCCCCACTTTGAACGGGAACTTTTTATCCTTTCCCACTTAGAAGAATTTTTCCTTTTCCCTTCACATAGGATCTTCCTGCTCTTCCCCATAGATAGCTTTTATAGGAAACTTTTTTATTTTTATTTATTCGATATATTCTTTATTTACATTTCAAATGATTTCCTCTTTTCTGGCTCCCCACTCCCTGAAAGTCCCATAAGCCCTCTTCCCTCCCCCTATTCCCAAATCCACCACTTCCAAATTCCCTGTTCTGGTATTCCCCTATACTGCTGCACTGAGCCTTTCCAGAACCAGGGGCCACTCCACAGTTCCTCTTGGACATCATTTAATATGTGGATTATGTCTTGGGTATTTCACGTTTCTAGGCTTATATCCACTTTGCAGTGAGTGCATATCATGATTGCTCTTTTGAGACTGGGTTGCCTCACTTAGTATGATGTTCTCCAGCTCCGTCCATTTGTCTAAGAATTTCATGAATTCATTGTTTCTGATGCTCCACTATGTTTATAGGAAACTTATTACAACTTAATAATAAATGATATTATAACTCTTTTAAGTGTCCCTTTTTCTTCCTGCTACTTCCAAGTAGCAGGTTGAAAGTTAGAACCCAAACAAAGGTGATTTTCTTAATCTCCTGTTGTTTTAGGATGAGGTGCTAAGTGCCTGAGACTGCAGTCTCTGACCTCAGAGGAACACAGAAGGCAGTTCAATTATAATAGCATAGCAAATTAAATGTAGATAAGTAAACTTTTTATTATACAGCAACTCTAAATATCTCATAAGACCGAGTCTTACCCACCCTCCAACACTCTTCCCCTTCCTCTGCCTAAAGAAGACCTTACAAGATAGACAATCACTTCCTGCTTGGTCTGGCCCCCTGCACAGCACTGTAATCTGAATAAACTTTCTGATTCTCCATTGCCCTTGTATGTGAGATAAGGGGACACATGATTGGCTGGCACAATGGGAACTCTACATCCTCCTCTAACAAATAGGCTCTCAAATGTGGCTGCTCTGTTTCTACATCCAAAGAGTGAGAAGACCTGTGTGTGTGACCTGGGAACAATTCAGATTCAGCCTGAGCCTTGATTTTTCCCATCTCTGAAAGGAGTTTGACCCTGCCTTTCCTTTGACCCCAGTCCACTTGGTTGTCTGGAAGGTAGACTCCAACAGTAAGATCAAAGGGGGAGAAAGATATAAGACTACTCTTCAGAAGGGGAGCCAGGAAGTGTTAGCCCTGTGTGTGAGAGGAGGGGCCTCTTACCAACAGAAAAGAGCATAAATGGATTGCTCTTCTTAAACTGCCCCCTGTTGTGCTGAAACTGCTGAGGGTTAAAGTCATTGGGATTGGAGAAGTACTTGGGATCTTTCAGCAAAGAGCCCAGTATAGGCAATACATCAGTGCCCTGGAAGACAGGAGCCATGGGACTAATTAGGCAAGGTGATAGATGAGCATCCTCAGGGCTCACAAGATTGGAAGGAAGAGGAGAAAAGGAGAGAGGCTGAGCTAAGGGGGAAGTGTTGGCCAATGTGACAGGTTCTCTTGGAGCAGTGGTGGTTCGAGTTCTCTGAGGAAGGTCTCTTGAGAGACTCACAATCTCTTGGAACAGAATGTTAGGGAATGAGCAAGCCCATGCCTGTCAATTCAGGAGGTTGTGGGCCCAGGAAGAAGTTCACACTCCCTGGTACAGCAATTTGGGGTTTGTGTGCCTCAGCAGGCTGTATGGAGGACGTGAGCCTCTTCAACATAAGTAACAAATTCTAAAGAAACAGAGTCATGGTCCTTACCATGAGAGTTTGCTAAACATGGGGTTGATGCCTGAAAAAGAGGGAGACCCAGGATTGAGGACAGCTTAAACACCATGGTGAAGGAGCAAAATTTTCATTGAGAAGGAAGTGTGTAAAACTCTGACTGGGGACGGCCTGCTGAGTCAAGAGGACTGGAATGAAGACTCTTAGGCTCAGCAGGGAAGTACCTTGGGGATGAGGATGCCCCAAAACTTGATGTCCTTGTTAGTTCTACAAGCCACACCAAGAGGAATTATGTCTCCATATCTCTGGGATCTCATGGATCACAGCCTTGGTGTAAGGTGTCTGCATTCTATCCTCATACTGAGGCTGTTGGTTCCTGCCAATCACCTGGTCAATCTCCTCATGCACCATAGCTGAGAAGAGATGTGTTTATACATTTAGAAAGGGAAGATGCATTAAATATGCAAAAATATGGTGATGTGGAATTATGGGTGAAATGTTATAGACCATTTGCAGTAGATGCTAGCTATATATGGTGCTGGAATAGGATCCCATTAACCTTCTTGGGTTAGAATCAGAGGCATTAGCAGGAGACATTTACAGATTGGTAAGAGAAAAAAAAGCAAAGTACATTCTATGATTGAGAGGAGCAGTTTCCAAATACGTTCAGGCCTTTTCATTTTTTTAAATACAAGTGAGGCTCAGCATGAGATGGGAAGTTTTCAGCGATAAATTAGTAAGCCAGGATTCCCTCCAACACTGAGCCCCAGACACACTAGACAAGGCACACTACCATATGGAACATCACCATAGCAATACCATTGAATATATCTCAGAACTAGAGACATTGGACCATTCTAGCCTAAGCAGGTCTTAGGTGCATGCTGAATAAGGCAAATTGTAATTTTGAGCAATCAACCATTTGCCATCTTATGTCTGCCTGAAATTAGACATGCTCATGATTATATAAGTACATGCATTGTGGGAAATGGCATGCCCAGTTAGCAAAGGCTTACATAACTCAAGCCTGTCAATCAAAACCCAAAACCACACACACCCTGCCTTTAGCAATCAACCCTTTGTCTTTCTGAACTCATAAAAGGAAACCCTGGACAATCACCTGGGCTCCTCAGCAAATCCTGCTCAACCCTCCACTCCTTTACACTGTAGCTATTCCTTACTTTCTCCTTGATTAGGAAAAATACCCCACAGCTTTTCCATTTGTTGCATTTCTTCAGAATTCTGAAAGTAGCTTAAAAATATGCTAAGAACCTGGAGAAACAAGTCAGATGGTGACCAGCATTCACAATGGGTGCCTATCAGATCAGCTTCCTTCAGAGACTATCTTAAATCCCTGATATCTGGGAGAACTGGGGTAGGGATAGCCAATGTCCAGCATGGTGTAGTGGTCTGTGACCTCTACCGTCCCTGTCTCCCTCAACTTTACCTGCAACGGCAGGTGCTTCATGAGGAGCAAGAAGTTGAAGCTCATGGCTGTGCTATCCATCTCTGTGCCCACGAAGAAAAGGTTCAGTGTGGTCATCAACAGATTCCTCTTGGGAAAATGAGTTTGGGGGTTCTTCTCCTACAGGGAGAGGGACATTTATCTTAATTCCAGTTAGCATTCTTTTAGACACTACTGGGAGTTTTTCCAGGATGCACTTTTCTTGGGTTCAGATTGAAGGTGGGAAGGGAGAGTCTGACCAATCAAGGCCCTCCCCAAGTGCTGGCTTCCCTCTTACCCTGCAAGAAACAAACATAAAATCCCTCTTCCTTGGTCTTTCCCTGGGTGAATCTCTGTACTTTTGCTATCAACCTGGTTGGGATTTATTTAAAATAGTAATGATGTTTTTAAAAAGAGGAGAGATGCTGGAGAGGGTAAGAAAGGGGAGAGAAGTAGAGAAGATAGAAATGAAGAGATGACAAAGGGAGGAGTTTCTGCAAGATGGAGAATCAGAATTGGCAATGAGAACAGCCTACTTTTTCACAATTTGAAGATGCCCTTGGAGGAAATTCTTCCCCTGCAGGTGTGCATTTGTGAAATGTGCCTACATGTGTTTTTGCACACACGTATGTGCCTAATTGAGCATGAGTGCCAGAGTGTATCTCTCTCACTGTGTGTGTGTGTGTGTGTGTGTGTGTGTGTGAGTGAGTGAGTGTCTGTGTGTGTGTGTGCATGCACATCTGTGTGCTGATTATTTCTGGGTAAAAGTGCGCCTATTGGTGTCCACACCCATAAGTATATATGAGGCAGCCAGAAGAGAACATTGCATATCTTTTATCAATCACTGCCCTATTCATTTGAGGCAGAGTCTGCTGTAGAACCTAGCTATAAAAGAACTTCTGGGGAAATTAGTATCCCAGACTTCAAGCAATACTACTGAGCAATAGTGCTAAAAAAAAAAACTGCATGGTAATGGCACAGTGACAGGCAAGTGGACCAATGGAATAGAATTGAAAACCCAGAAATGAATCCACATACCTATGGTCACTTGATCTTTGACAAAGGAGCCGAAAACATCCAGTGGAAAAAAGATAGCCTTTTCAACAAATGGTGCTGCTTCAACTGGAGGTCAGCATGCAGGAGAATTCGAATTGATCCATTCTCATCTCCATATACTAAGCTCAATTCCAAGTGGATCATGGACCTCCACATAAAACCAGACACCCTGAAACTAATAGAAAAGAACCTGGGGAAAAACCTTGAGGACATAGGCACAGGGGAAAAGTTCCTGAACACAACACCAATAGATTATGCTCTAAGATCAAGAATTGACAAATGGGATCTCATAAAATTACAAAGTTTCTGTAAGGCAAAGGACATCATCAAAAGGACAAATCAGCAATCAACAAATTGGGAAAAGATCTTCACCAACCCTACATCAGATAGAGGGCTAATATCCCATATATACAAAGAACTGAAGAAGTTAGACCCCAGAAAACCAAATAACACTATTTAAAAATGGGGTACAGAGTTAAACAAAGAATTTTCACCTGAAGAACTTCAGATGGTGGAGAAGCACCTTAAAAAATGCTCAACATCATTAGTCATTAGGGAAATGCAAATCAAAACAACCCTGAGATTTCACCTTACACCAGTCAGAATGCCAAGATTAAAAATTCAGGAGACAGCAGGTGTTGGCAAGGATATGGAGAAAGAGGAACACTCCTCTGCTGCTGGTGGGGTTGCAAATTGTTACAACCACTCTGGAAATCAGTCTGGCGGTTCCTCAGAAAACTGGGCACCTCACTTCCAGAAGATCCTACCACTCCTGGGCATATACCTAGAGGATTCCCCAGCATGTAATAAGGACACATGTTCCACTATGTTCATAGTAGCCCTATTTATAATAGCCAGAATCTGGAAAGAACCCAGGAATCCCTCAACAGAAGAATGGATGCAAAAAATGTGGTATATCTACACAATGGAGTACTATTCAGCCATTAGAAACAATGAATTCATGAAATTCTTAGACAAATGGATGGAGCTGGAGAACATCATACTAAGCGAGGTAACCCAGTCTCAAAATATCAATCATGGTATGCACTCACTAATAAGTGGATATTAACCTAGAAAGCTGGAATACCCAAAACATAATCCACACATCAAATGAGGTACAAGAACGTAGGAGTTGCCCCTTGTTCTGGAAAGACTCTGTTTAGCAGTATAGGACAAAACCAGAACAGGGATATGGGAAGGGGTTGGTGGGAGAACTCAGGGAGTGAGGGGTGCTTATGGGACTTTTGGGGAGTGGGGGGCCAGAAAATGGAAAATCATTTGAAATGTAAATAAAGAATACATCGAATAAAAAAGAGAAAAAAAGAAAAAATATATCGAATAAAAAAATTTAAAAAAAAGACAGGGGCAACATTTGGAATGTAAATAAATAATGCAACTAATAAAAATACTAAAAAATATATTTCATGGAAGCTGGAGAGGTGGCTCAATGTTAAAAAATTCTAGCTACTCTTCCAGAGGACTAGGGTTTGAGTCCTGTTCTTACATGCAGCTAAAGACCTTCTGGAACTGCAGGGGATAAGATACCCTTCTGTCCTTCCAGAGCACTCGGTATACACATAGTTTACAGACATGCACTCAAGCACAGCACTCATATGCATAAAAGTAAATAAATTTAAAAATCTTAACGAATTCCTTAAATTTTTAATGGATTATTAAATCTTTTCCTAATAAAAATCTTCATAGCACAGCTCCTTTTTAATTCCTATCTCTTTTCTGATGGAATAGTCGACTCAACATTAATAACTTTACTTTCCAAGAAGTTTCCTTTCAGCATCATTAACAGGTATTTCATCCTTCTGTTCACTGATAGAGCTCTACATGCATGGTGGAAGAGTGTTCACTTAGAGTATATCTTCCTTCTACCAGTCTGTTCTCATTGACATTTCTCCTGCTAATGGCAGGAATGGAAAGGAGCAAATCTGCTACTTTCCTTTGGAATGAGTTATATAAATGAACACCACTAGAACCCTTAGGATCAGTGCTGGGATCTCTTCCCTACAGTCTGGTTTTTCTGTGATCACCATTGTTTTATTTTCCATGCCAGAGTTGACGTTATTTGTAGTTATTTTCATCCCACTTAAATGTTGCCCCATTTCTTAATATGTTAGAATGTTTTATATTCATACATTAAAAATGTTCTAAAACTTAAAAAAAAAACTGCATGGTAATGGCACAGTGACAGGCAAGTGGACCAATGGAATAGAATTGAAGACCCAGAAATGAATCAACACACCTAAGGTCACTTGATCTTCGACAAAGGATCCGAAAACATCCAGTGGAAAAAAAGATAGCCTTTTCAACAAATGGTGCTGCTTCAACTGGAGGTCAGCATGCAGAAGAATGCCAATTAATCCATTCTTATCTCATTGTACTAAGCTCAACTCCAAGTGGATCAAGGACCTCCACATAAAACCAGACACACTGAAACTAATAGAAAAGAAATTGGGGAAAACCCTTGAGGACATAGGCACAGGGGAAAAGTTCCTGAACAGAACACCAATAGCTTATGCTCTAAGATCAAGAATTGACAAATGGGATCTCATAAAATTACAAAGTTTCTGTAAGGCAAAGGACACCATCAAAAGGACAAAACGGCAACCAACAAATTGGGAAAAGATCTTCATCAACCCTACATCTGATAGAGGGCTAATATCCAATATATTCAAAGAACGCAAGAAGTTAGACCCTAGGGAACCAAATAACACTATTAAAAAATGGGGTACAGACATAAACAAAGAATTTTCACCTGAAGAAATTCAGATGGCGGAGAAGCACCTTAAGAAATGTTAGTCATTAGGGAAATGCAAATCAAAACAACCCTGAGATTTCACCTCACATCAGTCAGAATGGCTAAGGTTAAAAACTCAGGAGACAGCAGGCATTGGTGAGGATGTGGAGAAAGAGGAACACTCCTTCATTGCTGGTGGGAATGTAAGATGGTACAACCACTATGGAAATCAGTCTGGCATTTCCTAAGAAAACTGAACATGACACTTCCGGAGGACCCTGCTATACCTCTCCTGGGCATATACCCAGAGAATTACCCAGCATGTAATAAGGACACATGCTTGTCTATGTTCATAGAAGCCTTATTTATAATAGCCAGAGGCTGGAAAGAACCCAGATAGCCCTCAATGGAGGAATGGATACAGAAAATGTGGTATATATAAACAATGGAGTACTATTCAGCAATTAAAAACAATGAATTCATGAATTTTTTAGGCAAATTGATGGAACTGGAAAATATCATCCTAAGCAAGGTAATGCAATCACAAAAGAATACACATAGAATGCAATCATTGATAAGTGGATATTAATTAGCCTGAAGCTCTGAATACTGAAGATACAATTAGCATATCAAATGATTCCCATGAAGAATGAAAAAGAGGGCCCTAATCCTGCAAAGGCTTGATCCAGCATTGTAGGAGAGTACCAGGACAGAGAAAAGAGAGGGAGAAAGATAGGAGAATTGATGGAGAGAAGAGGACTTATGGGACATATGGGGAGCGGGGAACTGGGAAAGAGGATAGCTTTGGATTGTAAACAAAGAATATAGTATATATATATATATATATATATATATATATATATATATATATATATATACTTACATGATCATCTCATTAGATGCTGATAAAGCTTTTGACAAAATACAATTCCCCTGTCAGGGTTTGAATATGCTTGGCCCAGGGAGGAGCACTATATGGAGGTGTGGCCTTCTTGGAGTAGGTGTGTCCATGTGGGTGTGGGCTAGAAGACACAAATCCTAGCTTTCTAGAAATGAGTCTTCCACTAGAAGCTTTGGGATAAAGATGTAGAACTCCAAGCTCTGCCTACATGGTGCCTGCCTGGATGATACCATGGTCCATCTTTGATGATAGTGGGCTGAACCACTGGACCTGTAAGCCAGCCCCAATTAAATGTTGCCCTTCATTAGTCATGATGTCTGTTCACAGCAGTAAAACGCTAAGACAGAAGTTGGTACCAGGGACTGGGGGATTGCTAAGATAGTTTGGAAGAATGTGGATTTGGGGACTTTGGATTTGGAAAGTGGTGAGATGCTTTAAGTGGAGATTAATCGACGATCCTTGTAAGAATATGGAAGACTTTGTTTCTAAGAGTGATTTAAACTGTGCTGACCTGGCCCAAGTGGTTTCAGTAGAGAAGAAATTCACTCTGTGGCCTAGAGACTGTTTATGTAGCACTTTTACGGAGAATGTGATTGGTTTTGCCTTTGTCTAAAGAGTCTACCTGAGGCAAAGGTAAAAAGATTTATATTAATTGCATTGACAAAGGAAGTCTCAAAAATTCCCAGCAGAGCCTTTGTTCTCTGGTTAAATCTTATGAAGAGCATTTTGATCAAGTATAACAATTTTAGAAAGGAAACATATAAAATATATGGTTTGAGTATTAAATGGGCACCAGGAAGAAGAATGGGGCTGAATCCTATGTGATAGGACTTAACAGATTAAGGGCATGGTATTTTGGAGCAAGAGCCTACCCAGCTAAATTTAGATCTGGGCACGGTGGTGCACACCTTTAATCCAAGGAGATAAAACCAAGCAGATCTCTGACTTCCAGGCTGTTCTGAGACAAAGGAAGTCCTAGGTGAAGAAGGCTTAAATCTAGGCATGATGGTACATACCTTTAATCCCAGGAGACAGAACCATGCACAACTCTATATTTAAAGTCAGTCTACTACAGAGGAAGTTTCAGGACAGCCAAGATCAGGCAGTGAAGGAGACAGAAAACTGAAAGCTAGTGATAGTGTAAGGGAACAAGTAGGCCATGTCCAGCACCATCGAGCAGCAGAACTCAGCAGCTTTGGCTATGTGACGCTAGATTTAGGGTCCAAACCAGAAGAATTCCTGGGACAGCTGATGCTGGTTAGCTGGAGCTAAGAAATTAATGCTGATTAAGAAGAAGCCAGCAGCCTTTGCTGCGATGCGATGCCCTAATCCAAGTGAGACAAGAAAATATCCTTAACAAAAACTGCCAAGAAAGGCTTGGAACTGAAGCAGAACCTGAAAGAAGACCTTTTGAAATGCATGGACAGTTACAAGCACATCTTCATCTTCTCTGTGGCCAACATGAGGAACAGCAAGCTCAAGGACATCCAGAATGTCTGGAAGCACAGCCGGATGTTCTTTGACAAAAACAAGGTAATGATGGTGGTCGAAGCCCATCTGACCAATACAAAGACAACCTGCATCAGGTCAGCAAGAAGTTGAGAGGGGAAGTTGGGCTCCTTTTTACCAACTGCACGAAGGAGGAGGTGAATGAGTGGTTCACAAAGTATTCAGAAATGGATTTTGCTCAAGCGGTGATCAAATCAACTTTAACTGTAAGCCTGGATCCAGGGCCACTGAAGCAGTTCCCTTATTCCATGGAGCCACAGCTGAGGCAGCTGGGGCTGCACACTGCCCTCAAGAAAGGTGTGGTGACCCTGCTATCTGACTATGAAGTGTGAAAAGAGGGTGACATGCTGACCCCAGAGGAGGCCCGTGTCCTGAAGCTGTTTGGGTATGAGATGGCTGGGTTCAAAGTGACCATCAAATAAACGTGGGATGCACAGGCGGGAAGATTCCAGCAGATGGACGATGACCTGCCTGAGAGTGCGCCTGAGTCTGAGGGAGAGTCTGAGGAAGAGGATGACAGCTAGATCCAAGACTAAGGCCTTCCAGCAAGTTCTTCATCTCCCCTGGACCCCCCAGGACTGCTGTCACCACTCTGGAGGGAACAGCTATTTATTTTGCCATGGATAAAGTCAAGGGAGGGTGCTAGGGAATGACTTTGTTTCTATAAAGAATAAAATTGTGTCTGTGGGGTGTTCCCTGTGGACAGAAGGAGAAAAAAAAAGAAGAGACCATCACTACTGAGGTGAAATCTTCTGAGCAGCGTTTTCTGAAAGCACAAAGAAACTGTGTTCCAGAGATAGCCAAGATTGCACCTCCTGTAGCATCTGTACTTGGTAATGTGTAAGAGTCACCCATGTGATACTGGTTTTGAAGGCATGAAGGGGTCATGAAAAATAGTTGAGGCTTGACATTGTGAGAGGCCATGGAAGGCCATTTGTGAAAGTATATCCCATTTCAGTTGATGGCCCAGGACTGAAGTGGTCGTGCAAAGAATCTGAGGTTTGGCACTATGAAGAGAGCCTGTGAGAACCTATTTGTGAAGCCTACACAAAACCAGAATGTATTAGAGATGCAAGTACCAGAGGATGATTACCAAGAATAGCAGCAGCAGTGGAGTGGGTCAACCTGAGCTTAGAGTGCTAGAGAGGGCAGAACTTGAAATGTGATACCAGCCCTCTGGGGGAGGCCAGAAGATCATGACATTGAAACAAACTGTTTTAACACTGAAGTTGCCTTAAAGGTGGCAAGATTTCAAGATGCCAGATTCATGACCTATCTGCTGAGGAAAGCTGCTAACAGGGAGTAAAACTAGCCAAGGAGAAAGAAGGTCCTTACAGTCAACAAAGATAAAATGGGGGTTGGAGATCTGAAGACAGTTTTGACACCAGACACAGAGATACAGAGTTTGGAGTTGGCCCAGCTAGTTTCCTGTCTTGTATTGAGGATTACAGTTAAGTGACTGTATGAATCTCAGAAGAAGCTTTGAACTTTGGACTTTTAACATTGTTGAGGGTTCTATAGACTATGGGACTTTGAGAGTTGGACTAAATGTATTTTGTGTTATGCTATGTTTAGGTTTGGCCCCCATAGGCTCATATGTTTAAACAAGCCTATGGGGACCATACCTAAACAAGCAAAGTAGCTGGAATGGAACATCCAGGTTTGAATATGCTTGGCCCAAGGAGGTGTTGCCATGTTGGAGTAGGTGTGTCACTGTGTGTGGGAGCGCTAAGACTCTCATCCTAGCAACCTGGAAATGAGTCTTCCACTAGCAGCCTTCAGATAGAGATGTAGAACTCTCACCTCTGCCTGCACCATGCCTGCTTGGACACTACAATGCTCCCTCCTTTATAATAGACTGAATCTCTGAACCTTTAAACCAGCCCCCGATTAAATGTTGTCCTTTATAAGACCTGCATTGGTCATGGTATCTGTTCACAGAAGTAAAACCCTAACAAAGATACCCTCTTCATGGTAAAAGTATTGGAGAGGTTAGGAATTCAAGGTCCATACCTAAACATAATAAAAGCAATATACAGAGCTGAAGGGCCATCAGCAGTGGAACCAAGGCGTCACAGGGACCAGTTAGGCCCTGCGCCCACGACCACTGACCTTCGCTGACCAGCCGGGCAGCAAGCAGCTGCAGTTGTGCGGCGCCTTTCCTGCACGGAGGCCACTTCAGAACTCGGCCTCCCACCAGTCAGGAGAGGTGCATCCATCTTGGTTCCGTACTCCAGAGATCGGACAGACTGAGGTACACAAACATAATCCGAGGCCAACACCGCGGTGGTCTGAGCCCGACGGGCGTTGGCCTGCACCCAGGCCCTGGGCGGGTCGGGGGGCCATCGGGGTGCCAACCCAGCCAGGAGGTTTTTTGCCCAGGCCTGCGTGCGCGCCGCCGACATTTTGCCTGCAGGACGACAGAGAGCTCTGGCGGGCAGACCTGTAACAGGCATAGCCTAAGACTAACAAAGCAGGGGTCCAGGCCCCAAAAGGCACAGGACTGACCCCAAGAACTGGGCGGCTTGGTGGGCCATCTGTGAGTCAACCCGCCCAGGTGATTGTTAGCAAAGCAGACTCTCCCGGCGCTTTCAGGGAGCGCGGGCACGCACGCCCGCCATCCTAGTCACCTGGCGGACCCAATTAGCAGTCATAGCCCTAGGGGAACTTTGCCCGGACCTTGGCCTCCCAGGCTTTTGCCTGGACTCAGGGACTGGGCGGCCAGGCTAACCTTGTATGCGACAGCCCGGTTGGCGGATCGGCTGCCCAGCGGAGTGAGCGGAAGACAGGGGAGGTCACAGTAGCATACAACGTCGGCACTCCCTGGGGGTGCACACAGGCTCCATCTGGTCCACAGACACAATCTGGGGCAAGGCCTCAGGCAGAAGCCCTCAGCTCTACTCTCTCCGCTTCCGGATCCAGATCAGTCTGGGCGGCAGCATCACATCTCCAAGTCCTGCAAGTGGCTAGCTGGGCTTCCGGGCGGCCAGCTGGGAGAAGTCAGTGTGCTCCAGTGAATCCAACGGGCCCCAGCGGGAGCCTTCGGGTGCCTGCTTTGGGATCGGAACAGCCTGGGCAGCAGCACAGTGTCTACAAGCAGTGCAGGAGGTAAGCTGTGCACCAGAGGCCAACTGGGAAGGGGCAGCTTGCACTGGTGAGTCCAGCACTGACAAGATAAACTAACACCAGTGAGAACTAGATGGCAAAAGGCAAACGCAGGAACGTCACTAACAGAAATCAAGGCAATATGGCAACATCTGAACCCAATTCTCCTCTACCAACATGTCCTGGATACCCCATCACACCAGTAAAACAAGATTTGGATTTAAAATCACTGGTCATGATGCTGGTACAGGAACACATGAAGGACATACATAAAGAAATTCAGGATAAAATGGATTAAAAGTTAGAAGCCCTTGCAAGGGAAACACAAAAATCATTGAAAGAAATCCAGGAGAATACAAAAGCCAACAAGGAGGAAATGCAAAAAACACTTAAAGAAATACAGGAGAACTTTGGTCAACAGGCTGAGGTCATGAAAGACGAAACACAAAAAGCTCTTAAAGAAATACAGGAGAACTTTGGTCAACAGGCTGAGGTCATGAAAGACGAAACACAAAAATCTCTTAAAGAATTACAGGAAAACACAAACATGCAAGTGAAGGAGCTAAGCAAAACCATCCAGGATCTAAAATCAGAAGTAGAAACAACTAAGAAAACTCAAAGGGAGACAACTTTGGAGATAGAAAGCCTTGGGAAGAAATCAGGGGACAGAGATGCAAATATCAACAACAGAATACAAGACATAGAAGAAAGAATCTCAGATGCTGAAGATTCCATAGAAACCATGGACTCAACAGTTAAAGAAAATGCAAAATGCAAAAAGCTTGTAACCCAAAATATCCAGGAAATCCAGGACACAATGAGAAGACCAAACCTAAGGATTATAGGCATAGATGAGAGTGAAGATTTACAACTTAAAGGGCCAGCAAACATCTTCAATAAAATTATGGAAGAAAACTTCCCTAACCTAAAGAGAGAGATGCCCATGAATATACAAGAAGCCTACAGAACTCCAAACAGACTGGACCAGAGCAGAAATACTTCCCGTCACATAATAATCAAAACACCAAATGTTCTAAACAAAGAAAGAATACTAAAGGCAGTAAGAGAAAAAGGCCAAGTAACATATAAAGGAAGACCTATCAGAATCACAGCAGACTTTTCACCTGAGACTATGAAGGCTAGAAGGTCCTGGGCAGATCTCATGCAGACTCTAAGAGAACACAAATGCCAACCAAAACTACTATATCCAGCAAAACTCTCAATCACCATAGATGGAGAAACTAAGATATTTCATGACAAAACCAAGTTTACCCAATATCTATCCACAAACCCAGCCCTAAAAAGGATAATAGGAGGACAACACCAATACAAGGAGGGAAACTTCACCCTGGAAAAAGCAAGATAGTAACCTTTCATCAAACCCAAAAGAAGTTAAGCATTCAAATTTAAAAAATAACGTCAAAAATGATAGGAAGTAACAATCACTATTCCTTAATATCTCTTAACATCAATGGACTTAATGCCCCAATAAAAAGACACAGACTAACTGACTGGATACGTAAACAGGACCCTACATTTTGCTGCTTACAGGAAACACACCTCAGGGTCAAAGACAAACACTACCTTAGAGTAAAAGGCTGGAAGACAATTTTACAAGCAAATGATCTCAGGAAACAAGCTGGAGTAGCCATTTTAATATCAGATAAAATTGACTTTCAACCCAAAGTCATCAAAAGAGACCCTGAGGGACACTTCTTGCTGGTCAAAGGAAAAATACAAAAAGAAGAACTGTCAATCCTGAACATCTATGCCCCAAATGCAAGGGCACCCTCTTTCGTAAAAGAAACTTTATTAAAACTAAAAGCAGACATTGCACCTAACACAATAATTGTGGGTGACTTCAACACTGCACTTTCCCCAATGGACCGATCAGGAAAACAGAAACTAAACAGGGACACAATGAAACTAATTGAAGCTTTCGACCAATTAGATTTAACAGATATATATAGAACATTCTATCCTAAAACAAAAGAATATACCTTTTTCTCAGCACCTCATGGTACCTTCTCCAAAATCAACCATATAATTGGTCACAAGACAGACCTCAACAAATATAAGAAGATTGAACTAATCCCATGCCTCCTATCTGATCACTATGGAGTAAAAGTGGTCTTCAATAGCAACAGAAACAACAGAAAGCCCACATACACGTGGAAACTGAACAATACTCTACTCAATGATACCTTGGTCAAGGAAGAAATAAAGAAAGAAATTAAAGACTTTTTAGAACACAATGAAAATGAAAACACAATATACCCAAATCTATGGGACACAATGAAAGCAGTGCTAAGAGGAAAACTCATAGCCCTGAGTGCCTCCAAAAAGAAAATGGAGATAGCATACATTACCATCTTAATGACACACCTGAAAGCCCTAGAACAAAAAGAAGCTATTTCGCCCAGGAGGAGTAGAAGGCAGGAAATCATCAAACTCAGGGCCGAAATCAATCAAGTAGAAACAAAGAGAACCATACAAAAAATCAACAATACCAGGAGCTGGTTCTTTGAGAAAATCAACAAGATAGATAAACCCTTAGCCAGACTGACCAAAGGGCACAGAGAAAGTATCCAAATTAACAAACTTAGAAATGAAAAGGGAGATATAACAACGGAAACTGAGGAAATCCAAAAAATCATCAGATCCTACTACAAGAGCCTGTACTCAACACAACTGGAGAATCTGGAGGAAATGGACAATTTCCTTGACAGATACCAAATACCAAAATTAAATCAGGACCAACTAGACCATCTAAACAGTCCCATAATGCCTAAAGAAATAGAAGGAGTCATAGAAAGTCTTCCAACCAAAAAAAGCACAGGACCAGATGGCTTCAGTGCAGAATTCTACCAGACCTTCAAAGAAGAGTTAACACCAATACTCTTCAAACTATTCCACAAAATAGAAACAGAAGGAACACTACCCGATTCCTTCTATGAAGCCACAATTATGCTGATACCAAAGCCACACAAAGATCCAACAAAGAAAGAGAACTTCAGACCAATTTCCCTTATGAACATCGATGCAAAAATACTCAATAAAATTCTTGCCAACCGAATCCAAGAACACATCAAAACAATCATCCACCATGATCAAGTAGGCTTTATCCCGGGAATGCAGGGTTGGTTCAATATACGGAAATCCATCAATACAATCCACTACATAAACAAACTCAAAGAACAAAACCACATGGTCATTTCATTGGATGCTGAAAAAGCATTTGACAAAATTCAGCATCCCTTCATGCTTAAAGTCTTGGAGAGAACAGGAATTCAAGGCCCATACCTAAACATAGTAAAAGCAATATACAGCAAACCGGTAGCCAGCATCAAACTAAATGGAGAGAAACTTGAAGCAATCCCACTGAAATCAGGGACCAGACAAGGCTGCCCCCTTTCTCCTTATCTTTTCAATATTGTACTTGAGGTACTAGCTCGGGCAATTCGACAACATAAGGAGGTCAAAGGGATACAAATTGGAAAGGAAGAAGTCAAACTATCATTATTTGCAGACGACATGATCGTCTACCTAAGTGACCCAAAGAACTCCACTAGAGAGCTCCTACAGCTGATAAACAACTTCAGCAAAGTGGCAGGTTATAAAATCAACTCAAGCAAATCAGTGGCCTTCCTATACTCAAAGGATAAGCAGGCTGAGAAAGAAATTAGGGAAATGACCCCCTTGACAATAGCCACAAACAGTATAAAGTATCTTGGGGTGACTCTTACCAAACATGTGAAAGATCTGTATGACAAGAACTTCAAGACTCTGAAGAAGGAAATGGAAGAAGACCTCAAAAAATGGGAAAACCTCCCATGCTCATGGATCGGTAGAATCAATATAGTTAAAATGGCCATTTTGCCTAAAGCACTATACAGATTCTATGCAATACCCATCAAAATCCCAACTCAATTCTTCACAGAGTTAGAAAGAGCAGTTATCAAATTCATCTGGAACAACAAAAAACCCAGGATAGCTAAAACTATTCTCAGCAACAAAAGGAAATCTGGGGGAATCAGTATCCCTGACCTCAAGCAACACTACAGAGCAATAGTGTTAAAAACTGCATGGTATTGGTACAGTGACAGGCAGGAGGATCAATGGAAGAGGATTGAAGATCCAGAAATGAACCCACACACCTATGGCCACTTGATCCTCGACAAAGAGGCTGAAAACATCCAATGGAAAAAAAGATAGCCTTTTCAACAAATGGTGCTGGTTCAACTGGAGGTCAGCATGCAGAAGAATGCGAATTGATCCATCCTTGTCTCCTTGTACTAAGCTCAAATCCAAATGGATCAAGGACCTCCACATAAAGCCAGACACTCTGAAGCTAATAGAAAAGAAACTGGGGAAGACCCTTGAGGACATCGGTACAGGGAGAAAGTTTCTGAACAGAACACCAATAGCGTATGCTCTAAGAGCAAGAATTGACAAATGGGACCTCATAAAATTACAAAGTTTCTGCAAGGCAAAGGACACCATCAAGAGGACAAATCGGCAACCAACAAATTGGGAAAAGATCTTCACCAATCCTACATCAGATAGAGGGCTAATATCCAATATATATAAAGAACTTAAGAAGGTAGACTCCAGAAAACCAAACAACTCTATTAAAAAATGGGGTACAGAGTTAAACAAAGAATTCTCACCTGAAGAACTTCGGATGGCGGAGAAGCATCTTAAAAAATTCTCAACTTCATTAGTCATTAGGGAAATGCAAATCAAAACAACCCTAAGATTTCATCTTACACCAGTCAGAATGGCTAAGATTAAAAATTCAGGAGACAGCAGGTGTTGGAGAGGGTGTGGAGAAAGAGGAACACTCCTCCACTGCTGGTGGGGTTGCAAATTGGTACAACCACTCTGGAAATCAGTCTGGCGGTTACTCCGAAAACTGGGCACCTTACTTCCAGAAGATCCTGCTATACCACTCCTGGGCATATACCCAGAAGACTCCCCACCATGTAATAAGGATACATGTTCTACTATGTTCATAGCAGCCCTATTTGTAATTGCCAGATGCTGGAAAGAACCCAGGTATCCCTCAACAGAAGAGTGGATGCAAAAAATGTGGTATATCTACACAATGGAGTACTATTCAGCCATTAGAAACAATGAATTCATGAAATTCTTTGGCAAATGGATGGAGCTAGAGAATATCATACTAAGTGAGGTAACCCAGACTCAAAAGGTGAATCATGGTATGCACTCACTAATAAGTGGATATTAACCTAGAAAATTGGAATACCCAAAACATAATCCACACATCAAATGAGGTACAAGAAGAAAGGAGGAGTGGCTCCTGGTTCTGGAAAGACTCAGTGAAACAGTATTCAGCAAAACCAGAACGGGGAAGTGGGAAGGGGTGGGTGGGAGGACAGGGGAAGAGAAGAGGGCTTGCGGGACTTTCGGGGCGGGGGGCTAGAAAAGGGGAAATCATTTGAAATGTAAATAAATTATATCGAATAATAAAAAAAAATTAAAAAAAAAATAAATAATAAAATAAAATACAACAGAAAAAAAAAACTTTTAAAGACTTTAGTGATGTTGAAAGAAAAAAAAAAGCAATATACAGCAAACCAATAGCCAACATCAAACCAAATGGAGAGAAACTTGAAGCAATCCCACTAAAATCAGGGAAATATAGGCTGTTTACTCTCTCCCTATCTGTTCAATATACATACTCAAAGTTCTAGCCACAGCAATTAGGCAACAAAAGGAGATCAAAGGGATATAAACTGGGAAGGAGGAAGTCAAGATATGACTATTTGTGGATAATATGATAGTATACATAAGCATCCCCAAAAAATTCTATCAGGGAACTCCTACAGCTGATAAACAACTTCAGCAAAGTGGCTGGATATAAAAGTAACACATCAGTAGCCATCCTCTGCTTAAAGGACAAAGAGGCTGAGAAAGAAACTTGGGAAAGGACACCCTTCACAATAGTCACAAGCGAGAGATCTGTATGAGAAAAATTTCAAGTCTCTGAAGAAAGAAACTGAGGAAGATCTCAGAAGATGGAAAGTTCTCTGATGCTCACAGTGGGCAAGATTGACATAGTAAACATGGGCATCCTACCAAAAGCATTCTACAGATTCATTGCATTCCCCATCAATCTTCCAACTCAATTCTTCACAGAGAGAGAAAGAGCAATTCTCAAATTCATAGCAAAAATCCCAGGATAGCAAAACCTATACTCTACAATAAAAGAAATTCTAGTGGAATCACCATCCCTGACCTCAAGATGTACTACAGAGCAATAGTAATAAAAACCACATGATTGGTACAGAGACAGGCAGACCAATGGACTAGAATTGAAGACCCAGGAATAAACCCACGTACCTATGGCCACACCTATGGTCACTTCATCTTTGACAGAGAAGCCAAAACCATCCAGTGGAAAAAAAGACTTCATTTTTAACAATTGGTGCTGGCTCAACTGGCTGCCAGTATCTAGAAGAATACTAATCAATCTATTCTTATCCCCCCTGTACAAATCTCAACTCCAAATGGATCAATGACCTCCATACAAACCCAGATATGCTGAATCTAATAGAAGAGAAAGTGGGAGAAAGCCTGGAACACATTGGCACAGGTGAAATTTTCTTGAACAGAACACAAATGGCTCATGCTCTAAGATCAATAATCTAAAAATGGGATCTCATAAAATTGAAAAGTTTCTGTAAGGCAAAGGATACTGTCAATAGGACAAAACAGCAACCCTCAGATTGGGAAAAGATCATTACCAATCCTACATCTTACAGAGGGCTAATAACCAAATAAACAAAGAATTCAAGATGTTAGACTTTAGGGAAACAAATAACCCTATTAAAAATGGGCTACAGAGCTAAACAAAGAATTCTATACTGAGGAAACTCAAATGGCTGAGAAAGACAAAAACTCAGGAGAAAGCAGGTGCTGGCAAGGATGTGGAGAAAGAGGAACACTCCTCCACTGCTGGTGTGATTGTAAGCTGGTACAAGCACTCTAGAAATCAGTCTGGTGGTTCCTCAGGAAACCGGGCATGATACTATCAGAGAAGCCCACTATACCACTCTTGGCTGTATACTCAGACGATTCCCCAGCACATAATAAGGATACATCCTCTTCTATGTTCATAGCAGTCCTATATAATAGCCAGAACATGGAAAGAAGCCAGATGTCCCTCCATGGAAGAATGGATACAGGAAATGTGGTATATTTACACAATGGAATAGTACTCAGCTATTAAAAACAATGAATTCATGAAATTCTTGGGCAAATGGGTGGAACTGGAAAATATCCTCAGTGAGGTAACCCAGACACATGGTGTGCACTCACTGATAAGTGAATATTTTCCCAGAATCTTAGAATACCCAAGACACGATTCACATATCAAATGATGCTCAAGAAGAAGGAAGAACAATGTATGGATACTCTGGTCCTTCTTAGAAGCAGAAACAAAATTCCCACAGATGGAGATACAAAGACAAACTGTGGGGAGAGTCTGAGGGAGGACAATTCAGCGACTGCCCAACCGAGTGATCCATCCCATATAGAGTTTACAAAACCCAGACACTATTATTGATGCCCACAAATACTTGCTGACCAGAGCAGGATATAGCTTTTGCCTGTGAGGCTCTGCTAGTGTATGACAAATAGAGGGGGACACTCTGAGTCGGCCATTGGACTGAGCACAGGGTCCCCAATGGGGGAGCTAGAAAAAGAACCCAAGGAGCTGAAGGAGTTTGCAGCGCCATAGGAGGAGCAACAATATGAGCCACCCAGCACTCCCAGAGCTCCCAGGGACAAAACCACCAACCAGAGAATGCACATGGACCTGCCCATGGCTCCAGACACATAGGCGGCAGAGGATGGCCTTGTTGGTCATCAAAGGGAGGAAAGGCCCTTGGTCCTTAAATGACTCTATGCTGCAGTGTGGGGGAATGCTGGGACAGGGAAGCAGGACAGGGCTGGTTGGGGAACAGGGGGAGGGGAGATGGGTTATGAGACTTATGGGGGGGAACAGGAGAGGGGACAACATTTGAAATTTAAATGAAGAATATATCTAATAAAAAGGTAAAAAAAAGAAAACAAGAAAAAGAGAAATGTTTAACATCCTTAGTTATCAGGGAAATGCAAATTAAAATGACCCTGGGATTCCACCTTACACCAATCAAAATGGCTAAGATCAAAAACTCAGGTGACAGCAGATGCTGGTGAGGATATGGAGAAAGAGGAACACTCCTCCATTGCTGGTGGGATTGCAAACTGGTACAGCACCACTGAAAATCAATCTGGTGGTTCTCAGAAAATTAGAAATAGTTCTACTTGAAGACCCTGCTATACTCACTATTACCCAAAAGATGCTCCAACATATAACAAGGACAGATGCTTCATATGTTTATAACAACCTTATTTATAACAACCAGAAGCTGGAAAAAACCTAGATGTGCCTCAGCAGAAGAATGCATACAGAAAATATGGTACATTTATACAATGGAGTACTACTCAGATATTAAAAACAATGACTTCATGAAATTCACAGGCAAATTGGTGGAACTAGAAAATATCATTCTGAGTGAGGTAACCCAGTCACAAAAGGACACAAACGGTATGTACTCATTGATGAGTGGATATTAGCCCAAAAGCTCAGAATATTAATTATACAATTCACAAACCACATGGAGCTTAAGAAGAAGGAAGACCAAAGCATAGATGCTTCAATCACACATAGAAGGGGAACAAAATAATCACAGGCAGTAGAGGGACCTAGGAGAGAAAGTGGAGGGGGAGGGAAAAGGAGGGCAGGAACAGGTATTGGAAGGGACAGGACAGAAGTACAGAGGGTCAGAAAATCAAATGAAAATATGTAGTAGTGGGGGAGGAGGAACTGGGGGGTATTCACTAGAAAGTCCCAGATGTCAGGGAAGTGAGAGGCTCCCAGGACCCATCACAAATAACTTTAGCTGAAATATACAACAAAGGGGAAATAGAACCTGTAGAGACCACCTCCAGTAGATAGGCACAGTCCCCACTTGAGGAATGGGGCCATCCACTAATCTCAGCATTTTTTAACCCAGAAATGTTCCTGTCCAAAGGAAAGACAGGGACAAAATATGGAACAGAGACTGAAGGAAAGGCCATCCAGAGAGCACCTTACCTAGGGATCCACCCCATCTGCAGACACAAAACCTCAACCCTATTGCTGATGCCAAGATGTGCTTGCTGACAGGAGCCTAATATGGCTGTTTCCTGAGGGGTTCTACCAGCACCTGACCAATACAGATGCAGATACTCACAGCCCACCATTGAACTGAGCCCAGGGACCTCAGTAGAGGAGCTAGGGGAAGGACTGAAAGAGCTGAAGGGGATTGCAGCCCCACAGGAAGAACAATATTAACTAACTGGACCACTCAGAGCTCCCTGAGACTAAACCACCAACCAAAGAGTATACATGGAGGGAGCCATGACTCTAGATACATATGCAGCAGAGAATGGCCTTACCTGACATCAATGAGAGGGAAGGCCCTTGGTCCTGAGGACGTTTGACGCCCCAGCAGAGAAGGACGATAGAGCAGTGAGGCGGGAGTGGGTGAGTGGGTGGAGGAGCACACTCATAAAGGCAAAGGAAGGGATGGGAGGGTGGAGAGAGGTAACTGGGAAGGGGATCTCATTTGAAATGTAAATAAATACAATTAATAATAATAATAATAATAATAATAATAATAATAATAATAATAAAGGTTATAAAATCGGGAAAGGGATACCAAGCAAGATACCTGGAGGACAGGTAGAGAACCACAGAAATCCAGGGAGAACAGAATTCTAAAACAATCTCAAAAAGACCAAAGAGCAAATTTACAGTAAACAGGAAAGTGGATCCAGGGCAGAAAGGGCTTCGAGAGGGCAGGTGACTCAGGGAAGGCCATGGAACCTGCCACTACACATCTGTCAGTCCTAGTTCCCCATGTGCTGTGATTCTCGCCATAGCCTTTGAAGAACCAGGTGAAGAAAGCTTGCTCTCCACGACCACTGACTTCCTCAGCCTAGTTCTCCAGAGCCTCCCTCATGGCATCATTTCCCCATGGCACCACAGCAGGACGAGGCCCCAGAGGAGTGTTGAACACAGGAACATACTGCTCCCTGATCCGGTGAAGGGACAAGTTAGAGAGGCCATTCCTGCAACATCCCATGTCCTGATGTCAGGTACATAGATGCATTGCGGTGATGTATCAAACTTCTAAACTATGTCTGCATCCTGGCCTAGTCAGTCTTCTGCCTCAGAATCTGAGCCACACTGGGCATGCTCCACAGCTCAAATGCACCATCTCTCTGCCCAGTACTACCTTTAAGAGGGAATCATAAAACTTCTTTGTGTCCAGAAAGTTGCCAAGGAAGGGTAATGGGGTAGGTCCTTGAGGCATCTTCCTCAAGATTTTCCTCTGCCTCCACTCAGATGTTATGATTATGACACTGAAGCAGGTCAGCACAGCCACCAGGAGCATCCCAGAGGCCAACATGGAGGCAGTGGGATGGACATGCAGGAGGTTATCTCTGGGGTGGTGTATCTTTATACTCTAGGCTGGAAGGGTGGCTCTAGCTCCTGTTTAATAATTATCTCATTTTTTCCTCCCAGCTATTGCCCATGGTGACATTGCCTTGGTTATGAAACTGGCAGCAAGAGAAGAGGAAGGGGGTTCACATGTAGTGGATGTTAGGACAGAAGAAAAGTGTACCAAGTTTGCATAATGAGATGAGAGTATGGATTAGGACATTTCTATAATTGAAGACATGGAAACATCTGCATGTGAAGGAAGCATGCAGATACAAGGTAGAGGGTCTCAGACAGAGAAAGAACATCACGGGGACATGGATTTATGGTTTTAAAAATAATCCAGGGGCTTGGGACTTTTATTTGATTGCACAGGACATGTTGCTGTGGATTCAGGACCCTCTAGTGAGAATGCATAGAAAGTTAGTACCTTAGAGGGGAGATTCTGGAGTTATGATCTGAAGATGTGGGGTTAATGGAGGATCCAGACCTGTGGGTTTGGAGTTCCTGGCAGGTGAAGTGTATTGAATGTCCAATAGGATCCTGCAGCCAGCACTGGATTCCAGCTGTTGCATTTTCTTTGACCCTATGCTGTCTCCCAATACCAAGAATTCTTAAGGAAGCCTCAAAGTGAGACCAGGACTGATACCATATAACCATATAAGCAAGACATTCCATTCCCACATGTGGCATGGAAAAGGGGAAAACAGCCAGGTCCTCATGTCCCTGGGACATTGCTTAGGATGAGGAGAAAAGCAGGGGAAATCTCAGTTGTCAGAAGGCCTGAGCTGGTTTTATAAAGCAGTAATACCAACCACCAACACAGAGGAAAACCCCAACTGGCCCAAAACTTCCTAATTAGTTGTAAGTTAACTTAGATCTTAAAATTGCTTACACAATGGTCACATTGTCAAATTTCCTTTGAAGGATTTAGGTTTATATTTGGAGCCCTGGCAGCTCTCAGCCTTAGTCAGAGAAATCTCCTTAGACAATAGACAGAAATCAGTGCAGAAATGCACAATTGGTCACAGTGCTAGGAACAGGAGATGGAGGGTCATCCCTAAATAATTGGAAAGTCTTAACCAATGACCTCCCACCACCACAATGGCTCAGCAAATCTTGCACAAGAGGCAGGAAGAACGTAGGAGCTGGAGGATGAGAAGGAGGACTGTGGAGCGTTGTCTTCTAGATGTGACATAGTGGCTACATTCATAAACTCACAAAAGCTGGGTCACTTACAGAAGACCTGGACAAGGTCAACTCAGCCAACTCTGGCATAAATGGTGAAAGTGCACCCCAAACCCTATGACTTAATGAACAGCTATTGGCATTTGAGAGCTGATGGAGAGAGCTAACCATTCTTTGGGGAGGGGTGTTCCCACTGGTGCGATTCCCATGTTCTAAGTGAATGGCCCCCTCCTTACCCAGTCACACATGAGCAGCTCTAATTTAATGTATTATCAAAAAAGAGGACATGACGTTGGGAAAGGAAATTTGGTAAGATTTGGAAGAAGAAAATGAGTTGTTGTGATCATGTTTCATTACACATGTATACATTCCCTCTCAAGAATAAAGAAGAGTGTAACTAAAAACTGAGCACACAAAATAACGAGCTTCACTATGGCACAGCCACACACAGCTTGCGCTCACTGGTCTC
The DNA here is from genome assembly GCF_947179515.1 of Apodemus sylvaticus. Lineage (NCBI taxonomy): Eukaryota > Metazoa > Chordata > Mammalia > Rodentia > Muridae > Apodemus > Apodemus sylvaticus. The sequence continues at coordinate 186,534,388 of NC_067472.1, forward strand.
CCTCTCCACTCTTCTACCCATCCCCTCTATCTTCCTGCTCCGTCCTTCCCCACTCCTGGTACAGAACACACATTCTCTTATTCTTTCTCCCCCATTGCCAATGTTCTCTCACGACAGCTGTGTCTTCTCTTTCTACTTTCAAGATCTACAACCCCATATGTGCACACGAGTCTAGGGTTTCTTCTTACAAGGGGCAAAACTCTGGTCTTTGTGAGTCTGGGACATTTTTTTTTGCATTATTTTTATTCGATATAATTTATTTACATTTCAAATGATTTCCCCTTTTCTAGCCCCCCCACTCCCCGATAGTCCCATAAGCCCCCTACTCTTCCCCTGTCCTCCCTCCCACCCCTTCCCACTTCCCCGTTCTGCTTTTGCCGAATACTGTTTCACTGAGTCTTTCCAGAACCAGGGGCCACTCCTCCTTTCTTCTTGTATCTCATTTGATGTGTGGATTATGTTTTGGGTATTCCAGTTTTCTAGGTTAATACCCACTTATTAGTGAGTGCATACCATGATTCACCTTTTGAGTCTGGGTTACCTCACTTAGTATGATGTTCTCTAGCTCCATCCATTTGCCTAAGAATTTCATGAATTCATTGTTTCTAATGGCTGAATAGTACTCCATTGTGTAGATATACCACATTTTTTGCATCCACTCTTCTGTTGAGGGATACCTGGGTTCTTTCCAGCATCTGGCAATTATAAATAGGGCTGCTATGAACATAGTAGAGCATGTATCCTTATTACATGGTGGGGAATCCTCTGGATATATGCCCAGGAGTGGTATAGCAGGATCTTCTGGAATTGAGGTGCCCAGTTTTCGGAGGAACCGCCAGACTGATTTCCAGAGTGGTTGTACCAATTTGCAACCCCACCAGCAATGGAGGAGTGTTCCTCTTTCTCCACACCCTCTCCAACACCTGCTGTCTCCTGAATTTTTAATCTTAGCCATTCTGACTGGTGTAAGATGAAATCTTAGGGTTGTTTTGATTTGCATTTCCCTAATGACTAATGAAGTTGAGCATTTTTTAAGATGCTTCTCTGCCATCCGAAGTTCTTCAGGTGAGAATTCTTTGTTTAACTCTGTACCCCATTTTTTAATAGGGTTGTTCGGTTTTCTGGAGTCTAACTTCTTGAGTTCTTTATATATATTGGATATTAGCCCTCTATCTGATGTAGGATTGGTGAAGATCTTTTCCCAATTTGTTGGTTGCCGATCTGTCCTCTTTATGGTGTCCTTTGCCTTACAGAAACTCTGTAAGCTTATGAGGTCCCATTTGTCAATTCTTGCTCTTAGAGCATACGCTATTGGTGTTCTGTTCAGAAACTTTCTCCCTGTACCGATGTCCTCAAGGGTCTTCCCCAGTTTCTTTTCTATTAGCTTCAGAGTGTCTGGCTTTATGTGGAGGTCCTTGATCCATTTGGATTTGAGCTTAGTACAAGGAGACAAGGATGGATCAATTCACATTCTTCTGCATGCTGACCTCCAGTTGAACCAGCACCATTTGTTGAAAAGGCTATCTTTTTTCCATTGGATGTTTTCAGCCTCTTTGTCGAGGATCAAGTGGCCATAGGTGTGTGGGTTCATTTCTGGATCTTCAATCCTGTTTGGGACATTTTGCTTAATCTTAGTAGTTTCTAGGTTCTTCCATGTTCCTGTCGTTGCCATGGTTTCATTTTTTTCTTCTGGGGGGACACCTACATTGTCTCCATGAGGATCGTGTATAAAATAAATATGGATGTCTAAATATCCTTATGGTAGGACTCAGCATATTTGTAAACTCCAATGGAATGGCACAGTGGGTAAAGAAGCTTGCAGCAGGCATGATGGTGAGTTAGTCCTCAGGAGGAAAGAACTGACTTCCACAGCTTTCCTAGAGTTTACACACACACACACACACACACACACACACACACACACACACACACACCGTGTCTTTTTAACACACACACGCACACACACACATGCACAAGTTCAAAACTGTAATTCAATATTTTAATAACAAATTCTGGACTTCTAAAAGAAAATGTAGGGAGAGGATACTGAATTCTCAATATATACAAGAACTCGCTATAATATAATTATTATGTATAGATATATACATATTAAATTCAGTGTAATAAATTCAGAGATAGAGAAATAATGTCCAGAAATGAAAAATAAGATTATATGAAGTTCAGAGAGCTTCTGCCTAGCATGGAGCACAGTTGGCAAAGTGAAGAGCAGATATGTATAATGGGTGGGAAAAGAATTTGTCAAACAATAAATAGATAAATGAACTGAACAGACAGTTCTCAAAAAAAAAGGAAAGAAAAAACAAGTATCTAATAAGCAGAACTTACAGGGGCTGAACCTAGGCCTCCCTGCACATAGGTAGCACATGTGCACTTGGTTTTCATGTGAGTTCTGAACATCTGGAGCAGATGCTATCCCAACAGCTGTTGCATGCACATGGAATGTGTTCTACCAGCTGGGCTGCCCTGTCTGTCCCCAGTGGGAGAGGATGCGCACAGCCTTTCAGAGACTTGAAGTGCCAGGGTGAAGGGAGACACAGAGGGACCCTGACCCTCAAAGTAGAAGGGGAGGGGAAATAGAGGAAGGATTGTGGGAGGGGTGACCAGGACGGGACAGTGAGCAGAATGTAGAGTCAATACATAAAAGAAAAGAAAAGAAAATTTTTAAAAAAGAAAGAATTTGTCATCGTACACCATCAGGGAAATAAAAACCAAAACTAGTTTGAGAGTCTCAGAGCAGTGGCTTCTAATTTATCAAACCCCACCCAACCTCCACTGCCACCACTGTACTGTTTACACCCTGAACAGAGGCTTGTCCTTCCTTGGACAATTTCAGTAGCTGTTGTGTTATCAAGGCATCCATTCTCCTATGGGGACACTACAGACAGGACAGAGAGGGTGAAAGGGGCGCATGACTTAGAGACCCTCAGGCTAAAGGTCTTGAACCTTTGTCTGTCCTGTTCACTCCACTTTTTCTGCTTCTGGGCTCTCATTTCCTCACCATTAAAAAGAGAAAGTCATAGCTAAGGCTGTGTTGCATCTCCTTTTGTAGTGATTCCTGGTGTCAAACAATTAGAAAACAGAAGAATGAAATCTGGTATGAGGCTTGAGTGAATTTGTGGAAAGCACAGTGGACTGTGGGGTGACCAGGATGAGAGCTGGAAAGAATGCAAGGCCACACTGTCTCCTGCATATTCTTTACATCTTCATAATGCTATTATTAACATATAAAGGAATGCATTTCTCCCTGACCTTTTCTTACACACAGATCACTACCTATGTTCTCATTCACACACACACACCTTTATTGGACTCCCCACAAAACTATTCACTGCTAACTTATTCACACCTACCAAATTTTGAGCGTGGTGCATTGCAGAAAGATTTCTTCATGCTGTCCTTGGCTTTCACCTAATCAAGTTCAACTATCCCAATGTCTCTCCTTTTGGAAGATGATATTTTCAGAAAGGATTCACTCCTCTTCTTTCCTCATTCAGTCAAAGCTGCCCCACTGCAGCTGATGGAGGAAGCTCTCCTGGTAGACAGACAGGAAGACAGAGAGGAAGACAGAAAGGAAGATGATCAAACAGTACAAGAATTAGATGGGAATTTGAGACGAGGTAAATCTAGGAGGAGTTTGGGAGGAAAGGGTAAATAAGATAAGTATATATGGAATTTCCAAAGAAACAAATATATACAAAAGAATATGAAGAATAAAGACATTATAAACAGTGAATAATCATATCAACAGTGAAGCCACAGAGCTGAAGGAAGAGGCGGGGACATGGGCAGAGGCTGGCACTGGTACACTGTGATTGACATACACAGGAGTGGAGAGTCAGACGTGACAGTGAGATGGGCTGACTGCAGACACCAAGACACCCTGCATCAGGCAGGAGATCAGAGTCTCTCTCTCTCCCCCCCCCCCTCTCTCTCTCTCTCTCTCTCCCCCTGTTTCTTGTCTTGCCCCCCTTTCCTTCATTCAGAGCCCCCTCTCTGTCTCAGACTCTGCTCCCAATACTCTGCGTTTCTGATTTTCTATTATTCTCCTGGTACTCATGGTTGGTGCCCCTGTGGCTGTTCATTCTATGTCTCACCCTTGGTGCCAGAGCTGAGCGAAGTCATGATCAGGTCCCAGAAGGTGGGCTCACTCTGCCTGAAGTTCAGCATCTGAGCAGCAGGGATCTGTCCAGGGCTCCAGTGGTTGAGTACAGGGATGCAGCGTGCAGACAACTGACTGCAATCCAGGGCATGAGTCTTCTCTAAACCTTCTCTCCAGAATTGGGATGATGTCAGTGAATGACGTGGAGATGTCAGAATAGAGGCTCACTCATCACTTTTTCACAGCTGTCCAATAAGAGCTGTGGAAACATTTACTTCTTGTGAACGACAGAACCACAATGACATCTCCAACCCAGTGGCCCTTTAGCTTCTTTAGGACTAGAATTTAGTTCTGTATCTATGGTGCTTGCAATATGGGATTTATTAAATGATTCTGCAATGAATTAGCAAATAGTGAAAGATCCCTACGCTGGTATATTGCACCACAGCTCTGAACCTTGTCAGAATGGGTCTATCAGGATTGCCTTTTGGCAGAGGCTCACTCCTTCCCACTATGCGTCCTTTGCCAAAAGGACTGAGCAGCACTGGGACTTTGTCTGAGATGCCATTACCAACCCTTACTTAGTGTGTCCTCTTGATCACTGTTAGCATCGGAACCATCCAGGAACACCAGAAGCTGTTTATAGCCAGCCTCTGAACCCAGTGATGACATCATCCCTAGGCGACAAGACCTTTCTCTGTTGCCACAGCAACCACCCCATGCCTCCAGCTCTTGTGTTATTAATTTTACCTGCATTACCTGCACGACACTACTTGTGTTACCTACATCATGGCTCAGATAACAGTCATGGACCCCGAACAATAGCTCTCTCTTTCTCTCTCTCTCTCTCTCTCTGTTCTTTCCTTCACCCCCTCTTTAAGAGTTCCTCTTTCAGTAAAGACCTCCCATGTGAGCACTGTGCTGGCTTGGAGTGATCTGTCCAGGAGTACTCTGCTTTTCATCTAACATTGAGGCTGAAACTCGCTCGTGACCACCCAGGCAGTTTTGCAGCTCCACTGCAAGCACCACCCCCACTGCTGCTGCAGGGCGCACAGGACTCCACCAAGCGGTCTGGCCTCTGCCACGTGGGTTAAACCCCGCAGGACCTCATCCGGACAGGTCAACAAGCTGCATAGGCTCACTTTTCCTGCCACCAGATCACCAAAACCTTCACACAGGCACCAGCAGATTGGTAAGGTTTTCCAGGGCAGGGCCCCTTCTCCAAAGAGATTCGGCCACCCTCTATGGGCTCAGGGGATGGACTTTCCAGGGTCCCTATGACCAGCCTTCCAGCCGACACCCCAGGTCATGACTTCAACCCTTGGGTGACCCCTCCCTCTCAGAAACCCTACTCATGAAGCGGTTTTCTCTTTTTGCTATAGAGGAGTCCTAAGCTTAGGTAAATCGTTTTTTCCTGTGAGTCCTGGTCTCACATAGCCACTAGCATACCTGTGACAACCCTGTTTGTCTAGATTGACTGTTTGTTTGTATTAGTTATTGATTTTTTTCTCAGAATGTGTGTAGGAATAGTTCAGTAACATCCCCACACCCAGTGAGTATCTGTCACCTTCAGCCATACCTCAAGGTTTTCTTCTGAGATGTCTCCTGGAAAATCTCAAATCTCTAAAACTAACACCCTGAGGTCTGAGATAAATACCCATTAGACAACAGCTGCAAACAGACACTTAATGGCACATTTGATTCTGTCATTTTAAGGGATCTTCACATGTACTGCCAGTGGTCCAATAAATGGAAAGAGATCCTTTATGCTCAAACTTTTACCTATCTTCGGTCCAAACCCTCTCTCTGCAATTCTTGTACTGCCAACTTCTTCTAGCTATGCAACCTCTACAGGATGACACCACAGTCCTCAATCCAGTTAAAGAACCACCCCTTACCACTGCAGACTTGTCTCTGCAACCTGGCCTAAGACCCCAGCCTCCTCAGCTTCCTCTTCTCACCAGACTTCCCCAGAGCCTCCTTGCTTGACCTCTCCAGACTCCTCCTCTCCTCCTGGCCCAGCTGCAGACCACTCCAATCATTCCACACTGTACCTACTTTCAGCCCTCCCACCACACCTAAGTCTACAGTTAAACCCCCTACTTCTCCCCTCCCCCACCCAACCCAACCCAGCAGCAGTCCTTCCTTTAAGGGAAGTTGCTGGGGCAGATGGTCCAATCAGAGTACATGTCCTTTTCTCACTAAGTGAACTTTCCCAAATAGAACACAGACTGGGATCCTATACCTCTAACTCTTCGTCCTCCATTAAAGAATTTCAGTGTATTACTCAATCTTAGCTTGACCTTTCCTTGCTCGACCTCTCCAGACTCCTTCCCTAGAATACATGCAGATATGACTCATCAAACAAATCCAACATATCCAATCAGATCTGAGATAGTACCTGACCAGGATGCTCAATGGAGTTATAATTCCCTAGGTGTTATTTTAGCCAGAGGTAGATTCATAACATGCCTCCTGGCTGGTCTCTGTAGAGCCGCTTTAAAATCAGCAAATTTTGAAAAACTCCAAGAGGTCATCCAAGATAAACAAGAAAACCAGTCTTGATTTTTAGAGCCCATTACAAAGGCCCTTTTACAACATACTAATTTAGACCCTGAAAACCCAGAAGGTAAGCAATTCCTGATGACATACTTCTTTTCCCAGAGCTACCCTGACATTTTAAAGCCAAACTCTGACATTTGGAGAGGGAACCCCTACCTTCACAGGAAGGAGTCTTAGCACTGACCTGCAAAGTGTAGCATCAGAGAGATGAAGAGGCCTGCAGACAAAAGTACCATATGCTGGCAAAGGCTGTGTGACCATCCCCAGACACTGCCCAGGCTTCCTGGGCTTCTAAGGCTCAGGGACCACCAGGGTCCTGCTACAAAAGTGATCAACAAGGTCATTGGATGAAGGCTTGTCCTAACCCTGCAATCCAAAAGGGCCATGACCTAGGTGTCATGAGGAGGATTATTGGGCTATCAATTGTCCTGTGCGACTCAGGACAGAGGGACATCACTCTCAGGTAGCCCTCCAGCTGATGATCTAGGCTTGCCTATGGACGACTGAAGAGGCCCGAGCTCCCTTGATCCGACTGCTTCCATCACCACCAGAGAACCGAGGTAGTCATCATGGTATCTGGGCAGCCCATCTCCTTCCTCTTGGACTCTGGGACCACTTACTCAGTCCTGATGTAGTTTTGGGAAACCACCTTTCCTTCTTGTTCCCCTGTTGTCATTGTAGGAGGACAACCTTACCTTCCTCACCAAACACCACTACTTTGTTGAATTTTTAGGGGTGTTCCTCTCACCCTTCCTGTTTGGTAATACCAGTGTGTCCTGTCCCCTTATTTGGAAGGGATCTTCTAGCTAAGTGGGGAGCCTCTACTTCATTTGCTCCCCTCACTTGTCTAAACCTAACCTTGCCAGCAGACCCTCTCCTCCTCCTCCTAGCCAGTCAACCTTCTAAATCTAGCATCTTGTTCCCTTTGTCAGCTTCTCAGTAGACCCCCAAGTCTGTGATGATTGGAACCTCTCTGTTGCTAATCATCTTTCTCCTGTTGATAAAGAGGAACACTCCTCCACTGCTGGTGGGATTGCAAGTTGGTAATCAGGACACATGATTCACTCTGTTCATAGAAGCCTTATTTATAATAGCCAGAAGCTGGAGAGAACCCAGATGATGTCTTTCCAAAGAGAAATGGATACAAAAAAATGGTATAATTATGCAATGGAGTACTACTCAGCTACTAAAAAGAATGAATTCATGAAATTGTTAGGCAAATGGATGGAACTAGAAAGTGCCATCCTGACTGAGGTAAACCAATCACAAAAGAACACACACAGTATGCACTCACTGATAAGTGGATATTAGCTCAAATGCTCAAAAAGACTGTCCTACCTGGGGATTTATCCTATAATGTCACCAAACACTGACACTATTGTGAATGCCAAAAAGTGCTTGCTGAAAGGAGCTTGATATGGCTGTCTCCTGAGGGACCCTGTCAGAGCCTTATAGATAGAGGCTGATGCTAGCACCCAACCATTGTGCTAAGCGTGGGGTCCCAAGGGAGAAGCTAGATGGAGGATTGGAGGAGCTGAAGGGGTTTGCCTACTCGTGGGAAGAACGCCAATGACTGCCAATCAGACCCCCAAGGGCTCCCAGGGACTAAGCCATCAATCAAGGGTTATGAATGGTTCCAAGTGAAATTGTGGTAGAGGAATGACTTGTTGGGCATCAATGGGAGGAAAGGTCCTTGGTCCTATGAAGGTTTAATAGATGCCCCAGCATGGTGAAATGGAGAGGGGGTAGGTGGGAGTGGGTTGGGTTGAGGGGCAGCTTCTGGGAGGCAGTGGGAGGGAGGATAGATTGAGGGATTTCTGGGAGGGCAGAAACAAGGAAAGGATATATCATTTGAAATGTAAATGAAGAATATATTCAATAAAAAAAGAAAAGAAAATATCATCCTGACTGGGAAAACCCACACCTAAAGGGACATTCAAAGTATGTACTCACTGATAAGTGGATATTAACCAAAATGTAAAGAATCCCCAAGATACAACCCACAGTCCATAAGAAGTTTAACAATACTGAAGGCCCAAGAGAGCATGCTTCAACCTTGTTTAGAAAGGGGCACCCAGCTTGGCAGTGGTGGTGCAAGCCTTTAATCCCAGCACTTGGGAGACAGAGGAAGGATTTCTCAGTTGGAGGCCAGCCTGGTCTATAGAGTGAGATTCAGGACAGCCAGAGCTACACAGAGAAACCCTATCTCAAAAAACCAAAAAAAAGAAAGAAGGAAAGAAAGAGAGAGAGAGAGAGAGAGAGAGAGAGAGAGAGAGAGAGAGAGAGAGAGAGAGAGAGAGAGAGAGAAAGAAAAGAAAAGAAAAAGAAAGAAAAAGAAAAAGAAAAGGATAAGGAAAAGGAAAAGGAAAAGAAAATGAAAAGAAAAAGAAAGGGGAACACAATAATCCCAGGAGGCAGAGGAATGCAGGGACCTGGGTGGAGAGGGGAGGGGAAATGGAGCAGGATCAGGTTTGAGGGGAGACAGGAGAGAAGCCCAGAGGGCCTGAAAAATGAATGGAAATATGCAGCTGTGGGGGTGGGGTAGGGTAAGGGGAACCTCTAGAAATTCCCATAGACCTGGGATGTGAGAGGCTTGTAGGATTCATTGAGGATACCCTTATTCAAAATGCCCAAGAGTGGGGAGATGTACCCTTTATTTGTAAAAGCCAGAAACAGAAAACAACCAGGATGGACTTCAACTGAAAAATGGATTAGGAAAATGTGGCATATTTACAAACTGAAATATCATTCAGCTATTAAAAACAAGGAAACCATGAAATTTGAAGGAAAATGAATGGGATTTAAAATTTTCATTCTGAGTGTGACTGCTATCCATGCCAGCTTTTCTCAAGAGAAAACTTGAAAACCTGAGAATTTCATGAAGTTGTTGTTTTTAATAGCTGTGTAGTATTCCATTGTGTAAATATACCTTTTTTTTTTATCCACTACTATGTTGAAAGACATCTGGTTTCTTTCAAGCTTCTGGCTATTATAAATTAGGCTTCTATGAACATAGTGGAGCATGTGTCCTTATTACATGTTGGAGCATCTTCTGGGTATATGCCCAGGAATGATATACCTGGGTCCTCAGGTAGTACTATGTCTAATTTTCTGATGAAGCTCCAAACTGATTTCCAGATTGGTTGTCACAACTTGCAATACAACCAGCAATGGAGGAGTGTTTCTCTTTCTCTGCATCCTTGACAACATCTGCTGTCCCCTGAGTTTTTCATCTTAGCCTTTGTGATTGGTGTGAGGTGGAATCTCAGGATTGTTTTGATTTGCATTTCCCTGATAACTAAGGATATAGAACATTTTTTTATGTGCTTCCCAGCCATTCAAGTTTCCTCAGTTGAGAATTCTCTGTATCATTGTGTACCTCATTTTTTAACAGTTTTAATTGACTCTAGAGTCTCACTTCTAAGGTTCTTTGTATACATTGGATATTAGCCCTCTATCAGATGTATGTATCAGGATTGGTAAAGATGTTTTCCCAATCTGTTGGCTTCCATTTTTTCCTGTTGACAGTGTCCTTTGCCTTACAGGAGCTTTGCAATTTTATGAGGTCCCTTTCATCGATTCTTGTTCTTAGAGGATAAGCCATTGGTGCTCTTCTGTTCAGGAAATTTTTCCCTGTGCTGACATATTCAAGGCTCTTCCCCACTTTCTCCTCTATAAGCTTCAATGTATCTGGATTCATGTGAAGGTCCTTGATCCACTTAGACTTGAGCTTTGTACAAGGAGATCAGAATAGGTTGATTTGCATTTTTTGCATGCAGCTCTCCAGTTGACCCAGCACCATTTGTTAAAAATGCTGTCTTTTTTCCACGGGATGTTTTTTAGCTCCTTTGTCTAAGATCAAGTGGTCATAGGTGTGTGGGTTCATTTCTGGATCTTCAGTTTTGTTCCTTATTATACCTTCCTGTCTCTGTATCAATACCATGCAATTTTTGTCATTATTGCTTTGTAATACAACTTGATGTCAGGGATGGTTATTCCCCCTGAAATTCTTTTATTGTTGAAAATAGTTTTCACTCTCCTGGGCTTTTTGTTATTCTTAATGAATTTGCTAATTGCTCTTTCTAACTCTATGAAGAATTGAGTTGGTGTTTTGGTGGGGATTGCACTGACTCTGTAGATCTCTTTCAGTAAGATGGCTAGTCTTACTATATTAATCCTGCCAATCCACGAGCACGTGAGATCTTTCCATCTTCTGAGATCTTCTTTGAGTTCTTTCTCCAGAGACTCCAAGTTCTTATCACACAGATCTTTCACTTGCTTGGTTAGAGTCACACCAAGGTATTTTATGTTATTTGTGACTATTGTGAAGGGTGTCACTTCCCTAATTCCCTTTTTTCAATTGCATATTTTCTTTATTCACATTTCAAGTCTTATCCCCTTTCCATTTTTTATCATCACTGCCCAGCTTGTGTGCAGGATTATGTGCCACATGGCCAGACCTTCTAAAGGACATCTACAGAAACGTTGGCTTCATTTTTCAAGAAATGGAAATAACTTTGCTAGGTAAAGTCAAAAGTATAGAAGACAGGGGACATGAGAACATCTATGTATGAGATTTTATCCCACCCAAAGCTTTAATATATTTGAAAAGTAGAATTCATGAACTAAAAACTATTGTCCTTCTAGAGTCCTGTCAAGTTTAATAGAAGTGGGTTCAACCTGATTACAACACTGACACCAGTATCACTGATCTGATATTTACAAAAAAGTAATATTTTTCAATAAATTAATGTCAATGCAACACCCAAGTCAGTTATAATACTAGCTGTTTGGTGAACAAGGTCCTAACATCAGACCAAGTCTATAAAGTCCAAATGGATATTTTCCAAACTTCACACATTGAAGATGTGAAACCCAAACCTGTTTCTCTTTGTGTGTGGGTTTGCAATCATACTGAGCATCAAGATTTCAAAAAAAAAAACTTCTTGTTGCTTCAAAGTCTTTTAACTTTCTTTATCAATGGAGCTATAGCCAACTTCATCTTCACTCTTAATGCCCATTAACTTCCTAAATTTGACATTTTGGTCCTTGTTTCCAAAATTCATTTTTTTAAGATTTCAGCAGACTGAGATTTGTTGCCTTCTTTCTTGCCTTGCCAGAGCATTTTCCTCTCTTTCTCTTGCTCAGCAAATTTCACGGGATTCACAGCTGCTGGGTTATAGTAACTGGGCACTGCTGCTATACCTGTCTCTGCCAAGGCTTTAGCTTCCAGGGCCACTATTTGGGCAGCCATAGCTATCTGAGGAGTAACCTGGGTAACCTGGGTTCCTGATTTCAACACTGCCTCCAGTTGCTGCAGCCACGGCAGCCATTTCTTGTTGTTTCTGATTTTGACCATTTCATTTTTTGTTCTTATAGTTTCTTTGTCCTTTTTCATCTAGCTAATCTTCATGGGTAAATTGCTGTGTTTCTCCCTCCGAAGGGAGCTGGACTAGGTGTCTGGCTTAGGCTTCTGCTAAATCTTCTTGGGTTTTTTTTATCCGCTTCTATCTTGACTTCAACTGCATGTTCTGCTCCTGGTTCTAGTCCTATGCCTGTGTATGGATCTTAATCAGGAGAATGTTCTGATCCTTCTTTTTCTATATCTGCCTCTAGATGGTGACATCTTCCTGCCTCTGCTTCTGGGTTGGGATTGATTTTCCAATCCCTACTTCTTGAGCAAGACTTCTTCCTTTCCCTGTTTCTACTGCTATAGAGTCTTTAACTTGATCTAACTTCTGCCCCATGATGACTTCCTTTCTTTGTGTTTGTGTCTGTCCTCACCATTCCCAGATGAATTTAATCATTCTCTTCCTTTGTCAGTAGAGTGTTCTTTGTCATTGTGCTCCTCAGACTTGTGTCTCTTAGAGGCCTTATCTTTGGATTCTTGACTCTTTGCTTCTGCTCAGGCTCCTGTGCTTGCTTCCATCATTAACTAATTTTTGTTTTCTTTCTCTTGACCTTGACCTCAACTTTGAAAAATGATGTTTTGAGGCTACTGAAAAAATAGATATATTTGACTACTCTTTTTTTCTTTTCTCTATCTGGTGATGTCTTTTCTGGGCCTAATCTCATTCTGTATCAATAGCCACCATTGCTTTTGAGTCCCAGCTGCTAAATTGGTGCTTCTGCTTACCCACACTCAACAGTACTCCCTAATTTCTTTCTCAGCCCGTTTGTCCTTTGAGTAGAGGAAGGTTATTGATTTGGTTGAGTTTATTGTATATCCAGCCATCTTGATGAAGTTCATTATCAGGTTTAGGAGTTCACTGGTGGAATTTTAAGTAGACTATCATATCGTCTGCTAATAGTGATATTTTGACTTCTTCCTTTCCAATTTTTATCCGTTTGACTTCCTTGTTGTCTAATTGCTCTGGCTAGGACTTCAAGTACTATATTGAATAGGTAGGAGGAGAGTAGGCAGCCTTGTCAACTCCCTGATTTTAGTGGGATTGCTTCTAGTTTCTCTCCATTTAGTTTGATGTTGGCTACTGGTTTCCTGTATATTCCCTTCACTATGTTTAGGTATGGGACTTGAATTCCTGATGTTTCCAAGACTTTTACCTTGAAGGAGTGTTGGATTTTGTCAAATGCTTTCTCAGTATCTAATGAGATGATTGTGTGGTTTTTTCTGTGGGTTTGGTGCAGAATTTTATCAGACCTTCAATGAAGACCTAATTCCAATACTCTTCAAATTATTCCACAAAATAGAAACAGAAGGAATGCTACCCAATTTGTTCTATGAAGCCACAATTATGCTTATACCTAAATCACACAAAGGCCCAACATAGAAAGAGAACTTCAGACCAATTTCCTTTATGAATATTGATGCAAAATTCTTGCAAAAAAATCCAAGAACACATCAAAATGATCATTCACCATGATCCAGTAGTCTTCATCCCAGGAATGCACGATGGTTCCATATATGGAAATCCATTTATATAATCCACCATATAAACAAACTCAAGGAAAAAAACACACAATCATCTCATTAGATACTGAGAAAGCATTTGACAAAATCCAACACTCCTTCATTATAAAAGTCTTGGAAACCTCAGGTATTCAACTCCCATACCTAAACATTTGAAGTGAGAAAACACATTACAAATTCAGATCTTTGGAGGTGATGATATTTAATTAAATATAGGCTAAGCCTTCTATGGATAAAACATCTTGTTCTCCAGGGTAAAAGAGAGGAGAGCAAGATAAAATTTGCTGCATTGAAGATAACAAACAATAACAATTATAAAGTCACTGAAGACAATGAAGGATTAATTTCCTCAGTCAGAGGTAGAAAGCCAATACTTCAAGGGGTATGGAGAGGGGTGCATCTTATAAGGAGGGTGGAAAGTCTATTTCTTCGGGTGATATAAGCCATTGAGAATCTGAAGGTTCAAAGTTCCCAGCCTCATGGTATCCTGCCACACAGCTCCGTCCCAGGTTACAGGATCCCATCCTTTTTTTTTTCCATTTTTTTAATTCGATATATTTTTTATTTACATTTCCAATTGTTTCTGCTTTTCTAGCCTTCCCACTCCCCGAAAGTCCCATAAGCCCCCTTCTCTCCCCCTGTCCTCCCACCCAACCCTTCCCACTTCCCCATTCTGGTTTTGCCATACACTGCTTCACTGAGACTTTCCAGAACAAGGGGCCACTCCTCAGTTCTTCTTGTACCTCATTTGATGTTTGGATTATGTTTTGGTTATTCCAGTTTTCTAGGTTAATATCCACTTATTAGTGAGTGCATACCATGATTCATCTTTTGAGTCTGGGTTACCTCACTTAGTATGATGTTCTCCAGCTCCATCCATTTGCCTACAAATTTCATGAATTCATTGTTTCATTGTGGCAGAATAGTACTCCATTGTGTATATATACCACATTTTTCGCATCCACTCTTCTGTTGAGGGATACCTGGGTTGTTTCCAGCTTCTGGCAATTATAAATAGGGCTGCTATGAACATAGTTGAATATGGAACCTTATTATATGCTGGGGAATCTTCTGGGTATATGCCCAGGAGTGGTATAGCTGGATCTTCTGGAAGTGAGGTGCCCAGTTTTCAGAGGAACCACCAGACTGATTTCCAGAGTGGTTGTACCAATTTGCAACCCCACCAGCAGTGGAGGAGTGTTCCTCTTTCTCCACATCCTTTCCAACCCCTGATGTCTCCTGAATTTTTAATCTTAGCCATTCTGACTGGTTTAAGGTGAAAACTCAGGGTTGTTTTGATTTGATTTCCCTAATGACTAATGAATTGAGCATTTTTTAAGATCTTTCTCTGCCATTTGAAGTTCTTCAGGTGAGAATTCTTTGTTTAACTCTGTACCCCATTTTTAATAGGGTTGTTTGGTTTTCTGGAGTCTAACTTCTTGAGTTCTTTATATATATTGGATATTAGCCCTCTATCTGATGTAGGATTGGTGAAGATCTTTTCCCAATTTGTTGGTTGCCGATTTGTCCTTTTGATGGTGTCCTTTTGATGGTGTGTGGAGGAACGGATTCAGAAAATGTGGTATATTTACACAATGGAATACTACTCAGCAATTAAAAACAATGATTTCATTAAATTTTTAGGCAAATGGTTGGAACTGGTAAATATCACCCTAAGTGAGGTAACCCAGTCTCAAAAGAACACTCATGGTATGCACTCACTGATAAGTGGATATTAGACCAGAAACTTGGAATACCCAAGACACAATGCACATATCAAATGATGCCCAAGTAGAAGGAAGAAGTGGGCACCAGTCCTGGAAAAGCTCAGTACAACAGTGTCAGGGAATACCAGAACATGGAAGTGGGAAGGGGTGGATTTGGTAACAGGGGTAGGGAAGAGGGCTTATGGGACTCTCAGGAAGGGTGGCATCCAGGAAAGGAAAACTCACTTGAAATGTAAATAAAGAATATATCGAATAAAAATAAACAGGAGACAGCAGGTGTTGGCAAGGATGTAGAGAAAGAGGAACACTCCTCCACTGCTGGTGGGATTGCAAGCTGGTACAACCACTCTGGAAATCAGTCTGGTGGTTCCTAAGAAAACTGGACATGACACTTCTGGAGGACCCTGTTATACCTCTCCTGGGCATTTACCCAGAGGATTCCCTGGCATGCAATAAGGACACTTGCTCCATTATGTTCATAGCGGCCTTATTTATAATAGCCAGAAGCTGGAAAGAATACAGATGTCCCTCAGTGGAGGAATGGATACAGAAAATGTGGTATATTTACACAATGGAATACTACTCAGCAATTAAAAACAATGAATTCATTAAATTTTTAGGCAAATAGTTGGAACTGGAAAATATAATCCTAAGTGAGGTAACCCAATCACAAAATAATACACATAGAATGTAGTCACTGATAAGTGGATGTTAATTAGCCCAGAAACTTTGAATACTCAAGACACAATTAACATATCAAATGATTCCCAAGAGGGAAGGAGAGTGCCCTCTTCCTGGAAAGGCTTTATGCAGCAATGTAGGGGATTGCCAGGACAGAGAAGTGGGAGGGGAATGGGCAGAGGAAAGAAGGCTTATGGTACTTATGGGGAGCAGGAAATCAAGAAAGGGGAAATCATTTGGAATTTAAACAAAGAATATAGAAAATTGAAAAAAAAGGAAAAGAAAAAAAGAAAACGAAAAAAAAGATGCTACAATGAAAGAAAAAGTACTTTGTCCTTGCGACTTGTTTCAATGATAAAGACTGAAATATGCAGCATTCTGTCCATTGCTCCATAACAGACCTACCTCTTCCTGACCATTGCTTTCCCATGGCTACAGTTATCTCATGGTGAACCATGATCAAAGCTGCTGTTATGAATTGGGCATTTAGAGATGTCAGCAGAGCAGTCCCTCAGGTTCTCACAACATTTCTGCCATGATCCTATTCCTTCCTGCTCAGTGTGACTTCTACAAATAGACTTCTCATGAGGCTTTCAGTAACTTTCACATACTCTCTATAAGATCTCTTCCTGCAGGAGCTGTGAGGACAAAGCACAATGATCAGTGGCCTTTGAGAGTTTGATGTTTTCCCATATTACTCTGTTCATTAGGACATGTGGACAGCCCAAATTGGGAATTTTATTGATGACAGTCATATGCTCGATATTCTAGATAATAAATGAATAAAACAGGCAGTTAGGTTAATGCATTCATTAGAATATGTGTACTTCTTTGAGAGTATGAGGTGATATTGACCACAACTATTTCTTAAATCCTCTGTCACGGGTTATCATAAAAGATTTTTCCTCTGTTAGCTGTGAATATTTAAGAGGCAAAAAGAAGAATTACACACTGGTTCAGTGTTGTTACCAGTGTTGCCATTGTGGAAGATGTCTCTGTCTTTTCTTTTTATTAATTGACTGTTTATATCTTTTAAAACATTTGACTCTTTGTCTACATGTATTCCATTATTCTTACATTTATGAATATATCTATACAAAATATACATCATAAATTCAGCTCTTCCAATTGGTGCCACTAATTGATATGTGTATCAATTCTACTGAATTTGGTATGCATTCAAGTATTTCTTGCCTCTTCCTCTTGGTGTATGTAGAGAGAATTTTTATCAATAACAGTTTTTATAGGTGACAATAAAAACCAATCCAAAGGGAAATCCACACAGGTAAAAGAACTCATATTGAGTTTCCTGTTTGGATGTGTGGGTTAAGTTCTAAATATGCCATATGTAGATATAATCCAAAGTGACAAATTGATTTTAGAGTTGGTGTCTGTCAGAAGACAAGAGCATTAGTAGTAACAATCTGAATAGTGACCGAAGATTTTGATGAGAATGAGTTGAAGTGTTTTAATGGAAAACTGGTTTGTGTGATCAAAAATACTTTTGGGCATATCGGAAACTGAGGAAGTTTGGGATAGGAGAGTGATTAAATATCTAAAATGGCTATATTGATGTAGTGTGATTTACACTAAAACTTAGCCTGAATCTTAAAAGATGATTCCTACATGAGGAAAACTATGAGAGCCCTCAAAATTTGAACAAGAGAAAAATGCTTGTTTAAAGTACAGTTTCAGCATGCTCTACCAGGATCTGAGGCTTTGAGTTTCTGTTTAAATAAAAAGTGAAGTTGAATTCACCTGCAGTTCTATAATTCTATTTATCTTGGGTTCTCCATTCTCATCATCTCAAGGATTAAATGTTCCTCAGCAAATAGCTCTATTCAGATTTCTGTGCTGGAAGCTTCAGTATCTGAAGTGAACATGGTTGAAATTTTATGAGCCTTTCATATCTGAGTAGTCATATATTGACTCAAAAGTAAATATAGGGACTTCATTGTATATTTTAATTCCCCTAAATTCAGGGGGATAAAATGTGTATTACGTCATGGAAAATATTTTCGTGTGTAAATTTCTATGTTCAGATTTTATAATCTGATGCATATTTTTCTGTGCAATAGGAGATTGCAGTATTTTAGAACTCAAATGAAATTTTTACTATACTATATTAGTTGATATTTCAAAAGACATATCACCTACAAATTATTTGATAATCTTATATCTGTAA
The DNA here is from genome assembly GCF_947179515.1 of Apodemus sylvaticus. Taxonomy (NCBI): domain Eukaryota; kingdom Metazoa; phylum Chordata; class Mammalia; order Rodentia; family Muridae; genus Apodemus; species Apodemus sylvaticus. Next base: position 186,552,594 of record NC_067472.1, read on the forward strand.
TGGAACCTGCTGTTGTATCATTGTAATTAACAACATAGTAGCAGGCAGCATTCTTTGATTTGATTTTTTGGCTTTTTTGTTTGTTTGTTTTGTTTTTTTGAGGCAGGGTTTCTCTGTATAGCCCTGGCTGTCCTGGAACTCACTCTGTAGACCTGGCTGGCCTCGAACTCAGAAATCCACCTGCCTCTGCCTCCCAGAGTGCTAGGATTACAGGCATACGCCACCACCGCCCGGCTAGCAGGCAGCATCTTATGCACACATTTTCATAATCTGTGACTAATTAATGTGTTTGTAAAATCACGGTAGACATTTTCTGTCTTTTTGAATTGTTTTTTAGATTGACATAATTTTATAATTTTAGATTTTATATATGTATATGAATATTTATGTATGCTTGTAATACATTGGAAAAATAGAAAGGTTGTTATTAAATAGAAAGAAATATACTTTTATCTTTTTTATAGGATATTTTCTTTATTTACATTTCAAATATTATCCCCTTTCCAAGTCCAACCCACAAATCTCCTATCCCATCGCCCCTGTTCCTGCTTCTATGAGTGTGTTCCTCCACCCACCCAACCACTCCCATTTCCCCCTCCTTGACATTCCCCTACATTGGGGCATCAAACCTTCACAAAACCAAAGGCCCCTCCTCCCATTGATGTCCAACAAGTCCATCCTCTGCTACAAATAAGGTGGAGCCATGGGTTACTACATATATACTCTTTGGTTGGTTGTTTAGTCCCTGCGAGCTCTGGGAGGGTTTGGTTGGTTGATATTATTGTTCCTACTATGGGGTTGCAAACACCTTCAGCTCCTACAGACCTTTCTCTACATCTTCCACTGGGGACCCTGTATTCAATCCAATGGTTGGCTGCAAGCCTCTGTATTTGTCAGATTCTGACAGAGGCTATCAAGAGACAGCTACATCAGGCTCCTGTCTGAAAGTACTTCTTGGAATTCATAATAGTGGCTGGGCTTGATAACTGTGTATGATATAGATTCCCAGGTGGGGCAGTCTCTGGATGGACTTTTCCTCAGTCTCTGCTCCACACTTTGTATCTCCTCCCGTGGGTATTTTATTCCCCCTTCTAAGAAGGACAGAAGTATCCATACTTTGGTCTTCCTTCTTCTTGAGCTTCATGTGGTCTATGAATTGTATCTTGGGTATTCCAAGCTTTGGGGCTAATATCCACTTATCAGTGAGTACATACCATGTGCATTGTTTGTGACTGGCTTACCTCACTCAGGATGATATTTTCTACTTCCGTCCATTTGCCTAAGAATTTCAGCAAGTCATTGTTTTAATAGCTGAGTAGTACTCCATTGCCTCAAAGTACAACACTTTCTGTAACATCGATTGTGTTTTAAATATAATCAGGAGATATAATTATATCCATAACATTTGTTCCACTACTGCACCAGAATAGCTTACAGGCCAGTCACTATTTTAGTTTGCAATGTTTGTAACTTTGAGATAGCCATGCTTACGTTTCTGTTCTGGTAGCATGCAGAGTACCTTGCATATCTTGAATGCTACTTAGGAGAGTGAAGCTTAATACATAATGCTTTACTTGTGTTTATATTGTAAATATACTTTTTTTATAAGGCATTAGTAAGATTTTATATTTTTGGATTTTATATATGTATATGAATATGTATGTTTGTAGTAGTGAAAAAATAGAAAGGTTGTTATTAAATAGAAAGAAAAATACACATGATAGAGGCGTCTGTTTCTTTCAAATAATGGTGTTCTTTGATTTAAACTTTTGAATTTTATGATGTCTGATTTATGAATTTTTGTTTTTATTCTCTATACTTTTGGAGTACTTCTCAGGAAGTACTATTCTGTATAATGAAGTCAAGTGAATTTTCTACTTCCAGGTAAAAAGTGACCTTCAGAATTAATTCATAAGACAAAACTCGGTTCAATATAAAAAATGGAATGTTCTGAGATCCCTCAGCATCTCCTAAACTTTCTGCAGCCATTTACTTATGTTAATTGCTTTTAGAAAATGACTTAGTCCCCTTGATTTTCAGTTTTTATGGGAATAGCCCTCTACTTTTTAAAGAGTTTCCACTGTACAGTCAACTTCAACAAGCACGCTGGAATTTAGTTCCATTAGGAAATTTTAGGATGTGGACATCAGTGGGCCTGCTCAGATATCCATCAGAAAGGGATAAAATCATTATGATTGTAAACAGTCTATTACAAATCCATTGCAATTAAATTTAATTACAGTCATGATAAGTATCCCAGGAAGTTTTATAAAGGAAAGCTGGCCAGGCAGCCTGAAGTCAGTGGCTTTTGGTGTGAGAGGAATAGATAGATCCAGGGAATGCATTTTTGAAGGAGTAACATTTTAAAGGAAACTTGTGTGAATCAGGGAAAAGAGACAGAAGAGTAAGTTCCAGGCAAAGAACATCAAAACCTCAGGTAGGAAAATGAATGTAGCCCATTGAAGTTAACTTGAAGAAGAAAGTCTGCCTGGCAATGCACCTGTGAAAAGCTGTAGGAGGGACACTGTCTCCTAATGTGATCCTGTTTGTCCCCTGAATGCACTTTGTGAAGCCACATTCAAGTTACACCCATTGTAGTAAAGAGTCATTGTTGGACCTAGCTGAGTGTGCTCAGCCTTCTTTGAAACGTCTGTGACTCAAACAAAGCTATAGCCAGGCAGAGCAACCCAAACCAAGGTCAGTGCTCATGCCCCACTCTGTGTGGGGGTCATATTTATACTCTATCACAGGTCCTTTCACATGTCTGCTATATCAAAACATCCGTCATCTGTGTTTGCTTCAGGTAAACATTCTTTCCTGTGTCTGTTGCAGCAAAACATCTTTTCTCCTGTGTCTGCTTCAGGTAAACATTCTCCTGCATGTTTGCTTTAGCAAGACATCCTTTAATCTGTGTGCAGCAGCAAAACATCATTTGACATAGCTGAATGTCGACGAACTAGAAGTTTCCACTTTGGTGTATGTGGTCCACACATAGGTAAATGTGGGCACATCCTATGGATGATTGACAGACTGTGGTTGTTTAATATGGATGACTGACAGGCTTGAGCCTTGTCCTGTGGACAAATCACAGGCTGTGGCCTTCTCCTCTGGAAGACAAACACAGCTGTAGCCTTGCCCTTGAAATCTGATCATCTGTAGGTGTGTCCTCTGGAGGATTGACACACTGAGGGCATTTCCTATAGATGATTAATAGCCTGTGTTCCACTACCATGTATGAGTGACAGATTGTGGGTGTTTACTATGGGTGATTGACAGGGTATGGGTGTTTCCTTCCTATAGGTAATAGAATGAGGTTGTTTTCTGAGCTTGATACTTTTTAGATATTTCCTATAGATGACTGACTGAATGAATGAATTTTGTCTCCAAGATAGGCCTGCTCTTGGTCTTTTCTTTGGATCATTGCCTGTCTGTGTGAGTTTTCTCTTGACAACTGACAGACTGAGCCAGATTCCTACACATTATTGATAGGCTGAGGTCATTTCCTATACATACATGACAAGTTCTTAGCTCTTCCTAGGAATGACTGACAAGCAATGTCTTTGTCCTGGGAATGACAGACTGTTCCCTGACTGAAAGGTTGTTGGTGTCCCTGTGGATGATTGATAGGCTATATGTTTTTTATTTGTTATTCCATTTTTTGTAATTGCCCTTTTTTCTTTTTTCTTGGATATTTTCTTATATACACATCACATGTTTTCACCTTTCCAGTTCTCCCCTAAGGAAACCTCCTATCCCATCCCCTCCTGCTGATTCTATGACAGTGCTCCCCCATCCACCCTCATACTCCCTTCTTCCTGCCCTGGTATTCCCCTACAGGGAGATAAGAAAGGAACAATTTGCATTCTTCTACATGTTGACTAACAGTTGAATGACCACAATTTGTTGAAAATGCTACCTTCTTTCTACTGGTTGGTTTTAGCTCCTTTATGAAAAATCAAGTGACCATGGTTGTGTGGGTTCATTTCTGGATCTTCCTGCCTAACACTGGACCAATGCCAGTACAACAGTTTTTATCACTATTGCTCTGCACTACAGCTTGAAGTCAGGAATGATGACTCCCCCAGAATTTCTTTTATTGTTGAAAATTGTTTTCACTATCCTGGATTTTTTCTTAATTCAAATGATTTTGAGAATTGTTCATTCTAAGACTATGAAAAATTGAGTGGAAATTTTGATGGGGATTGCATTGAATCTGGAGACTGCTTTTGGCAGAGTGGTCATTTTTACTATAATAATCCTGCCAATACACAAGCATAGGAGAACTTCCTCATTCTGAGGGCTTCTTCGATTTCTTTCTACAAAAAAGTTTGTGTCATACTGATCTTTCACTTATTAGGTTTGAGTCACAGAAAGTTATTTTATATATTTCACTTAATGGGTTAGAGTCAAACAAAGATATTTTATATTGTTTGTGACTATTGTGAAGGGTGGTATTTTCCTAATTTCTTTCTCAGCCTGTTTATCCTTTGAGTACAGGAAGGCTACTGATTTGTTTGAGTTTATTGTATATCCAGCTACTTTGTTGAAGTTGTCAGCTGTAGAAGTTCTCTGGTGAAATTTTTGGGGCCACTTAAGTATACTATCATATCTGCAATTAGTGATATTTTGAATGTATCCTTTTGACTTCCTTTTGTGGTGTAATTGATCTAGCTAGACCTTCAAGTACTATATTGAGTAGATAGGGAGAGAGTGGGCAGCCTTGTCTAGTCCCTGATGTTAGTGGGATTGCTTCAAGTTTCTCTTCATTTAGTTTGATGTTGGCTACTGATTTGGTGTATGTATGTTGCTTTCACTAAGTTTCGGTATGGGCTTTACATTTCTGATCTCTCCAAGACATTTTATTTTTAAATTTATTGATATATTTATTTACATTTCAAATGATTTCCCCTTTTCTGGACCCCCACTCCCGGAAAGTCCCATCAGTCCCATCAGTCCCTTTCCCTCCCCCTGTTTTCCCACCCAACCCTTCCCACTTCCCTGTTCTGATTTTGCTCTATACTGCTTAACTGAGTCTTTCAGAATAAGGGGCCACTCCTCTTTTCTTCTTGTACCTCATTTGATGAGTGGATTATGTTTTGGGTATTCCAGTTTTCTAGGTTAATATCCACTTATTAGTGAGTGCATACCATGATTTATCTTTTGAGTCTGGGTTACCTCACTTAGTATGATATTCTCGGCTCCATCCATTCGCCTAAGAATTTTATGAATTCGTTGTTTCTGATGGCTGAATAGTAATCCATTGTATATATATACCACATTTTTTGCATCCACTCTTCTTTTGAGGGATACCTGGGTTCTTTCCAACTTCTGGCAATTATAAATAGGGCTGCTATGAACATAGTGGAGCATGCATCCTTATTACATGCTGGGGAATCTTTTGGGTATATGCCCAGGAGTGGTATAGTAGGATCTTCTGGAAGTGAGGTGCTCAGTTTTCAGAGGAACCACCAGACTGATTTCCAGAGTGGTTGTACCATATTGGTACAGTGACAGGCAGGCAGATCAATGGAACAGGATTGAAGATCCAGAAATGAACCCACACACCTATGGCCACTGGATCCTCGAAAAAGGGGCTGAAAACATCCAATGGAAAAAAGATAGCCTTTTCAACAAATGGTGCTGGTTCAACTGGAGGTCAGCATGCAGAAGAATTCGAATTGATCCATTCTTATCTCCTTGTACTAAGCTCAAATCCAAATGGATAAAGGACCTCCACATAAAGCCAGACACCCTGAAGCTAATAGAAAAGAAACTGGGGAAGACCCTTGAGGACATCGGTACAGGGAGAAAGTTTCTGAACAGAATACCAATAGCATATGCTCTAAGATCAAGAATTGACAAATGGGACCTCATAAAATTACAAAGTTTCTGTACTGCATAGGACACCATCAAGAGAACAAATCGGCAACCAACAAATTGGGAAAAGATCTTCACCAATCCTACATCAGATAGAGGGCTAATATCGAATATATATAAAGAACTTAAGAAGTTAGACTCCAGAAAACCAAACAACTGTATTAAAAAATGGGGTACAGAGTTAAACAAAGAATTCTCACCTGAAGAAGTTAGGATGGCAGAGAAACACCTTAAAAAATGCTCAACTTTATTAGTCATTAGGGAAATGCAAATCAAAACAACCCTGAGACTTCACCTTACACCAATCAGAATGGCTAAGATTAAAAATTCAGGAGACAGCAGGTATTGGCGAGGATGTGGAGAAAGAGGAACACTTCTCCAAGATTTTCAACATGAAGGGATGCTACATGTTGTCAAATGCTTTTGCAGCATCTAATGAAATGATCATGTGCTTCTTTTCTTTGAGTTTATGTAGTGGATTACATTGATGGACTTCAGTATATTGAACCATCCCTGCATCCCTGGGATGAAGCCTGCTTGATCACGATGATCATTTGGAAGTGTTCTTGGATTCAGTTTTTGACAATTTTATTGAGTATTTTTGCATCGATATTCACAAGGGAAATTGGTCTGACATTCTCTTTGTTGGCTCTTTGTGCAGTTTTGGTATCAGCTTAACTGTTGATTCATAGAATGAATTGGGTAGTGTTCCTTCTGTTTCTATTTTGTGGAATAATTTGAAGAGTATTGGTATTAGGTCGTCTTTGAAGTTCTGATAGAATTCTGCACTAAACCCATTTGATCCTGGGCATTTTTGGTTGGGAGACTTTTAACAACTGCTTCTATTCATATAAAGGTTATGGGAGAGTTTGGATGTTTTATCTGATTCTGATTTAACTTCGGTATATAGTATTTGTCTAGAAAATTTCTACTTCAACTGGCTTTTCCAGTTTAGCTGAATATAGACTTTTGAAGTAGGATTTGATGATTTTTTAAAAATTTTCTTTAGTTTCTGTATCTCCCTTTTCATTTCTGATTTTGTTAATTTGGATTCTGCCTCTGCGCACTTTGGTTACTCTGGCTAAGGGTTTGTCTGTCTAGTTGATTTTCTCAAAGAACCAGATCCTAGATTTGTTTATTATTTCCTATACTTCTTTTTGTTTCTACTTGGTTGATTTCTGCCCTGAGTTTGATTATTTCCTGTCATCTTCTCCTCTTGAGTGTATTTGCTTCTTTTTGTTCTAAAGTTTTGAGGTCTGTTGTCAATGTGCTAGTGTATGCTCTCTCCAGTTTCTTTTTTTTTTATTCGATATATTCTATATTTACATTTCATTTACATTCTTTATTTACACTGGAAATGCTCAGTGCAGCAGTGTAGGGGAATACCAGGACAGGGAAGTGGGAAGGGGTGGATTGGGGAACAGGGGGAGGGAAGAGGGCTTATGGGACTTTTGGGGAGGGGGGATCCAGGAAAGGGAAAATCTCTCCAGTTTCTTTTTGGAGGCACTCAGAGCTATGAGCTCTCTTCTTAGTACTTTCATTGTGTCCCATAAGTTTGGGTATGTTGAGCCTTTCTTTTAATTCTCAAATGTCTTCAACTTCTCTGTTTCTTCCTTGACCAAGTTATCATTGTGTAGGGCACTGTTCAGCTTCCATATGTCTGTGAGCTTTCTGTTCTATTTGCTTCTATTGAAGACCATCCTTTGTCCATGTTGGTCTGATTGTACACAAGGGTTGTACCAGCTTGCATTCCCACCAGCAGTGGAGCCAGCATCCGCTGTCTCCTGATTTTTTTTTAATTTCTTTTAAAAATGTATTTCTATTTTTTTTAATTCTGTATATTCTATTTACATTTCAAATAATTTCTCCTTTTCTGACTCCCCACTCCCCGAAAGTCCCATAAGCCTTCTTCCCCTGTTTCCCCATCTACTCCTTCCCATTTCCCTGTTCTGGTATTCCCCTATACTGCTGCACTGAGTCTTTCCAGAACCAGAGGCCACTCCTCCATTCTTCTTGGACATCATATAATATGTGGATTATGTCTTGGGTATTCAAAGGTTCTAGGCTAATATCCACTTATCAGTGAGTGCATACCATGATTGATCTTTTGAGACTGGGTTACCTCACTTAGTATGATGTTCTCCAGCTCCATCCATTTGTCTAAGAATTTCATGAATTCATTGTTTCTAATGGCTGAATAGTACTCCATTGTATATATATACCACATTTTTTTTCGTATCCATTCCTCTGTTCAGAGTCACCTGGGTTCTTTTCAGCTTCTGGCTACTACAAATAGGGCTGCTATGAACATAGTGGAGCATGGGTCCTTATTGCATGCTGGGGAATCCTCTGGGTATATGCCCAGGAGTGGTATAGCAGTATCTTAGTCAGGGTTTCTATTCCTGCACAAACATCATGACCAAGAAGCAACTTGGAGGAAAGGGTTTATTGAGCTTACACTTCCACATTGAATTTCATCACTAAAGGAAGTCAGGACTGGAACTCACGCAGGTCAGGAAGCTCCTTTCTTTGTGATAACTCCAGCCTGTGTCAAGTAGACACACAAAACTAGTCAGTACAATTGACCCCTTGTCAACTTGACACACAAACACATCACTATTGAGCCTCAACCCTTACTTTTTTATTCATCCCCAAGATCTAAATTACATTAAAAGTCCCACAGTCTTTACACATTAAAAGTTCAATCACCTTAAAATGTTCAATATCTTTAAAATTCAAAGTCTTTTAAAATTCAGTCTTTTAACTGTGGGCTCCACTAAAATACTTTCTTCCTTCGAGAGGGAAACACATCAGGGCACAATCACAACCAAAAGCAAAACTCAAACTCCAATGATTCAAGGTCTGGGATCCAACTCACAATCTTCCGTGCTCCTCCAAGGGCGTGGGTCACTTCTCCAGCTCTGCCCTTTGTAGCACACAGCTTGTCTTCTAGGCTCCAGCTGCCTATACTCCACTGCTGCTGCTGTTCTTGGTGGTCATCTCATGGCACTGGCATCTCCAAAACACTGCTGACTTCTACTGTAATTAGGCCTCAAAAATAGCCTCTCATAGGCTCTCTTCATAGTGACAAGCCTCTGCTCCTATGCATGACCCCTTCAAGTCCTGGGCCATGAGTTGCAACTGAGGCTGCACCTTCACCAATGGCCTTCTGTGACCTCTTACTGTGCCAAGAGCCTCAGCTGCTCTTCATGATCCCTTCATGCCTTCAAAACCAGTACCATCTGGGTGACTCTTACACAGTACCAAGTCCAGCCACAGCATAAAATACAACTGTGGCTATCTCTGGAACACACTCTCTGTGATCTCAGAAAACATTTTCAAGAAGATTTCATCTCAGTGATGCTGGTCTCTTCTTAATCACCGCTAATCTCTTAGCCCCAGCTAACCAGCATCTATAGTCCCAATAACACAAAGGTTTGCTTTAGTGGTTCTGGTATCTTGTTACTCACAGCTGATTCGTCAGCCCCAGCTAACCAAAACCACAGAATCTTCACAATCAAAACATGGCCACTATAAGAGTCTTTAATCTTCCCTCTGAAATTTCACAAGCCAGGCCTCCATCTTTTGCACTGTTCTTAACATTGTCTTCCAAGCTCCTTCAGAACTTTCCACTGAGCTCTAAATATTCTAATGGCTTTTCTAGCTCAAAGTTCCAAAGTCCTTCCACAGTCCTCCCCCAAACATGGTCAGGTTGTCACAGGAATACTCCACTATGCTGGTACCAATTTGTCTTAGTCAGGGTTTCTATTCCTGCACAAAGATCATGACCAAGAATCAAGTTGGGGAGGAAAGGGTTTATTGAGCTTACACATCCACGTTGAAGTTCATCACTAAAGGAAGTCAGGACTGGAACTCAAGCAGGTCAGGAAGCAGGAGCTGATGCAGAGGCCATGGAGGGATGTTTCTTACTGCCTTGCTTCCCCTGGCTGGCTCAGCCTGCTCTCTTATAGAACCAAAGAGCACCAATCCAAAGGTGGTACCACCCACAAGGGGCCCTCCCCACTTGATCACTAATTGAGAAAATGCCCCACAGCTGGATCTCATGGAGTCAGTTCTCCAACTGAAGCTCCTTTCTTTGTGATAACTCCAGTCTGTGTCAAGTTGACACATAAAACTAGCCAGTACAAGCAGGGTCCTCCAGAAATGTCATGTCCAGTTTTCTGAGAAACCGCCAGACTGATTTCCAAAGTGGTTGCACCATCTTGCAATCCCACCAGCAGTGGAGGAGTGTTCCTCTTTCTCCACATCCTTGCCAACACCTGCTGTCTCCTGTTATTTTGATGTAAGCCATTCTGACTGGTGTGAGGTGAAATCTCAGGGTTGCTTTGATTTGCATTTCCCTGATAACTATGGATCTTGAACATTTCTTTAGGTGTTTCTCAGGCCAGAAGCTCAGAATACCCAAGACACAATTCACATATCAAATGATGCCCAGGAACGAAGCAAGGAGAGGCCTCTGGTCCTGCAAAGGCTCTATGCAGCAGTGTAGGGTAATACCAGGACAGGAAAGCAGGAGGGGGGTGTTTTGAGAACAGGGGGAGGGGAGAGGGCTTATGAGACTTTCAGGGAGGTGGAAACAAGAAAATGTAAATAAAAAATCGAATATATACATAAAATATATCTAATAATATTTGTGATGTTAAAAGGTGCAGAAGAATGGATGCAAAAAATGTGGTATTTATACACAATGGAGTACTATTCAGCCATTAGAAACAATGAATTCATGAAATTCTTAGGCAAATGGATGGAGCTGGAGAACATCATACTAAGTGAGGTAACCCAGTCTCAAAAATCAGTCATGGTATGCACTCACTAATAAGTGGATATTAACCTAGAAAACTGGAATACCCAAAACATAATCCACACATCAAATGAGGTACAAGAAGAGAAGAGGAGTGGCCCCTGGTTCTGGAAAGACTCAGTGAAGCAGTATTCTGCAAAACCAGAACGGGGAAGTGGGAAGGGGTGGGTGGGAGGACAGGGGAAGAGAAGGGGGGTTACGGGACTTTCAGGGAGTGGGGGGCTAGAAAAGTGGAAATCATTTGAAATGTAAATAAATTGTATCAAAGAAAAAAAAAGTGTTACTTAAAAAAAAAAAAAGAATGGAGGAGTGGCCCCTTGTTCTGGAAAGACTCAGTGAAGCTGTATAGGGCAAAACCAGAACAGGGAAGTGGGAAGGGGTGGGTGGGAGAACAGGGGGAGGGAAGGGGGCTTATTGGACTTTCAGGGAGTGGGGGGGACAGAAAAGGGGAAATCATTTGAAATGTAAATAAAAAGTGTATCGAATTAAATAAATTAATTAATTGATTAAATTTAAAAAAATAAAAATGAAAAAGGTGATGTTAAAAGGTATTAAAAAGTAGTGATTGTTGCTTCTGTTATTTTTTATCTTATGTTTATGTTTGTGTGGCTATCTTCTTTTGGGTTTCCTTAAAGAAGATAACTTTCTTGCTTTTTTTTTCCTTAAAGAAGATAACTTAGCCTATACCCAGGATTTCTGGCTTTCTCTGGTGAGAAGTCTGGTGTAATTCTGATAGATCTGCCTTTTTATGTTACTTGACCTTTTCCCCTGTCTGCTTTTAATATTCTTTCTTTGTTTTGTGCACGTGGTGTTTTGACTATTATATGGCAGAAGGATTTTTTCTAGTCCAATCTATTTGGAGTTCTGTAGGATTCTTGTATGTTTATTGTGCCCTGGAATTTCTAGATGTTTCTCATTAGCAGCATTTTGCATTTTTTTATTTTCTTTGACTCTTGTTTCAGTATTTTCTATAGTATATCTGCACCTGAGATTCTTTTTTTTAAGATTTTTTATTACATGTAAGTACACTGTAGCTGTCTTTAGACACACCAGAAGAGGGCTTCTCATCTCATTACAGATGAATGTGAGCCACCATGTAGTTGCTGGGATTTGTACTCAGGACCTTCAGAAGAGAAGTCAATGCTCTTAACCACTGTTCCAGCTCACCATCCCTGAACTTGAGGTTCTTTCTTCTATCTCTGGTATTCTGCTGGGGATGGATGAACCCCTGAACTCTTTCCTCAGTTTTTTATCTCCAGGGTTCTCTCCTTTTGTGATTTCTTAATTGTTTCTATTTTCATTTTTAGATCCTGTATGGTTTTGCTCAATTTCTTTACCTGTTTGTTTTTTTCCTGTAGTTCTTTAAAAGATTCATGTGTTTCCTCTTTAAGAGCTTCTAGTTGTTTGCCTGCCTTCTCCTGTATTTCTTTAAGGGAGTTGTTTATGTCCTACTTAAAGTTCTCTATCATCATCATGAGATGTGATTTTACATCAGAGTCTTGCTTTTCTGGTATGTTGAAGTATCCAGGGCTCACTGTGGTGGGAGAGCTGGGTTCTGATGATGCCAAGTAGCCTTGGTTTCTGTTGCTTATGTTCTGTTCTTATGTTTGCCATCTCATTACGTCTGGTGTTGGCTGTTCTTGCTGTTTCACTGTGGCTTGTCCCTTTTGGGAGCCTGTGTGTCGGTGCTCCTGTGAGACCAGCTCTCTCTGGGAGGAATTTTGGTATGCGGCTTTATGGCCCTGGGTCATCTCTGGGGTGCAGACAGAATCCCAAAGCATCCTTTGCCCATGTGTGCCTTGGTGCCTTTGTCCTGAGGGTTCCTTGTGAGTCCCTCTGAGCAGAATCAGTGGTCTTACCTTTGCTCACGGGCATGTGTGCACTCCTTGGTGATCCCCACAATCCTGGCAGTATTTGGGTTTTGGCTATGTGCATTTCTTCTGGATAATTCTCAGGTTGTGGGCAATTCCAATGGATTAGTGATAGCATGCAGCTTTTTTCTCCAAATGATTGCCATGCTGGGGGTATGCCATGTGCATAGCTGTCGCTATTTCCTATGGGTGATTGACGGGTTGTGGGCATTTCCTATGAATGAATGACAAGTTGTGGGTACTTTCTATGGATAGTTGACAATCTGTACTTGCTACCTATGTCTGACAGGTTGTGAAAATGTCCTAAAAAAATTGACACGATATGGGTATATCCTATTAATGACTGAAAGTCTGTGGGCATTTTCTGTAGATGATTAGCAAGCTATGGTTATATGTTGTGGGTAAATGACAGCTTTGGGCATTTCTTAGGCATGATTGATAGCCTGTAGACTTTTCCTATGGATGATTTGCACATGGTGGTCATTTTCTGTGGATGACTGACAAGCTGTGGACATATCCTGGGGATGACAGAAAGGCTGTGCATGTTGGCAATGCATATAGAAAAGTTGAAGATACGTAATATGTATGTGTGACAGGCTTTGGATGTTTCCTGTGAATGATTGACAGGGCATAGGCATTTTCTATGGATGATTAACAGGGTGTGAGCTTGTCCTTTGGAGGAGTCACAGGGTTGGTGTGTGTTTCCTGTGGTTGATTGACAGGCTGTTGGCATTACCTATGAATGGTTGACAGGGTCTCAGATATCCTATGAAAGATTGACCGGCTATGAGTGTTTCCATGGGATAATTGACAGGGTATAGGAGTTTCCAATGAATAATCGACAATCTTTGAGTGCTTTGTATGTAAGACTGATACGTTATAGCCATATCCTATGAATGATTAACAGACTATGGCCATATTTTATACATGACTGACAGGTTGTGACTGCTTTCTGTGGCTGATTGACAGGCAGGGGGCATGGCTTGTGAATTAAGGACAAGCTGTGGGAGTTTCCTGTCGATGAGTTACAGGCTGTGATAATTTCTTCTGGTTGACTCCCAGGCTTTATGAGTTGCCTGTAGATGATTGACAGGCCAGGGATGTTTCCAGTAGATGATTGACAGGACTTGGGCATTCCTTATGGGTGATAGCCAGGTTGATGATTTTTCCTCTGGATAATTAACAGGCTGTGGGGGCTGTTGGACAGAGTTTTGGTAAGCTGTGTGTGTCTTGTGCAAGACTGTCAGGCTGTGGGTCAGGTTGGATGATTGACAAAATATAGACCAACAGATGCAATTCTACAGATCACTTGTATCTGTGCAAATTTTTAACAACAAATGGAAATCTATATTGCTAGTCATGAACACTTTGATTCTTTTCATTTCCACATTTCATTTTTTAATGCTCATGAGTAGTGTCTCTATATTTGCAGCCAGCAAAAGCACAGCATATCCGAAGGTAATAAGTAAAGCATCCATGGTAATCCAGGTGGTAAATGGTACCAAAGCAGGACCACATGCTTTGACATAAAAAGGTCAATGTTCACCTAAACTCACACCAAATTTGGGAACATATCCCCATAAGGTGATAACCTATGCCATCGAAGATCTCATGCTTGATATTCAAAAGCTTTAGGCAAAATGAAACTAGGGTTCCAAAGAGTATGGTTCATTTCATGTAACATTTATATTTATAGAGTGTAAAGAAAACTAGACTGGCAGAATGGCTAAGATTAAAGACTCAGGAGACAACAGGTGTTGGCGAGGATGTGGAGAAAGAGGAACACTTCTCCACTGCTGGTGGGGCTGCAAATTGGTACTACCACTCTGGAAATCAGTCTGGCAGTTCCTCAGAAAACTTGGCACCTCACTTCCGAAAGATCCTTCTATACAACTCCTGGGCATTTACCCAGCGATTTCCCAGCATGTAATATGGATATATGCTCCACTATGTTCATAGCAGCCCTATTTATAATAGCTAGAGGCTGGAAAGAACCCAGGTATGCCTCGACAGAAGAATGGATGCAAAAATGTGGTATATATACACAATGGAGTACTATTCAGCCATTAAAAACAAGGAATTCATGAAATTCTTAGGCAAGTGGATGGAGTTGGAGAACATCATGCTAAGTGAGGTAAATGAGTCTCAAAAGATCAATCATGGTATGCACTCACTAATAAGTGGATATTAGCCTGGAAAACTGGAATACACAAAACATAATCCACACATCAAATGAGGTACAAGAAGAACGGAGGAGTGTCCCCTGGTTCTAGAAAGAGTCCGTGTAGCACTATAAGGCAAAACCAGAACAGGGAAGTGAGAAGGGGTGGGTGGGAGAACAGGGGGAGGGAAGGGGGCTTATGTGGCTTTCGGGGAGTGGGGACCCAGAAAAGGGAAAATCATTTGAAAAGTAAATAAAAAATATATCGAATTAAAAAAAAGAAAACTAGACTGGGCAGAAGAACATAAATGTGTAAGAACAGAAAGAGCTGGGGAGAAGTAGAATATATATTCTACATAGTGGATATCTAAGTTATGTGTGGGGAAAAAATGGACTGACAGATAAAAATTACAGTTGGACAATTCACTGTTTTTAAAGAAAACATTCAATAAACAAAAGAATATCTTGGAACTATCCTTTACAGTCTATTCTTCTATTATTTCTATGAAACGCCAACATAAAAAATGATTAGCTGTTTAGAACTACAAAATGTTCCAGAATCATGTGGAAAACAGAAAATCTACTGTTGTGTCTTTGGTTCCCCTCTGTAACCTATCAGAGAATAATAGCAAAAAAGAATGAGGGACTGGGGTGGCTGAGTGCAGATATGTGGATAATGGGATCCCCAAAGCATACTTGCCTGGAAGTCTGAGAATCAGTGTACTCCAAGAGAGTAAATCTATCACATCTAGGATTTGGGTGAGTGAACATTGACTGTTATTGAAGAAGAAGAAGAGGAAGAAGAAGAAGAAGAAGAAGAAGAAGAAGAAGAAGAAGAAGAAGAAGAAGAAGAAGAAGAAGAAGAAGAAGAAGAAGAAGAAGAAGAAGAAGAAGAAGAACAGGAAGAGGAAGAGGAAGAGGAAGAGGAAGAGGAAGGAAAATGAGGAGGAGGAGAAGAAGGAAAAGGAGGAAGAAGAGGAGGAGGAGGAGGAAGAGGAGGAGGAGGAGGGATGGCAGTCCATATGGAGATAGGAATTTCACATGAAGAACAACAGAATCAGCTAACATGGACTCTTTGGGCTCTCAGAGCCTGAACCACCAACCAAAGAACATACACCGTCTGGCCCTAAGCCTCCATGCACATAGATAGCAGATGTGCAGCTTGGTCTTCATGTGGGCCCCAAACAAGTAGAGGGGGGCTATCTCAGAGGCTGTTGCATGTATGTGAGATATGTTCTTCTAGCTTGACTGCCTTGAATGGATTCAGTGGAAGTGAAAGCACATAGCCTCACAGAGACTCCATGTTCCAGGGTTGGGATATAACCAGGCAACCACCACCCTCTCAGGGGACGAGGGGAGGGTAAGAAAGGGCAAAAATTGCAGGAGATGCAGACTGGGAGGGGCAGTTATCAGGATGTAAAGTAAACAAGTAAAAAATAAAAATAAATGAAATTTTTTCCAGAAAACATCACATGGCTCAAGTGAGACTCCAATAAAACAATAAATTTTGACTTCAGTCTACTTTAAGTTAAATCATTTTAATTTAATATTTCAATATATACATATATTATACAGTTTTTCTTTACACACTGCATCTTGATGTATTTAGTGTGTTCTGTCCCCTGCTTCAAGGGACTGATGATCAGCTGCAGCAGCAACTAGAAGGAAAGCAAAAAGCATCAATAGTATCATCAGGCACATCATTGGTGGTATTGTCACCATCAGCATCAGTAACATCAGTGTCAGTATCATCAGAATCAACTACATGAGAAACTGAGATGGTGGAGGCTTATTTTGTTAAATTTATTCTCAGATGTTGCTTCTTCTGGAATGCTTGTTTCCAGGCTGATGCTATCCTTACAAGTCAGAGTTCAGAAAACAGAGACAAATATATTCTAATGTTTAAGAGGAAGATTTCTCTGCTTAGCCATTCAGAAAGCACAAGATTTTCCCTGGGAGTGAAAAAAAAATGTCCTCATTCCAGAATGGGAGACAACCAAGTACCAATAAACTTGACATGGTCAGTTGTGTTGGTCTAAACTGGTTTTGTTACACTATGTGAAGTATTTTCAGTAAATTGGGAAAAGGAAACCCTTTTTTCTGGGTCTAGGTAATGCTTAAATAGCCAGATAGAAGCATGAAATGTAATAATAATAATACCATATAAAAGTTCATCTATTTTAGCAACTACTGTGCTCTAACTTACCTGACCCTTCTTTTCTGTTAGTGGGAGGTCCTTGGCCATTTTCATCATGCCACACTTGTTGAAAGAGATTACTCATCCCTGCAATTATTGATAAGAGGTATGCCAGGAGCCACAGGAAGGGCATTAACATCATCAGTAGGTTCTCTTGCTCCAGGAGATACCCAGGCTCCCTGACAGTGGTCTTGTTATGGCCAGTGTGGTCAGCTGACAGTAAATTATCATAAAAAACTTTAGCATCCCGAGTAGGGGCCAGATGTTCATCTAGGTCAGGAACTTGAGTAGGTTCCTCATCTAAAGAAAAGCTATCATACTTGTCTTGTGCTTTGAGCAAGGTCAAATTGTTCAGGTCAGCTCTTTCAGTGGAGTCTATGGAATAACAAGTGTGGGGACCAGGAGTAGGCTCTGGGTCAGCCCAGGTCGCGTCCCTTGCATGCTCCATGTAAACGGCTAAATCACTTATGGAATCTAACTCAATGTCACTAGCTGTTTCTGAGTCATGTTTCTCATCTGACTCAGCAATGTCAGCAGGACCTGGGGCAAAAGTTGCTTCAACTTCAGCAATAGCCACACTGTCAGCAGCACATTGGGAAGGAGTTATTTCAATGTCAGCAGGAGCTCTGCTGCTGGCAGCACTGGTTGAAGGAATTTTCTCAGTATCAGCAGGAGCACCCCTGTCAGCATTACTTTGGGGAGAAATTGCCTCACTTTCCATGTTCAACTGCATAATTCCTCTGTCTAGCCATTCAACAAACTCAAGGTTTTCTCTGGGAGTGACAGAAAATCTCCTCCTGCCAGAAAACTCGCTGTCAATAGCACTGGGGGAAGGAGTTGACTCAATGCCAACTGTTGCCCCAATGACAACAGCACTGGTGGAATGTGTTGGTTCAACAGCAACAGGAGCCTCGGGCACAGAAATTCTATGCTCCTGATGTATTTGATGGCAATTTTCTGGTTTACATCCTTCAACCTATTAGGAAAATTGGCAATGTTACTTTTGATTTAAAATTTTTACTGATTTTATTTATTTGAGCATCGGTCTGCTAATGTAAGAATCTTGATTTATAGTCCCCAAAATGTCTCTGTATTCACACCAACTTCATCAATAACTACACTCACTGATATTCAGCAACCTCTGCTTCCTTTATGCTTGAGTAAAAGGCCCAGAGTTTCTAGAAATCTTTGTAAGGGACCTGCTCAGATTTATGCTTTCCTTTCTCCTGCTTTTTGCTACATAACATCATTCTCTGTAAAATGGAAAAATATAAAAAGAAAGCACAGAAGGTTTCTTCTCCTCTCTTTAGGTCCTGAATTTTGAATTCCGCCAGACTAAGAGAATGGGACAGTGAGGTGCTTTGGGAACAAAATGAACCTCTCTCTTCTGCACCATATTAACCCTTCCCCAATGTACAGCCTTTCTGTTGCCCATTAGGATCCTGGGATACCAGAACAAAGGAAAGGAATTTTGAAATGCATGAACAAAGTATGTAACCACCTACACCAGAAGGCAATTGCTGAGTTCCAGGTGTGGATTCTATAACTTTTATTCACTAGGTGAAATTGTAATCTCTGAGGTTTACTGCCTCCAAGTCCTAACCTAGACCAAATCCTGGAAGGTTATAGCTTCTGTAAAATTTAGCATAGGCTAGAATATTTTTATTCTCTCATACTTACTGCTGAATTAATACGCCATTGTTTCTGGTTCTTCATCTCTTTCTAACAGATTCAACTCAGCTGTTCTAGCTCAAAGCTCCTCTCTATGGTAACTGATTCAGTTTGGATTCTCTCTGGGCCTGTGATATTTTGCTCTGCTTGGCCTCAAACTAGCAATTTTTCTAATCTTCTGATTCTTTCATAATCTCAGGTTCATTTTGCCTTCACTTGGGCCTTGTTGTTTCTCTCTTCAATATGTCTCTCTAAAAGGCTCCAGGTAAAAAATGCCTCCTCTCAGTGTCCCCTGGTTCTGGAAAGGCTCAGTGCAGCAGTATTGGGCAATACCAGAACAGGGAAATGGGAGGGGGGATGGGGGAGCAGGGGGAGAGAAGAGGGCTTATGAGACTTTCAGGGAGTGGGGAGCCAGAAAAGGGGAAATCATTTGAAATGTAAATAAAAAATATATAAAATTAAAAAGTGCCTCCTCTCTTCCTCTCCTCCTCTCTCCCCTCCTCTCCCCTCCTCTCCGCTCATTTGGGCTCCTCTCCCCTTAACCCCCCCTCTCTCTCTCCCTCCTTCTCTTTATTTCCTCTCTATCTCTACACTACCCTTCAAGTAGCTTCCACTTCCTCTTTCTTCTTGAGAGACTTGGGAATGCCTTGTTCTGTCAAATCCTTCTCTGATTCATCATTTTCTCTGCCATGCAATTACATATCTTTCTCAAACAAGGCACTTAATTCCACAAACTAATTTGACCTTGATTGTTCAGGATTAATGTGTTTACTAAGGAAGTGTCTGTATTCTGGCTAGAGAGATTAAAGTTCTGTGCAAAAGCTGAGCCACACAATAACTAGAAATGGGTTTATTGAGTAAACAACACAATAAAGCACAAGTACAGCATGATCAAATATCCTGCAACACCATGGACTTTAGTACACCAAGAGGATGTACATAATGACCTGATCCCCACCGCTGTGGCTGCTTGGATGTCAACAGTCCCATGGGATCATATAATGCTTGCTCTCTCCAGATGGCTGAACTCTTTTGGAAATGATGATGAGTTCTGGACTTTTTATAGGATTTATATCACTAGAATGGCATTTAAGATTTCAGTAGACTGGTGCCATATCCACAAAGTTCTCTCTTTCCTGTGTAGGTCAAGATGTGATCTCTCATCTGCTCCTTCAGTATCATGCCTGTCTGCCTGAACTGTGATGGTGAGGTGTGTATCCAACTGGAACCAGGAACCGTACTTGAAATGCACCCTTTCTTCTAGAAGTTGTCTTTCCCATGATATTTTGTCGCAGCAATAGCCAGTAACTAACATAACCATCATGTAGTTGCAGTAGGAGTGACTTGAAAAGTCTGAAGGATTCATTCCAAGCTGTGAAGGGGTTTTACCCAGTGGATTGTGGGATTGGGACACAATACAAGTGAGTAAATTCCCTAAGGCTAGCTTAGTTAGGATACTCAGAAAACCCATTGATTCAACCAGATAAATTTAGAAAATGTGAGTGTTGAAAGTGGATTTGATTCTGCATGGCAAATGGGAAGCCTCATGGACATTTATAAGATAACAAATAAGGTCTCCATACATTTGTTATTGCTTATGTCTCCATGAAACTCAAAGCTTAGCAGTCTACTTTAGCCTTTCAGTACCAGACTTGGTATATGCTACTTACATGAAAAACTCATACTCAAAAATATACTCTGAATTGTCAAGCAATATAACACAGAGAAGATTCAACAAAATAAGGTAAGAAACACTGTTGATCATGGTAAAACCACTCTGGAAATCAGTTTGGCAGTTCCTCAGAAAACTGGACATAGTACTGCCTGAAGATATAGCTATACCACTCCTGGGCATATACACAAAAGATGCTCCAACATGCAATAAGGACACGTGATCCACTATGTTCAGATAAGCCTTATTTCTAATAACCGTAAGCAGGAAAGAACCCACATGTTCTTCAATAGAGGAATGGACACAGAAAATGTGGTACATTTACACAATGGAGGTCTACTCAACTATTAAAAGCAATGCATGTATGAAATTCTTAGGCAAACGAATGGAACTAGAAAGTATCATCCTGAGCGAGGTAACCCAATCACAAAAGAACAAACAATGTATGCACTTGCTGATAAGTGGATTTTAGCCCAAAAGTTTGAATACCCAAGATACAACTCACAACCCACATGAAACTCAAGAGGAGAAATAAAGCCACAGTGTGCATACTTTGATCCTTCTTAGAAGGTGGATCAAAATACCCATGGCTCACAGGCCACCAACAGACTGAACATAGAGTCCCCAGTGGAGTAGCTAGAATAAGGCTCCAAGGAACTGAAGAATTTTGCAGCCCCATAGGAGGAACAATAATATGAACCAACCAGTACTCCCAGAACTGACAGGTACAAAACCACCAACCAGAGAGTACACATGGAGGGACCCATGCCTCCAACTTCATATGTAGCAGAGGCTGGCCTTTTCAGTCATCAATGAGAGGAGAGGCCATTGGTCCTGTGAAGGCTCGATCCCACAGTGTAGGGGAATGCCAGGTCAGGAAAGTGGAGGTAGGGTTTGGTAAGCAGGGGGAAGGGGATGGGATAAAGGCTTTTGGAAGGGTAACAAGGAAATGGGATACCATTTGAAATGTAAAGCACATATCTAATGAAATAAAAAAAGAAGCATTGTTGATCAAAGAAAGAGGATGAGGAAGCAGACATGTTACATGTGTGTTCACACTGTTCAAATGGATCATGTGAGAAATTCAGTTCAGTGGATTCCCTGAGAACGATGGACCTGAACACAGCAGGAATGTGGTATTTTTTGGACAGAGGCACGTTTTCATATGACCTGTGTTACCTGACTCATTACTTCCTCCTCATTCTGTAAATATGTTTGAGCCAGTTATGAATAAAAGAATGGTGTGTGGTTTTTTGCTTTGCCTTTTTTCTGGGTAATGTAGTTCAGGCTCACATTATTTTGTTTTGTTTTTTTATTTGTTTTTGGTTTTTCAAGACAGGGTTTCTCTGTGTATTCCTGGCTGTCCTGGAATTCACTCTATAGATCAGGCTGGCCTCAAACTCAGAAAATTTATCATAAGATAAATCATCAACTTTAATGCAAAAAAATCAATACTCAATAAAAATCTTGCCAACCGAATCCAAGAACACATCAAAAAACGATCATCCACCATGATCAAGTAGGCTTTATCCCAGGGATGCAGGGTTGGTTCAATATAGGGAAATCCCTCAAGGCAATCCACTACATAAACAAACTCAAGGAAAAAAAAACACATGGTCATTTCATTGGATGCTGAAAAAGCATTTGATAAAATTTAGCATCCTTTCCTGCTTAAAGTCTTGGAAAGAACAGGAATCCAAGGCCCATACCTAAACATAGTTAAAGCAATATACAGCAAACCGGTAGCCAGCATCAAACTAAATGGAGAGAAACTTGAAGCAATCCCACTAAAATCAGGGACTAGACAGGGGTGCTCCCTGTCTCCTTACCTTTTCAATATTGTATTTGAGGTACTAGCTCAGGCAATTAGACAACATAAGGAGGTCAAAGGGATACAAATTGGAAAGGAAGAAGTCAAACTATCATTATTTGCAGATGATATGATAGTCTACCTAAGTGACACAAAAAGTCCATTAGAGAAATCCTACAGCTGATAAACAGCTTCAACAAAGTGGCAGGTTATAAAATCAACTCAAGCAAATCAGTAGCCTTCCTATACTCAAAGGATAAGCAGGCTGAGAAAGAAATTAGGGAAATGACACCCTTTACAATAGACACAAACAGTATAAAGTACCTGGGGGTGAATCTTACTAAACATGTGAAAGATCTGTATGACAAGAACTTCAACACTCTGAGGAAGGAAATGGAAGACCTCAAAAAGTGGAAAAATCTCCCATGCTCATGAATCGGAAGGATTAATACAGTTAAAATGGCCATTTTGCCAAAAGCAATATACAGATTCAATGCAATACCCATCAAAAACCCAAGTCAGTTCTTCACAGAGCTAGAAAGAGCAATTCTCAAATTCATCTGGAATAACAAAAAACCCAGGATAGCTAAAACTATACTCAACAACAAAAGAAATTCTGGGGGAATCAGTATCCCTGACCTCAAGCAATCCGACAGAGAAATAGCGTTAAAAACTGCATGGTATTGGTACAGTGACAGGCAGGTGGACCAGTAGAACAGGATTGAAGGTCCAAAAATGAACCCACACACCTATGGACACTTAATCCTCGATAAAGGAGCTGAAAACATCCAAAGGAAAAAAGATAGCCTTTTCAACAAATGGTGCTGGTTCAACTGGAGGTCAGCATGCAGAAGAATGTGAATTGATCCATCCTTGTCTCCTTGTACTAAGCTCAAATCCAAATGGATCAAGGACGTCCACATAAAGCCAGACACTCTGAAGCTAATAGAAAAGAAACTGGGGAAGACCCTTGAGGACATCGGTACAGGGAGAAAGTTTATGAACAGAACACCAATAGCGTATGCTCTAAGATCAAGAATTGACAAATGGGACCTCATAAAATTACAAAGTTTCTGTAAGGCAAAGGACACCATCAAGAGGACAAATCAGCAACCAACAAATTGGGAAAGGATCTTCACCAATCCTACATCAGATAGAGGGTTAATATCGAATATATATAAAGAACTCAAGAAGTTAGACTCCAGAAAACCAAGCAACCCTATTAAAAATGGGGTACAGAGTTAAACAAAGAATTCTCACCTGAAGAACATCGGATGGCAGAGAAGCATCTTAAAAAATGCTCAACTTCATTAGTCATTAGGGAAATGCAAATCAAAACAAACCTGAGATTTCACCTTACACCAGTCAGAATGGCTAAGATTAAAAATTCAGGAGACAGCAAGTGTTGGAGAGGGTGTGGAGAAAGAGGAACACTCCTCCACTGCTGGTAGGGTTGCAAATTGGTACAACCACTCTGGAAATCAGTCTGGCGGTTCCTGCGAAAACTGCACCTCACTTCCAGAAGATCCTGCTATACCACGCCTAGGCATATACCCAGAGGATTCCCCACCATGTACTAAGGATACATGCTCTACTATGTTCATAGCAGCCCAATTTATAATTGCCAGACGCTGGAAAGAACCCAGGTATCCCTCAACAGAAGAGTGGATACAAAAAATGTGGTATATCTACACAATGGAGTACTATTCAGCCATTAGAAACAGTGAATTCATGAAATTCTTAGGCAAATGGATGGAGCTAGAGAACGTCATACTAAGTGAGGTAACCCTGACTCAAAAGGTGAATCATGGTATGCACTCACTAATAAGTGGATATTAACTTAGAAAACTGGAATACCCAAAACATAATCCACACATCAAATGAGGTACAAGAAGAAAGGAAGAGTGGCCCCCTGTTCTGGAAAGATTCAGTGAAGCAGTATTCGGCAAAACCAGAATGGGGAAGTGGGAAGGGGTGGGGGGGAGGACAGGGGGAGAGAAGAGGGCTTGTGGGACTTTCGGGGAGTGGGGGGCTAGAAAAGGGGAAATCATTTGAAATGTAAATAAAAAATATATCAATTAAAAAAAATTCAGGAGACAGCAGGTGTTGGTGAAGATGTGGAGAAAGAGGAACACTCCTCCACTCCTGGTGGGGTTGCAAATTGATGCAATTACTCTGAAAATCAGTCTGGCGTTTCCTCAGAAAATTGGGCAGGTCAATTCTGGAGGATGCTGCTACACCACTCCTGGGCATATACCAAGAGGATTCCCAGCATGTAATAAGGATATGTTCTCAGTATGTTCATAGCAGCCCTATTTATAATAGCCAGAAGCTGGAAAGAACTCAGGTATACCTCAACAGAAGAATGGATGCAAAAAAAAAATGTGGTATATATACACAATGGAGTACTATTCAGCCATTAGAAATGATCAATTCATAAAATTCTTAGACAAATGGATAGATCTGGAGAACATCATACTAAGTGAGGTAACCCAGTGTCAAAAGATCAATCATGGTATACACTCATTAATAAGTAGATATTAGCCTTGAAAATTGGAATACCGAAAACCTAATCCACACATCAAATGAGGTACAAGAAGAACAGAGGACTGGCCCCTTGTACTGGAAAGACTCAGTGTAGCAGTATAGGGCAAACCCAGAACAGGGAAGTGGGAACGGTTGGGTGGGAGAACAGGGTGAGGGAAGGGGACTTATGGGACTTTTGGGGAGTGGGGGGCCAAAAAAGGGGAAATCACTTGAAGTGTAAATCTTCATAGAGCTAGAAAGAGCAATTCTTAAATTCATCTGGAATAACAAAAAACCCAGGATAGCTAAAACTATTCTCAACAGTAAAAGAACTTCAGAGGGATTCAGTATCCCAGCCTTTAAACTTTACTACAGAGCAATAGTGATAAAAACTGCATGGTATTGGTACAATATCAGGCATGCAGATCAATGGAATAGGATTGAAGACCCAGAAATAAACCAACACACCTATGGTCACTTGATCTTCGACAAAGGAGCTGAAAGCATCCAGTGGAAAAAAGATAGTCTTTTCAACAAATGGTGCTGGTTCAATTGAAGTTCAGCATGCAGAAGAATGTGAATCAATCCACTCTTATCTCCTTGTATTAAGCTCAACTCCAAATGGATCAAGGACCTCCACATAAAACCTGACACACTGAAACTAATCGAAATCATTTGAAATGTAAATAAAAAATATATCGAATAAAAATAATTTTAAAAAAGTGGGGTACGGAGCTAAACAAAGAATTTTCACATGAAGAACTTTTGAGTTTGGTTTGTGACAATAGTAAATTTACAGTTTCTAATGATTTCACTAGGTGGAATAATTTTGTCTACTCTGCCACTTTTAAAATGGTGACTTCAGAGGGTTCAGATTAAGGTGCTGAGCTAGTTGTTAACAGTATGTAATGGAGTAAGTGGTGCAAGTAAGATCTGCAAACAGACCCTTCTTCTGCCTTTGTGCCTTCTGAATGGGGATTAAAACAGAATGGAGGGCTATTACTTTTTCCTTGCTTCTGTAGTTGCTGTGACAAAATATCTGATGGAGAACATCAGTCAGTTACTTCAAGGAAGGCAACAGGGTGCCCTGGTTTGTGGAAGTAGTCTGTTGTTTCTCACATGCCCGTAGACCAGGAAACAGATATCACAGAACCGGTACCACAAGTAGTCATAACCATTGAAATCTACCACTGACAACCTTGTGCTACCTAGGCCATAACCTGAAAGGTAAACCTCCAAAGAGTGGCCAAGTGTTCTAACACAGGAGAATCCATGTATCTCTGTCTGATCCTTCCATGTACCAGTTAGGAAGCATGTTAATGTTAAATAACACACACACTTTTTATAATACAGGGTGTGTGTGTGTGTGTGTGTGTGTGTTAATACTAAAGTATTTTCAGTCAAAGTGTAAATCAGAGTGCCAGTGAGATGGCTAAGTAGATAAAGGTATTTGCCAGCATTACTGACAATTGGAATTTCATACCTGAGACTAAAATAGTGGGAGAAGACTGACTCCTATTAGTTTTCATTTGATACTCTAAATTCACCTTGCCTTCCCCTACTCCCCAAAGATATTAAGAACACATTGTCCTTAAACTGAAAGAGAATATCCTGTCTGCTTTATGAGTTCATATATTAAAGTTGTGCACCCATGCACACAGTATCCTATTGTGTACACCCTGCCTATGAGTCCTTAGGACTTCAATGGGTAAAATATGAAGGCTGAAACCAGGGGTCCAGGAAATTAACAAATATTCTTTTTCTTTTAGCAAGAACAGTAGGCAATTTTTATTTCTAGATACCTGCCCAGGAACCTAGTGACTCCAGTATTTCTCAAAATTATTAAATGAAACTCAGACATGCATATGCTGGACATGATGTCAGGAACACGGTGACTTTAAACCACAGCATCCAGATTATGCTACAAATAGCAATGGAGAAACTTAATGCTCCACAAGCAATTATTATCAATACCATCAAATGGACATTATAAAACCATATTTATTTATATAACACTCCAAATTACAGACCTGAGGGTCATGAGCCAACCAGTTTGGGGGATGGTCACAGTACAGGGCCCCATTAATGTGACATGAGCTGTGAGAGTCATGCCTTTTTATTTGACAAAAACATTTTATAAATTATCAAAACTGTAGGTAAAAGATTTTTTCAATTTTCTTTGTTGTTTGGTAGAAATCCTCTACAGACCTAATAATCATAAGGTCGTTTACATTTTCTTACCAAACCCAAGCCCCTAAAGTCCTTAGCCTAGGTGAAGTTATGACTCAAACCACAGAGGAGTAATTAATGCTGATCATTTCTAACAGCCTTACAAAGGGCAGTTAGCAAGTCATGTATTACCTTAGCTAGAGACTATAGAAGACAACTGAAATGCCTCTTCAACAAGTTTATACACACATGTTATGTAGACATGGAATAGAAGTGATAGTGTTCATCATGATGATAAGTTTCCCTTATACAAAGAACAAGTCAGATCCCAGAGTTGTTTACTTGATGCACTATCAGCAGAAAACAATCTCAACCTGTATCTTCCTTTTCCATAGTTGGACCATCTAGGCACATGAACTGATAATTATGAAAGACATCTTTTTTCTTTTTTTCTATATTCTTTGTTTACATTCCAAATGCTTTCCTCTTTCCCAGTTCTCCCCTCCCCATATGTCCCATAAGCCCTCTTCTTTCTGCCCATTCCCCAATCACCCCCCTCCCATTTCTCTGTCCTGGAACTCCCCTAAGATGCTGGATCAAGCCTTTCCAAGACCAGGGCCCTCTCTTTCCTTCCTTCTTGGGAATCATTAGATATGCTAATTGTGTATTGAGTATTCAGAGCTTCTGGGCTAATTAATATCCACTTATCAGTGATTGCATTCCATGGGTATTCTTTTGTGATTGGGTTACCTCACTTAGGATGATATTTTCCAGTTCCAACCATTTGCCTAAAAATTGCATGAAATCATTGTTTTTAATTGCTGAGTAGTATTCCATTGTATAAATATACCACATTTTCTGTATCCATTCCTCCATTGAGGGACATCTGGGTTCTTTCCAGTTTCTGGCTATTATAAAGAAGGCTGGAGCAGCAGCAGCGGCTGGTCCAAAGGAAGGGCCATCAGTAGTAGAACCAAGCGGACAGGGTCCAGGCAGACCCGGCGCCCACGACCACTGGCCATCGCTGGCCAGCCAGGCTGCGAGCAGCGGAGGATTTAAGGCGCCTTTCACCACACAGAAGCCACATCAGAACTCTGCCTCCCACCAGTCAGTTACGAGGCCTCCATATTGGTTCTCGGTCGCCAGAGAAATCAGACTGAGGTACGCAAATATAACCTGAGACCAACATCGCGGGGGTCTAAGCCCGACGGGCGTTGGCCTGCACCCAGGCCCTGGGCTGATCGGGGGTCCACCGGGGTGCAAACCCGGCCAGGAGGTTTTTTTTCCCCCGGGCCAGCACTCGCACCACCACCATTTTGCCTAAGGGAAGCCAGGGAGACCTAGCAGGCAAAATCAAACCGGCTAACAGGCATAGCCCGAGGCGGACATAGCAGGGGTCTCAGATGGTCAGGCCCTGGACTGCCCCCAGGTCCTGGGCTGCTCGGTGGGCCATCTGTGTGCTGACCCAGCCAGGAGCTTGTTTGCCCCGGGCCAGCGCACTCCGCCGCCATTTTGCCTACAGGAAGCCAGAGAGACTAGCAGACAAAACCAAACCAGCTAACAGGCATAGCCTGAGGCGGACATAGCAGGGGTCTCAGACGGTCAGGCCCTGGACTGCCCCCAGGCCCTGGGCTGCTCGGTGGGCCATCTGTGTGCTGACCCGGCCAGGAGGTCCTTAGCCCAGCACACTCTCCCAGCACTCTCAGGGAGCGCGCCCACGCCACCATCCTAGCCACCTGACAGACCCAATTAACACTCACAGCTGAGGGGAACTTTGCTCTGACATTGGCCTGCCAGGTTTTGCCCAGACTCAGGGCCTGAGCAGCTAGGCTAGCCTTGTGTGCACCAACCCGGTTGGGAGTTCTGCTGCCCATCAGAGAGATCAGCACACAAAAAAGGTCCCTGCAGCATACAGCCTCAGCGCTCCCTGAAGGAGCAAACGGGCACCTTCTGGCTCACAGACACAATCTGGGGCAAAGAACACTAGGGCTGCAAGGGCACCCAAGAGGAGGAAAGCACATCAGCAATCTGCAAAAGGGAAAACCCTGCCCTCCAGTGTTGCAGAAATAGCCCTAGAGCCTCTCAGGAGGCTGTAACACCAGCCGGAGACAAGACCAATTAGCTCCAGAAAACAAGATGGCAAAGGGCAAACGCAGGAATGCTACTAACAGAAATCTAGGCAATATGGCAGCATCTGAACCAAACTCTCCAACATCAGCAAGTCCTGGTTATGCCAACACACCAGAGAAACAAGATTTGGATTTAAAATCACTGTTCATGATGCTGCTAGAAGAACACAAAAAGGACATGAATGAATCTCTTAAAGCAATACAGGGGAACATGAATAAGCTAGAAACCCGTTTAATGGAAACAGAAAAAACACTTAAAGAAATGCAGGAGAATAAGGCCCAAGAGATAGAAGCCAATAAAGAAGAAAGGCAAAAAAAAAAACGTAAAGAAATGCAGGAGAACTTGAGTCAACAGGCAGAAGTCATGAAAGAGGAAACACAAAAATCTCTTAAAGAATTACAGGAAAACACAGACAAACAAATGATGGAAATGAGCAAAACCATCCTGGACCTAAAAACAGAAGTAGAAACAACTAAGAAATCACAAAGGGAGACAACTTTGGAGATAGAAAACCTTGAGAAAAAATCAGGGGCCATAGATGCAAATATAAACAACAGAATACAAGAGATGGAAGAAAGAATCTCAGATGCCGAAAATACTATAGAAACCATTGACTCAACTGTCAAAGAAAATGCAAAATGCAAAAAGCTTGTATCCCAGAACATCCAGGAAATCCAGGATACAATGAGAAGACCAAACCTAAGGATTATAGGTATAGATGAGAGTGAAGATTTACAACAGAAAGGGCCAGCAAATATCTTCAACAAAATTATGGAAGAAAACTTTCCTAACTTAAAGAGAGAGATGCCTATGAATATACAAGAAGCCTACAGAACTCCAAACAGACTGGACCTGAGCATAAATACCTCCCGTCACATAATAATCAAAACCCCAAATGCTCTAAACAAAGAAAGAATATTAAAGGCAGTAAGAGAGAAAGGCCAAGTAACATATAAAGGAAGACCTATCAGAATCACACCAGACTTCTCACCAGAGACCATGAAAGCTAGAAGATCCTGGGCAGATCTCATGCAGACTCTAAAAGAACACAAATGTCAGCCAAGACTACTATACCCAGCAAAACTCTCATTCACCATAGATAGAGAAACCAAGATATTCCATGACAAAACCAAATTCACACAATATCTTTCCACAAACCCAGCTCTGCAAAGAATAATAGGAGGAAAACTCCAATACTAGGAGGGAAACTACACACTGGAAAAAGCAAGATAGTTACCTTCCTTCATCAAACCCAAAAGAAGATAACCACTCAAATATAAAAAGAACATCAAAAATGACAGGAAGTAATAATAAATATTCCCTAATATCTCTTAACATCAATGGTCTCAATTCCCCAAGAAAAAGGCATAGACTAACAGACTGGATAAGGCAACAGGACCCTACAATTTGCTGTATACAGGAGACACACCTCAGGGTCAAAGATAAAAACTACCTCAGAGTAAAAGGCTGGAAGACAATCTTACAAGCCAATGGTCACAGGAAACGAGCAGGAGTAGCCATTTTAATATCAGATAAAATTGACTTTCAACCCAAAGTCATCAAAAGAGACACAGAAGGACACTTCTTGCTGGTCAAAGGAAAAATACAAAAAGAAGAACTGTCAATCCTGAACATCTATGCCCCAAATGCAAGGGCACCCTCTTTCGTAAAAGAAACTTTATTAAAACTAAAAGCACACATTGCACCTAACACAATAATTGTGGGTGACTTCAACACTGCACTTTCCTCAATGGACCCATCAGGAAAACAGAAACTAAACAGGGACACAATGAAACTAATTGAAGCTTTGGACCAATTAGATTTAACTGATATATATAGAACATTCTATCCTAAAACAAAAGAATATACCTTTTTCTCAGCACCTCATGGTACCTTCTCCAAAATCGACCATATAATTGGTCACAAGACAGACCTCAACAAATATAAGAAGATCGAACTAATCCCATGCCTCCTATCTGATCACTATGTAGTAAAAGTGGTCTTCAATAGCAACAGAAACAACAGAAAGCCCACATACACGTGGAAACTGAACAATACTCTACTCAATGATACCTTGGTCAAGGAAGAAATAAAGAAAGAAATTAAAGACTTTTTAGAACACAATGAAAATGAAAACACAACATACCCAAATCTATGGGACACAATGAAAGCAGTGCTAAGAGGAAAACTCATAGCCCTGAGTGCCTCCAAAAAGAAAATGGAGAGAGCATACATTACCAGCTTAATGACACACCTGAAAGCCCTGGAACAAAAAGAAGCTATTTCGCCCAGGAGGAGTAGAAGGCAGGAAATCATCAAACTCAGGGCCGAAATCAATCAAGTAGAAACAAAGAGAACCATACAAAAAATCAACAATACCAGGAGCTGGTTCTTTGAGAAAATCAACAAGATAGATAAACCCTTAGCCAGAATGACCAAAGGGCACAGAGAAAGTATCCAAATTAACAAACTTAGAAATGAAAAGGGAGATATAACAACGGAAACTGAGGAAATCCAAAAAATCATCAGATCCTACTACAAGAGCCTATACTCAACACAACTGGAGAATCTGGAGGAATTGGACAATTTCCTTGACAGATACCAAATACCAAAATTAAATCAGGACCAACTAGACCATCTAAACAGTCCCATAATGCCTAAAGAAATAGAAGGAGTCATAGAAAGTCTTCCAACCAAAAAAAGCACAGGACCAGATGGCTTCAGTGCGGAATTCTACCAGACCTTCAAAGAAGAGTTAACACCAATACTCTTCAAACTATTCCACAAAATAGAAACAGAAGGAACACTACCCAATTCCTTCTACGAAGCCACAATTACGCTGATACCAAAGCCACACAAAGATCCAACAAAGAAAGAGAACTTCAGACCAATTTCCCTTATGAACATCGATGCAAAAATACTCAATAAAATTCTTGCCAACCGAATCCAAGAACACATCAAAACGATCATCCACCATGATCAAGTAGGCTTTATCCCGGGAATGCAGGGTTGGTTCAATATACGGAAATCCATCAATACAATCCACTACATAAACAAACTCAAAGAACAAAACCACATGGTCATTTCATTGGATGCTGAAAAAGCATTTGAAAAAATTCAGCATCCCTTCATGCTTAAAGTCATGGAGAGAACAGGAATTCAAGGCCCATACCTAAACATAGTAAAAGCAATATACAGCAAACCGGTAGCCAGCATCAAACTAAATGGAGAGAAACTTGAAGCAATCCCACTGAAATCAGGGACCAGACAAGGCTGCCCCCTTTCTCCTTATCTTTTCAATATTGTACTTGAGGTACTAGCTCGGGCAATTCGACAACATAAGGAGGTCAAAGGGATACAAATTGGAAAGGAAGAAGTCAAACTATCATTATTTGCAGACGACATGATCGTCTACCTAAGTGACCCAAAGAACTCCACTAGAGAGCTCCTACAGCTGATAAACAACTTCAGCAAAGTGGCAGGTTATAAAGTCAACACAAGCGAATCAGTGGCCTTCCTATACTCAAAGGATAAGCAGGCTGAGAAAGAAATTAGGGAAATGACCCCCTTCACAATAGCCACAAACAGTATAAAGTATCTTGGGGTGACTCTTACCAAACATGTGAAAGATCTGTATGACAAGAACTTCAAGACTCTGAAGAAGGAAATGGAAGAAGACCTCAAAAAATGGGAAAACCTCCCATGCTCATGGATCGGCAGAATCAATATAGTTAAAATGGCCATTTTGCCTAAAGCACTATACAGATTCAATGCAATACCCGTCAAAATCCCAACTCAATTCTTCACAGAGTTAGAAAGAGCAATTATCAAATTCATCTGGAACAACAAAAAACCCAGGATAGCTAAAACTATTCTCAGCAACAAAAGAAAATCTGGGGGAATCAGTATCCCTGACCTCAAGCAATACTACAGAGCAATAGTGTTAAAAACTGCATGGTATTGGTACAGTGACAGGCAGGAGGATCAATGGAACAGGATTGAAGATCCAGAAATGAACCCACACACCTATGGCCACTTGATCCTCGACAAAGAGGCTGAAAACATCCAATGGAAAAAAGATAGCCTTTTCAACAAATGGTGCTGGTTCAACTGGAGGTCAGCATGCAGAAGAATGCGAATTGATCCATCCTTGTCTCCTTGTACTAAGCTCAAATCCAAATGGATCAAGGACCTCCACATAAAGCCAGACACTCTGAAGCTAATAGAAAAAAAACTGGGGAAGACCCTTGAGGACATCGGTACAGGGAGAAAGTTTCTGAACAGAACACCAATAGCGTATGCTCTAAGAGCAAGAATTGACAAATGGGACCTCATAAAATTACAAAGTTTCTGTAAGGCAAAGGACACCATCAAGAGGACAAATCGGCAACCAACAAATTGGGAAAAGATCTTCACCAATCCTACATCAGATAGAGGGCTAATATCCAATATATATAAAGAACTCAAGAAGTTAGACTCCAGAAAACCAAACAACCCTATTAAAAAATGGGGTACAGAGTTAAACAAAGAATTCTCACCGAAGAACTTCGGATGGCGGAGAAGCATCTTAAAAAATGCTCAACTTCATTAGTCATTAGGGAAATGCAAATCAAAACAACCCTAAGATTTCATCTTACACCAGTCAGAATGGCTAAGATTAAAAATTCAGGAGACAGCAGGTGTTGGAGAGGGTGTGGAGAAAGAGGAACACTCCTCCACTGCTGGTGGGGTTGCAAATTGGTACAACCACTCTGGAAATCAGTCTGGCGGTTCCTCCGAAAACTGGGCACCTTACTTCCAGAAGATCCTGCTATACCACTCCTGGGCATATACCCAGAAGACTCCCCACCATGTAATAAGGATACATGTTCTACTATGTTCATAGTAGCCCTATTTATAATTGCCAGATGCTGGAAAGAACCCAGGTATCCCTCAACAGAAGAGTGGATACAAAAAATGTGGTATATCTACACAATGGAGTACTATTCAGCCATTAGAAACAATGAATTCATGAAATTCTTAGGCAAATGGATGGAGCTAGAGAATATCATACTAAGTGAGGTAACCCAGACTCAAAAGGTGAATCATGGTATGCACTCACTAATAAGTGGATATTAACCTAGAAAACTGGAATACCCAAAACATAATCCACACATCAAATGAGGTACAAGAAGAAAGGAGGAGTGGCCCCTGGTTCTGGAAAGACTCAGTGAAACAGTATTCAGCAAAACCAGAACGGGGAAGTGGGAAGGGGTGGGTGGGAGGACAGGGGAAGAGAAGGGGGCTTACGGGACTTTCGGGGAGTGGGGGGGCTAGAAAAGGGGAAATCATTTGAAATGTAAATAAATTATATCGAATAATAAAAAAAATGCACATAGGCACAACACCTGTGTGTGTTTATTTCTCTCTCTCTCTCTCTCTGTGTGTGTGTGTGTGTGTGTGTGTGTGTGTGTGAAAGAGAGAGGGCGTATGTGTTTTGCTGTGTGTGTTTGTCTACAAAATTTAAGTGTAAACATAAAAATAAAATGATGCAGTTTGGTTAAGGCCTAGGAGCTGCTGTTCCAGGGTGTGCAGGTCTCCTATGCCTCAGAGCACTAAACAAGTGACCATGCAGGGACCCAATGGAAATGAACCTAAGCACACCATCTCTCCTCCATTAGGATGGAGCCCTGGAAGCTGATTTTCTCCCTGCTTGGCTCTGAGTATGCCTGACAGGTCCTACTCTACTGTCCACCCCCTCCCCCTCACCAACTCCAATGCCCATTACCTGTTCCTCCTATCAGATTCATCCACATGATGTCGACTGGAGTGTATTAATCGTTCAGTTTTGTCCAGGTCACCCACACTGGCTGCTCGCTGCAAAGGACCCGTAGGGTCATATCCGATATAGGAGAGGGTAAATTTGTGCCTTCTCTGACGATTTATGCATGTACAGCCCAAACATGAATGCCACAGACGGGTGTACCAGCGTCTCCTTTGGGGGACGTTTCTTGTCTGGACATCATATCTAAGATCTTCCTCCATTATTGAGGCCTAGGGCCCCAGGGCCCCCTGAGGGCCACCCAAGATCTACTTTCCCTCTCTTCCCTTCCCTTTAGCTGATCACTGCTTCCCAAATTCTATAATAAAACAAAACAGATTTAAAACTCTTGCAAACAAAACACTAAACAGTCCAGCACGTTCAGTATCAACTGAACTATACTTCAGTATACAGCAGTACTGCTATGCTAGAACCACCACTGTTACATGCTGTGAGGTCACAACGGTGCTATGTTAATGTTCTATGCACACATGCCCCATTCTTCAGTGGTTGGAGGCCAGGTATCTAATACACTTATGTACAAAGCTCATTCTTTGAAAGTACACAATCTAGTATTGTTTTCTTAGTATGTCATTAAAATTATGCACCCATCACCCTATTTGTTTTAAAAACATTTTTATCTTTGAGAAGAAATCCTGTGGCCATTAGAAGTTACTCTTTACTCCTCCAGAGCCTACCACCTATCAGATTGTTAGGTACCAGCTCAACACATCCCTCTTTGATGACAGAAGTGTTACCTCCTAAAATAGGAACTTTAATTCTGGTTGTATAGAGCATCAATACAATAGCCTTCTCAATAACCCATGATATGTGGGGGTTTCTGTGGGTCCCACTCCAACTTCTGCTTTTCAGTTCTCATTCTATTGGGTATTGTTGTGTTAGTGGCTACTGCTGCTGTTGTTTCATTTTTAGTTTAGGGGATTTGGGTATTTTTGTTTGATTTATTGATTGATTTGAGAGAGGGAAAGAGGGAGGAAGAAAGAGAGAAAGAGAGAGAGATTCACAGACACACAAAGATACACTCACAGGCACACAGGCTTGGGCACAGGCACAGGCACGTGCACGGGCACAGGCATGGGCATGGACACGGACACGGACACAGACACAGACACACACACAGACACAGACACAGAGGGAGAATATGTGTGTAGCCCTGTCTGTTCTGAACCTAGCTCTGTAGACCGAGATGGCTCTGTAGATCAGGGAACCTGATATAGCTGTATGGTAAGAGGCTCTGTCAGAGCCTGACATAAACAGAGGCAAATGCTTCAGCCAACCATTGGATTGAGCATGGCGTCCCCAATGGAGGAGTGAGAAAAAGGACTGAAGGACCTTAAAGTTTTGCAACCCCCTAGGAAGAATAATAATATCAACCAACCAGACCAACCACAGAGCTCCTGGGACTAAACCACCAACCAAAGAGTATACATGCAGGGACCCACAACTCCAGCTGCATATGTAGAAGAGGATGGCAAAGGATGGGCATGAATAGTATGAGAGGCCCTTGGTCC
Source organism: Apodemus sylvaticus (assembly GCF_947179515.1). Lineage (NCBI taxonomy): Eukaryota > Metazoa > Chordata > Mammalia > Rodentia > Muridae > Apodemus > Apodemus sylvaticus. The sequence continues at coordinate 186,588,832 of NC_067472.1, forward strand.
TGTGAAGGCTCGATACCCCAGTGTAGGGGAATGCAAGGTAGGAGAGGTGGGAGTGGATGGATAGAAAAACACCTTCAAAGAAGTAGGCGGAGGGGGATGGAATAGGTGGTTCCTGGCCTGCTTCAGATTATTATATAATCTGCAATCTGCAATAGGTGAGCCCTTATTAAGCAAGGCTGGAAGGGACTCATTTTAGGAAAGATTCCTGCTATTAATATGCTTATCCTCTTGTTATTCTTAAACATACATAATAATCAATAAATAATAGCACACTCCTTTGGAGCAGATTGCTGCAGATCCATGAAGATGCCCTGTCTTATAGTGATGCTATATAGACAAAGAGATGACTTAACTTTTAATGATGATCTATAAGAATTCCTAAAATTATATCTGTAATTATGAAGCTCTTTTGTAATAGGAATGCAATTGGGCCCTTTTTCTGATAGTCAAAACTGCAATGAGAACTCTGTCAGTCTCCCAAGTGTCACAAGTTAATTGCTCTTAGATGGGAACCAGACCTTCTCCTACTCAGAGCACATGC